>NW_022103968.1:38391938-38412792 GCF_000313985.2 Echinops telfairi
TGTGAGGTGGAGGACTTTGTGGACTGGTGTTGGGTTAATGGGTTAATGTTGGACTTGTGGGCTTGGGCAGCATTGGGTTGGGATGTTTTCGTTGGCACCTTTTCTTTACATAAAACTCTCTCTTATACGTGAGTCGCCGTGGATTTGTTTCTCCAAAGTACCTAGACTAATACACGGCCTCTGAAAATTCAAAAACTCACTGCCATCAAGTCAATGCAGACTCATAGTGACCCTATAGGACGGAATAGAACTGGCCCTGTGAGTTTCCATGACTGAAACTCTTCACAAGAGTAGACAGCCTCAGCATCGCCCCCCCCCGCCCCCCCCCGCCCTTGCAGCTGATGATTTCGAATGGCTAACCCTGTGGTTAGTAGCCCTACTCAGCACCCAGTATGCCACCAAGCTTCCTTCTCCCTAGAAGCACACTAGAGCAGACAGAACTCTGAGATCTACTCTCAGTAGGCGGCTTCAGGAACAAGTGATGACAGAATGGTATTTGGGGTGAGCAGGCGTGAAAAGAGGCAGATAACCAATGTAATGATGACCCTGAGATTTTGAGCACATTTTGATCTTTCTCTGGTTGGTTTCTTCAGGGGCTGATTCTAAAGCTTTAAGTATTGCTCCAGGTGTCTCGGGTTCTTTGGTTTTTTGTTTTAAGGGACAGTGTGGAAGTTTGGTGATGATTTAGTAGAATCTCTCTGAACCTTTTAGTTGTGTTTTAGTGACTAGGCAAAGGCCTTTGGCGTGTGGATCATTACACACTCTGGATAGGCTTGAGAAGAATGGGAATCCCAGAACCAGACACTGTGCTCATACAGAACCTGACCATGGATCAAGAGGTAGTTCTTTGAACAAAACAAGGCCATACCACATGGATTCAAATCAGGAAAGGTGTGCATCAGGTTACATACTCTCACCATGCCTGTTCATTCTCTGTGTGGATCAAACAATCAGAGAAGCTGGATCATATGAAGAAGAATGCGGCATCAGGATAGAGGAAGGCTAAGTGCAGGTGATGCAGCCTTGCTTGCTGGAAGTGAGAAGGACCTGAAACTTGCAGATGAAGGTCAAGGCTTGCAGCCATCATTATGGATGACCACGCAATAAAAAGAAAGCCAACACGATCACAACTGGACCAATAGGAAACACCATGATAAATCGAGACACTTTGAAGTTGTCGAGGATTCCGTGTTGCTTGAATCCATAACCAATGTTTGTGGATGCAGCAGTTGAGAGATAAAAGGCATGTGGCATTAGGTAAATCTGCTGCACAAGACCTCGTTAATGTTTTGGAAAGCAAGGATGTTTCTTGGAGACTAAGGTGCGGCTGACCCAAGCCCTGGTATTTTCAGTAGCCTCATATGCATGTGAAAGTTGGACGCTGAATAAGGAGGACTGAAGAAACCTCATGCATTTGAACTGTGGTGCTGATGACGAATATTGACATACCATAGACTATAAAAACAACAAACAAAGCTGTCTTGGAAGAAGTATGGCCAGCATGTTCCTTGGTGACAAGGATGGCAAGACTTCACCTCACGTACTTTCAACATGTTGCCAGGAGAGACCCGTCAGTCCTGGAGAAGGACATCATGCTTGTACATTAAAGGGGCAGCAAAAAAAGAGAAGACCGTTAACAAAACGGATGAACACGATGACAGCACTGCTGTGCTCAAACATGGGAGCAATTGTGAGGTTGACAGCGGAGGCAGCAGCGCTTCCTTGCCTTGGGCGGAGGGTCGCTATGAGCCCCAGCCCACTCAGCAGCACCTAGCAGCAATAGCTGGACCTTCACAGGTTTCCTCCAATTATTGTGCTCACAGAAGTATAATTTTTAGGCCTAAAAATGTAATTCAAAAATGAAGATCCTTATCTGGGAAAAGGTGCACCAAACAAAAGGGGAAAGTTGGGGCTCTATACGCAAGAGATATATCCAGAGGAAATACAACTTAAGAACAGAGAAGTCCTCTGAAATCTCAAAAATAGAGTCCCTCTGGTGTGCGTTTTTTAGTATTACAACTAAAACAAATCGAAAAATTTGCAGGGGTCGTTCCACAAATGAGGAACAAATAACAGCTTTGTGTGTTTGTTTGTTGTGTGTTTTTTATTCAAAGACCCAAGGTTTATGGTTAAGGATTATGCAATAGGGAAAACCCTGTGGGTTATTTTAAATATCCAGCACCTGTGTGGTATGTTTACTCAACAGAGGTTGAGAAAAGCGCTAGCTAACGTAAAGAAGAGAAGCCCTGTATCTACCAAGAATTGATGAGGATGATTATCTGTTTTGATAAGGAATTTACTATGAGTTTTAAGAGGATAGCAGAATTTGGGGGGGTGGGCGGCATTTTTTCCTCACAACAGCCCACTGGATCTGAACTAAGGGAGTGTGTGTGTGTGTGTGTGTGTGTGTGTGTGTGTGTGTGTGTTGGCCTGGTTGGCAAACAATAGAGGATAGCAGAATGGGGGGAGGGACTTTTTTTATAAGGAATTTACTATGAGTGTTTAAGAGGAAAGCAGAATGTGGGGGGGCATTTTTTCTTCAGAACAGCCCACTGGATCTGAACTAAGGGAGTGAGTGAGTGAGTGAGTGAGTGTGTGTGTGTGTGTGTGTGTGTGTGTGTGTGTGTGTGTGTGTGTGTTGGCCTGGTTGGCAAACAATAGTACCAAAGATTATATGACCTATCTTCCCAGATGTTTTTGCTTCTTGGTGAATTACATAAACCTGAGTGGGTGCAGATGTAAAGTCAGAGACTGCATGGGAGGGCAGCTCTGCTATTAGAGACGGACTTTGTCTCCATCTGGCGAATGATCTTCCCACTGCACTGACAGCCCTGCTTCTCAAGCCTGGTTGCACATTAGCACCACCTGGTGCTTGTTAACAATCCCAGGATCTAGGCCCCTCTGCAGACCAATTAAGTCAGAAGTTCTGATTAAGACCCAAGCCCCAGTGGGTTTTTGTAGATGACTTTGATGTACAATTAAGGTTAAGAACCAATGAGAGAGAAGAAGCTCTAAGTCAGTGTTAATGATAGAGATGACAATTCCTACTGTAAGGCTGTTGTTGGGGAGTGACATCCGTCAACTCATAGCCACCCATATGAAAGAGTAGCACTAACTGTCCCAAAGGGTTTTCCAGCCGGTAATCTTTACAGGAATAGATCACTAGATCTTTGTGCCACAGAGCCACTGGGTGGCTTTGAACTGCCCATCTTTGGGTGAGCAACCAATCACGCAATCATTGCACTGCCCAGCTCCTTTCCCGTAAGAAAAGAGAAATATAAATTAGTTAATAGATACATATGTGTGTGTATATTTGACCTATGGAGGTAAATTATGCCATATCCCAAAGGCTTCTCTGTGCCTTTCAGAAGGGAAATAATCGAGGTAAGAAATCTGACTTCCCTCCTATGTGACTCCCCCGATGAAGAGATTAAGATGTGCTGCGCCAAGACACGTGTGCATGCACCACGCTTGTCCCTGGGATGAATGATCGAGTGCTTCGATTTGATTTCGATACCTTATTTGTTTAGACACAACTCCTGCATCTTTTCTCATTTAATCTGCTCAAGGGCCTGTCGAGGATGGTGTTCTTCCATGCATGCCAACTTCCCACTAAGGATATAGATCCCTAGGAAACCACAGATACCTCAGACCCTGCTTTTTCCCTTCATCTTTTTACTTCTTCAAACATAACTATCCTGGGTCAACTTCTTTCTCAACTCAGAATCTTTTTAAAGGGTTTCTCACATGAATTTCCACTAATAATGGCTCAGTCCACATCATAATACCTGTGCTGTTGGTATAAAATTTAATCATTTTAAAAGGAGGCCATGTTCTGCTTTGGACAACATCAGGTTAAATAGTTCTGACCAATCTTCTGAACAACTAGAAAAATGGTACAAAATATAAACCATTAAAAGAGTCAAAAGGCTGTTTGGAAACTGATTGTGGTAGCAATTGTACAATTCTGCTTGATGTGATTGAATGATGGAATGAGATCTATGTATTAGCGCCCAGTTAATAACAAATTTTTTAAAGTGAAAAGGCAAGCCAGAGAGTGAGAACAAAAATATTTGTAACACCTATAACCAAAACAGAGCTCATTTGCAGAATGTCTAAAGCTACAAATTAATATGAAAAGCACTAACTCACACAAGGAAATGGGCATCATCATTATAATAATCTATGAATGAGTATATAGGTCAATGTGAAGTTGACAAATGCGGGAAGGTGAAGGTGATTATATCCATGAGTATATATAGGTTTGAAAGAGGACATTATACACATATATTTGTATGTGCTGAAAATACAGACATCCATGTGTACAGAAGAACATGTATAGGGAACAAAGTTATGAAGCTTCTGAGCTGTAACCAAACACCCTGAGAGAATGAGTGGCTGGACCTGCAGACTTAGACGCAGAGTGTCAGAGGACCTCTTGGATGACTGTCATAACAGTTCCCACTACTGTACACCCCACTTTGGTGGGTAGTGACTAGGGTCTTAATGGCTTGCAAGCAACCACCTAAGATGCAACAAATTCTCAGGCAGAGCAAAGAGGAATAAAGATCAAAGACTCAAAGTGTAATTGGTTCGAAGGAACTGAGCCCGTCCCAGGATCACCTTCAAGTCAAAACTCATAGCTCTCTAAGGTGAGCGATAATACCAGGAAGGAGTGTAACCTCAGAAGAAGCACCTATACATTATCAAAAGAGCATCTTCTGCCCCACCCAAAAAAAACAACAGCACAGCTCAAAAGGCAAGAAGGGACAAAAAAGGAGGACAAATGGAAGCAGGGACCCCAGGAGGATAGTAGAAAGAGGGCCAACAGTGCTCTTACATTGAGGGGATTTCAACTAAAGACTTAAACAAAAAAATAAACATTGATTATTGAATGAGAAACTGATGTGCTGTAAACTTTCACCCAAATCCCATCAATAAATAATACCGTAATAATCAAATAGCTATTGTTGTTGTTGTTGGAGTTCTGTCAGTTTCACAGAACTCATCCCTGCACCTCCCCGCACCAGCCTCCCAGTTGGGATGTTCCACAGTTACTGCAGCCACGGTGTCATCACCAGGGGAGGGGGGTCCTCTTTTGCACTTGCTGGGCTTCTGTGGTACAAAGCAAGTTGCTTCCTCGGGTTTGCATCGTGGATTGTTTTTTACTCTTCAATAGTTTACATTACCCCTTTCCCATTTTCATTCCACGTGAGGGTTCGTTTTTGTTGTTAAGTGCCATCTAGTCTGTTCGAACGCACAGAGAACCTGTTTACAACTAACCGCAGCACCGCCCAGGCCCGCTCCGTAGGCATCACCGTCACTATGCTTGCTAAATAAAGGTTTTTCACTTTCTAAAGACACCTTTTACTGTCATTTTAGAGACAGTTTGGGGAATAATAGTCGGAAACACATCTTCAATCCGTATCTTTAAACAGAAACCTCCATTACTATTTTTAAAGGTTGTATTTTATCAATATAAACTATAAACAAACTTTTACATAGGCTTACACCTCTTCCCCAGGTAGTTATATTTTCCAGATAGCAGAATGGACACATTTTGTGCTTAAGGAAGTTAAGTTTCAGCTGACTTTGTTGGAAACTTTTCCAAAATATTGTCTCAGTATCTGAAAAAAATTAAATAAGTAAAACAAAAAAGACTGCCATTAAATCCATTCTGAATCATATTTACCCTAGATGGGGATTTGGACTCTTAGTCTCATGATTCTCCTGTGGAGCAGCTGGTGGGTTTGAACCACCAACCTTGCATTTAGCAGTCCAGCGCTTCTCTGACATTGCCACCCAGGCTCCTTCAGTGTCTCCTGAGGTGGGGAAAAGGCTCCAGAGATAACTTTTTGTTTCTACCTCAGGCTCATCGTTAGGCTGGAAATCCCATGAGTCCCATGAACCCATCCATATAAAGGGATGCTCTTGGGTTAAAAGGCCCCACTGGAGACATCAAAGTCAATGGGCACAAAACAGTTCCCACAGAAAATGTTCGCGAGGCTCCGTTAGCACGTAGAGATGAGCGTCTTCACAGACTGGGAGCCGACATCCAAGGCACACCTACTGGTGTCTCCCTCCCTGGCAGAGGGACTAACCCAGATGACTGGTGAACCACGTGACCATCAGCCTCGGTGACCCCGAACACTCAGCACGGTGCTCAGAATATAAGCGCCCATACAAAATAACACGCTTGGTAAAAGATAACAATAACAATAATCTCTCGAAGCTACTTAATTCTTGAATCAAATTAATCTACACACACCTAGACGTATATAGCTTGGAACAATCCATTAAATATTTTAAGACAAGTGTTTCTAATAATTTTTTTATGTCAAAGCTCTAATTTTAGAACTTATCTGTGGTAGTTATATAATCGTTTGTCAATCTGAGGATTAAGAGTGAAGGCGTGGAGTCTAGCCTGTCAATCAGATCATAACCAATGAGGCCTCTGCGTGGGCATGGCCTTCTCCTGAGAATTCTGGGAAAGCCTATATTTCTTCCTTGGAGGAGGGAAACACATCTCTCTCTGGGCTGACTCCCTGTGAGACACTCTGCTCACTCCCTGGGAGACACTGCAGCTGACAATACACTTGGAACTACACTCGTGCCCAGAGCTGGAGAAGCCACATGGACCTACCCTGATGCAACCAGACCTCTGAAGTCAGAGAAGCCACATGGAGACCCCAGTCAGCGCTGAGATGCTTACACCGCCACTGGATCCAAAGGCTTTCTACCCACTGGTCTGCACCTATCCTGCATTCAGTGTCATTGCATGTGTTTCATGAGTCTGAAGAGAATTTTATCGATTGGTATCGGACATATGGACTAATATCAGACTTATGGGCTTGGACTGGACTCTCTTATACACAGAAGCGTGTTTATGAATTTGTTTCTCTAGTCTACCAGGACCAACATAATATCAAATAGAATGAATATTGAACAGCAACTAAGAAAAGAAGTAGTATTCAGACAAGGGAGAAAAATATGTACTAATCAGACAGATGCAGAAAAGTGGCCAGCATCCAATGCAATGTTCTAATTCACCCTAATTTTGTGCTATCTCCTATGTCTATTTCAAATTAAATAGTTCCTGTTTCAAAGGTATTGCCTCATGTTTCCCAGCCACCTCCTGTTGTCAGGGAGCACTACTGGAGCAGTGGGCTACAAGTTGTGTTGCTGACCTCAAAGTCCTTAGTTCAGAACTACCAGCTGCACCCCAGGAGAAAGACGAAGCTTTCTACTGCCGTGAACAGTTACAGTCGGGAAACCCAGAGCTAGCTCTACCCTCCTCTGAGGTCCCTATGCGTCGGAATCGAATGAATAGCAGTGTGTTTGTTTGTTTGTTTGTTTGTTTGTTTGTGGTTGCTTCCTGTTAAATGTTTTTCTTTTTATTATCTTTCTATCTTCACTTTCATCCACTAAGCACATGCATGTATGACAGAAAATGCGAACTTCCCCTGTAATAGCACAGCGTGTTGGGAGTGAGGAGAGTGAATCACAGAGTCAGGGCAACAACGACATTTTTTTTTCCATCAGAACCTGGAAGGCTTAGAGGAAAGGTGGGAGGATATGGCTGAAGGTCAGTGCTGTGTTTTTACTGTGTATTATTGGACAGGATGTGCAACATGATAAAGACAATCAGAAAAAATGCATTACTGGTGGAGAAAATACTAATAAGTGATCATTCTAGTCATGGAAGTAAAAAATATTTTTTAATGTTGTTTTTTTCAAATGCAACTGGTGGAACAGTTTTATGTAAAATATCTGAGATCAAAAAATAATACTCGAAACATTTACTGTAAAAATTTAAGCTAACGAATAGAAACTCAAGTCATTGAGGAATTCAATTAGGAACACTTCAGAATGTAAATCAACAATTGAACATTTATCGAAACGGAAACACTAGCTTACCACTTAGAAATGTGAACAGGACATAAGACGTCATTTCCATTTGGCTTATTTTGGTTGACCTGCATTCTCTTTACAAACCTCCACATTTGAGGGCTTTCAAGAATTCATTCACTTAGGTTATTTGCTAAGGAAATACAAAATATGATTTTGGAAAATTTAAGATGATAATTTTCTAACTGCAAACATTTAATATTCTGAATAAAGAACATCCATGAAATTAATAAGAAAAACCGAACAATATACAAGCAGGTAAAGGCCATGAATGGGCAATTCAGGAGATAAAAAACTAAATGCTTTATAAATCCATGAAACAATAACCAACATCAGTGAAACCAAGGAGATTAAATATCGTTTGATTCATGTTCAATGTAGTAAAAAGATTAGACAAATCATAAGTCAACAAGTAAAATTCAGAGTCTTTAATAACATGAAAGAGTCATGCTAAACCTAATACCAGGACACACATACAGAGACTCTGCTGTGTTCCATGTGGCTCTATTGCACTTCACAGATGGTGCATTTTTGTGCAACTGGGTGCATTTTTGTGCAACTGAAGGTTTGTGGTCACCCCGCATCAAGCACACCGATCGGCATCATTTCCCCAACAGCACGTACTATTTTGTGTCTGTGCTATATTTTGGTAACTCTTGCACTCTTTCAAACTTTTTTCCAAATGAAATTGCACATTTACTAGGCCACAGTATAGTGTAAAACATAACTTTTAGAATGATGAGGGCAATGAATGTACAAATGTGCTTTACACAATTGATGTATGTATGGAGTGTGATAAGAGTTGTATGAGCCCCTAATAACATGATTTTAAAATACAATAAAATAAAATGATTAAAAAAAAAAAAGAAAGAAAAGGATGATGGCAGCATAGGGACACATGTGCTTGACACAATGGAAAATGTATGGATTGTGATAAGAGATGTAAGGGCCCCCAATAAAAGTATTTAATTAAAAAAAGAAAAAAAGAGTTGTATGAGCCCCTAATAAAATGATTTTTTTTAAGAAAAAAAAACAACTTTTATGTGCACTGTGACATTTTTTAAAAATCATGTGACTCACCCGATTGTAATATCTACTTTATTGTGTTGGTCTGGAACAGAACTGGCAAAGCCTCTGAGATCAGCCTTCAAGCAGTAAGATCAACTTAAGCATGTTCAGTTTTCCAAATGAATGTTAAATGGAAGCAATGTGTATATTGTGAACACCTTAGCTCTACTGAACACACACATAAAAGAATGGAAACCAAACTGCTGAGCATTGATTGCCTCTGGGAAGTGAGGAGATTAATAGGAATATTTAATTTCTGATTTATCCACATTGGTTTAATAGACACTTTAATGTCTTAAATAGAGAATAAATGTCCGCTCAAAAATTCCTAAAGAGAAAATTCATGTACATATGACAGCAACAGTATGTTTTAAAATAGAAACAGGAAAACTAAGGACATATGCTAAATCGAGGGTCAATATATACCAGTCACTATACTAAAAGTAAAAGATGTATATTAGAGAAACATACTGTCTTGAAGAGCTTGCATTCTAACATGAAAGATACATTTAAAAGAAATGATAATAGTTAGAATTCTATTGGGTACTAAGTAGAAAAAGGTCATGATTGCATAATAAAGAGTAATAGCAGGGAAAAGGGCCTGTGATGGGATGGTCAGGGAAGGCGTGAACGTTAGATTCTGTGTCAACTTGGCTGGGTTAGAACTCTCAATGGTTTGGCAGTCAAGGCCTAGTAAACCCCCATGATGTTATCTAATCCAATGTCATCAACCCCATAGTGGAATCTGCTATAAGCATCCAATCAGTTGCAGGATTAGAGAGGAGGGCAACACCCTCACTCAGGTCCCGGGCCTGATGCAATGGAAAAGATGAGTCCTTGGGGGTGTCGCCTAATTCTTTTTTTTTTTTTTTTAGGCAGAAACATGATTTTATTATTGGTTGTTTTTTTTTTCTCTTTTTTAACATTTTATTAGGGGCTCATACAACTGTTATCCCAATCCATACACACATCAATTGTGTAGCCTAATTCTTATACAACTGGATGCCATGGAGAAACTAGCTTGCTTCCTGCTGGTGACCCATTCGATTGCCTGCTGACCCTGGAAGCCATCACGAGTCTGCCATCTGAACTGCCCAGCTTGGATCTTAGACTCTGCAGCCACAATACAGACCTGATGGCTTTGGGTTCACCCTCCTCTGCATCCAAAATCCTATGGCATTCCTGCTTCACCTTTCTCCCTGCTTCCTGGCGCATCGGCTACTGCATGCAGCTCCTGGAGTCCGGGGAAACCGCCAGCAGAACAGCTCACCTACAGACTTGAACCTGATTGGATTTACTTCTATAGTTGTTTGCCATTTTCTTGAGATAAAACTCTCTCTTTCTCTCTCCATATACATATACATATATGTAGATACACAAATGTATATGCATACATACCACTGGGTCTCCTTTTCTAGAGACAGTAACCACAAAGACGCTGGTACATACCCATCTTCTTGTTAGTGCTGCTGGTTGCTGTCAAGCTGGCTCCAGCGCATGGTGACCTTGCATACGACAGAATGGAATGTTGCTACCCTGTATACTCAAGCCCATTGCTGCAGCCCCTGTATGTTGAATGCCTTCTCACCAGGGGGACTTATTTTCCCGGACCATATCAGACAGTATTCTGTTGTGATCCATAGGGTTTTCACTGGGTAGTTTTTGAAGACACAGTTTACTTCCCAGATTACACCTAAGAATTTTCCTTGGGTCTAACCATTGGTGCTAGTAGCAGTAGATTCGAATACGACTTATGGCGATCCACGTGTCTGTAGAGAGGCACTGCTCTGGAGAGAAGCAGATTGTCAGACCTTCTTCCCAGGTGCCTGTGGATGGGCTCAAACTGCCAATCTGTTTGTCTCCATTGATGGTGCAGCCATCCTGCTGCATGAAGGTCAATAGAGCCTTGCATCTTTGTTGTGTGTGTACCATTGGCTGGGCCCATCAATATAGGAAAAACCAGTGTTTCCCCTAGAAGCAGGGATTTTGCCAAGTCACACCCTATCCCTTGATGGTAGATATCCTTGTGGAAGGGAATTTAAGGAGTATTCTATCCCATTCCACATGAAAGTAAACGGATCGTGAACAGACAGATGGAGAAGGAAGCTGAGAGAGGCATTTTTTTATCCTAATAGTTGTCTATCAAGTGTTCTGAGCTTGGATAATAGTGTCTCCCGGAAATTACAATGTGAGGTACTAGTGGAGTAGGGGCCATTGTGGTAGCATTCAACCACTTATAATGAAAGGTGAGATTCCAGGTACTCAGCCCATTGTGTGAGAGCCACAGAGGGCTATGAAATGGAGAAACAATCTCATGGGGCCTTTGGGCTTCCTTAAGTTCAGCAGTGGGAATGGTTATTTATAGTCTTCCACATGCCTCAGTAAGATGGTTATAATGAAAGCCATCCTCATTCTATTAGTGACTGAGGGTGAAGGCCAGTGGGGTCGACACAGACAATACCAATATTACGTTCAGTAGGGGGACCACAACAACGGAAGGTCGGAGGGCCGCAAAGAAACCTACCCGTAGTTGTGCTTGTGCAAGGGTTCTGAGAGTGGTGGCTTCAGGGCCAGAAGCAGAAAGCAGTATCTGTGTGTGTGTGTGTGTGTGTGTGTGTGTGTGTGTGTGTGTAGTGGGGGTGTTTGTTTGGTCTTTTTGTTTTTCTTCTCTTTCCTCCAAGGATATCAGAAACTACTTATCTGTGAACTGGCACTGAAAAGGGTCAAGAAGTGCACCTCACCCTCACCTCCCGTTAAACTCTTGGCACACCTTGAGAATAGAAAGACCTGGGCCTTACTTAACCTTCGTCTTACTTATAGATGAACGCTGAAGGATCGAGGTCAAAGTTCCCAGGGCACTCAGATTCCGAATCACTGAGAGGGACAAAGGGAATAACTCTTGGATCAGTCATAGCGAAGGTAACCATAAAAAGCCTAACAGGACCATTGTCAGTCCCGGGATGACCTAGTACCTGGCCGAGAATGACCGGGCTCATCAATTTCCTCTCTGTGCCTGAGGAACCCGACAAAACATCTCACAGGGAAAGGCCTTGTCTGCGATGTCCACGAGGTGGCGCCCAATTACCATGCTGCACTTCCTGCAGCTCAGCGTTTGCAGGTTTGGCAGCAGCAGTTCTTGTTACCATGCTGGATCCACGTCGATGGAGATCTGGCTTGTGATGCCAGTCACCTGAGTTCGTCAGAAAGTTCAACCGGACTTGATATTTAGCAAGAGCAGCACAATGGAAGCGAGAACTCTGAGTCTGCTTACCAAGGTCATCGTCAGCTGTTTGCGTACTCTCATGGTAGACTCAAAGGACCCCAGGGTGGCTCTTAGGGCTGGGGAGCCTCTGCAAAGGCGGTTCAAACACGTTTTACCCTGGCAGGGGACTCATCACCAGTGGTCCAGATGTGTGCAATCTCACTAACCAGCTGAGGAACTCTGTGCTCTCTTGCTCTCTCTTCTGTAGGCAAAGTGATGTCGTGCTTGGTAAAGTAGAGGGGAAACAAAAGAGAGGAAGAGCCCTCAAGGAGATGGCTTGGACACAGCGTCTGCCAACAATGGGCTTAACCAATAAGAACAACTGTGCGGATGGCTCCGCACCAGGCAGTTGGGTTGTGTTGTGTTGTGTTGTGTGGCTATGAATCCAAATCCACTGGAGGACCCTAACAACGACAGAGGCAGAGTGGCAGCCAAGCACTCTGAAGGGGGGTCTACAAGATGCCACTCTGTCCCTGCAAGTTTAGCTTTTATTTTAAATCGTGAAGGCAATATAGCCACGCGCCCTCTGTGGTCTCTTTAGGTCACTGGGTAAAGCAATCCCAGAGGCTCTCCATTCTTTCCTATGAAAGACCTGGTTCTCAATGGCTCCGTTTCTACCAGGGACCGTCTTAGATCAGATCTTCAGGTGTAGCTCAGCTCACAGGGTCTTTGATGACTTGTTGTCCAATTATAAAAAGCAGTTACACAAGTAGCCGGTGAATGGCTTCCCGGGATTTCTCTGAGCCCTTCTGGTGGGCCTCTAATTTGCATCACCAGGCAACTCCACCAGGGATTCATCAGAGGCAAATGAAAAAGACAGATGGTTTCCCTCAGAACAACAAAACTTTGTCAACCGTCTACTAGCATCCTCCAAGAATTCCCGGCAGCTTCTGCTCACCTTTCCAGAGGTATACCCTCTGTGGGCAAAGTGACCCACAAAATCCACTAGTCTATCCCAAGACCTGTTGTCAAACTGCCCGTCACAGTTTCACTTTATCCCCTAGCACCACCCAGTGCATCCAAGGGACTCTGATAATGTCCTATTGCCTGGGTGGGCCAGGGGATTTTCAGTCTCTCTCTGTTCTTCCAAACAGCCTTTTGTTCAATCAACTACCCTGCTCACATTGCCAATTTGTCCAGGGCTGAACTGCGTTGGAGCGAGCTGGGCTGTCAGGTGTTGGAGCAGTCTATTAAGACAACAAACTAAACTGAAAGCAGCAGTCAAGCCTCTGACTGGTCACGGCTATTGTATACGCAAGAGGCTGGACAGCAGATGTCCCCAGCTTCCTCGCCGTGCCATTCTCTTCATGGAATAGAACTGCCCAGGTGACAGACAGAGGGATCTGTGCAGGTGTGAGGGTTACCTTCATGCCAAAGAAACCCTGGACAAAAGGCTAATGGTGTTTTATTTACTCTGGAGCCAAGATAAAAGGGAAGAGGGAGTGTGGGGAGTGAGCAGTTTTGAAGACAGCAAAAGGATAAGGCTCCTCCGATATATCCCCACTGAGAGGTCTCAGACGAGGCCCCTGAGGAAGGACTTGGTAAAGCTCCCCGCCCACTAAGCAGGAGGCCTCCAAATGGAAGTGTCTGAGCTAGGAATAGAGATTCCGAAAAGAGCATTGTTGGCCAGGAGGTCCGGAGTCTTCAGACACCACAGTTGTGCACCAAGCTGCATGTGGACAAGGCCGCTTTTGGTGATCATCATGATCATTACAAATGACTTTATCATGATCGACGGTCAGGCTTGAACAATTATGCGGGAGTTTGGCCTGGAGACAAGTGCTCGGGATGTGATATATGGCTCATGAAGGCTGTTACCAAAAATAGCATCTCCAGTTTTGACAAGCAGTAAAGACCAAGAGTGAGGTTTTATATAAGCTGAATTTGAAATGAGGTATCAAACTAAATTGTCCAGCGGGGACATGGAGATTAAGGATGAGAGCAAAGATAGTTTGGAGAAACAAACAAACAAAACAAAACAAAACCCCTAGA
Organism: Echinops telfairi; assembly: GCF_000313985.2. Taxonomy (NCBI): domain Eukaryota; kingdom Metazoa; phylum Chordata; class Mammalia; order Afrosoricida; family Tenrecidae; genus Echinops; species Echinops telfairi. The sequence goes on from NW_022103968.1 coordinate 38,406,169, forward strand.
ATTTGTTACTAAAGATGCATGGGAAAATGGAATGCTAAGGAGCAGATGAAAAATGATAACAGATAAAGTTTTGAGGTGTAGGAAGAAATAATGAAACACAGAGAGCACAAATTTGTAGGTACATCTAAATGAACACCAACTTCCTAAAGAATAATAATGCTATGATGGAGGATTAAAACACACAAAGGATAATGATGGAGGATTAAAATATATGTAGGATAATGATGGAGGATTAAAATATATGTAGGATAATGATGGAGGATTAAAATATACAAAGGATAAAATATAAGATAGCAATATCATGGAAATCAAGAGAAAGCTTAAGAGAGCTAAAGGTCTTAAAAGTCCCTACCTTGATAGTGGGGGGTGAGGAAGCCTCAAGGAACCAGAGGAATACTGTGTGTTTCATTGGTGCTATACTTTACCCTGGTTGACTCATCCCTTCCTTGAAACCCTTTTGTGAAGGGATGTCCCATTGTCTACTGATGGGTTTGGGGTCTCTGATCCCGACCTCCTTCATTCTCAACAATATGGGTTTGTTTGTTCATTTGTTTGTTTGTTTGTTTGTGATCTTCTGATGCCTGTTACCTGATCCCATTGATACCTCACAATCACACAGTGTGCTTTCACTGCGGGCTACGATGGAGCATGTACACAGGTACAAATAAGAGCTTAGGACATACAGAATCCAGGTTAGATAAACCCCTCAGAAACAGAAATGGGAGTAGTGATACCAGGAGGGTAGGGGGAAGGTGAGGAGATGAAGGGGGAAGAGACCATGGGGGAAGGGAGACAGCGGTCGGTGTAAGATATGAAAATAATAATCGTTTATCATTTATCAAGAGGTCATGAGGGTGGGAAGGGGGAGGGAGGGTCAAAAGAGGAGCTGATATCAAGGATTGAAATGGAGTGTAAATGTTTAGAAAATAATGATGGCAGCATATGTACAAATATGCTTGACACAATTGATGTATGGATTGTTATAAGAACTGTAAGAGCCCCCAATAAAATGACCTTTAAAAATTAAAAAAAAAAATAAAGTCCCTACCTTGTCCAGGAAGAAGTTAAAACTAGTAAGAAACATTGATAAGAAAAAAAATATGAGGTTGGAGATGAAGAAAAATATTGTGTTGTTATTGCTCTTGCGTGGTGCTATCAACCAGTTCTGAGCCACGTGGACCCTGTGTGCAGCAGAACAGACCATTGCCCGGTCCTGAGCCGTCCTCACAATTGTTCTTCCATCTAACCCCATTGTTGCCACCACTATGTCAATCCATCTTGTTGAAGACTGTTCTCTTTTTTGGCTACCCTTCTTCTTTATCAAGTACGATGCCCTTTTCCAGGGACTCATTTACTCTGGCAACATGTTCGTTCGAAGCATTGGAGAGGAAGTTTCACCACCCTTGCTTTAAAGAGCAAACTGGTTGTACTTCTTCCAAGACAAACTTGTTGATTCTTTTGGCAGTCCCTGATAGTTTCAATAGCCTTCACCAACACCATAATTCAAATCCATCAATTCTTCTCCTACATTTCTTATTCAATGTCCAATTTTCACATGATTGAAAATACAATGGCTTAGGTCAGGTACATCTTAGTCCTCAAAGGAACATCCTGGATTTTCAACCAGGCAAAGAGGTCTGATGCCACAGATTGGCCCAGGGCAATGCATCTGCCCTTTGATTTCTTGATTGCTGTTTCCATGAACATTGATTATGGATCACAGCAAGACAAAATCCTCCACAACAATCTTTTCTCTGCTCATCATGGTGTTACCTGTTGGTCCAGCTGTGAAGATTTTGGTTTCTTTGCATTGAGTTGCAATCCATGAGGAAGGCTGCCATGCTTGATCTTCATCAGCAGTAGTGTTTCAAGTCCTCATTTCAGCAGGTTGTGTCATCTGGACATCACAAATTGTTAGTAAGCCTTCCTGCAATCCTGATACTGAATTATTCTTTATATAATCCAGCTTCTCTGATTATCTGCTCAGCATACATATTGAATAAATCTGGTGAGAGGATACAGCCCTGACACACACGTTTCCTAATTTTAAACAAATATTCCTTTGTTCTATTTGCACGACTGCCTTTCAATCCATCTATAGGTTCCTGGGCACAACTAAGTGTTCTGGAATTCCCATTCTTCCTAAGGCTATCCATAGTTTGTTATGATTCACACAGTCTAATGCCTTGGCATAGTCAATGAAACACAAATAAACCTTTTACTGGTATTCTCTGCTTTCAGCCAAGATCCATGTGACATCATGATAGCCTTGGATCCATGCCCTCTTCTAAACCCAGCCTGAAGCTCTGGAAGCTCCTTGTCAATGGACTCCTGAAACTGTTGTTGACTGATCTTCAACAAAATTGTACTTGCATGGATTATTAATATTTTCTATAATTTTAGCATTCTGTTGGGTAACCTTTCTTTGGAATCCATACAAATATGGATTGATCTCTTCTAGTCAGTGGGGCTGGTAACTGCCTTCCAAATTTCTTGGTATAGACAGATGCAGTCAACTTGATTTCTATGTATTGCATCTCCAGAAGTTCACATGTATATTATCCTTTTAAGTTATTGAAAAGAACTTTTTTGCAATAAGGAAGTCACTAGTCTTAGAAAATTTAATCATGAGGTCTCCAACTTCATTTAACCAAGGCCATATTTTCCAATGACTGTTTTGGTCCCTTTGTTTCCAATTTTTACCTTCCAATCACCAGTAATTATGAATGCATCTTGATTAAATGTTTTATCAATTTCAGACTGAAGATATTGGTAAAAATTCTTCAACTTCTTCATCACTATACATATGAAATAGGAAAAAATGATAAATAAACATCTAAATAAATAAACAATAAGGCAACGAAGGAGAAACTATTCTAAATTACAATGACATAAATAAGATGCAAATATAAAAATGTAGTATTTATAAAACAACTCATAAACAGCAACCAGTCATAACAACCTGAACAAAAAAGGAGCAGAAACAGAAGGAAATTCCAGGAGAAGTCATGAACCTAGCAATGTGCATAGAAGAAGCAGATATTGATCTGCCACATAAAGAAATTTTCAAAATGCTGTTTGGAGTAATACAGGATATGTGGGAGGCAATACAGAAAAAAGGATGAAATGATAGAGGAGATAAAGGCAACACACCAAAGGGAAACACAAGACTCAAGGGATGAAATAACAAAATCCAGTGGAAAACAGACTTTGCCAGCAGACGTGAGGAGGCAGAGAATCACACCAGTGATCTAGAGGATAACCAAGCAGGGAAAAGCAGTCAAATAAGATAATTAGAGAAGCTCAAGAAAGTTTAATAGCCATGTCTGATGCTATGAATAGGAACAATATTAGAATACTTGGGCTACCAGAACAAGACACCACAAAGAAATCAACAGTGAAAATAGCAAGGGAATTATTAGAGGAAAACTTCCCCCGCTTAATAAATGAAAATCAGGCAACCATTCAGGAGGCTGAAAGAATACCAGCCAGACGTAATCCCAAGAAAAAGACACCAAGGCACATAATAGTCAAATTAACCAACTATGAGGAAAAGGAGACAATCATAAAAGCAGCTATGGAAAAGCAAACAGTCACATATAAATGTATCCAAATAAGAGTATGTTCAGACCTCTCAGTGGACACGATGAAGAAGAGGAGGGAATGGAGTAACATATTCCAAAAATTGAAGGAAAACAATGTAAACCCAAGATTACTTTAGCCAGTCAAATTATCTATTAAGATAGAAAGAGAAGTAAGTTTTCCCAGACAAGGAAAAACTCAAAGAATACATAAAACAAAACCCAGCCCTACAAAAGATCCTTGCTGATCCAGTATGGGCAGAAGATCAACACTCACTGAGGGCAAATAACAGATCATCACTTAGAACAACTCCACTCATAGGGCGACAAAGAGAAAACAGCCCCCAGGATAGCATGGGCTCAATTGTGGGAAGAAGGCAAAAATGAACCACACACATAACACAAGCGGATAAGATAGGTAGGTCGGAAAATACCCAACACAAAAGGTACACAATGACATCACAGAGTCCAAGGATGGATACATAATAACACTGAATATCAATGGCCTGAACTCAGGCATTAAAAGGCAGAGGCTAACAGACTGGCTCAGAAAACATAATCCATCAATCTCCTGCCTACAGGAGACACATCTTAAGCTTGTAGACAAAAACAGGTTGAGAATTAAAGGCTGGAGAAAAATATTCCAAGCAAATGGCAATGCAAGAAAAGCAGGGGTAGCGATCTTAATATCTGACAAAATTGATCTCAAGATACAGGCCATAACAAGAGACCAAGAGGAGCACTATATAATGCTCAAGGGAACAGTAGACCAAGAACCAGTGACCATAATAAATATGATAAATGAATGACCCACAAAATTTGTAAGTCAAACACTCCAAAAGATGAAGAAAGAAATCACAGGCTCAACAAAATTATAATTGGTGACATTAATACACCTCTCTCTGAAAAAGACAGATCACGCGGAAAGTAACTCAACAAAGAGGCTACAGATCTAAACAGCACAATTGGACGACTTAACTTGATAGATATTTTCAGAGCTTTCTACCAAAATGCAAAAAATTCACATTCTTTTCAAACTCACATGACACATATTCGAAAACAGACCAAATGCTGGGGCACAAGTCAAATTTGAGTAAATTCAAACACATAGAGATTATATAGACGTCTCTCTCCGATCACTGTGCAATAAGGCTGGAAATTAACAGGAGGACGGTGGAAAAAGCAAGAGCAAACAATTGGAGGATGAACAATTCTCTGTTGCAAAAGGAATGGGTATTGACCCAGATCAGAGATGAAATCAGAAAGTTTCTAGAAACCAATGAGAATGAAAATACGACGTACCCAAACCATTCAGGTACAGCAAAGGCATTTAGCAGAGGAAGGCTGATAGCAATAAGTGTACACATGAAAAAAGAAGAAAGACTGATGGATGATATGCTGGCACAAAACTTACACCAATTAGAGGAGCGTCAACAGAACAACCTTACTAATATCAAGAGGATAGATATAATAAAAATCAGAGCTGAGATACAGGAGAGGGAAAAGGAGAAAACTATGGAGAAAATTAATGCAACTAAAAGTTGGTTCTTTGAAAGAATTAACAGAATTGATAGACCGCTGGCAAACCTAACCAAAGAATGGAAGGAACAAATGACGATTGCAAGGAAGAGGGATGAAACAGGGGACATTACAACAGACCCTAATGAAATCAAAAGGATAATTACACAGTACTATGAAGGCCTATACGCTAACGAATTCAACAACTTGGAAGACAGGGACAAATATTTGGAAACACAATCCCTCCCTAGACTATCCCAGATGGATGTCAAGAACCTCGACAGACCCGTAACAATGGAAGAAATAGACAAGGTTATTAAAGGATTACCAACCAAAAAATCCCCTGGACCAGATGGCTTCACAGGAGAATTCTACCAAGCATTCAGGGAAGAACTGATACCAATCCTACACAAACTTCCAGAACATAGAAAAAGACATAAAACTCCCAAACTCTTTCTATGAACTAGTATGACTCTGTTACCTAAAGCGGGCAAAGATCCCACAAGAATTGAGAACTACCAACCAATATCCCTAATCAGCATTGATGCAAAAATCCTTAACAAAATACTGGCCAATAAATTATATTAAAAAATAATTCACCTTGACCAAGTGGGATTCATATCAGGGATGCAGGCATGGGTCAACATACGAAAGACCATCAGTATTATTCACCACGTTGGCAGAAAAAAATGATAAGAACCACATGATAACATAGATAAATGTAGAAAAAGCATTTGACAACATCCAACACGCATTCCTGTTTAAGACACTCAAGAAAATACGAATAGAAGGAAAATTCAGCAATGTTATACACGTTATATATGAAAAACCAAAAGCCAACATGGTAGTTAATGGAGAAGAGACTAAAACAATTCCACTGTAAAAGGGGACCAGACAAGGATGCCCCTTGTCCCCACTCCTATTGAACATCATACTAGAGGTCCTAGTTAACAACATAAGACAAAGAAATGATATCAAAGATATTCATCTAGGGAAGGAAGAGACTAAATTATCATTATTGGCAGGTGATGTAATTCTTTTTTTTTTTTAATCATTTTATTAGGGGCTCATATAACTCCAATCACAATCCACACATACCTCAATTGTGTAAAGCACATTTATACTTTCATTGCCCTCATCACTGTCACAACATCTGCTCTCCACTAAAGCCCCTGTCATCAGCTCCTCATTTTCCCCCTCCCTCCCCTTCCCCACTCCCACAAGAACTCTTGATAATTAATAAATTATTATTTTGTCATATCTTACACTGTCCGACATCTCCCTTCATCCACTTTCTGTGGTTCATCCCCCAGGGAGAAGGCTATATGTAGATACTTGTAATCAGTTCCTCTTTTTCACCCCACCCTCCCCACCACCCTCCTGGTATCGCCACTGTCACCACTGGTCCTGAAGAGATCATCCACCCTGGATTCCCTATGTTTCCAGTTACTATCTGTACCAGTGTACGTCCTCTGGTTTAGCCAGATATTTAAGGTAGAATTGGGATCATGATAGTGGGGGGGGG
>NW_022103968.1:38413299-38426345 GCF_000313985.2 Echinops telfairi
ATATAAATATATTTGCATATGTACATGCCTTTATTTAGACCTCTCTAAATGCCCTTTGCCTCCTAGTTCTTTCCTCTATTTCCTTTTACTTTCCTTTGTCCTACTATCATGCTCAGCCTTCATTTGGGTTTCAGTAATTCCTCTTGGTTTCATTACCCTTGATCACACCCCACCAGGCCTCGTACACCCTCTCGCCACTGTTTTGGATCACTTATTGTTCCCTTGTCCCTGGGTTTGTAAACACCACTTCCTTTCCCCACACCTCTCCCTCTCCCATGTTCCCCCAGGAACCATTGGTCCCGTTGTTTTCTCCTCCAGATTGTTCATCCAGCCTATCTTATTTAGACAGACTTGAGGAGATAATAACATGCACAAAAATAAGACAGAGAAAAACCTTTTAACACCTTATCATTCATGCTCCCTTTTGATCCATTTTAAATTTGTTCTAATTTGCATTATTTTCTGGTTTTTTTTTTTTCAATTGAGTGTTTTCTCTATTTTATTTATTGTTGTTGAGTTTTTTGTTTTGTTTTGTGTGTATGTTTTCCTTTATGTGGAATTCAGGATAGGTAAATGTATGGAGAGAGTAACTGGATTTCTTAGAGTTATAGCAGGGGAAGTTTTGAAGAAATTGAGAACTAATAATAATGAGTACAAGAATGAAGGAACTGTTCTAAAATTGATTGTAGTGATGGTTGCACAACACTTTTCAATATGTTTAAGCCACTGAATTCTATGATATATGAATTATATATAAATAAAACTGTTGGATTTTTTAATTAGCTTGTGTTCAAGATTAAAATTATTAGGAAGCTGGGAAACCTGCTTAACTGATAAGAGGTATTTGTAAAAATAAATAAATAAACTGAACATTACACTTAACGATGAAACGTTTTAAACTTTTTCTTTTATCTTCAAAGATAAGACAAATGTGTGCCCTACCACTCTTCTATTTAGCACGTCCCTGAAAGTTCTATTGGCAGTGGTGGTGCCAGGGAGTCAATTCCAAACAGAACTGTCCCCAAAGGGTTTCCCTGACTATAATCTTTGGAGTGTAACTCTGACCTGAGCAGGGCAGGTGCCAGGGTGAGAATGGGAAAGAGATACGGTTGAGAAGAGGTGCTGCTGCACACAAAATGCTGCATCCTTAACGGTTTTGATCCTGGCTTGTGGTATCCTATTAACATTCCAAATAAACTCCCATAATTATGAGCATTTTCTTTGCATTCTGTGTGGCCATTGCAACACATAATCAAACCCAAAAGAGAGATACAGAGCCATGGGAGGCATGGTTGATGTCAGGATAGGATAAAAAAGGATGAAGGGTACAGGCATGTCTCAGCGCTGCCCTGTGGCAGTATCTTTGGTTTGTGTGGACTTGAATTTTGCTTCTCCTTACTGAACCTTGAGGAAATGTATGTCATGGAGTGAAATTCCTTAATACGACTCTTGTATCAATGTCTCTGTAATTCCCATCAACTGATTGGGTGGGATATGCAAATAGGGCCCGTGTAACACTAATAGAGGGGGTTGGTCAGTTTTGATTGCCACTCCTTTGGCTATAACAAAGCCAGAATGAGAAGGAAGAAGCAGAAGGAGAGAGAATTCCCAAGACACTAGCAGGGGATGTTGAAAAGTGACAGAGGCTAAGACCAGATGCACCACTGACTGAGGCTAAGAGGACATGATATAGAATAGAGCAGCAGTATTGAGAGTATGAGACTCTGGGACAGAACAGCAAGCTGGCTTCCTGGCTCATGGAGGCAGAGGCTAAGGAACCACACAGCTGAGAAGCTGAGGACCAGAGAGAGACTTGCCTACTAGCCGAGGAGAGGTATCACTGTGGACCAATGATGGGATCCTTGATGTTCTCTGACACTGGCTTGTAGTAATCATGTACAACCTTCACCTTTATCCTACTGTCTGTGAGTTCCATGTGGTCATTGCAACAAATTATGGAACCCAGCAAGGAAGTAGAGTGCTGTGGGGAGAATGGTTGGTGTCAGAACAGGTAAAGAAAGGCAGAGAGAGTGGAGCATGTCTGACTTCTGTCTTGTGGCAATAGGGATTTGGATACGGCCTCGTGACATTTTTTCAAATGTGGAAGGGGATTATATCTGTATAAAGTTGTTGAAATAATTATCACCAAAATCAAATGAAAGAAACTGAAAAATACACTAATGAAAAATATACTCTAATAACTGGTATTTATGCTGGTATTATGTACACACACACACACACACACACACACACACACACACACACGGGGATACCAGCCCTCCCCCCCAAAAATGAAAGAAAGCTCCACTGGGCAGAGTTTCATAGTTTGCAATTTTTCACACTAGGCAAGCATCCCGCAACTTGCTCTGAATTAGGGCACCCTGTGGCGTCGCCTGGGAAGGTTCTCTGTGGTCACACTGAATTTTTTCGTAAAAGCAGTTTCACTCAAACCTCGCTTTTTGTCATGGCCAATTTAAGAGGACAGCATGCGGCTGTGAAATTTTGTTTCCTGCTTAGGAAAAGTGCCACAGAAACTGTTGTGATAATGAACACAGCTTACAGGGACAACACTATGGGGGAAAACTCAAGTGTACAAGTAGTTTCCTCACGTCAAAAAAAATGAAATGTCAATTGATGACAAACCTTGTTCTAGACATTCGTCAACTTATGGAACAGATGAAAATGTCGACTCATAGTGCGTTTTGAGTTCATTCCACCAGGTCAGACTATTAATCAAGCTTTCTTGTATTTAGAGGTTCTGAAAAGAAAGCATAACTCGGTGCGACAAAAAAGGCCTGATTTGTGGCAGGTTTTTCCACCATGACAATGCACCTGCTCACACAGCCATCTCAGTGCACCAGTTTGGGGCAAAAAAAGCATGCCTCTCTTTCCCCATGCACCTTACTCACCCGACTCACCTTGTGTGACTTCGTTTCTGCAAGTGAAGAGGGTCGTGAAAGGACAGCGATTTGAAAATGTAGAAGAGGTGAAGCCATGCAAACAGATGAGTTGGAAAAATGTTTCCGAGAATGGAATTGCAGATTTGACAAAGGTATTAATTGTAATGGAGAGTACTTTGAAGGTGATAGGTTGTTTTGTAAAAAAAAGAAAAAAGAAAATTACATACACAGCTTTTAAAAAATATTCTGGGTTTTTTTTTTGGGGGGGGTGTCACCATATATATATATAGTTGTTGTTAGGTACCATAGAGTCCATTTTGACTCATGTTACAGTAGAACTGTTATAGCAGAACTGTTACATAGGGCACTTTTATGTTACAGTAGAACTGTTCCATAGGGCCTTCTAGGCAGCAATATTTATGGGAGCATCTCCCCAGGCCTTTCTCCCAAATAATCACTCAGTGAACTGGAAATATCAACCTTTCAGTTAACAGCCAAGGACCTGACTTTCAAAGCGGTTTAAGAAGTCATTATCAGTGGATTATCCTAAGGTGATGTGCATGTGGGTGTATGTGTGGGTTTTCCTTCTAAAGTTTTTCAGCGATCATAATTTATATTTACTCATGGATTTTATTAAGATAAAACTAAAAATTTGCTTAAAGAATAAAAGCACAAAATGATGAAATGTGGGTCCTAATTGTAACCTTCAGGCATTGGCTATTGTTAACCTCTGATCACTGTTCTGTGAATGCACTTTTATTTAAACTGAAAGTTCTTTGAAAATCTAGCCAAGCTGCATCTACAGAGGACAAACCGATGTTTTCAAATAGCTTTTAATGTCAAAGAGATTTCTTTCCTGCCTTGGGCACCAGCTACATAAAATTAACAGACCTTCTCCTAACATTTTGAAGTATAATAACTTTAAGCCCTCAATAATTCCTTCATGTGTATACCAGCTTTCAGATTTAAGAAAATGGGTTATTTGTTTTGAAGTTCCAGTAAAGGTGGGTAGCCAAGCATGACAAGAAATACAAGTTATTTAGCTTAAATTAGTACATCAATTGAAATCTATATGTTCTAAGACTTTTTTCATTATCTTTATGCCCAAAGAAACAGGAGGCAAAAACAATCTTTTAATGACTTTTTAAATTCTTAAAGGAAATCAACACTGGGGTGTTGCTGGGGTGGGAGGCTGTGGCAGTAAATTCAAATCAATCATTTTTCTGCAACTGCTGATCAGATAATGGGGGGGGGAATATCTACACTTGAAAATGATTTCAGGGTATGGGACTGTTTGAGAGAAATAATGTATAGTTTAAGAGATCATTTAGAATGTTTAAAGGGAACAAAATGGTACCCTATTGATGCCCTAAAACAGAATATAAAGTACTCATGAATTTTTTTAGCATTTTTCAATTATGCATGTGGCTTGTACATCTAAACTGTGATTTTTTTTTTAATCCAAAAAACATATGAACACAATCCCAAAAGTAACAATGATTTTCAAAAGTGTTTAAATCAGTACAGCATTCAGAATAAAAGTGTTTCTCGAGTGATTCTGATACCCTTAAGTGGCCACTTATGTCACAATCAACATTGAAAAATCACTGATCAAAATCCTGCAGAAAATATTTTATATACATTAAAATATTTTTATGAAAAATTAAAGTTGCTTTGTTTTTCTTTTTTAACAGTTTTATTGGCATATAATTCACATATAATACAGTTTAACCATTTGATCATATTAAGAAGAGTTGTGCAAGCAGCACCATAATCAATTTCTGTGGGGGGAGGTCAGATGCTCAGGCATCCTCCCTGAGGGTGCCAGACTGCAGGGGGCCCGCTCCCTGCTGTTCAAGGACAATGGACAGGCTCCTGTAGGAGTTCACACCCTACTGATAATGGTCTCTACCAGTTGAGCCCGGAACAGGTCAAGCAGGCTCTGTGGCATCCAAAATTAAGCTGCCATCCTAAATCTAGGATCCGCCCATCTTGTCACATGTATACCCCAATCCCTCCTCTTCCTATTGCATGTATGTCCCTAGACCACCCCCTCTCATTGCTGTATAACCTATAGTGCAACCCCTACCTGTAATTAGTGGGCTTGCACATCCCCAAAAGGTATATAGGCCTGGGTTAGCAATAGAGATCTCTCCCTGGTCGCTCCCTCCCTCTCCCTCCTTCTCCTCCTCTCGCTCCCTCTCTCCTATCTTCCCCCTCTCCTCTCCTGTTGTTTCCTTTCCCATCCTCCTTCCCTTCCCCCTCTCTCCACATGGACCACCAAGCGGGGCCAAGGTTGGCAATGCTACCATGAAATGTGTCTGACTGCATTATTGTAATAAATCTTCTATCGCTCATGCTCTCGACGAATTTAATACTTATATATCTCAAGTGTACAATTGTGCTTACTGAACCCGTGGGTAGTGGTGGGGAGCTGGCCCTCCCCAAACTTAATACTACAAATTTCGAGACATTTTCTTCGCATACTCATTGTTGCTAGTTCCCCTTTATCACCTAACATCCTCTGCTAAGACCCTAGGTAATTATTAATCTAATTCCTATCTCTATAGACTTAGCTACCCTGTATTTCGTATACAGAAAACCATACAAAACAAACAGAAAGCAAACAAGAAAATCCTAACAATGACAAAACAAACCAGAGAAAAATCTTAATCGAAAAGACAGCAGAAAATATTAAAAACTGAAACAACTTCGAAATGGGTCAAAAAAGGAGATCAAATGATAAGGTGTTACATTTTAACCTAACTACATCTGCCAGAATCCATTTTATAATGTTCTCTGTCTGATGGCAAGGCTACTCACAACACTAGCCTATGGTCACAGGGGATTCAACAGTGGCATAACCCACGTGGGGAGTCTGCAAATGGATTTGAGGCTTATATACTGTCCGTGGGCTTGTAAATATGTTCAACCATTGTGGAAAGTGATATGGCACTACCTAAAACAACTGGGGTTAGAAATACCACAAGATCCAGTCATATCTTTGCTTTCTTGTTTTGTGTTTTAGTCTTTAAATCATATCCTCTTATCTACAGATAGGACTTGGAGTTCATGAAAGGTGCCAATATGGAAACTTAACAGTCCTGGCCCCAGGTTAGAGTTGGTTGTTAAAGTTTCCTACTTCCTAGCACCTTCCTCTTTCTAGCACCTATAAAGAGCCATTCTACATAACCACCCTACTATTATTGAGTTGATTTCAACTCAGAGCAACCTTTTCTAAGGTAATGGGCCTTCACATTCTTGAAGATTATTCTTATGCCAATGGGATATTTGTGAAAAGAAAGCAGGATCTAGAGTCAGAGAGTTCAATATTCACATTCCAATTATACTGGTCACAGGGGATTCAACAGTGGGATAATCCACGTGGGGAGTCTGCAAATGGATTTGAGGCTTATATACTGTCCGTGGGCTTGTAAATTATAGCTTTGCGGCAGTTTTACCCTGTCCTGTAGAGTGGATTTAATAGCAGTGAGTTGGAGTTTTGGTGGGGGGTGTTTTGTTTGGTTGGTTTTTCAGTGGCCTTGGGGTGAGCCCAGGGTGAGCCCAACAGTTATGCAGTGGGCGACTAACCCTGACACTGTGCGAGAGAAAGATGGGGCTGTCTGCTTCCCTAAAGATTAGTCCTGAGAACTTTACGAAGCAGTTCTGTTCTGTCATATATAGTTGCTGTGAGTGGAGAGCTCACTTGTTGGCACCTAACAACAACAACCTGGAATTAGTGAATTGGCTCTGTTGCTCCAGGATGTCGCTGTTGTTGTTAGGTGCCATGAACTAAACACTTTATTGTGCTCATTCATAACTTGTACCTCGATCAAGAGGCAGTCATGTGAAAAGAATAAGGGGATGCTGCGTGGCTAAAATCCAGAAAGGATTTTCCTCTCACCATGCTTGTTCAATCTCTATGCTGAGAAAAGCATAAGTTACACTGCCTTATATGAAGAAGAATATGCATCAAGATTGGATGAAGGCTGATTAACAACCTGTGGTATCCAGATGCACAGCCTTGCTTGCTGAACCTGAGGAGGACTTGAAGCACTTACTGAGGAAGATCAAGGATTGTAGACTTCGGTATAGATTACAACTCAATGTAAGGAAGACCCAAATCCTCTCAACTGGACAATAGATAACATCATAATAAATGGAGAAAAGGTTGAAGTTGTCAAGGATTTTGTCATACTTGGATCCGCAATCAATGCTCATGGAAGGAGCAGTCACGAGATCAAAAGGCATGTTGCATGCGGTAAATATGCTGCACAAGACCCCTTTAGAGTACTGAAGAGCAAGGGTGGTACTTTGAGGATTAAGGTCCATATGACCCAAGCCATGGTATTCTCCATTGCATCATATGCATGTGAAAGTTGGACATTGAATAAAGAAGACCATAGAAGAATCAGTGCATTTGAATTGTGGGGTTGGAGAAGAATATTGAAAGTACCATGGTCTGCTAAAAGGACAAACCCATCTGTCTTGGAAGAAGTCAGGTCAGAGTGCTTCTTAGGGACAAGAAAGGCAAGACTTCATTTTATAAAGTTTGGACATATTGTCAGGAGAGACCAGTCCCTGGAGAAGGACTTCATGCTTGGTAAAGTGGAGAGGTGGCAAACAAAGTAGGCACTGGACAAGATGGATTGACACAGTGACAACATCAATGGGCTCAGGCATAGGAATGATTGCCCCAGGGCACAAACCATTATTAAAGGTCATTACTTTCTTAAGATCCTGACACTTTTGTTTTTCTCCTATTCTAATGCTAATAGTGGACTCTTATGTTTTCTGTAGTGATAACAGGAATCATCCAACATATTCAGCAGTCATGTAAACTAAACTCTCTAGCTGATGGAGAATTTGGTTCTGTGTTTTTCTGTATATGAAATTCAGGATAGGTAGCTCTGCAGACACAGTAATTGGATTAATAGTTTCTTAGGGGCATGGCAGGGGTGGTTTTGGGAAATTGGGGCGCTACCAGCAATAAGCACAAAACAGAAGAAAATGTTCTAAAATTGATTGTGGTAATGATTACACACCTCTTTTTAATATCACCAAACTAGTGAATTGTATGATATGTGAATTATATATCAATAAAACTGTTGAACAGCCTTAAAATGACTTGAATCTGCATATTTACTTCTTTAAACAAGGCAGAATTTGGTACATAACATTGAGAGAGCAACATGTGATAAAAATCCCCAAATGTTCTGTAATTTTTGCCAAAATATCTTGGGTTCACAATTAGACAAACAGAAAATTTAAGACATCTATGAGCATTATTTGTAGGAAAATACTGCCTGTGGTAGTTATAAAAACTTTTTAGTGTTCCTTATTTTAATCATCCACTTTTAAAGAAAGATGAACCCAATCAGTACTGAGCTGTTGAGCTTGGCAAAATACCAAGTCAAAGAAGCTTTCATTCTTAAGAGAACTGGAGGCAATTATCTCTAAGTATTTTTCTGATAGCAATATCAAAAATTAAGGTGAGCTGCCTTGATGATAGTAATGGTCAAACGATAGCTTTCCAAAGCCCCATGGAGTTAATAGACCCCATCTCTGATATGCTTCTATTGAAAAGGCTCATCCACAACAGCATGAAAAGGGACCTGTTTTCGGGGGAGGTACAAGAAAGATGAATGCCAAATTATATATTTTCCCAGGAATCCAGTGTTTTCCTTGGACTCGTCAGTTGAAAGGAGCAGAATTCATACAAAATCATTAGGAAAAGAAATAAAAGAGGATACAAGAGAATCTCATGGAGCCCCAGCTACAGAAATATCACTGGGTCTAAGAAAGCCCTGGAGGACGGGGCAGGAAGGGTATTAAGACTGTCTTCCATCTCTCATTTATGAATTCCCTTGTAGCTCTGGTAATGACTGTGTGTTGGACGGCTGCCTCAAGGTCAGTAGGTCAAAACCACCCTGAGCCATTCCTTCAAAGAGACACGAGGTTTTCTGCTCCCATAAAGATTTACAGTTTGGGAAGGCTACAGGGCCAGTTCCATTCTGTTCCATAGAGTTGCCTTGAGTAGGAATCAATTTGATGGCAATGAGTTTGATTGTTTTTTGTAGGCCTGGTGGTGATGTGGGTTAGATGATGAGCTGCTAACTAAAAGGTTCATGGTTCAAACCTACCAGCCACTCCAAATAAGGGTGTCTGCTCCTGTAACAATTTACAGTCTTGGAAACCTTAGGGAGCAGTTCTGGTTTATCCTCTAGGTCACGATGAGTCAGACTCGCTACAGTATGAGATGTGTTTGTTCAGTCCCCTCCCCCGCTTTTTCTTATTAACTACCTTCCTTTGCTCCCCAATCTACATAGTAGGGAATATGGCCAACCTGTTGATGTAGTTAGGTGTTGTAGGGTCTGACTCGAGTGACCTTGCATACAATAAAACTAAGCAGAGCCAGTGAGTGATGGCCAACAGGCTCTTCCAGCCATGGTTCCTTAGATGATAGAGTGTGGTTCTGCACTGTCTACACCTGTGGCTATGGTCCCATTTTGAAGGGCATTCTGAGCTATGCTGACTGACTGGAGGTGGGGGGTGGGCATGGGGACCTGACTTTGGTGGGGCCACACCCTTCATTTCCTTGGGGGTGTCTGTAAAACTCCACCTTAGAACACAATGTGAACCGTGCCACACACCACACACCACACACTTGGTTCCTTGGAGACTTCTTTGACTTCACCTTGCAGAGGGTGTGAATGAAGACACCGTCTTTCGTTGGGTATAAATGAGGGCTGTAGCATACATCACCTCACCTAGAAGTCCTGGTCTCTGTTTCCTGACTGAGCTTTGGTAGAAGCGAGACCCGCTGTGGGTTTTGAACATTTCTGGCTACCGGCTCTGGACTTGGCATTTGACTCACTTCTGTCTGACCCTCAGGTTAGGGACTGCACAGCACTCGCCATCACGAGACATTTCCTCAAAGTTTCAGGAATGTCTATTGGATGTTACAGAGAATTGTGCAAGCCTGAGACATGAGGGAATATTCAAGTGAGGATTGAGGGTGGGGGAAATGGAGCAGAGTAGCATCTTGGAAGAATTGGACATTTGGGACCTCTTCAAACTCCAGCTCCTTGGGAATGCTCTGGTAGTAATTCTTACCAAAGAAATTATTACCACAGCCAGCCAGATCCTTCAATTCCTCACGCTCATCGCTAAGTACAATGACTCCCTTGTGATAGCCACTGTATCAGTGCATCTGATTGTGGGTCTTCCTTTTTTTTTAAATTTCACTCACCACACATGATATCCTCCTCCAGGAATTAGTCCCTGATAACATGTCCCAAGTTCAAAAAAATCATTTCCCTTTCATGGCTAACTCTGAAGGCACAGTAGGTGAGGATTTATATGGAAAGCAATTGTAACCTGCTGCTTTCCCTTCTGGGCTCCCCTGACTTTCACCCAGTCTGAGACTTTCTGGGCAGAACAGCAGCCAAATTAGGGAGCAGAATGGCCTTGCCACATATTGACCTAGACCATGAGCCACTAGGTGGGAGAGGGCAGGCAAGATGGGGACTGTTGGGAGTCAAAAATTGAAGGAGGGGTGGGGGTGGGGCTGTTGAGGTGGAGTCAAGTTTTGAAAGTGTAGTTACAGGAAGACTGGTCTTGGAATAACTTCTCCATAGAGCCCCCATGGACTTCCCAAACCAGCTCACCCATGGGAAGGCTTTGGGGACACCACACCCCCACACCCCCCACTCACCCCTCTGCAGTACAGAATTTCCAAGTTTTAGACAGAGGAGCTAGAGTCAGTCATTTCAGAGGGGCTAAATAAGAACAGGAAAGTCTATTAAAAAATAACCTTGATTTGCCCATTTAAAAGGTGACTTCATATTTGAATTATTGTGTTATCGATCTACTGTGCCCTAATTCCACAGAAATACTTAGAAGTCTGGCCTTAACTCTCTCACACAGTAGCCAAAGGAATTTCCAGAGTGTGAACACAAAGTTTAATAACTAGCAAATGTGCTATTAATAGAAAAGTCCTTATCATATAAACAAATATAGAAAATGCCCTAGTAAAGCAAAATGTGTTCAGTTTCAGGCTTCGGTTGATAGGCCATTAAGGTCTAGCCCTTTTTTTATAGAGAATTAAAACTCATGACGGCGACTCCAAAATGATGTGCAATCCCTTTGTGACTTCTGACTGGAGCAAAACCATAAAAGTCATTTCCGTGCACCTGCCCACATTCACAGGAAGATGTTGTCTTTCCCTTTGTCCAGGAACGGAGACAGGAAGGCAATGTCCAGCCCATGCTCATCAGAAAGGACGGTGGCATTCAGGTTGGATGAGGACACTACACAGTCAGCCAATTGGCAAAGCAGTGAAGTTTTACAGGAAGTGATATGTCTTCAATATTGAACAGGGGCTGCTATCGGGGATGGCACAACTGCCCACGTGGACACTCACCTCAGCAAGGTGGTTTATTCATTAAGCTCAAACTGGAAAAAGATCGTTAAAAAGATCTTCAAGCACAATTCAAATCTCATCAAGTAAGAAAAGAAATGGGAAAATATAAAGAAGAAACAATTGAGAAAATGCATCAGCAAAATAATCTTGTAGGAAAATTAACTCCCAATAAAATGGTTTTGAAAAAAATTTTAAACAAAATAAAACTTTGGAAAAAAACACCAAAATAAACAATATAGCTAAAACAACGTCTCACTCACGATTCTTGCTTGTAAGGAGAATTCTGTCTCCTCCTTCCAAGACAGACTTGTGCATTCTTTTGAGATATTCAAAACTTTCATCCACATCATAATCCAAATGTATCCATTTTTCTTCAGACTTCTTTACTCATCATCTAGTTTTTCCAGGCACACAAGATGATTGGAAATACCAGAGCTTGGATCAGGAACAGCTAAGTCCTCAAAGTGACATCTTTGCTTTTTAAGTTCTAAGGGGGCGTTTGCAGTAGATGGGCCCAATATAATAACTCGTTTGATTTCCTGACTGCTGCTTCCATGAGTGTTGGTTATGGATCAGTAGCATGAAATCCTTGACAATTTCAATATCTTGCCCAATTGTCATGTAGTTATTGGTTCAATTGTGAAAATATTTTCTTTAAGGTCTGAAACTCTAATGGCTCTGTGGGTTCAGTGTTCCACAGCTAACCCCAACATGGGCACGTCAAACTCACCAGCTGCTCCAGAGAATAAAGTTGAGGTTGTCTACACCCAGAAAGATTTACCATCTCAGAAATCCTGTATAAATTGGAATAAACTTGAAGGCAGTGGGTTTGGTTATGGCTATGTAATCCAGTCTGTCACTTTTTCATATATATTTTCCCTGAATAAGTGCTTCAAATCATCTTCGCTTTCAGCAAGCAAGGTAGTGGCATCAGCATATTGATGACAGTTAATGAACCTTTATTCAACCTGGTTCCTTGTTCTTCTTCATATAATCCAGCTTCTCTGCTTAATTGTTCAACATACAGATTGAATAAGTATTATGAAAGGGTTCAACCCTGAAGCACACCTATTATGGTTTTAAACCCAGCAATAACCCCTGTTGTGTGTCTAAATTGGTGTTCTGTCACTGCCTGGATACTTGTTTTTTACCAATGTCTTTAGTGCAGCTTGGCTTCTTCCGGTATCATTGGTTCTTGACCATGGCAGTTACATAATCTCCTGTCAACTTGCAAAAGGGTAGAGTCTAGCCTATCAATCAGGTCATAGTCCATGATGCCTCTGTGTGGGCATGGCCTTCTCCTGAGGATTCTGGGAACTCATGTCTTCCTCCCTACAGGTGGGCGACATACTCTCTACTTTGCCTTCCTGCTGACAAGCCACATGGATTGCTGTTGCTCCAGTACTCCCAGGATCTCTATATTCCCTTTGTTGTTGATTTTAAATCCCTAGTTGTTCTCCTGTCTAGGACATTGTTTTCTCACCACTCCCTTCCCCCCGCCACCTACTCCCCCTAAGTCCCTCTAGAACCTTCGGTCCCATTGCTTTCTCATCAGGCTTGCTTCCCATGTCTATCTTATATAGGTAGGCAAACCAGCAATAACATCTACAATGCAAAAAGAAATGTATAGCGTCTGGGGTCTTAAAGGCTTGAAGGTAATCAAATGGCCATCAAGCTCAGAAGCAACAAAGCCCACATGGAAGAAGCACACCAGCCTATGC
>NW_022103968.1:38426990-38454528 GCF_000313985.2 Echinops telfairi
GTGTATGGATTGGGATAACAGTTGTATGAGCCCCTAATAAAATGTTAAAAAGAAAAAAAGAAAACAAAAAATTAAATAAAAAGAGAAAAAAATAGAAATATATATATATAGAATATCTATATATATAAATATAGTTACATATAGAAATACACACACATATATACATATATATATATATATATATATATACACTAATAATAACTAGCAAAAAAAGCATAGATAATTCCAGGTCTGTCCATTGACCTTCATGACTATCTCCCCACTGGTCCTGGGGTATTCCGGATATATGTTTTGTGAAGGCCTATGTTGAGACCCTTCCCTGAACTTCCATTTCCCATTTTACATCTTTCTTTTTTTAATCATGGATTTGTGGTAGAGTCTCTGCCCTGATTTGTAGATCTTGAACATGTTACTTGAACTCTGAAATCTCATTTTCCTGGAGCAGCAGGCTGGCTTTCTGGCCCATGGAGGCAGAAGGCAAGGGAATAGGTGACTGAGAGGCTGAGGACCAGACAAAGACTTGGATGCTGGCTAAGGAGAGGCACTGCTATAAACCAAAGACTGTATTCTTCATGCTTCATGATCCTAACTGTAGTAACCTTTTAACTTCCCTAATAAATCCCCTTAATCATAAATATTGTTTTGTGAGTCTGGTGTGGTCTTTGCAAAGGATTCTCACACCCAGAAGAGAAACAGAGTGCCATGAGAGGATGGCTAGTGTCAGAAGAGGGTGCAAGGTGGAGGCGTGTCTGACCTCTGCTCTGGGGCAATCAGTCTACGGCTGGTGTGGGATTGGCTTCTCCTCCTTGTGTAACCAAAGGACGTCAGATGTGGCCTCCTTGCCATTTCTCAAATCATAAGAAGAAAACATTATATAAGAGGGAATGTGCTGATTCTCTCATCTCAACCGAATAGTCTGACAAAGGCATCTTAGAAGCAATTAAGACCATCAGGATACAAGGTTAAAACAAATTAATTATTAATGATCATCCCACCCACACACTAAGTATCTGCCTTTATTGTAATAAGCAAGAGACGCCAGGGTTACATTTTTTTTCTGTGTATTTTTTTTAACTTCTTTTCATTTATTCTCTAATCATTTTCAATTTAGCATACCATGTAAGCAAGAGTCTACAGGGCAGAGCCTTAGTTTCTCTTAGGATCTCCCAACTTCGGACTCGGATGGTTACAGAAAAGTCGGAGAGAGAGAAGGAAGGAAAGCAAACAATCTGGAATACTCGGAATGCCTTGGCTCTCCCAGGCCTATGGAATACACCTATATGTTTATAAGACCCTCTGTTATTTTTCTAAAAAACAAACGATATTTTGTTTTCAGTTACTTGCTAAATCCGAAAACTCCACCGAGATCACGCTTGGTGCTTTCAGCACTCCATGACACTGGTATTCCTTACACTTAGGATGCCCTCCACCAAGCCCTGCTTGGCCAA
Source organism: Echinops telfairi (assembly GCF_000313985.2). Classification (NCBI taxonomy): domain Eukaryota; kingdom Metazoa; phylum Chordata; class Mammalia; order Afrosoricida; family Tenrecidae; genus Echinops; species Echinops telfairi. Next base: position 38,428,439 of record NW_022103968.1, read on the forward strand.
CTCAATCCAGCAAAAACCACTTCTAGCACTGTTTTCATTGTAAAATTCTCCCTGCTTTCCTCAGAGAGCCAGACCACCCTGAAATCTTTAAATCTCTGTGGAAGCACTTAACACAGTGAATTGGCATTTAGAGTCAGCCTGCTTCCCCACTGCAAGGAGGTCGTTGAAGAGTACTGCTGGATTCCACACACATCTTTATGTCCCGTTTCTGATAAACTCTATATCAATAGCAGACATCATACACATGAGAACAAATAGATATTAGGAGTCAATACTTAATACATGGTTATAATGGCTGTTGAAAGACTAAGCTAGTACATTTCCTTGTAAAATGTATATGTAAATTACTATCACCTATTGGCTACCCCCTTACTCCCACTGCACTTCACTCATCACACCGACTCATCCCCTAAAGCAGTCCTTGTCCTTAAAACTTTAGGCCACTCTTAATAGGTAGAAAACTTGATTGGTGAGAAAGGATGAGTATGAAATAGAATACAGCGAAGTACCTTACAGGGAAGTGGAGAGACAAAGAGTGACATGGTGTGGAGTGGACTACAGAGTGCAACACACTTAATAAAGCTACATCCTACTTTGTTAAGCTTATGTATGCAACAATGGGCTCCAACAAACCACTGTTGTGAGTAGGCCCCGGGACAGGGTTGTACATTCTGTTGTACATAGAGTTTCTATACACCTATACACCTAACAACAATATGCATATTTCTGCTTCACTGGTTTGGCTCCTCTAAGCCAGGAACTACAGATATTAAGAGTTAACATAATAACCAAATACATTTCAATTTTCCTGCTTACCTACTAAATTTTTAAAAGCTTCAGAAATGAGCAATTAAGACTGACATAAATGCTAGAAATCTGAGAAATCGTTTAAATTTAATATCTGCCCATTAAAGGAGACCTGGTGGCATAGTGGGCCTTGCGCTGAGCTAGTTATCACTAGGTCAGCAACTCAAACCCACCAGCCACTTCTGGGGAGAAAGATGGAGTTGTCTGCTCCTATAAAGCCTCAAAACCTCAGCAACCCATAGGGGCCACTCCATTCTGTCCTCACAGTCTCTGTTCGTCAGAATTGACTTGATGGTCGCAAGTTCATGGAACATTAAAAAGGACATTGATTAAATGGGATTCTAAAACATGAGGTGAACAGCAGAGAAATGCTACAAAGAGAGAAAAAATGACAGAAAACGAGCAGTGTAAAAAATGTTAAACCTTAAATAGACATTAATATAAGGAAAATATTTCAGAAAGTCTTTCATGACTCTTAACTCCATGACAACCTTACATGTTCAGACCAAAATGCTGTCCTAATCCATGTATGATTGAGCTGTATAATTTTTAAAAGGAAAAAAGAAGACAAAAAGCTATTCCTTCAAAAAAAGAAAAAGAAAGAACATCATTTTTCATTCCGCCAGAATAAAAACTTTAGAAATATGTAAAATAATTATTTTGTCAGGGGTTTTTTGTTTTGTTTTGTTTTCAGATTCGTGACTCCTAGCTACCCCCTGTGATAGAGCAAAGTTGTCTCATGGGGTTCTGCTGGCTCTAATCTTTACTGAAGTGGATTACAAGGTCTTTCTCCTGCAGAGCATGAGTGGGTTTGAAGAACCATCTTTTCCATTAGCACCTGAGTGTTTAACTGCTGTGCCTTGGGTATTTATAAAAATCCACTCACTTGGCAGAAGGAGGGGAAGGAAGTTTTCCTGATCATAGCATATGAAGAAAAGGAAAACACAAGAAGCGCAAAGAAGAGTTCACTATGATGAAGACGATGGTGAGCAGTGAAGAGCAAGCACAAATGCCACGGGAGAGCCCATCTGCAGAACTCGAGGCCACTACACACTTCTCAGAGACTCACTTAGTTTGGGCCCTCTAGAGTTGCCATTCAAAATATAAAAAACAATTTTCCCTTGTAAGTATTTTAAGTAAACTTGTTAAGGCCACTTGCTCATGTACTTTCCTCCTCAGGCCACACCCTTATCTCTGAGAATCGAGGCCTAGAGAAATAAGAATCATCTATTATTATGTATTTATCATGGGTCAACTACATATATTGGGCCCTAACATGATCAATTATCTCGTGTTCAACCAAAAAGCACCTTAGCTCTTTCTCCAAAATAGGATATGACATAGCATATGTCTCTGGGGAATGGTCATTCTGTTGCTACCTGAGTCATATGCCCCTCCATTAAAAGTCCTAAGATATAAGCTTAGCCACTATTAAAGCATTTTTATATTTGATAATCGGGAATGGGAGGGAGGGAAGAAAAATACTTGGTAGTATATCATGCATGCAAAGATAGTCATATAAAATTAAAGAAAAAAACGCTCAACACTGTTCTAGTCCTAATTTCTATCGCTGGGCTCATGGTAAGTAGCTAATATTTACAACTTCCTCCTTCCAGTTCACATTTCATATTCCTTTGGCTCTTGGAAATCACCTTGGCTTATCATGGTTCCAATTTTGTGGAGTGATACAAGTCTTTATTCCTGAAGTCCTCCTGTAGTGCATACGTACTACTTCTTAACCCCAAGGTGCCATTGCAATCCTTTGATTCCCATGAACAATCACACTAGAATTGTTAGGACATGTTAGGTCCAAATCCACACACCATCAACACCAGTGAGCCAGCATATCTGGGAATTGACGAAAGGATCACAGTCATTCTATGCAGATAGAGTAGAGCCAGAAGATTGGAGAGCTGGTATATACAGTATCTGGACTAGGACAATGAACGTGCCCTTATTTCTCATCCAGACAGTTGAGAGCAAGCTGTTTCTGTTGGTTTGCCAGGCCAGTTAACAATTGGCTTTGTTTACTTCATGTAATCAAATGTTATTTACTTGTGCTCACTTACTGGTCTTTACTAGACAAATATCCCAGGTGCCAGGGAGTATGTCAGTTTGCTCCAGGAACAAGAATTCTGGAAGAGCAGCTCAATAGGAGTGACTGCCTGATTAATCACAATCCACTGTCATTCACATGTCCATCAGCATTTTGCATAGACATGAGTAATTGGACAGCCCATGCTTGAAGACAAGGAAACTGGTCAAAATCACACAAATTCTGCATGATCAAGATGCCAACCAATTCATCCCCCCTGAAAATCTAATCCATAGTACCTCAGTGTTTTTCTAATCACACCAAGTCGTTACCCATATCTGGAGCTGCAGATTCATTCATGGAAATTAGTTCATCTCACTTTTTGGTAAAGAAGGGTTTTTACTTGTTTGTTTCATTGTTTGCTTTATTTTTAATTTTTATTTTTTTTAACATTTTATTAGGGGCTCATACAACTGTTATCCCAATCCATACACACATCAATTGTGTAAAGCGCATTTGTACATCGTTTGCTTTATTTTTAACCCATCTTCATCCAAATATTAAATAGATTGCCAGGTAGGCACCCCATACGGGAACCAGACTTTCTCCTACACGAACTAAATTATCACTGATGAAAGTTCAGATCATTACCCACCTCCAGATGGTGGTTCGCTAACCTCTCAACAGCCTGGACGGGTCTTCCAAGAGCGTGGGGGCTCGGGCCAGACCAGCTGTGGACTCCGCAAGAGCCAGGACTGCCAGCAACCCCGGTGCCACCATCTCCAGCTGCAACCTGACTGAACATGCCCGCCGAACAGGGCCCCGACCCAGCTCCCCACGACCAGTGAGAGTCGAATTTGGCAACACTGCTCAGGAAGTAGGGCAAAAACCAGGAGAGACTTTCATGAAATGCGAGATTTATTTGCAACTTGTCCTACAAATGAAACAGATTTCACACTCTGATGCCGAAGCCTGGCTCCTCCCCTGCAGGTAGCACAGGTCATCTCATCCAACTTCATAAAAGCAGAGACTTGTGCATCTCATTCACTAAGGTGATGAAGAGACCCAAGAACGAGGCACAACTTCCAGCAGCAGCAAGGCTTGGAAACTTCCTCCTGGAAAGAGTGCCTGTCTCAGCATCCAGGTTCAGGACAAGCAAAGGGTATTTCCGGCAGCCCGGGCAGTCTGTTCCTGGATAGGCTGCAAGGATCACAATTGCACACGAAAGTGAACACCACTCGGCAAAGAACCGATTACTTCACAGGGGACTCAAAAGATAGCCCTCAAACGGGAGTGCTAAAAAGTGTAAGCAAGAGCCCATTGTCCCCAGACATCCACCTCAGACAAATGCATGACGTGTACAATAACAGAATTCCTCTCGTCATTGTCAGGAAGAGCATTCTCTCTTCCTCAGGGAAGGGTGACACAGACATCTAACACCGGCACCACTGTTTCTACCCCTTCGCCATAGGCCCACGTAGGTGTTCTCAAGAGAAGAACCCTTGGCACTTCAGAAACAGATGTATGAGGAGAGCAAACCAAGGGGCAACACAAAACAAAGCTGACTGATTGAATAAGCAATGGAGAGCTATCTTACAGAAGAGGGGACGAAGGGAAATGTTGAGAAGTAAGGAGTGAAGATGACCGGTCCTCTGGCGACTAAATCTGAAGATGGCCTTTAGCTAATCTCTTATACCTCTCTCTGCTTGGATGTTATTACATAAGCTCAGCATCAGACATTGGTTAAAAAAAAGTTAATAAACTTATACCAACGTAGCAATAACTACTTGAGCCACAGACACTGTCGTGAGAAGCAGGGAAGAAATTGAAATTGTGAAAGATTTCATTTTACTTGGATGCATAACCAACACACATAGAAGCAGCAGTCAAGAAATCAAACCACATATATTATATTGGTCAAATCTGATACCCTCTCTAGAGTTGAAAAGTAAACATATCATTTTGAGACCTACGTCGTGTTTGGTAAAGTTGTAGTTATTGTTAAGTGCCATCCAGTTGCCCAATCCTACACAATCCTCAAAACTATTGGTATGCTTTAGCCCATTATTGCAGCCATTGTGTCAACACATCTTGTTAAAGATCTACTCCTTCACAGACCCCCGACTTCACCAAGCATGTCCTTTACCAGGCATGTCCAAAGGACATGAGACAACACGTAGCCATCTTCTCTTTTACGGAGTATTCTGATGTACCGCCTCCAAGATAGATGTCTTTCCTCTTCTAACAATCCATAGTACTTTCAGTATTAATCACCAGCACTATCGTTCAAAGGCATTCGTTCTTATGTAATCTTTCTTTTCACTGTCCATCTTTGGCATGCATATGAGGTGACTGGGAACCCCAGGGCTTGTGTGAGGTGCACCTTAGTCCTCAGAGGGACATCTTCGCTCTTTAACACTATAAAGAGGACATTTGCCCAGTGGAATGAACCACTCGATTTCTTCACTGCTGCTTCCATGAGTGTTGAATGTGTATCCAAGTGATTAGAGGGTCACCAAAAGAAGAAGGGAACCCCAACAAGATAAATTGACACAGTGGCTGCAACAATGGGTTAAACACAGCAACCATTGTGAGAATTATACAACACCCAACTGTATTCGTTCTAGTGTACATAGGGCAACATTTTAAAAAATCATTTTATTGAGGGCTCTTACAGCTCTTATAGCAGTCCATACATCGATTGTGTCAAGCACATTTGTACATATGTTACCATCATCATTTCCAAACCATTTTCTATTTCAGCACAGGGCAATATTAATTAGAACCCAAGTGATGGCATCTAACAACAGGACCAAAAAGCCCAGTTCATATTTCAGAGGATGATTTTCATGAGCTTGAAAAGTATAATATTTAAATATTTTATTTAAACCCATTGTTCTTAAGTGTCCAGTGTGTCTTACACTGGCCTGGTGTTTTAGTATTCATCAGCACACTTCTTTTTCCTCCATAAGCAGAAACAAATCAGTATTCCTATTCAGATCACAGCCCTGCTGCAATCAATTGAAAAAACAGTTCCTTGAGATGTGGCCTGCTTCCAATGGAGGTGGATGCTGTGGTAAACTTTGCTAACTTTTGGCCAACTATGGAGCCTGCATTTGGCTTGTCAACCTCTGGTTTTCTGAACTTGAGTCAATGGCCTGACATCTGACTAGCCAACCTTGGAGTCCTTCACCTCTGTAACCACCAGCTTGTCTTCTTCCTGGCAATCTTGGGTTCATCACCTTCCAATGCTGTGCAAGTCAGGAGAAGCCTCCAGCCCAATATCTGACCCATGAGCCCGTGGAACCTGCTCAGACTTGCCCACCAGTACAACTGTGTGAGACATTTAATTTATTTATATACATTATATTTATTTATATAAATATTTTAAATGCACATATACAAGCTTCACTGATTTTGCTTCTCTAGAAAATCCACCCTAAGACAGACAGACAGACATGTGTGGTTAAGTAGAGAGTTGGTGAAAAAGAGCAAGCTCCTTTACAAGGTGGATTGAAACAGTGGTGGCAATAAGGAATTCAAACATCGTAAGAATTGTGCAGGCCCAGATAGTGTTGTTTGTTTGTTTTTGTTTTTCAGTTGCCATAGGGTCCCTTCGAGTCAGAACTTAACGATAATAAGAACAAAAATTTGGAAAGGAAATTAGTCCTTAAAAACTGCAGTTGAAAAAAAAAAAAAACTGCAGTTGAACTGTTACTCTGCCAATACATTGCCCTTCTTCCCCTATAAGAGATACATATTGGCTGCAAAAACCTCAATCTTACACCTACATAATTTCACATCAGCTTAAAGGATTATATGGTCTCTTCAGAGAAAATAACACTTAAGCTATCAATGGTTTCTTTATGTAATATATTAAAGCCTTTAAACAAGCTTGAAACAAAAGTTAAAAGTTTTATTAAGGTAAAAACATAAGGTATGTCCTACCTTAGATCTACAAACTTTATTTGTAGGATTTAATATTCATGAAATTTCCTTGGATCTTTAGTTTATATTAATTTCAAATGAAGATAACCTAAATATCCACCAGCCAGGGAATTAGATAATTATGTTGTTGTACCTCCGCAGGACAAAATAATCCATGGAATGGTAAAAAGTTGTGTTTCTTTAAAAGCAAAGTGTTTTCTATGAAGCGAAAATAAAAGCAGGTAATAGACTAAACAACAAAACCTATGATATGTAATATAAGTGCCCAATTTTTTAATCACTTTATTGGGGGCTCATACAACTCTTATCACAGTCCATACTTACATCCATTGTCTCAAGCACATTTGAACATTTGTTGCCTTCATCATTCTCAAAACATTTTCTTTCCACTTGAGCCCTTGGTATCAGTTTATCATTTTCCCCTCCCTCCCTGGTCCCCTGTCCCTCATGAACCTTTGATAATTTATAAATTATTATTATTTTGTCATATCTTACACTGTCCGCCGTCTCCCTTCACCCACTTTTCTGTTGTCCATCCCCCAGGGAGGAAGTTATATGTAGATCCTCATAATAGGTTTCCCTTTTCCACCCCACCCTCCCTCTGCCCTCCTAGTATGGCCACTCTCAGCACTGGTCCTGAAGGGATCATCCATCCTGGATTCCCTGTGTTTTCAGTTCCTATCTGTACCAGTGTACATCCTCTGGTCTAGTCAGATTAGTAGGGTAGAATGGGATCATGATAGTAGGGGTGGGGAGGAGAGTGAGAGGAAGCATTTAGGAACTAGAGGAAAGTTGTATGTTTCATTGTTGCTACCCTGAACCCTGACTGGCTCATCTCCCTATAACCCTTCTGTAAGAGGGTGTCCAGTTGCCTACAGATGGGTCTTGGGTCCCCAATCTGTACCCCACCCTCATTTACAATGATATGATTTTTTGTTTTTTGATGCCTGATACCTGATCCATTTTTTAAATAAAATTTTATATGCAGGTAAAATTCAATATGTACACCATAGCAAACTATGGATAGCCTTAAGAACAATGGGAATTCCAGAATACTTCATTGTTTTCATGAGGAAATGTACATAGACCAAGAGGTAGTTGTACAAAACAAGGCAAAGGAATACTGCATGGTTTAAAATCAGAAAGGTATGCATCAGGGTTGTGTCCACTCACCATACTTATTCAATCTGTATGCTGAGCAAATAATCAGAGAAGCTTGGCTATATGAAGAAGAATAGAGTATCAGGATTGGAGGAGGATAATCCATACTATGCAGATGACAAAAGTGTGCTGGTTGGAAAGTAAAGAGGACTTGAAGCTCTTGCTGATGAAGATGAGGATTACAGCCTTCAGTACGGATTACAACTCAATGTAAAGAAAACATGAGAAATGGAGAAAAGATCGATGTCGCCAAGGATTTCATCTTGCCTGACTAAGCATTCATTATTCATAGGCGCCACAGCCAAGAGATCAGTTTGTTGCATTGGGTAAATCTGCTGTGCAAGGATTCCTTGAAGTGTTGAAAAACAAGAATATTACCTGGAGCACTAAAGTGCATCTGACCCAAGCCATGGGATTTTCACTCACTTCATATGCTGTGAAATTGGGACACTGAGTAAGGAAGACCAAAAGAGAATCAGTGCACTTCAGTTATGGTGCTGGCAAAGAAGATTGACAGTACCGTGGACACCCAGAGAATAACCAGATCAGTCATGGAAGAAGGACAGCCACAGTACTCCTAAGAAGGAAGGATGGCAAGACTTCGTTTCACATACTTTGGACGCATTAGCAGGAGAGACTAGTCCCTAGAAATGGATATCCTGTGTGTTAGTCTGGGTAGACTAGAGAAACAAATCTATGGACGCATATATGTATATGAAAGAGATTTATATACAAGTGCAATTGAACACTGAGAAAACATCCCAGCCCAGATCAAGTCCCTAAGTCCAATATTAGCCCATATGACGGATACCAATCTGTAAAGTCCCCTTTAGACTCACGAAACACATGCAATGACGCCAAATGTAGAAGATCACAGGCTAGTGGGTAGAAAGTCTTTGGATCCAGTGTCATTGAAAACATCTCAGCACTGGCAACATCAGAGTGGGTCCATGTGTCTCGTCAACTCCTATGTCTCCCAGGGTGTGAGCAGAGAGAGAGTCTCTCCTGCCTCCAAGGAGGAAAGTACCAGATTTCCCAGAATTATCAGAAGGCCATGCCCACACAGAATTCTCATTGGCTATCTCCAGATTGACAGCCTACACTCCACCCCTATACTCTTAATCCTTAAACTGACACCAAATTAGGTGATTGCCATATCCTGTTTGGTAAAGTAGGTGGGGAGCTGGAAAAAAAGGAAGACCCTCAACAAGAGGGATTGAATCTGGCTACAACAATGAGCTCAAACATAAGAACAATTGTAAGGAAGCCCCAGGCCTGAGTGCTGTTCCAATCGGTTGTAAGTAGGATCACCTATGAGCCAGAATTGACTCAACAGCAGCCAATAACAACTTTAGCTCTATAATAACCAGATCCCATAAAAACTAACAAATAAATTGAATTTACAGAAAAGAATTTACCACAAGGAAAACCATAAACAAGAGAAAAACTAATCTGAAGAAAGTATTTGTATGTGGATAACACAGGGATTATTTTTAATATACAATTAATTTTTCCAATAAATAATAAAAAGATTAAGAAGCCAATACCAAAAGGGAAAGCATATTTAGAAAATAAAACAGGAATTACTTTTAAATGGGTGAACTGTTAACTCTCGCAATCAAAATTATATACAATTACATTTTATCTATAGGCTCGACAGAGATCAGGAAGTTTTTCTCGGCCGGGCTGGCCCAGAGTAGCCCAAGGTAGTCAACTTTGAGGATCGGGTGTCAGATGAGGAGAAGGTACGCATAGCTGCTACATTCATCACTCATGCATCTCCTGGAGAATTAATGAAGTGTTTAATGATATCCAACTACTACTTATTAATGACAATTTCCTCAGGGAAGGGGCAGCACATGCATTTGCCCAGTATAACATAGATCAGTTCACATCTGTGAAGATCGAAGGATATGAAGATCAGATTGTAATTACAGAACAAGGTAACCTGGGTAATAGCAGGTTTGGGGATCTAAGAAACAAAATTTGCTCTAAATTTGATCACTTACAGAAAGAAGCAAGTGGCTCCCAAGCCGAGGAAGTGGGTGGCAACCTGAAGTCTTGGCGAGAACCCTGTGGCAGTGGTCTGAGAGCCTACGTGAAAGATCTTTATTCCAAGGCTTCAGTACTGTTTATGCTAAAACTCTAGATAGGCAACATACCATTATTGTTTGCGTTGAAACCCACCAGTTTCGACCTAAAAACTTCTGGAATGGTCGCTGGAGATCAGAATGGAAGCTCATCTTCACACCGCCTGTGGCCCAAGTGGTTGGAGTGCTAAGATTCAGGTTCTATCTTATGAAGATGGCAGTGCTAAAAGATGTACAGGATTCAATAACTGTCTCATATGAAGCTAAAATTGCCAAGGAGTTTATTAAAATCATAGAGCATGCAGAGAATAAGCTCAGTCGGCAATTAGTGAAAACTATCAAACCGTGTCAGACACCACACTCAAGGCCTTGTGCCAGCAGCTCCCAGTTACTTGCATCAAAATAGACTGGAACTAGATTCTCAGTTACAAGATTAACAAAGAAACACACATTGTTTAAAAGCTGAATCTAAATTTTTCAGTGTGTGGTTGGGGGGCTGGGTGGCTAGGGATTCAACATATGGTCACATGATAAATAGGTGGTTTATAAACAAGAGTGGCATTTTACAAGGGCTTTCAAAGTAAACAGATTTTCTAGCCACATGGGATACTCTTGAATCTCTAAAACTGAATTATTTTATGTCCTCTACTTTGTAATATTCTATTGTCACTGTATCTACTTTTTGGTTGTTTTGTTTTTAAATTCTGCCACACTTCATGTTGGAGAGAGAGAGATCTATCTTGGAGCGATGCTACTGTTTAGAAAATTTTCTTAGCCACTTCAGAATGTATTACACAGTAACAGAAACAAACAAACATCCTCACAACCGAAGCTATAAGCAACATTGTAGTAAAGGAGAAAAGAATGAAGGATGTCATTTTACTTGGTCTATAATCAACACTCATGCAAGCAGCAGTCAAGAACTCAAACAAGATGTTGCTTTGGGCGAATCTGCTGCACAATATTTCTTTAAATTGTTAAAAGGCAAAGATGTCACTCTGACACTTAACTTGGTTTTTTTTTCCCTTTCTTTCCTCTCAAGAACATCATGTCCGTCATGACATCATCGCATGACTCATCTGTTCTTCAGTTTAGTATCCTATTAATCTATTCTTGATACTGGAGCCCTGGTGGTGTAGTGGTTGTGCATTGGGATCCAACCCACATGGTCAGCAGTTTGAAACCACCAGCAGTTCTATTGGGAAAAAAACTGGACTTTATACTCCCGTAAACAGTGACCGTCTCGGAAAGCCACGCGGCATTTGCTAAGTCCGCATTGACCCAATGGCAGTGAGTGAGCGAGAGTCTTGAGAGCGTTTCTAAACTCATAGGGGGCGTACTCAGGGACTTGTTTTCATGTTCTTCAGCAGGAGCCTGCCTTAAATTGCATGTGAGCAATTAATGGTCTGTTCTGCAGCCAGCCACTGGCTTTGTTCTAGCTGATGATACTGAACTTTTGCCTCATCTCTTTCCCCACAGATGTAGTTGACTGGATTCAAGTACATTCCATCTGGCCAGGACTACATATATAGTAACCTTTTATGTTGCTGGAAAAAGGAGTTTTCAGTCAATATATTGTTGGTCATGTTTACTAAGGTTATATTTGCCAACTACTAATATTTTCCTCTGCTTTCAACTTTCACATTCCAACCAACAATAATTCTCAGAGATTCATGATTGCATGTTTGAGCAATTTCAGACTGCAGCAATTTTATTTAAAATTTTAATTTCTTTATCTTTGGCTCTAGTTATTGGTGGGTAAATTTAAATAATAGTTTTATTAACTTTTATGAATATTATTCTATTACTGACAACATTCTGTTCCCCTCTTTGACTTCATAATTTCTTCCCTTTGCCTTAGCTACTCTATGACTAAGAGCAAGCTTAAGAGTCTCTTCAGACATCCACTTTGATCTTCTTTCTTTTCTTCTTTTTAATGACCTTTTTCTTTCTTCATGTATGATGTTCCCGATGTCATCCCACAGCTCATCAGATCTTCTGTCATTAATGTTCAATAAAGCAAATAATCTATTGATGAGATGTCTCAAAATTCAGGTAGAATAGACTCAAGGTCATATTTTGGCTCTTGTGGACATGTATTAACTTTCTTCTGCTTCATTATGAATTTACATATAAGCAATTGATTGTCTGTTTCACAGTTAGCCCCTGGCTTGGTTTTGAGTTTCTCCATCATCTCTTCCCCAAATTGTGGTCAATTTGATTTCTATGTATTCCATATGGAGAAGTTCACATGTACAGTTTCCTTTGGTACTGTTGAAAATGGGTATTTGGTATGGAGAAGTCATTCATCTTGCAAAATTCTATCATGCAATGACCAGCTTTGTTTCTATCAGTAAGCCCATATTTTACAACTACTATTCCTTGCTATTTGTATTCCAATCATCAATAGTTGTCAATGGATCCTGATTGCCTGTTTGATCAATTTTACACTGAAGGCACTGGTAAAATTCTTCAATTTCTGCATCACTAGCTTTAGTGGTTGGTACATAAATTTAAACAATAGTTGTGTTAGTCTGGGTTGACTAGAAAAACAAATTCATAGACACTCATATGTGTATAATAGAAAACTTTATTGCAAAGAATAATTGTATATTAAGAAAACATCCCAGCCCAGTCGGGATCAAGTCCAAAGTCCAATATTAGCCCTCTTCAGACTCACACAAAACACACAATGATACCAAATGCAGGAAGATTACAGGCCAGTGGGTGGAAAGTCTTGTGGATACAGTGGTAGTATAAGCATCTCAGTGCTGGCAAGGGTCTCACATGGCTCCTCCAGCTCCAGGGCTCTAGTGTAGCTCCATGTGTCTTGTCTTCAGGAATACAAAGCAGACAGAGTGTGTGTTTGGCCTCCAGTGAGCTTTATATCTGTCGCATCTCCAAATGAGGTCATCAAGCTGAGACCTGTTTGACACACTGACTCCACCCCTTAGCAAGCTGACAAGAGATTATGTAACTGCCACAATAGTCTTGACCAATAATAGTTGCATCGATTGGATTTCTTTGTGTTCGAATAAGTATAACTAGAATGCTCCTTAGAGGCAAGGTTAGCAAGGCTTTGGCTCACATATCTTGAACATGTTGCCGGGAGAGACCAATCCCTGGAAAAGGACATCGTGCTTGGTAAAGTAGAGGGGCAGTGAAAAAGAGAAAGGCCCTCAACAAGAGCGATTGACACAGTGGTTGCACCAATGGGCTCAAACCTGAGAATAATTGTGAAGATGGCGCAGAGCCAGGCAGTGTTTTGTTCCATTGTACAAAGGGTCACTATGAGTCAGATCTAACTTGATGGTACCTAACAACAACAACTGACAAACTCCAGGATATATCTATCCTTAAGTGTTCTTTGTGATGTTGAGTGCAATACCATTCCTCTTCAATTTGTCATTGCTGGCATAGTGAACCATATGATTTTCTCATACGAAATAGCCAGTATGGGTTCATTTCTACTCACTAGTGCCTGGGATATTGATTTCTGTACAATCCATTTCATTTTTTTACTACTGCCAGTCTTCCATGTTACAATTTGTAATGGATGTTTGTAGATATCTTTTCTTATTTTGAGTCATGCCACATCAACAAGACAGTCTCAAAAGTTTTGCTTCAACCATGTCATTAAGGTGGCCTCTATTTTGATGAAGCAGGTTTTGCCTAGTTATATTCTCAGTGTCTTTCAACTTGAGGGACTCATTTTCTGATACTATATCATATAATGGCCCACTATTATCCATAAGGTTTTCTGTAGTGGATTGTCCCTTCCTTCTTCCTAGTCTGTTTCCGTCTGGAAGTTCTGCTGAAACCTATCCGAAGACCCACCCAACCCAACCCACCCTCTGACATTTAAATACCTGTGGCCTAGCTTCCAGCATCACAGCAACATGCAAGCCACCACAGTACATGGAAGCAACAGAAGAGTGGTGGTCAAAAAAGTATAATCACATAATTTAATTGATTTTGTGTTACTTGTTTGCCCTCTCACTTTCACTCCATTAAATTAATAATCAAAGTCTGCTAATTTTGCCTCCAAAACATATCTGAACTCTGTTTATTCCATGGCACAATATGCTGATTGCCCTCTCCTGGTTGTTGTTCCCTTCCTCCTTCATTGTAGAACTCCTGATTTTGAGCTAGACCTGTAGTCACCAAGAGTAACCATTTCACCTGCCAACATCACCTGCAACCATATGGGATATGAAAGTCATTTTGTCCAATGAGCTGTAGCAAAAAGGATCATTGTAATTTCTAAGAAATGCATAAAGGCTGGGGACATAGCCTTTTCCCTACCGTCCACAAGAATGATGGGAACACGTCTGGAATAAGAGCAGCTATCCAGAGTCCGTACATGGAAATACATAAAATTAAAAAGTGCCTACTCTCTGATGAATTTGGCATCACAATTTTAACTCTAGGCTGACTATGTGCAGGCTTCAATTTTGTAAGAAATAAATAAACATTTTCTGTCCACGCACTGTATTTGGGGGTTTCTTTCACAGCTCCTTCTAATTCAAAATTATAAAATATCTCCTCATGTCACCCATCCCTCACCAGTTCCAAATTCACTCAACTCAGCTGAACCACTACACCTGTCTCACAGCTGTCCGTGGCATATGCAAATGTGGCCCCTTTCTATATTCTCCACATTCTAACAGAATAGTCTTATAAAAATACATACAGGATCAAAGCACTCCTTGAGGAAATCAAGTCGTTCACAAGAGAGAGCCAACTGTCTTAAACTTGGGGAGAAAATAAGAAGTCTTCATCATAAGAAGAAAGAGGAAAATAACAAAAATCTAGTAAATAGTAAAATAACAACAAAGGAAAAGATAATAAGGAAATCACCAACAAAAAGAATTCAAAACAGAAATTTACAGTGAATAAACAAAAAATGCCACATGAAAAAATACACTGACAGCAACAAATTCAGGAATATCAATAACAACTCTGAATGTAAGAAAATTGGATAAGAGAACAGGCCCCCAAATATGCTGCATACAAGAATCACACCTTAGAAACAAAGGCAAAAATAGACTAAAAACCAAAGGACAGGGGAAAAATCAAGCTAATTAAAGAAAAATTCAGGAGTGGCAATATTAATTTCTGATAAAATAGACATCAAGGTACAATCCATCCTGAGAGACAAATAAGGGCACTACATAATGATCCAAGGGACAATTAAAGAAGATGTAACCATAATAAACACCTATAAACCAAATGACAGTTCCTCAAAATACACTAATCTAACTCTTATAGAATGGAAGAGAGAAGTAGGTATAGACATAACTGTAGTATTAGTGAACTACAATAATCAGACTCAAGGTAGGCAGAATAATAGAAACTCAACAAAGACACAGAAGAACTAAGCAGCACAATTAACAACTTGAACTCTTAGACATTCCATCCAACAGGTAATATACATTCTTTTCTAGATAGAACATTCTCCAGAATAAACCATATGCTAGGCCTCAAATCAAGCTTCAATAAATGAGAAAACATTGAGACATGACAATTTTCTCAACCTACAGTGCTATAAAGTTAGAAATCAACAATGAGGAGAGCAGGGGGATCAAAATACATGGAACAAAACAATGCCTTGATTTAAAAGTACTGAATAATTGAAGAAACAAAGAATGAAATTTTTTAATTCCTTGAAACAAATCAGAACAAAAATACAACATACCAACAATAGGAACAGTGGCATAAATATATGCTTTAAACCACCAGGAGGAATAATAAAGATTACAGCAGAAAAAGAAAAATGAATCAGAAAATAGAAAAATCAACAAGAGCAGATGTTATATTTTTGAAATGATTAACAAAATTGGCAAACCATTGGCAAATTTAACAGAGGAAAAGAAGATGTAAACATCAAGAACAAGTCTCAAAATGACTAACAAATTCAACAGAAGCAACTAACATACAAAAGTTGACATCTCCCAGGGATCTGGGGCAGGCCAGGGTCCAAGGGCAGGCTGGAGACCCTGAGCAGCGCTCATGTCTTCTCTTGGCTGTGGATACCGAGCAGAGTCATTTTCCGAGGCAGATGCAGCAAAGTGATCAATCTATCCCCTCTCAAGTCCCCTTCCCACCCCAAACATCAGAATACCCTGAGGGTATGGGAAGTGGGGGAGGGCTGAGGGGAGTGGGGCAAAGCTGATAGCATGGATGACTGTATAGCCCCACCCAAGGGGAATGAACAACAGAATTGTCTGTGAAAGGAGAAAACGGATGGTGTAAGATATAGCAAAAATAAATAAAT
The DNA here is from genome assembly GCF_000313985.2 of Echinops telfairi. Lineage (NCBI taxonomy): Eukaryota > Metazoa > Chordata > Mammalia > Afrosoricida > Tenrecidae > Echinops > Echinops telfairi. The sequence goes on from NW_022103968.1 coordinate 38,444,757, forward strand.
ATGGGCTCCTGTGGGGGAGGGAGGGGATAAAGGCGAGCTGATATTGAGAAACACAAGAAGAAAGAGTTTTGAAATTGATTATGGTAGCAATTGTACAATACTGCTTGATGTGATTGAACTATGAAATGTTATGATATATATAAGAGCTCCCAATAACATAATTTTTTTTAAAAAAGTTAATTCAATACTGTGATGGACTGTACTCCAATAAATTTGAAAATCGATGGGAGGGAGGGGGAAAATGAGGACCTAATGTCGGGAGTTTAAATGGAGAGAAAATGTTTTGAGAAACGATGTACAAATGCGCTTTACACAATTGATGTGTGTATGGATTGGGATAACAGTTGTATGAGCCCCTAATAAAATGTTAAAAAAAAAAAAAAGAAGGTATAAACCCCCCCCCAAAAAAAAAAGAGCTGTAAGAGACCCCAATAAATGATTAAAAAGAAGAACTATTCCATCAAAAAAAAATTTGAAAATCGAGAAGAAATGGACAAAATTCTAGAACTATACTACCTACCTATATCAATACAAATATTTACATACCAAACGGAATAGACTGTGGTGTGCACGGGGTGGAAGGGAGATGGAAGGAAAGGGAAGCAAGAGGCGAGAGGGTAGATGCGTATTAACTTGAGTACAGGGGAGGAGAGTACTCTATAAGAGGAAAAAGAATAAAGTGGGGACAGAGCACGCTATTGGGAGGTTTGATCAAGCTGTGGAATTAAAAAATTATCTGAAATGTGAACTCCCACCTAATTCACAATTGAAATTTTTCAAAAAAAGTCAAAGTACTTCTTATTTATGAATTGACCTGTTGTGTGACACATTCAAACTTCTCACTGAAGTAAGTCAGGGAGAGGGTGAGAATGAGAGAGAGAGAGAGCAAAGCTTCAAGGGGAGTACGCCCAAAGAAGGTTTGCACTTGGGAATCCAGAGAGGACAAATGCCTCTGGATGCAGCTCTGCCCATAAGGAATATTTCAGGGAAGGCAAAAAGGGAGAAATAGTTCAGGAAGTTTGGTTATACATTAGAAATGTTTTTGTCATCTTTGGCATTTTCTCATTATTGTATTAAATCTTGATTTTTAAAATGACTCCTTTCTTGTTGATACATGTTTCCCCGATGTGATACACAAGCTATGGACTATCCAAGAAAAAAAAAAGAGGTCTTATTTCTCAGGTTACAGTTACAGATATAATATTTATTTAAAATTCTTAAGTGTCACTGTCTCGTGGTCTGTAATTTACATTGACTTACTTCAGTGTAAACTAGCTACTAGTTCTAATTTACCTTCTTGGAGTGATCTATTACCCTAACTGGTATCACTCAGTCCACAGGTGGGGCACTTGAAAGACCGACTGAGAAGCCACACTCTACGAGTGGCTCCTAAAAGTGTATCAACTACTTTTATCAACACCAGATCAAGATCATTAGTATGGTGAATATTATCAATGGTTTTTCATTAGTGACATTAATGATCTTCTGTCGCTTGGATAAAAGCACATAAAGAATTCTTCCTGCTCTTGCACATACACACACACACACACACACACACACAGAAAAACCCACACAGTTGTCATCAAATCCAGTGTGACTCCATGGACCATGTGGGTCAGAGTAGAATTGCTCCAGGAGACTTTTTTTTTTAAAATCATTTCACTGGGGGCTCTTACAGCTCTTAAAACATTCCATGCATCAATTGCATCAAGCATATTTGTACACCATCATTTGTTGCCATCACCATTTTCTAAACTTTACTTTCTATTTGAACCCATGGTATCAGCTCCTCTTTTTTTCCCCCCTCCCCAACCCCTCCTACCCTCATGACCCCTTGATAAATTATAAATTATTATTGTTTTTATATCTTACACCAGCCACTGTCTCCCTTCACCCACGTTTCTGTTATTCATCCCCCTGGGGAGGGGGGATTATGTATCGATCATTGCAACCGGTTCCCTCTTCCTCTCCTCCTCCCCCTACTCTTCTTGTATCACTACTCCCATTCCTGTTCCTGAGGGGGTTATCTGACCTGGATTCTGTGTGTCCTCAGCTTTTATCTGTACCTGTGTACATGGTCCAGTCTAGCCAGAACTGAAAGGCAGTGGGGGCTGAGGAAGCCTCAAAAAACTAAAGGAATATTGTGTTTCATCGGTGCTAGACTGTGCCTTGGTTGACTTATTCCTTCCTTATGACCCTTCTGTAAGGGGATGTCCAATTGTCTACAGATGGGTTCGGGGTCTCTGCTCAGACCCCCTCATTCTCAACAATATATTTTTTTGTTGTTGCTTTGGGTCTTCTGGTACCTGTTACATGACTCCATTGACACCTCATGATCTCATAGGCTGGTGTGCTTCTTTCATGTGGGCTTGTTACTTCTCTACTAGATGGCTGCTTATTTAACTTCAAGCCTTTAAGACCCCAGATGCTATATCTTTTGATAACTGGGCACCATCAGCTTTCTTCACCGCATTTGCTTATGCACCAATTTTTTCTTCAGAGATCGTGCTGGGAAGGTGAGCATCACAGAATGCCAGGTTATTAAAACAAAGTGTTCTTGTATTGAGGGAGGGCTCGAGCAGAGTCCCAAATACCGAACATTTCCTCAATGTATTGCCATATAAATATATGTACCTATGCCAATACCTCTCTTTTAATTAATGATTACATTTACATAAGTGCACACCTATGTTTATACCTCTACCCATAGCTTTGCTTCCTAGACCTTTCCTGTTTCCTTTTCCTTTCCTCCTACCCCACCATCATGCTCATCCTTCTTCTGTCTCTTAGTAATTCTTCTCAGCTAGATTGCTGTTTCTCCACCACCACCCAAATCTCTATATCCTCCTCCTTGCTGCTTTTAACTCCCTAGTTTTTCCCCTGTCTATGTCATTGTTTGCTCACCGCTCCTTTCCCCCACTTCCTCCTCCCCCCAAATTGCTCCAGGGAATTTTTATGGCTATTGCCTTTAAGACGAAGGCCACCAAGCCCTGGATGGCTGAACCACCAATATTTTAGTTAGTAGCCCAGCACTTAATCATTTGTGCCATCCACCGGTATAAAAAATATCTAGCAAGAATAGTCTATATTCGCTGGAATGGAGCTCAGGCTTAGTTCCAGACAGAACAACCTTTGATTAAGAAGAGTCTTGTTGTCTGCATCCAACCATAGGATTAGTTCAATCTAAGAGCCACATTTTGCTTTCATAGACCTTTCCAACAAAGCATTGTCAGATGACATAGAAGGTCCTATCTGAAGATCTGAAGACCTGTTTGCCACTAAATAGCAATAAGTATGGCAGGATCTGGTCTAACACTTGCTTCCATCATATTTTGGAAGCTGTGAGCAGACGACATATAACACTGACTGATATCTTATCATCAGGAACTACTGATTTTGACCAAAGAGAATCTAATGGTTGTGCACGTGCAAAACAGTTTGGGTAATTTCACAACACCTACCTCACTGATGATTGCGGCTCACAATCTTGAAGATTCTCCAGCTAGAAGAGTCCACATTCAACAACTGACATATAAAATCTACACAGTATCTGTCCCCCATGCCTGGAATCAGTTATGAACCCTAAAAGTGCCCCTTGTCTTTTAATCTTCATGTAAATATTGATTCATTTCCATCGATGTAGTTAAAGAAACTGACCTGGCTTCTCCTAAAGCAGCAATCCCTATTTTCCGTGGTGCTATTAAGAAGTGATGAGATAAATGACATTGGAAAACTCTGGCACTTAGCAGCAGTGAGGATCTAGGAGAGGAAAGTGGATTTGGCATCTCACCTCCTGGGCTAAGAAGGCTTCCTTCTGAATTATAACCATCTGAGGGGAAGTGTTGTAGTCTGAATGGAATCGCTCCACTCTGGTCTCTTTAAATGTCTGGATTGAAAGTCTCTTACTAGTGTTTTCTGCTTCTTCTTCAGTGGAGGGCCCTTTGTCAGGCTGCAGGAGCTCTGCCACTGTAGGCTAAACCAGCTGGAGACTGAGAAGTGGAATCATAACTGCGGTACACCATTAACCAGCCCTGTTTCTTTTAAGCACATGCCATCGATTTCTTTTAAGGAGTCCCAACCAAGATGATACTGAGCCCCTATTATGTGCCAAGCACTGTGGTGCTACAGGTATAAAAGTAAATAAAATAGACCTAGTTCCAACACAGAAATGAGAAAAAAAAAACAGCCCAAAACGGTCTTGGAAGAAGTTCACGTTGAATGCTCCTTAGAAGCGAGGATGGTGGGACTTCATACTTTGGATATGTTATCAGGAATGGCCAGTCCCATTTTCAACCTTCCTAATGCCACAACCCTTTAATACATTTCCTCATGTTGTGGTGACCCACCACCCCAAACCATAAAATTATTTTCGTTGCTACTTCATAACTGTAATTTTGCTACTGTTATGAATTGGGCAACGATGTGAAAGTGTTGTGCGACCCCCAAAGGGGTCACCACCCACAGGTTGAGAACAACTGTGTACCTCTATAGTGTAGAGGGATATCATGCTTAAGATCAGGGTTAATATAAAGGGTCGGTGAAAATGAGGAAGACCCTCAACCAGATGCATAGACATAGTGGCTACAACAATGGGCTCACACATAGCTACAATTATAAGGATGGCACAGAACCAGGCAGTGTTTTCTAGTGCTGTGAATAGGGTTGTTACAAGTTGAAACAAACTCAACTTTTAATAAAAACAACAACCATCTTTGCCCTCATGATACTCCCAGTCTAGCCAACTGAAGTGTGCTCTAAACAGAAAGAAGCAAAGGGCAATGAGAATGTAAAACAAGTGGATTTAACCTAATTGTGAACATGTTTACTGGGAAAGCAAGAAAATGAGTAAGAGCAGAACAAAAAATCATATCATTGTGTGCTCACCTTCCTGATACGATCACTGAAGACAAATGGGTGCATAAGAAAATGTGGCGAAGAAAGTTGATGGTGCCCGGCTATCAAAAGATAATAGCATCTGGAGTCTTAAAGGCTTGAAGGTAAACAAGCGGCCATCTAGCCCAGAAGCAACAAAGCCCACATGGAAGAAGCACACTAACCTGTGTGATCACAAGGTGTTGAAGGGATCAGTTATCAGGCATCAAAGAACAAAAAGTCAAATCATTGTGAACGAAGGGAAGTGCAGATTCGTGACCCAAGACCCATCTGTAAGCAACTGGACATCCCCTTACAGAAGAGTTGCAGGGTGAAGACGAGCCAATCAGGGTGCAGGGTAGCAACGATGAAACATACAACTTTCCTCTAGTTCCTGAATGCTCCCCCCACCGCACTATAATGATCCCAATTCTACCTTACAAATCTAGCTAGAACAGAAGATGTACACTGGTACAGATAGGAACTGGAAACACAGGGAATGCAGGATGGATAATCCCTTCAGGACGAGTGCTGAGAGTGGTGATACCAGGAAGGTGGAGGGAGAGTGGGGTGGAAAGGGGGAACCGATGACGATGACGAGGATCTACATATAACCTCCTCCCTGGGGGATGGACAACATAAAAGTGGGTGAGGGGCAACATCGGACAGTGTAAGATAGGACAAAATAATAATAATTTATAAATTATCAAGGGTTCATAAGGAAGGGGGGAGTGGGTAGGGAGGGGAAAAAATGAGGCGCTGATGCCAGGGGCTCAAGTAGAAAGAAAATGTTTTGAGAATGATGATGGCAACAAATGTACAAATGTGCTTGACACAATGGATGTATGTATGGATTGTGATAAGTTGCATGAGCCCCCAATAAAATGATCAAAAAAGAAAAAAATGAGTAAGAGTAATATATACATAAAATGATTAAAAATACATCTACATATGTTGAAGATAAATTTCGTTTTCTTATTGCTGGAGTAAACAAACATGTTTGCAGATTACTGCCCTCAAATCTCACTGACATTAGACTCACTATAGTAATTTTGTTTGGTGGATTTGCAGTGAAGTCCAGGAAAATGTTCAATCAACAGTCAGATGATGTTGTTGAGCCCTGCTTTGAACACAAGGAGTCCCTGCAGGGCATACACGGCTACACACTTGACTCCCAGCTAACGGTGGGTGGTTTAAACTCACCCATTTTGGAACACGGGCCTACAGATCTGCTTCTGTAAGGAAACAGCCTTGCAAACCCTAAGGAGCAGTTTTACTCTGCACACAGGGGTCACCGTGAGTCAAACTTGGTGCAATGACAACTGGGGGGTGGGGGGTGGGGAATGTGCATGCCAGTTCTCTATAAGGCTAATTTATTTAGTTCGCCACCAGTCTGATAGGTGATCCTTAAAGATAGTCTATACTTAGGGCATGGGTGAATTTTGTTTGCTTATATATGTGTTTTGTGCATTTGAATATTATGCCTAATGGTATCCAAAGTGGCTTACACTACCTTTCTAATTTTTGGGTTTGCACAGTAACAGTTGTGTTTCATGACTCAGAGGACCAATCTTAAACAAACCCCTACCTGGACTTGGTTTACTCCTGTCCCCATCTTATAGCCTTGGCTCTCAATAAACAATAGGCGTTAGATGTGCTAGAAAGGAGATGCAGAGCCAAAGAAAGGTGGGGGGGGGGGACAATGAACACTTCATAAGAGAACCCATAGGAGAATGCAATCGTTTTAGCCCAACTATTCCTAAACCTTCTTTGTTTTCATCCATCCAACTTCCACCCAGATTTGTGGAAACATGAACTACAACAAGGTTATTAACTAGACTTTGGAACTCATGTTGATTTTAGCTATTGGCTGCCTGCAGAAACTTGGAAATGCCAAGCTTTATATGACCCGCATGCTGTTTGGAGGGGAAGAATAATTAATAAGCCAATGTCGACATCCCCAAGTGTTGTCAGTCAACCCAACCAGATGCCGTCTCTCTCTGACTCCAGATAATTATGAGTAATGTGTTCTAAAGCCTGTGGCCTAACGGGTTGTACCGGATCCAGATGGCAGGCCTCCTACAGAATGCAGGTTCTGTTTCCTTGTGATTGTTGTTCAAGCAAGAATGAGAAGGAAAGTTACCTGTGAAGCACCTGTCCCCTAAACTGTCTTCTTCCTAAGACCCTGTTCCTGCTAGATTGTGTCTAATGGGAAAGAGCTACTCCACTCGGGGAACAAGCAGCTAGCTGATATTCATGGCGAACCACATACAGATGTGTTAGGACTTGACACTGGGTGCCATCAAGTCCGTTCTGACTCGTAGCAACCCTGTGTGGCAGAGTAGAAGTGACCCCCATAGGGGTTCTGACAGAATCTTCACAGAAACAGATGACCAGGTCTTTCTCCAGTAGAGTTTCAGAATGTGTTTGAACCCCTGTTGGGAGCCATCCCAGCCATGCTGTCTAGCCATCCCAGCCATGCTGTCTAGCAAAGCTACAGCCTAGTGGAAGAAGCTTCTGCAGAGCAGAGCTTCCCAGAGAGGGTTCCAACATCCCTCAAATATTTGCTGTTGTTAAAACCATTCTTGAGAATTTTGTGCATTGTCATGTTTACCACACCTGGAGCGGATGCGAGGGCAGTCTTGAGAAGTATGAATGAAACCAGATCTAAAACGTGCTTCAATATGACGGGCCTTTCCTTAACTGAGGCATTGGAGAGGCTTACACAGCAAGACATCTTTGGGAATTCTGAGAAGGATGTGTGGGAATTGAGTGAGGAAGAAACCCCAAAGTTGAGGTCAGAGGAGAAAATGAAACCCACCAAAAACCCCTGGATTCCATTCAGATTAGGTAGTGGGAGACTCTTTTGGCCTCCCCGATACAGAAGATCTTATAGACTGCCTCCCCCAACTGACGCCCCTTTACCTTGGACAGGGGCTTACATAGGAGAGAGAATGGTTAACATTAATAGAAAACACGTAAAATGGGACACATTAAGTCTTTGGCAAAAAATCAGATGGTTTGGATCCCCATGGTGCCTCAGGAGTATAAAAAATAAAAAAGACATAGGTAGACAATGGAACCGTTACCATGGAGAGTTTGTAAAGGAAAATATTTAACTCTGAGAAGCATTTAACTGTGCTTGTAGATATTAGGCTTTGAAGTAGTACATGAGGTAGTTTCATTATGTTAAGTTAGTCAACCAGGAAAGAAAATATTGTGAGCAAATCATAGGGCAGTGAGTAGGATATGAGTCTAACCAAATTTTCTGAACACCTCAATCAAGAATAGTATGTGACGTAGAAGACAAACAGTACAGAGGGAAAGAACCAGGAAGAGGACAGAAAGTGATAGAAAAGTGTACAGATCTTATAATGGTCTTTTATCAGGTTTTAGTGGAAACAATAAGGGTGATTTTGGAGTTAATCATAAAGCATTGTTTTTATGTAGTGGTCTGCAAAGCTTTATGGTATAAATAAAGCTGTTTGGAAAACTCAGCAGAGATTGCTTCCACCAGAACATCTCTCGTGTCTATCTCATTTGTGTTCGCCAACTCCATACCTCATTCAGGTATCCAGTTCAACCCTCCCTCCCGGAGCTGGACTGGGCCAAGTGACACCCCAGAACAGGGACCTGAAGGTCATCTTTTCTCGTTTTCAGTGTGGATTGGACTTCACCTAGGGTACTGCAGACCCCCTGGCGCAAGGCAACCAGGTAAGTGGAGGTGAACAGATAAAGAACATAAATAAGAAGTATGGGCCACAGTGAGTCTAGGGAGAGATGACTTCTTTGTAGAAATTCTAAAGCAAATTCTTAACGGAAAAGGGTTCCGTGTGTTGACTCATCAGATAACAGGATTTTTAAACTTTGTACAGCGATGCAGTCCACGGTTTCCTGAAGAAGGTACCGTCAGTTTAGATACATGGACTAAAGTAGGGGAAGAATTAAAAGAATACTATAATGAACATGGGCCTGAAGAAAGCCCCATAGAAGCATTCTCCTTATGGAGCTTAATGAGAGATTCCTTAGACCCCTTACAAGAGGTTACTCAACTTTCCAAGAAACTTTCTTTGCAAGATGAGAAAACGCCTCTAAAGGCGGAACAAGTGGAGAGGAAACACGTTTATACTGTTGACACTGACTCAGTGATGATAAACTCTCTCCTGAAGGTGAAGCCGACTTAGAAGCAGCAGCTGCCCAATATCATGACAATGATTGGGATTTCCCCTTAGTTCACTCAAAGCTCCAAAATGGCATGATGAATAATTTGGCAATTAAATCTAAAATTAAGAAGTCTAAAGGCTGGCCTCCTTTGGGTTTTGGCTTTCAAAGAGCCCTACCTTGTGTCAGAAATATGTAAGTGCAGCCTTGCAGTCAATTAGGGATAAGTGTTTAGAAGCGTATGTTATCCATTATACGGATGATATTCTTTTAGCCCATCAAAACCGTGGTATATTGCAAGAAATTTTACAAGATACTATAATGGCTCTAACTCAACAGGGACTGAAAATATCCCCAGAAAAAATACAAACAGAACCTCCTTTTTATTATTTGTGGAGGAAAATATTGGGAGAGAAAATCATTACTCAACCTATACAATTAAGGCAGGATTCATTATAAACCTTAAATAATTTTCAAAAATTATTAGGGGGTGTTAATTGAATTTGTCCTTTTTTAAAGTTAACCACTAATGATTTGAAACCTTTATTTGCCATCTTACAAGGGGACCCTAACCCTAAGTCACCTAGGGCATTGACTAAGGAAGGAAAATTGGCCATTGAAAAGATGCAAAAAACAATAATGAATAACCAATTAACAAAATTAGACTATTTAAAACCTTGGTCTTTGATTTTGCTACCTACTGTCCATTCCCCTATGGGATGTTTGTGGCAGAATGGAC
>NW_022103968.1:38455246-38457165 GCF_000313985.2 Echinops telfairi
GCAGATGCCTTAACACAACCCATGATTTTATCCATAGAACAGGCCTCCAAGAGTCATGCTTTACATCATCAAAATGCTAATGCTTTGAGATTACAGTATCACATAACCAGAGAAACCGCACGAGAAATTGTTAAAAAGTGTTCCATGTGTCCGACTCAGGCTCCAATCTTACCTCATGGATTGATGCCTAAGGACATATGGCAGATGGACATTACACATATTCCTACTTTTGGTAAACTTTTCTTTGTACACATATGCATAGATACTTTCTCACATGCAGTCATTGCCTCAGCCCGTACAAGAGAAGCATTTAAAGATGTAATTCAACACTTGTTTTACTCTTTTGCAATTTGGGGACAGCCTAGAGAGATAAAAACTGATAATGGCCCTGCTTATACCTCTACTGCTTTTAAGAACTTTTGTTCCACTTTTGGGATCAAACATATTACAAGAATTCCATACAACCCTCAAGGGCAGGCCACAGTAGAAAGAGCTCATCAAACACTTAAAAAGCAAATCCAGCGTTTGCAGGAAGGAGAGCTTAAATATCACTCTCCACATCATATTTTACAGCATGCTTTGTATAAATCATTTAAATTGTAATTCAGAAGGATACACACCCATGTATCTACATTTTCAGGGTCCTGACATTAAGCCTAAACCACTGGTAAAACGGAAAGATTTATTAACTGGGACCTGGAAAGGCCCAGACGTCTTACTCACTTTTGGGCGAGGATGTGCTTGCGTCTTTCCACAGGTGCTGACTCTCCGGTGTGGACTCCAGACCGATTCATGCGCCCCCATGACGGGCTTGCCACCTCCTCCGCCTCACAGCAGTGTCACCAGCTACTTGGACACCATGAGGGAAACGGCTGATTCCTCTCCTGATGGATTCCGACTACAGGCTCCGCGTCCAGCCCCTCCGACTCACGCTCCAGTGCGCTAGTCATCTCCTTCCCTCACGGGGGCGGGGGGGAGGGGGGGCGCAGTCCCGCCTTGGTTTCTCCTTTCCAGCGTCTGTCTCTTCAGCCAGGTCAGAGAGAATCTGGGCCGGGGCCTACTCATCACCGCCGCGCCCTCTCCACCCGCACTGTCTTCCGCCGACCTGGGGACAACTGAAGAAGCTCAGCAACAAAGCAACTGACATTGTTGCTTCACAAGGAAAGGCGCCCACCGCTGCGGTTGTTTTTACTGCTATGCTAGCAGTGATCACGTGCCAGGTATTATTCTCAGGATTAGTTGCAGCTGAAACCTATTGGTCTTACATACCAGAACCTCCGGTTTTGCACCCAGTCACCTGGGAGACACCCGAAGTGCCGGTTTTTACAAATGATTCCTTCCTCCTGGGGGGGGTCACTCAAGTGCCTTTATTAACCCTAAAAGTTCATATAATGTTACCTACAGGGGTGATAGTTCCCTGCCTCCTATTTGCGCATCCCATCTTCACACACCACTTCCAGGGCCTTGTGTGTCACTGGGGATTAGAACTCTGGTCACAGATTCCCCTGTTACTAGAACCAAGCAGAGAAATTTTTGGATGTTAGCACTTATAATTCCCTCGTTTCCAGATTTTAAATTTATTAGTACTTCTACTTTACCTCCTGATCAAATTCCTGTGTGTGACCCTTATCCAGAAGCCGATGATAGTTGGTTTGCTATCAATAGGAAAACAGGATTTCCAAAATGGCATGATTGTGCCATTGTGGGAGCCACATCAGACCGAAAAGGAGTAAAGCATCCTTTAAATGGTATAGATTTGTATGTATGTGATTATTCTATTATATCTCCCTCTGACGCTCACCGCGATTTAGTCAAATGAGTACAAGATTTAATTGGTCTGATGCTGATTTGCCCACTCCTGAACCTTTGGCCAGATGGTTTACCCCAGGCTGGGTTTCTCCTATTTTGACCTTTTTTGG
>NW_022103968.1:38459227-38473584 GCF_000313985.2 Echinops telfairi
AAAAAATGAGGAGCTGATGCCAGGGGCTTAAGTGGAGAGCAAATATTTTGAGAATGATGAGGGCAATGAATGTACAAATGTGCTTTACACAATTGGTGTATGTATGGATTGTGATAAGAGTTGTATGAGCCCCTAATAAAATGATAAAGAAAGAAAAAAAGAAAGAAAGAAAAATGGATTCCTGGGCAACAGCTTCTCCTGCACCTGGCGTGCTGCTTCTCCTCAGAGGGTCCCTCCACCTTGCCATGTGGAGTGGAATAAACTTGAGTCAAAGAAGAGAAAGCCTTAAACAATTGCTAATTGTGTGAAGGTTTACAGGACGTGATAATTCTCCATTTAACAATGAATACACATTTTGTTTGATGCCACTGAAACCTTTTAAGACCCAGGCCACAGCAAGGGGAGCAATCCTTACTGTGTCAAGACCTGGTGTCTTAGGCAGGCAGGCGGGCAGGTGGGTAGGTAGGCAGGGCAGATCCAGGTGCTCTTCCAATATTGTCTCCAAAAGGCAGTGCAAGTTGACCACGTGGCTTCTGATTCTTTTTTTTTATTAAATCATTTTATTGGGGGCTCTTACAGCTCTTATCACAATCCATACATGTATCCATTGTATCAATCACATTTGTACATATGTTCCCATCATTCTCAAAGCATTTTCTTTCTACTTGAGCCCTTGATATCAGCTCCTCATTTTTACCCTCCCTCCCTCAACCTGCCTCCCTCATGAACCCTTGATAAATTATAAATTATTTTTATATCTTACATTGTCCACTGTCTCCCTTCACCCAGTTTTCTGTTGTTTGCCCCCTGGCGGGGGAGGTTATATGTCAGTCATTGTGATCGGTTCCCTCTTTCTCCCCATCCCCCACCTTCCCTCTACTCTCCTGGTATCTCTATTCTCATTTTTGGTCCTGAGGGGTTTATCTGTCTTGGATTCCCTGTGTTGCCAGCTCTTATCTGTAGCAGTATACATGTTTTGGTCTAGTCAGATTTGTAAGGTAGAATTGAGGTCATGATAGTATCGGGGAGGAAGCATTAAAGAACTAGAGGAAAGTTGTATGATTCATTGGTGGTATATTGCACCCTGTATGGCTTGTCTCTTCCATGTGATCCTTCTGTAAGGGTATGTCCAATTGTCTACAGATGGGGTTTGGGTCTCCACTCTGCGCCCCCACCTCATTCAAATTGGTATGACTTTTTGTTTTGGGTCTTTGACGCCTAATACCTGATCCCATTGTCCCCTCGTGGTCAGACAGGCTGGTGGGCTTTGATGCTTCTCAGCTAGATGGCTGCTTGTTTATCTTCAAGCCTTTAAAACCCCAGATGCTATATCTTTTGATAGCTGGGCATCATCAGCTTTCTTCACTACATTTGCTTATGCACCAACTTTGTCTTCAGTGTTTCTGTCAGGAAGGTGAGCATCACAGAATGCTGGGTTATTAGAACAAAGTGTTCTTTTGTTGCAGGAGTACTTGAGTCAAGGTCCAATGACCATCTGCTACCTTAATACTTAACATATAAATATTAAGTACATAGATCTATTTTCCTATTGGTATATATAAATATATTTACATATGTACGTGCCTATATTTAGACCTCTATAAATGTCCTTTGCCCCCTAGTGCTTTCCTCTATTTCCTTTTGCTTTCCTCTTGTCCCACTATCATGTTTAGCCTTCATTTGTGTTTCAGTAATTCCTTGCAGTTACATTGCCCTTGATTAAGCTCCACTAGGCATCCTACACCCTTTTCTCCATCGATTTTAGTTCACTTGTTTTTCCCTTGTTCCTGGGTTGGCTGACACCCTCTTCCTTTCTCCCTCCATGTCCCCCTGGAACCGTTGATCCCGTTGTTTTCTCCTCCAGATTGTTTATCCTGCCTATCTTATCTAGATAGATATGCTGAGACAATAATAAGCGCAAACACAAGGCAAAACCAAATAAAACAAGAAAGGAAGACAAAACAAACAAACAAAATAACAACAAAAAGAAAGCCAATGACAAAAAAGGAAAAGCCTATAAATAGTTCCAGGCCTGTTTTTTGACCTTTAGGAATATTTTCCAGTTGAGTCTGATGGGGTGCCACACTCTATCCCCAAAGTATTTCTGGGGGACTTCATTGCTTTGCTCCTCTTGTTGCTCTGTTGCAGGTCCTTAGTGTTTCGCCCCAGTGTGGTGGGTTCAGATCGGGCACAGTTCCCTCACTGTGCCTCCAGTGCTGTCTGCCCAAGCTCTACAGTTCAGCGAGGGATGTCTTGTCATGTGCTGGGGCCGGCCCTATGGTCCTCTCTGTGCACTGGCTGCTCTGAGCAGGAATATCATCCTCGGGGCTTGGTGGGCCAGGATGTGTTCCCCTCCCTCTCCTTCCCTCTTCGTTTGCTCCCATGTGCTCTGATCAGATGTGTCTCTCTCCCCAAGCTGCAGCTTCAGTGCTGTCCTCTGAAGTGCATTCTTCGCGGAGGGTTTGGGGTGGTTTGTGATTCTGGAAGGGGATTAAGAGCTGCCATTGACAATGTGCCTAACAACTCTGCCACTTGGTAAGGTTAAAACTTGGAATAAGTCCTCCCTCTTCGGGTCTTATTACTTACCTGAATGTTAAAAGAGCATATAAGATTTAGTATATTAATAATCTATATACTCAAGCATAAAATGCACTTTATTTTTGTGAATACTTAGGTGTTTTACTAACGAGTTCTCATTCCTTCTCAGCAATGACAAGCTAAATGTAAACATCTGGAAAACTTGCCCTACTCTAGTAATTTTTCTGTCACTCCTTGTTTAAGATGCAATCATCTTAGGTAATGACAACACTATCAATTAGCATGCAACACTAAAGTGTCTTCTCATTCATTTGGACCTCGAACAATCTGTCTATAAATATCCAGGGAGTCTCACACTTGACTATGGCCCCTCAAGATGGGCTGCACATAAATAAAAGGAGATTCATCCAAATTGTTATATATAACAAGATTTCTACTAAATTTTCTTTGAGCAAAGATTTGAAACTAAGCAATATCTGAAAGCTATTGGATCTGAACCCTCTTGTTCCCTAAATAAGACCACAGTTAAGAGATTCAGACTTATCACTAGGACATAGCCTTTCTGACACTTTTGCTAAAACTCTTCTAAAACTCTAAAACATATCAGTCAACACCTAATTTGGGACTACATATTTCAAGTCAGTTCCATATCTATTAAAAATTAATAATGCCCAGTTCTATTTCAGACAACTAAAAAGTCTTTATTATGACTGTCCTTGTCCAACTGTCTAAAAGTAGAATCCATAAAACCCACATCTTAGTAGTTGCTGCAGCAGCAAGGTTTTCAGTGAATCAGGACACTCTTCCTCTACTTCCAGTGTAAACTTCAAAAAACATCCATAGAGCACACTCTTGGGAGTGCTGTTGTGGGCCAAATCAGGAGCAAACAGCCAGTACCAGACCTGCTCCGACATTCATTGAGGTTAAAATGAAGTCGCTCCTGTGGAAAGTGTACCTTAAAGCTGTAGTCAATGTTTCATAAAGATAATGTCCTGCACATCGTCACAGTTTAGTGAGTCAAGTGTACATGCCCATTTGGGGTTCGTGAGAACTATATAAATACAATGCCACTGGGCTGAGTGTTGTAAAGGGCTAACTGAACACAAATCATGGTGATACCAGGTGCACCAGATGCAATGTGGGAGTTAGACAAAGATGAAAAATGGCATAGAACAGACGGTTAAAGCTCAGGAGTCCTTGCGTTCCCATCTGGCTGGTAATCAAACGGTTGGCAGTTCAAAACCTCCCAGAAGCACCGTGCCCTGACGACCTGCTTCTGTAAAGGTTGCAGTCAAGAAAACCCCATGGGACCGTCCCGTTCTGTAACACATGGAGCTTCAGTCCCACGTCAGCAACAGAGCTCAAAGGCATGGAAGCCAGAGGCTACTCAAGGAGCTGGAGTTCAAGAGGTAGAAGTAAATGCTAGTCAGATTGGATATTTGGGCTGACTTACAGCATAACGTGGTAAACGAGGAAAGCCATATGGTCAGATAGTGGGCCGGGGTGATGCTCTTTGGAGGCAATATGGGGAGTGGTGTGAAGGGGAGAGGGGAAGTATTAAAAACCTGCTATCAAAGGGTGCTTCTTGGTCCAAAGAGAAGGGGTTAAGAGTCTGAAGTAAGGTAATGAGGGAAGAGGTGATGGATTAAGAAATATTTAGGAGGTCAAATTGGTAAAGTTTAGTGGTTGTTTGCATATGAATAGTAAGAGAAGGATGTTGCCTGGTATTTCTAGTTTGGATGCCAGAATATGTAAAGATGTTGCCAAATTAGACATGGCATTTCTTTGTTGTCCGTTCCTTCATCATGTGATTGAAATATGTCACTATCTACCTATTTGTTTAGTGGCAATCTTCCCTCCCCCTTCCTTAGACTGAAGACACGGTGGGGTGGAACTGTGTCTAGTTTTATTCATTGTGCTATCCAACAGAATCCGGAGTATGTAGCTAGTACTCGATGAAGAGAGACCATGAAGAAGAATACATGGGGGAGGGCGGGGGAGACGGTCTAATGAGTTCATCTTGAACATGGTGACTGGAAACGATTGTGCAAAAATCCAGGTGGTTATATCCAGGAGGAAGTTGGAAATGCATCTGAAACTCAGAGGAGAGAGGAGATTTGGAGCTAAAAGATCTGAGAGTTACCAGCAGGGAAGAAAAAGCACAAAAACACAAGAGAGCATCCAGATCCGACTGAAAGGGGATCTCGATCCACCTGCTTAGACAATGATGTGCCTCCTCCCTCCACTGCTTCTCCTGAGTGGATCACAAGGTTTCTAGGTGACAGTACTCAAGAGACCACCATTCTATTCTGTACCTTTATGATCTTTATGATCTGCAGTCAGGACGGACGATCCTCCCCCCTGAATTTTACCTGTTTCATTGACCAGCTCCAGCTAAAAGGGTATGGAGTGATTGAGTGAGTCTCCTTTACGGCTTTCATGGTAGAGCCAAGGTAAAAGAAAGAGGAGTTGTGGGTAGCCAGCCAAGTGCGTCCAAATTAAGAGTACACCCAAGTCACATCATTTCAGTTGCATATTTTCTAAAATTCTATGAAAGCATCTTATTCACATTTATTTCTGTAGATGTTGATTTCTGTTTTTATAAATTTTGAAGCAATCATTTCAAAATTTCCCACTCTGTGGTACAGGGGGAAAAAATCCCCAGTAGCACAGCCAGGTAAACGTTGGGCTACTAACTGTATCGTTGGCAGTTCAAACCCACTACCCACCTTGCCAAAGAACGATCAGGCTGTCTGCTCCTATAAGAAAACGAGAGCCTCAGTACCCTACAGAGGTCACCGTGAGTCCGAATCAATTCAGTGGTAGTGGGCTCTGTTTTGGCATGGATGTAGGAATATTTCCTTCCTTCTATTTTAAATGCTGATGGCAAAGTATATGGTGCACTACCTCAAAGTGAGCCAGAAGAATAATTGAAAAATATTATAGACATTATCAATTCCAGTAAGCGGGTGAATAGAATACAATTTTAACCACAAATTATTTTCTTATTACTTCCTGTAATTTTCCTTAGCAGAGGCAAGAATGTCTTGGCTTGGCAAGCAACAGTACCAATTACAATTTTACCTCTCTTCCCACATGTTTGTTCTACTTATTATGTTACATAAGTTAGAGTAGGTGCAAATGTAGTTAAAGAATGGGTAGGAATAGAGCCAGCCGGGAGGAGGGGGAATGTAAAAAACTGAGCAGTTTTGGCTCCATCTGGTGGACAGACTTCTCTCTGCAATGTCAACAATGCTCAAGCCTTGGGGTCACAATCCTGATGCTCGTCAACAATCCCAGTTATTCCCTTCCCCAGAGACTGACTTCCCTCGTGGCGAACGATTCAATCAGAAGCTCTGGGATGAGACCCAGGTGTTAGTTAATTAAAAAAAAAAAAAAGATCTGCAGGCAATTTTGATGCACCGTTAGGGTAAGAACCACTGAGACAGAAAAAATTCTAAATCAATGATAAATGTTGGGCCAATCATTCCTCCTATAAGATTAACATATGGAAAAAGATCAATATATAAAGATAAAAATATAAGTGATATAATCTTCCAGTGGTTCTCCTGCATCTCGCAGGAGGGAAATCATCCAGGAGTTCCTGAGAATATGACATTCAGAAAATATAGCCCATTAATTCTCACCACATAGGTCACACCTTGACCTAACGTTTCCATGATTATCATTACTCCTTTCATGGAGCCCTGGTGGTGTAGAGGTTACGCGTTGGGCTGTGATCTGCATGGTTGTTGGTTCGAGACAACCATCAGCTCTGTGGGAGAAAGACTGGGCTTTCTACTCCCACAAACAGTTACACTCTCAGAAACCCACAAAGGGGTCGCTGTGAGTCAGCCTTGATGCGATGGCGGTGAGTTGGGTTTGGGTTTGGGTTTGTTGTAAGCGTTTGCTACAGATGGCGGTACCGAGACAATATTAACAAGTGGTGGTGAGATATAGCGGGTTTATCTCAACACTGCCATCGAATTGATTCGGACTCTCAGGGACCCTTAAGACAGAATAGAATCGACACTTTGGGTTTCCAAAACGTTAAATCTTCCCGGGAGAAAACAGCCTCATCTTTCTGCCTTGGAGCAGCTGGTGGGTTCAAATGCTGACCTTGTGTAACCAACTCTCCACCAAGGCTCCTATGAGAGTACAAGGAAATCTCTGTGACTTCCTGTGTGACTCTCCCCACGATGAAGTCCAAGGTGCTGAGCAAGCACACACACACTTCACACTGGTCCCTGGGCAAAATTATCAAATAGATTCAACGTGATTTTTGCCACAGTATGTGTTTACAAAAGACTTTCTTACTTATTTTTCCATTTAACCCACTCCAGAATCTGTTAAGTTTGGTATTCATCCTTTTATGGGTGCCAGTTCTCACCTAAGAACACATGGATCCCCAGAGAGCCCTGGGTCCCCACTCAGACTCTGCCTATCGCTCCTTGTTCTTCCTCATTAAAACTTACTTTGTCCGGACCCGATTCTGTCTCAGCTAGCTTGCCTTTCAAAAAGTTGCTCAAACTCATTCCCCCTGGCAGTTTCTCAGTCCTCCTCCTGATGGCATAGAACATGCTTGGTGTGAAGCCACTACAAAAGGAGAGCAACAGGTGATGCTGACCATCCTCTCACAGGAAACTGGAAGCAGCTGGAAAAAGGCATTCCGTTGCGGAAATAAATGAAGATCACTGGAAGGAAAACAAAGACCACTCTTCAGAACTTGCTAGAATAAGGAAGGCAGTCATCATCATTTGTATTTGGCAGAGCCTCAAAAGCTCACAGAGAGGTTTGGAAGCTGGGGGATGGGGGTGGGGTTAGCGAATGCCGTGGATTGGAGGCTTGGTGTGAAGCTTAGGAGGGTTTACTGGGAGTGAGGCGTCCTGTGTAGTTGGTAGTGGTTGTTGGGTGCCATTAAGTAGATTCCCATCCAGGACCTGTCCTTTAGGGTTTTCTTGGCTGTAATCTTTAGGGGAACAGACCGGTGGGTCTTTTCTTGTGAGCACTTAACCGCTAGGCCACCAGGGCTTCTCATAATTTGTTAAGAGGTGCGTCTTTGGCTTTTTCTGGTGGGTCCTAATTTGGAAGCTGAAGCATAAGTCAGGGAATCTGTCAATTATGGATCCAGTGCTGGCCACATGCCGATACTTAGGAGAGGTTGTGGCTTAACTAGGCTCGCTGCTGCAGGCTGTTGGTCAGAATTCTTTTATACAAATATATGTATATATACATGGTCTGGGTATTGTCCATTTTTATCTCAAAGAGCAATGATTGTGAGTAAGTGTATAGAATTCTGTAGCTATCCCTGAAATCTAATTTGGGTATATAGTTCATATCACAGAAAGCTCCCAGGGCAGTCTGTAGCCTATATCTGCTTCTGTCCCTACCTCCAGGCAACCACCTATCTGCTCTCTGCTTATGTGTGCTTGTGTGAGGTGCTTTAGAATCAGTCCCAGCTTAGAGCAACCGTATGGACAACAGAACTAAACCAGGCAGGTCTCCCCCTCCCCCTTGTTGTTCTGTTTGAGCCCATTGTTGCTACCGGGTCGATCCACCTTGCGAAGGGTCTTCTTTTTCGCTGACACTCGACCAGGCATGGGGTCTGCCTCTGAACAGCAGCTTGCTTGTTTGACACTACACGTGAAAAGGTTTTGCTACAGTCTGTGGGATTTCTAAATTTTCACTTGTGCCATTCATCGTTGTCAGGATTGTCTAGTGCAGACATGCCACTGTTTGCTAAAGTAAGCAGCAGCCCCTCAGGCCTCCCACCTTCATACTCAGCCCCCAGGAGAGCCTCCAGTGAGCTGGGGAGGGGGCTTTGGATAGGAGAAGTAGCTCTTCTGTAAGCTCAGCTTTGGAGCGTCATCCCCCACCACCCACATGAGCTCTCTCTGAAGGCTCCATATTCGTCTCAAGACATGTCCTCTCTCTTCCACTTCGCTCCCACTCCCCTCCCACAAGTCTGATAAGATCTGCCTTCAGTGTGTGTCTAAGATCCTCTCCAATGGTTCCCTCTATCCCAACTCAACTGGAGACAAAGGGGGTTTACTCATCGTTCCGTAACCATCCCCTGAACTCTTCTGCATCAGGTTTGGCTCTGGCTCTCTTTGCTACCAGTGACTGAACTTGCCTTTCACTCCTGCCTGCCTCGGCTGCCAGGCCCCTAGGGATGGCTACCACAATTGTGAGCATATCACACAGCTAATCTGCCCCAAATCCCCTTGTGGAAGAGCTCCAACTGCAGTGAGCTGTCATTCCACACATGAGCTCCTTCTAAGAAATCCCTTCAAGAATCACAGTCCTTCCTCCTGTGGCCTTATATAGCCCTGTTGGTCATCATCATCATATAAGAGGTACAATTTTTGTGAAGTTATTATGTGCTCATAGCAGTGTTAATCGGACACGTTCCATAAATTAGCTCCTTTATTCCTCACAATAACCCTCAGCAGAGACATAGGGAAATGAAGAACAGATGCCTCCTTACAGGCTCCAGAGACCTTCATTCTAAAGCTTTCCATCACTTTCTAGGTCAGTCTCCCAAGCCTGGTACCTACCAGGTTGGCAGTGCCTTCACACAAACCATACTCACTGCCATCTAGTCAATGCTAACGTACAGCGACCCCCCTGTGGGTTTCTGAGACAGTAACTGTTTACAGGAGTGGAAAACACAGTCTTTCTCCTTGGGAGCTGCTGGTGGTTTCAAACTGCCAGCCATGCAGATCACAGCCCAATTTGTAACCATTATGCCAACCAGGTGCCCAAGAACATCAAACTTAAACCTATGACATCTTCCCAAGTTCCTAGCCAGGCCCTGTTTCTAAAGGGTGGCCCAGTGAATACATTTTTACCTCTGTCCAGATGTATATTTCTTTCAAAAGGTTGGCAAGAGATTGGGCCATTCTGGCATGCTGATTGAAGAAATTCAAATTGCCTGTATAAAAAGGACTTGCAAAAAATACTGCCCCCAAGTTCAGCAGTGCACCCACATGCCACCCTTACTCATCCCCCACCTGCAATGCCTCCAGCAGGAGGTCCATGTCCCCACTACACCTGCGCTTGGCTGCTGACATTTAAAGCAGTTTAGGTTTTGGGTTTGGGGCTTTTGCTTCTCACTTCTTCCCTCTTACACCTCCCTCCTTTTATTTTTCCTCACCCCGACCCCCAACATTGTTATTTTACATTTTTATCTGGCCGAGCAGCTGCACCACCTCCTGTCCTCTCCATGTTCAGTAACGCCTGCTCCTGACTTTCTGTGTTTGGTGGTGTGCAGCCCCATGGAACAAACAGCACATTTTCCATGCAGTTGTGTTAGGCAGTTAACACCAACAGTGTGCCACATTTCTTCTTCTTCTTCTTCTCTTTTTTCTGAGGTCTTCTCTCTCCTCTCCCCTCCTCTGCACAATTAGTATCAGAGACCCATGCCCACACTCCCACCTAGTCCACCCAGAGACAGGTAGTGGTGGGTGCTCCAGTACTGCTAAACTAGAGAGACCCGAGTTATCCACCCACCCTGTTTCCTGGATATAGTAAAACAAAGCATATTTTAAAATCAGAATGAATCAAACAATCTCCAATGCAATAACACTTTAATGTCCTGGAGACAACAGACACCTTCAAATCACACACACACACACACACACACACGATATAGAGGGCCTGAAAAACTTTTGGCAGAAAAAAACTGCTATTGGAACACCTTGATAAAGAATCCAAAAGAATTATATTTAGATATCTTCAGCATATTGAGAGAAAGTTTGATAAAACCTTGAGCAAAACACAGATAAACTTTAGATGATTTTTTTCATTAAAAAAAAGAAAAATACAGGAACATATTGACAAAATAAATGAGAAATCAGAAACTATACAAAAACAGCAAATATAAATCTAGAAGACTAACATTAAAACTTCAGAAACAATGCATTAGAAAGAAAAGAGTAGAATTGAACTGATGGAAAATAAAATTAGTGAGATTAATGCTGAATCTCTTAAAACTTATCTCATAGAAAAACAATCCAAAAAGAAGAAGATGCAACAAAGGTACAAATGTGCTTGATACAATTGATGTATGGATTGTTATAAGAACTATAAGAGACCCCAATAAAGTGATCTTTTAAAAAAGAAGAAGAAAATTTTAAATCATGTGACACATCATCAAGAAGACTAACATAGATGTGATGAGAATTCCACAGCAAGAGGAGAGAAAACAAAAACACCAAGAAAATTGTGTTGAAAAAAAGATGTGTTGAAAGAAAGCTTTCTCCTACTATCATAAAAGATGAAAAGATATACATTCAAAAAATTCAAGAAGTACAGAGTAGGATAGATCCCCCCCAAAAATCACTGTGTTAGTTTGGATGGAGTACAGCAGCGGTTTTCAACCTGTGGGTCATGACCCCTTTGTGGGTCACCTGATTCATAACAGTAACAAAATTACAGTTAGGAAGTAGCAACAAAAATAATTTTATGGTTGGTTTGCCACCACAACATGAGGAATTGTATTAAAGGGTTGTGGTATTAGGAAGGTTAAGAACCACTGGACTAGAGAAACAAATGCATAGACACTCATATGTTTATAAGAAAGAGCTAGCAATTGAATATTGAGAAAATATCCTAGCCCAGTCCAAATCAAGTCCATAAGTCCGATATTACCCCATATGTCCCATACAAATCTATACATTCTTCTTCAGACCCATGCAACACATGCAATGATGCTGAATGCAGGAAGATCACAGGCCAGTGGAGGGAAAGTCTTGTGAATCCAGTGTCAGTGGAAGCATCTCAGTGCTGGCAGGGGTCTCCACGTGGCTCCTTCAGCTCCAGGGCACTAGTGTAGCTCCATGTGTCTTCTCAACAGGAATGTCTCACAGGGAGTGAGCCTGTGGTCCACCTCCTGTGGGCTACTAATCTCCTGAGGCACCTCCAGATAAGGTCATCCAGTTGCGACCTGATTGACAGGCTAACCTCCACCCCTTCACTCATAAGTCGCAAATTGACAATATATTATGTAACTTCCACAATCACACAGAAATATGATCATTAAAGATTTCAAAACTGAAAACAGACAAACAAAAAGAATCCTGAAAGCAACTTAGGGGAAAAAAACTTGCCAACAAAGGAAAACCAACAAAAATGAGCTTGATTTCTGGGCAGGACCATGCAGACAAAAAGGAACTAGAATGACATCTAAAGATTTCTATATCCAGCACAATGTCCCTCAAATATGATGACAAAATTAGGGTATTAAAAGATAAACAAAGAGTAGGACATTTATAAAAACCATACCAATCTTGCAAGAAATGTCAAAGGGAATCTTTTAAACTGAGAACCAATAATGGAAGTTAACAATCTAAGATTGAGCCCCACACGACATCACCAGAAATCAACCCAGATATAGAAATATCAAAAATAAAACAAACCCACAAGATTGAAAAGAAGGAAGCACAGATGGCGATTTGTAAAGAAACGGTGATAACTACAATCCAATGAAAAGAGTAAGATATACAATTAGGGAACATCGAAATGGAGAGCACCCATTTTAAAAGAGACTGCGTAATAGAAATAAAAGCTGACTTTTTAAAATTTGTTGAAATCAATCGAGAATGAAAACAACAACAACAGTGCTCCAAGGATCATTTATAACAATAAACACATCAACTACAGCAACAACAAAAGACCAAAATCAATACCTTAACCTGATATTTCCAACAATTAGAAAAACAATAAGGAAAAAAGGCTATGATCGTCAAAGAAAGAGAAATAATAAAAGTACAAGAAATTAATTTTTAAAAACAATTAGTAATAAGAAGAATCAACAGGCCTAGAAGTTGGTTCTTTGAAAGGATTAGTAAAATTGACAAACAATTTAACGAAGTAAAAGGAGATAATGCAAATAACATGAATAAGAAATTAAATAGGCAAGGTAACAAAAGAACCAAGAACAGTACCCAACAATTTTGAAAGCCTAAACAAATGGTCAAATTTCTAGAAGCACACTACCTATCTAAGGTAACACAATCTGAAGTGCAAAATTTGAACGGACCCATCACATGTCATGAAAAAAGAAAAAAAGCTCACAAATTAAAGAAAGAAAGAAAGAAAAGTTCATAGGCCAGATGGCTTCAGTGGAAAATTAATTCTACTAAACACTCAGAGAAAAGCTAGTACCATGTCTACTCAAAGTATTCCAGAACATAGAAAACAAGGTAATACTACCTAACGCAGTCTATGAAACAAATAAAATGCGGATACTCAAACCAGGAAAAGATAGCACTAAAAAAGAAAAGTAAAGACCAATATTCTTCATGAATACCGAGACAGGAATTTTCAATAAAATCCTAGCTAATGGAATCCAACAACATATCAATAAACAGCAACATATACGACCCTATGGGAGCCATATCAGGTATTCGAAGATGGCCCAACTTGAGAAAACCAGACTCTAAATTCACTGCCATAAAATGGATGCCTTGTAGGACAGAGTAGAACTTCCCCTGTGGGTTTCCTCAATGGCAAATCTCACTTATTCACTCACTGTAGACTGGGATAAACACTGGCCTGATAACTAGAAGGTTGGAAGTTCAAACCCACCAGCCACTCCTTAGTGAAAGATGATACTGTCTGCTCCCTTAAGAACTTATATTCTCAGAGATTTTATGGGGCAGTTCTATCTGGCCTATAGGGTTGGAATCAACTTTATAGCTATGACTTTTAGATACATGAGGGGGTATCCAAAGAAAAACAGAATTTTTTTTTAAGGTATGTATTTAATTTTTTTTACAAAACAGCTTTATCACCTTTCAAATACTCTCCAGTACACTTAATACATTTGTCAAATCTGTAATTCCGTTCTTGGAAATATTTTTCAAACTCATCTGTTTGGGTGGCTGACAGCAACTCCTCATTTTGTATCCTTCACCTCTTCTAGGTCATCACATCACTGTCTTTCCATGTCCCTCTTCATTCACAGAAACAAAAAGAAGTCGCAGAGAGCAAAGTCAAGTGAGTAAGGTGTGTGGGGCAGGCATGCTGTTTTTGCTAAAAACTGGCACACTGGCATGGCTGTGTGGGCAGGTACATGGTTATGGTGGCAAAACCAGTCCCCCATCTGCCACAAATCAGGCCTTTTTTGTCATACACTGTTATGCAATCTTTTCAGAACCTCTAAATAGAAAACTTGATTAACCGTTTGACCTGGTGGAATGAACTCCAAATGCACTATAAATCAACATTTTTGTCTGTTCAGGAAGTTGATGGACATCCAGATTGAAGTTTGTCATCAATCCACATTTCACCTTTTTAGAAATAAGAAAACCACTCGAGTGCTGTCCTTGTAAGCTGTGTTCAACATCACAACAGTTTCTAGGACATTTTTCCCGAGCAGGAAACACAATTTCAGTCACATGCTGTTCTCTTAAATTGCCAATTTAAAAATAAGCAAGATTTGAGCGAAACTACATTTATGAAAAAATTCACAGTGACCAGAGAGAACTTTCCCAGGCAACGCCACTGGGTGCACTAACTCAGAGCGAGTTGCTTGATGGTCACCTAGCGGGAAACATATGTCCTATGAAAGCTCCACTCCACCCAGTGCAATTCGGGGGGTTTTTTTTGGGGGGGGTACATCTAAATCTCTATATTTTTATCTATGGCTCAATCTATATCTTATCTATGCCTACACTTACACCTACAAGTTAAGTTATTTATCATTCTATTAGACAGGAAAATTTTCAAATTGTTTTATTAGGGGCTCATACAACTCTTATCACAATCCATACATACATCAATTGTGTAAAGCGTATTTGTACATTCATTGCCCT
>NW_022103968.1:38475163-38481470 GCF_000313985.2 Echinops telfairi
ACTGACAAAGAACAAAACAAAACACAACAAGAAAGAAAAGCTTGTAGTTAGTTCAAGGATCATTTGTTGGCCTTTAGGAGTGTTTTCCAGTCTAGGCTGTTGGGGCCCCATGCCCTGGCCCCAAAGTCCACCTTCAGCATTCCCTGAGGACCTTGCTGCTCCATTCCCTTGCTGTTCAGCTGCATCCCCCCATAGACAGGAAATTTTAGGAGGTGAAGAACCTGCCCCAAAGTGCCCACGGAGCTGAGATTTTAATGTAATTGTCTTTGATAATCTCCTAATCACTGATGGGAAAATATCTCTTTACAATGATAATGACAGTGGTTTTCAATACAAATCTAGCTATCTGTACTCTTGGTTCAAGAAACAGAGGCCACTGCGGTAAACTTGAGAATAAAGATTGGTTCCTAGAAGGTAAAGGGGTACACTTGATCAAAGAGGAATGCAACTGATATCTTGGGAAGGTAATGCATCCAAGGACTACACCACTGTTGGTTCTTCCTCTCCCTTTCCACCTCCCCCACCCCCTCCCCTCCACCCCTCCCCAGGTTCTTTCTTTGTCTTTTTATTCTTCATTCTCTTGTTGGCTGGTGTGATTTTTCTTTAACACCACAAGTACTCTTACATTCTCTTCTGTTCCTCCCTTTAATTGTTTCCCTATATACATATACTTCAGTGGCGCAGCAGGCTATTAACCAAAAGGTCAAGTGGTTCGAACCCCATCAGTAGCTCCAAGGGAAAAAAATGAGGTGGTCTAATCTCATAAAGATTAACAGTGTTGGAAATCCTACAAAGCAGCTGTACTCTGTCCTACAGAGTGGCTATGAGTTGGAATTGACTTGATGGCAGTGGGTAATAACATTACACATCACCTCACAGTGTTGACTGCCTTCTAGTTTTCTAGTACATATAACAAAATAACAACAGAACATGGTTACTCATAACTGCTGACTCTCTGTTATAAGGACAACCAGGATAAGAAAAATAGAATTCTGATTGGCCATGTTGGGCCAGCTGGCCACCCTGGCTTACCAGGAGCTATCCATATGACGTAGTGGACAATGAATGGAGACAAGAGCCATTTCCACGTGGAGAAGGAGAGGGCAAATAGACAAGCTGTGTTTTAAATTGCTCTTATCGAGCAAAGATTCACTTGGTTGATTACACACATAATATTAATTCCATTACTGTTAACAACCTAAATGTAGCTTCAGGTTGAAATAATAATAAGAAATCAATATAAGCAGCAAATGGTAATCATTCCCTCCTCCCAAATAATGCCCTGACAAAAGCATCTTAGAAACAATTAAGACCAGCAGGATAGAAGATGAATAAACATTACTCAAGTGAAATTAATAATAATTAATCATTATTACACACACACACACTAGGATGCTGCCTTTATTTTAATAAGCTAAGGACCCCAGAGTTACATTATTTTCTATGTGTGTTTTTTTTTAAATTTCTTTCAAGCATTCCATAATTACTCTCAAATTAACCTTCAGCAAGAGTCTGCTGGGCGGGTTCTTAGGCCTTCAGACAGTTTCTCAATCTGATCCACTTTCCCACGCCCACCTATGTTGCAGACACACAGAATGTCTTGACCCTCCCAGATCAATGGGGCCTACTTATACTAAAAATGTTTCATTATTTATCTGAAATTCAAATATAAAAGAGCATCTTATATTGTTACTAATCTGGAGCCCAGTTGGCTCTGTGGGTTAGACATGGTACATCTAACTGTGAGATTGCTGGTTCAAAACCACCAGCCGATGATCCCTGGGAAAAAGATGAAATTGGTAAGCCCTGGAGGTGTAATGAGTTACCAGTTTGGTTACTAACCACAAGGTTTGTAGTTCAAACCCACTGGCAGCTCTGTGGGAGAAAGGTGAAATCTTTCCATAAAGATTTCGTTTCAGAAATGCTCGGGGCAGTTCTGCCGTGTCCTAGAAGGTCACGATGAATCAGAATGCACTCAAAGACAGGAAGGTTGAGGGCTTTTTTTGTCTGCGTGGATAAAGATTTAGTCTCATGAAGGTGGCTATGTATTGGAATCAACTTGGTTTGCTTTAGCTCCTGGTAGTATGGCACCCATATCCAGATCACACCTTCTGTCTCATTATCCCTTTCTCTTAGTATGCCCTCACTTTGGCAAACTAACCCTTCATAAGCCCCTCAAATACTGTTTTCTCTGTAAGACGTTCCCTCCTTTCCTTAGATAGATTATACTGCCAAACTTTCCTTAAATTTCGATGAAATCATTCAGGACGTTGAATTGGCATTTCCCTTTAGCCTGTTGCTCCACTGACATTGTTCACATTTAACGATGAACTTTTAAAATTATTGTTAAATACTTTTATTGGGGGCTCTTACAGCTCATCACAATCCATACATTCCTCTATTGTGTCAAACACATTTGCACGTATGCTGTCATCATCATTTTCAAAGCATTTTCTTGAAATGCTTGAGCCCTTGACATCAGCTCTTCATTTTCCCCCTCCCTCCCCCACCTGCCCTCCCTCATGAGTCCTTGATAAGTTATATATTATTATTTTCATATCTCATATCATCCTCTATCTCCCTTCACCCACTTTTCCATTGTTCGTCCCCCTGGGAGGATGTTATATGTTGATCTTTGTGATAGAGTCCCTTTCTCCCCCCACCTTCCCCTAATCCTCCTGGTATCTCTATTCTCATTGTTGGCCCTGAGGGGTTTATCTATCCTGGATTCCCTGTGTTTCAGGCTCTTATCTGTAGCAGTGTGAATGCTCTGGTCCAATCCGATCTGTAAGGTGGAATTGAGGTCATGATAGTGCCGGGAAGGAAACATTAAAGAACTAGAGGAAAGTTGTGTTTCATTGGTGCTACACTGCACCTTGACTGGCTCATCTGTTCCCTGGGAGCTTTTAATTTTTTTATTAATCATATTTGGGGGGGCGCTTATAAATCTTATGACAATCCATCATTCAATTGTATTAAGCACACTTGTACATATGTTGACGCATCCAGCAGTCTGTGGAAGGAAGACTTGACTATCTGTGTTGGTTAAGAGTAGAGTCAAGAAAACCACATGGTGCACCTCTACTCTGTAACACAAGCCATTGTTATCAGTCAGGTTGTCTGTCTTAGCCTTGCTAGGTTTGGTTGTGTTTGGCTCTGTTTTTCCCTCTTCTGCAAGATCTGAGGAGCTGTTACACTACTTTCAGCCACATTTGAAAGTCTTCAAGGCTCAATACATCGCTTAGTTGCAGTGTGCCATCAAGTTGATTCTGACTCATGTTGACCCTATGGCTTGAAGACCTCATGAAAATCCATTGCTACCACTAATCATGCTAATTCTCACTGCCTGGTATCAAGCAGTTGACAGAGTTTTAGGGCCTTCCTCTGAAGTGTGGACTCTCCTGTAAGAGTCTGTTAAATCCTAGGGACCACCGGAGCATGAGTGCTCCCTGTTAAGATAACGGGTCTCTCCCTGAGTGAGAGTAAAACCAGTGGGCCATCCATGCTGAAGTATTTTGATATAAATTACAAACCACAGCCTTGCTTTCCAACACTTTAAAGAGGTCTCACGCAGCAGATTTACCTAGTGCAATGCCTCCTTTGATCTCTTGACTGCTGCTTCCAAGAGCATTGATTGTGGATTCCTGGAAATCCTTGTTAAATCCTTGACAACTTCAGTCTTTTCACCATTTATCATGTGTCAGTCTGGGTACATTAGAGAAACAAATCCACAGAAACTCATATATAAGAGAGAGTTTTATATAAAGGGTAAGTGTACATCAAGAAACCATCCCAACCCAGTGCTGCCCAAGCCCACAAGTCCAACATTAACCCATATGTCCGCCACCAATCCACAATGTCCTCCTCCATCTCACAAAACAGACGAAATGATGCTGACTGCAGGAGGAAAGCCAAGTCAGTGAATGTGTAAACATCTCAGCAGTGGTAGGGGTCTCCACACAGCTGGTCCAGCACTCAGGGCTGCAGCAGGGTAGGTCCATGTGGCTTCTCCTCAGGGATGTCTTGCAGGAAGTGAGCCTTGCCAGTTGAATCAGGGAACTGGCTAAGGCAGCTGCACTCTGGTCCGACCATCAGAAAGCAGGAGACCCGAGAACTAGAAAGGTGAGGCTCACCAAGCCATTTATCCCTCCGCCCTTCAGTTAACCCCACATGTATTTATCGGCCAGGTTGGCACAATAAACTAACTACCTCATCATGTTACCTATTGGTGCAATTTTGAGGATTTGGGTTTTCTTTATACGGAATTGTAATCCATATTCAATGATTACAATAGTTTGAGGACTAAGATGCACCCTAACCAAGTCATGGTATTTTCTGTTCTGTTTTTGGCATGGTATTTTCAATCGCCTCCGATGCATGTGAAAGTTGGACAGTAAAGAACGAAGGCTGGAGAAGAATGGATGCATTTGAATTACGGTGCTGGTGAAGGACATTGAAAGTACGATGGGTTTCCAAAAGAGCAAGCAACATCTGTTTTGGAAAAAGCACAGCCAGAAAGCTCCTTAGAAGCAAGGATAATGAGACATCATCTCACATACTTTGAACGTATTACCAATAGATACCTAGCCCTGGAAAAGGACAGCGTGCTTGATAAAGCAGAAGGGCAGCGAGAAAGAGGAAAGCCCTCAACCAGATGGACTGACAAGGGGACTGCAGCAGCGTAAGAACCACTGAGGATGGCCCCGGCGCTGGCAGCGTTTGTTTGGAACTGACTCAACAGCGCCTAACAACAACAGGCCATGTGATAATGCTATGCGGAATAAAAACAAAAGAACTAAAAGCAAATTCTGGCACTACATAAAACCTGAACAAATCAAGGCATCATTATGCTTCTCTCTTGCATCACACTGTTATAGGTTTCAAAAGAGACCCCATCACAAATATAATTTAAGGAGAACATTTATTAACTCTTATACGAGACAAAGACAGCACAGAGACACAGATGCCTCATCCAGCTGAGGGCGGCCATAAGCATGAGGTCAAAATGGCAGGTGAGGATTCACAATTGGGAAGTGTAAGGGTTTTTGGGGCGCGAAGTGGAATTAAAGATCCAATTGGTAAAGTTGCGCAGCTACAGGGTATGGAGCTGCTGGGGTTCATGGACCGAAGAGGCCCTGGCTCCTCAACTTCGGTAACCCTTGCCGAGCCCAGGGTCACACTCCAGGTAGCGGGTGAATCCATCTCTTTCCTGGTGGATATAGGGGCCACCTATTCTGTGATCCCCTCTCACTTGGGCCCTACTGTTCCTTCCCAGATCTCTGTAGTGGGAATTGACGGGTCCCCCTCAACCCCTAGGCAAACCCAACCGCTGTTCTGCACGTTTAACAAAACTCCATTCTCGCACTCCTTCCTAGTTATCCCTTCATGCCCAGCCTCACTACTAGGCAAAAACATTTTATCCAAACTAAAGACTACTATTTCCTTTTCTAGCCCCCCCAACCTCCTTTAATCTTCTAATGGTCATGCTTGATAGTCAGGACCACATCCCACAACCCCTTGTCATTTCCCGCCTACCAGAAGTATCACCAAAGG
The DNA here is from genome assembly GCF_000313985.2 of Echinops telfairi. Taxonomy (NCBI): domain Eukaryota; kingdom Metazoa; phylum Chordata; class Mammalia; order Afrosoricida; family Tenrecidae; genus Echinops; species Echinops telfairi. Next base: position 38,480,717 of record NW_022103968.1, read on the forward strand.
TGTGGGACACAAGCACCCCCTCTGGACCAGTGACAGCCCCAGAAGGATTTTTCTTCTGGTGCAACCGCACTCTCACTAAACACCTAAATGTCAGCGCTACTTCCACCCTCTTGTGCCTACCCGTCACCCTCGTCCCATAGCTCACAATATATACTCCAGCCGAATTCCGGGGCAAGTACGTACAGGTGCATGGCCGCCGAACTAAAAGAGCAGTTTGTCTCCCTGTAATTGTAGGTCTCTCCTTGGCCTCTTCAGCGGTTGCAGTGGGACTCAGTGGCGGGGTCCTGGGGCACTCTATCACGACAGACAAACTTACCACCCGTTTCCAACTGGCCCTAGATGCCTCTGCAAACTCCCTAGCCTCCCTACAAAGGCAAATAACCTCTCTTGCCCAAGTTACTTGCAGAACCGTCGCGCTTTAGACCTCATCACAGCCGAAAAAGGAGGAACCTGTCTCTTCCTTCAGGAAGAATGCTGCTACTACATCAATGAGTCGGGAATTGTGGAAACCAACATCCAGACCTTAAATAAACTTAGTCATGAACCACGAAACACCGGATTAAAATGGGGTGAAGCCTCATCTTGGTGGAGCTCCTCCTTGTACTCCTTCTTAGGCCCCATATTAGGGCCCATAATTTTAGTTACAATTTTGCTTCTAATTGCCCCCTGCCTTATCCAGCTCTTACAGAGTCGACTCCGTGAAATCACCCACATAGCAGTCCATCAGATGATGTTACAACAATACCAACCTCTT
>NW_022103968.1:38482016-38487272 GCF_000313985.2 Echinops telfairi
GGTTTCATTAGCTCAATACCTGAGTTATTGAACCTGCCCGCAAGCTTCTCAATAAAGCCTGCTTCTAAACTTTACCAATTGGATCTTTAATTCTGCTTCGCGCCCCGAAAACCCTTACAGGAAGCTAGATAAATAGGGCACGAAACAAGGGAACTGTTCCGAACCAATGATTTGTGGCAGATCAATATATCAAGGCATCACAGTTACAAGTGGGACTATAGATAGAAGCAGGAACATGATTATGGTTGAGACATGTACATTGTAAAATAGAAGATTTATAAGATTGGTCCAGGCCTTTTGACCACAGCATATGCAACTCCCTCTACTGTCCCCTAGATGGTGACCTCTGTCAAGGACACACCTAGGTAAACTTCTAAGAAAGTGACTGCCCCTCCCTGGGCTGGCTTGAGAAGGGTGCAAGTAATCTACTTTCCAAGGCACTCTGCCTAAGGGCACAATTATCTACATCATTAGTTAAGGATCAGAAAGAATTCAGTGGAGGCTTAATCTAGGTGGAGACTCTACAAATGGATTTGGGGCTATCACTGCTCACCAAAGCCTTTAGCAAACCAGGGTGCTCAGAAGTTAAGTTCTAACATAGGCCTCACTTTGAAATGATTAAACCAACCTCAAGTTTGCAAGATTGGATTATTGTTTATATTTGTTCTTAGAAACCATGGCAATAAAATTTCTCCACAACAAGTCCTCTGAGATTTTTTAAAATAGTATTTTACTGTGTTTTCTGGTGAAGGTTTATCTAGCGGTTAGGTTCATAGTCAACATTTTTTACACAAGTCATTCAGTGACATCGCTTACACTCTTCACAACACGTGAATATTCTCGTCTTTCTCTTCCGGGTGCTCTGTTTCCCTTGATCTAGTTTTGTGCCCACTAACACTCTCACTTTTACGCTGAAGCAATTGTTGACTGCTTGGTCTCATATAGATTTTTTTTAAAGCACAGTGCTTATGTGTGATCATCGTTATTTTTAAAAGCTGATTTGCTATTCAAAGTGATCGTAGGTAGGGATTAGTTTGGGTTTGAGCTTTGAAGAGTTTCTCAGGGCAGTAATCTCAGAGAGTCCTCCTAGCGCCACCAGCAGGTCAGGTTTGTTGTTGTTTGTTTTTCAGAATTTGAAGTTTTATTTCATTTTTTCCCTCCATTCGATTGATCATGGTGTATCCACTGTAACCCTCATTAGAATTATTGGAAGTGCTAGTCAGGCACTATCAGTTTTTCTGCTCTCAAGGTCAGATGTAGACTATTTGTGGTTAATGTAGACTATTTGTCCTGTAGACGTGGTTAGTTTTTGAGTCTTTGGCTTGGTTTCATGTGCACCTATTTCAAAACACACAAAATTATAAATATTTCCAAAGGAGTCCTCTTTGCATTCCTTTCATCAAAGGAGTCAGCTTCTTTGGTCAGGTAATTGATGGAATTTAGGAATGGAAAATGGAAAATCCTTGGTTGTATTCTCAGATAAGGAAAGAGTGTCCAGAAAAGGGAGGTGGTTGTCCTAAGGTTAAACCAGCTGCAGCAGAACTAGGACCAGACCCGAGGCTCCTTCCTTTCTCTCACAGTGTCTCGGGGCCAGATTTTGACTGAAATACAATTATTTGCTTTGACTAAAATTTCATTTTTGTGTGAGTACAGATCTGAGGCTTGTGTAAATGGGAAACTCTGGATGAAAAGAAATAAAGGAAGAGTGTGTCCTTAGACAATGGAATCCAATTGCCACCTGCTCATGAAAAAAAGGAACCGGAAACACACGCCCTGGTAGTTAAGCCATCATCACTGAAACTTCCCCTGGTCTGCACGTCCCCGTCCCCGAAATGTATGTAAGTCATGATTCGAAATACATTCCGGCTCTCTGCACGTACCTGGCTGCTGAGACCATGGCTGGCTGGGAGGTGAGCATTGCATGCCTTATTTTGTCTGAGGTCTCTTTAATTGTACCCCTCAATTACACAATCACCCCTTGGACCCGTTTGGTTGTGGAGGCTGGTACTCCACAAGTAATGATAACATTTATAGAACCCATCCTTTGCATCAGACAGCCCTTGAATGCTTTTTATGCACAATTGTCAGGCAGTCTAGCTCAGGGGCTGGGGCATCCATTACACATGCTCAGAGGTCCGAGCCACGGCCCATGAAGGAGTAGTACGCTGCGCATGCTCAGAGGTAAAGGTTTGCCACCAGGAAGGGGAGGTACACCTGGGTGGGTGCTGCACCTGGATTGGCCCATGTAGGCCAGGTAAATTCAATTCAGTCAATGGGGTCAACCAGGGTCATCCACCACACCACCCTGTGGGATAATTGAAAAAGGTAGGAGCCCAGAGCAACCTCGTGACTTTTCTAGCAACTTCTAGGGAGGCTGCACGCATTGAGGGGCCCTGTGGGTGCCTGTGCAAACCTGAAACTTCGTCTAACTCTCATAAAACTCACTTGGATCACAAACCAGCCTTCAGCATGAATTCTTTCTCGCATGGAGCCAAGGACCAAGGTATATCTCTACCCTGAGAGATCTAACACAATCTCATTTCATTGTCTCCAGAATCCTATGAGGTTTCTCCGAAATAGAAGTCAGCTTCAGAAAAGTCAGTGTGTGAAAGAACCCAACTCGTAAGCCATGGAGCCGACTTCTCTCCTAGGCTACAAAGATTTCCATTGTGGCTTCGGCATCACTCTGCAGTGCAATTAGGTAGCATCTGAAGTTAGAAGCCATGTCTTCTTCACCTTTGATTCTCCAGAACTTAGCATGTTGCCTAATTCACACAGGAGACACTCAGTTAATGCCTGAATCGCCACTAACTAGGAATTCTGCAACATTCTGAAAATTTATCAGAAGTAAATAAAAACCAAAAACAAACAAACCAACTTGTTGCCATTACGTTGATTCTGACTCATAATGACCTGTAGGACACAGTAGAAACTTACTCTTTAGGATTGTCAATGCTGTCACTTCTATGAAAGCAGACTGGCAGATCTTTCTCCCTTGCTGAAGGACAAATGGAATCTCAGAAGGCCTGCACATTTTCATTTAGAATGCAATGACTCCTATATCTAACTGTCAATTCTCAATCATGATGTTCGATGCATTAGCATTTGAAAGAGTTGATGGCTCCCTCCTCTTGATTGTTTTTACTAGCTTGGGTTTGCCTTCTCTCTCAGGGGCGACTTTTTCTTGTTGTATTTGATGGTTCCTCCTCTTCCCCTTATCCTTGTATTGCTGGAATGCCCTGGACACCCTTCTTACTTGAGAAGGGAATTCTAGGGCCCTTCTCACGTGATAGGCTGTAAACATAGGACTGATGACAGTCATGTCATAATAACATGGAGAAAGACTGAGAATGAAGCAACTGAAATGAACTGGTGCCCTTACTAGATCCCTGGAGACAGCCAGGTCTTTGGGCAGCTGTTTCCTGAGACTTCCAAGTACACGATCCTATTCTTTTTCTTTTTCATCTAAATTATTTTGAGCAGGTTTGTTGCCACTTGCAACCAAAAAAAGAAAAAGAACCATGGACTAATCGTGGGCTTTTGGAAAGATACATTGTTTGACCATGATCTGGAGGAAAGGAAGTACTCAATAAATAATTGCTGTTATTGCTCATATCGATGACCGCGTCGATGGCAGAGTCAAGAGATTCTGGCTTTTCTGAAGTGGCTAATGGAAGTGTGGAACAGCTTCTCTGAAACCACTGTGAGTAATCTAGAGAAGTTTGAGTTTTGTGGAAGCTCATTTTGAAAGGGCACAGGAGTGTTGGACCAACTGCTCTGAGCAAAAAGGAAACAGCTGCAGTAGCATGCAACTCATAAGTTTAAATAACGTGATTTGTGTTTCCAATGAGTAGAAGGAAAGATCGGGGGATATTTTTAAATGGAGACCTAAAGTTACAGAAAGTGATTGCTTTGGGTCTTCAAATCTATTAAATAAAGAATTAAAACTCATTTTATTAAGAGAGCGAAAGAAAAATAAGAAAATATATGGTGTTGTACCAAAGCATTAGTATTTGAAAATTCTAAATAAAACTAGTGGTCTAACAGGCCAACGATGCAGAAACCTACAAGAGATAAGAAAGGGACCTACATTTGTGAAGTGGATGGACTGGTATGACTTGCAACAAATCAAAAGAGGATCTAATGACTATAGTTCTTAATTTTAATAATAATTAAAATTATAATAATATTTTTTCCTGTTCACCAGGCAGTCTTTATGTATGTGTTTAACTTTTGCGCGCACACACACACACACACACACACACACACACACGGACAAACAAATCTGCCTTGGAAGAAGTACAGCCAGACTACCCCTTAGAGGCAAAGGTAGTGAGATTTTGTGTCACATACTTTGCACATATTGTCACGAGGGACGAGCCCCTGGAGAAGGACATCACGCTTAGTAAAGCGGAGGGGCGGCAAAAAGAGGAAGGCCCTCGATGCGATGGATGGACACAGTGGCTGCAGCAAGGCGCTCAGGCTCAGGAACCACTGTGAGGAGGGCGCAGGACCGGGCAGTTGTGGACAGGGTCGCTATGGGTGGGAACCAACTCGATAGCACCTAACACCAATAACAACCCTTCTTACGGAAACTTCATTTGTGCGGTTTCAGCTCTAAGTTCTTGGTAGCTGTGGTGTTTCTGTCCTCTCAGCTAGATCCTGTCGCTCTTGGTTTTCTGCTGATGCGTGTGCTTCTTCGATGTAAATGATGAGGAAATCTGCTGTGGAACCAAAGTCATCCATCAGGCGCTTGGTCAAATTTGAGAAGAAATGAAGGTCAGGTGCAGCTTCCAAAATTCAGCACGAGTAGCCTGGTGCCATGATGCTGAATGCAGGAAGACCACCGGCCAGTGGGTGGAAAGTCTTGTAGATCCAGTGATGGTAGAAGCATCTCAGCACTGGTGTGGGTCTCCATGTGGCTCCTCCAGCTCCAGGACTCTGGTTGCCATCAGCATAGCTTCATGTGGCTTGTCAACAGGAATGTGAAGCAGAGAGTGAGTGTGTTCCTCTTCCCAGGTGAGGGGCGGGGGCTATAATAATAGTTTTTAAATACTGTGTGAAACATGGAATGTATCTGTGAGCACATTAGATGTGCACACTATTGAAACCTCTACACCAAAGGAATAATTTCATAGGTAATTTTTTTTAATATTTTATTAGGGGCTCTTACAACTGTTATCGCAATCCATACACACATCAATTGTGTAAAGCGCATTTGTACATCGTTTCTCAAAACATTTTCTCTCCATTTAA
>NW_022103968.1:38488375-38505024 GCF_000313985.2 Echinops telfairi
CCCTTTGCCTCCCAGCTCTTTCCTCTATTTCCCTTGATTCTCTTCCTGTCCCACTATCATGCTCAGTCCCCACCAGGATTTCAGCACTTCCTCTCATAGGTAATTTTATAAGTAGACACGAGCTAAGGACCATTTTTAAAAGCCCAAGATGTCATAAGAAAGTATAGTAATGGCCCTGATTGAGCTACATTTTGCCAGTGACCTGAAAGATTAGTTGCTGTTGTTATGTGCCATCGAGTAGGTTTTGATTCATTTGTCCAACAGAGCCCAAGTCCTGCTCCTTCTTCACAATGGTCTTTGTGAAGACCATTATCAGTAGGATAATGTTGGAGCCCCTTGTTGGAGCCCCTGGGTCAATCCAGCTCATCCAGGTTCTTCCTCGTTGTCACTGAATTTTAGTACAAGTTAGCCAACCCGGTGCAAGTGGGAAAGAAAACTTAAGATGAACGGAAGAGTAAAGGGAACAGGCAGTTCAAAGCTTCATTGTGATTGGTGCCCTACGTCAGGAGAGAAAGTAGCAAGACATGAGCTGAAGTTTTAGGAGCGAGACAAAACCAAATAGAATAGACTGTGTTGAGAAAAAAGAGGAGCTGATACCAAGCTCAAGTAGAAAATGTTTTGAAAAGGATGATGGCAACATATTTACAAATGTGCTTGATAACAATGGAGGTATGAATTGGTATAAGAGCTGTAAGATTCCCCCAGTAAAATGATTAAAATAAAAAATTTTAAAAGAAAGATTAAATTAAAGAAAGGAGTTTAATACATTTAAAAAACATTGATAAGTGGAAGAATTAGAATAATTATTTTGTTTCAATATATTAGCATTCAATATATTACGTGCTTTCCATTTTTATTCTCTGCAAATATTTATGAAAATAGACTCATACTGAACATTTGATTTCATTATTGTCTTTTGCTCTCAGTTAATAATGGAGTATTTTATGTCATTCAACAATTGAAAAAATCATTTTAATAGTTGAATGCATTATTTGGAGGTAAAATAATTGTAGAATTTTGTTATTCTTTGGTTTTGAGATTATTTTTATCTCAAGAGTAATATAAATAATAAAAAATAAGCCAATAAAACTAATATAAGTTAAATATATATGGCAATTTCATTAGGATATTATCCTAGAAATAAAAGCTATAGATCTAAGATATCCTTTAAGGATATATTCCCTAATATTTTATTATTCTTTTCAACACTTTTTAGAGATGTAATATAGTAGACAAAGAAGTCTTTGCTAGTACAAATGTTAATTTCTCTTTGATAGTATACATTTTTATGTCATCTTTAAAATGACATGAAAGTGTGTTTGCTCCAGACTGAGCTTCTGCAGCTAGTATATACATCCTACAACAAATCAATTGAAGAGTTCTAAAAAAACGTAATATTTTCTTAATATCCTGTAAATGAGCTGTTATGTTTTAGAGGCAAAGCACTTGTTTTGAATGAATGTGAGGGGATACTGGATTTGAGGCTCGTTTCTAGCTTTTCTATGTAATAGGAGATCTTCCTAGTCCCCTGTGAAGTTATCCGGTTTGGGGTAGTTCTTTTTCTTGGTCTGCAATTGTGATTCTTGTAGCCTACCAGTGGAAGGGCTCTCAGGACAAGGAAATACTATAGCACCAAGTTGAGGGAGACGCTCTTTCCATAAGGAAGTTTCCCAGACTTCCTCTGACTGGAAGTCTCTTCATGGCCTCCGTGAACGAGATGCAAGAGGTTCTCTCTTTTCAGGAGGTTGAACGGATGACTGCTGTGCTCTCTGCAGGGGAGCAGCCAGGCTTTGGCATCAGAGTGTGAGATCTGTTTCATTTGTGGGACAATTTACAAAGGAATCTTGCATTTCATGAAAGTCTCTCCTGGCTCTTCCCCTACTTCCTGAGCAGTGCTTTCAAATTCTGCTCTCCCTGCCTTGGCAGGTTCCACGGAGCTGCGGCTGAAAATGGCGGTGCCAGGCTTGCCGGCAGCCCTGGCTCGCGCAGGATGGACCGGCTGAAGCCGGAGCCACTACGTTCCTACAAGACCCATTAGGGGTGTTGAGACCTTAGCCAACCGCCATCTGAATGAAGATGGCTAACAATTCGAACAGAAGAAAGATGGGTTCTCATCTGTGGTACTTCCCTTACCATCTGTTTAGTATTTAGAGGAGGGTAAGTTTCCAAAAGATGTGTTTAACAAAAAGTGAGATTATTTCTATGAATGGATCTACAGGCCCAGATATGGGTAGCAATTTGATGTGATTACAGAACTCTTTTGAGATCATATGCATTTCCTTTCACCTCATATTCATTCGAAAGATGGACAAGGAATAACGATCACAGAATGGATGTTTCTGTACCATGGTGTTAACAAGCAATACTGAACATACCATAAACTGCCAGAAGGAACAATTCTGTCATGGGAACAAGTACAGCCACAATGCTCCTTTGGACAGCTTATCAGGAGTAGCTAGACAACACAGAAGGATATCCTGATTGATGGAGCACAGCCAAGCTCACTGCCACCAGGGTTTCTTTTGATAAAGGGTCAGCAACAGAGAGGAAGATCCTGAATGAGATGGTTGACACAGTGGCTGTAACAATGGACTCTCACCTAGCAATGCTTGTGTGAATGGTGCAGGGCTCTGCCGTGTGTTTTGCTCTGCTGTACATGGTTACCATGAGTCCAATCAGAACCAACTCAGTAGCACTCACCACCACCAACAAGGTAACAGTGAAGCGAGTGACGGTGAACTTAGACTTCAGAGGTAGACAGAGTGGCTGGGATCCTGGTGACACAGTAGATGGGTGATTTTGACCCCACTTTGTTCTTTAAAGTACGGGTGGTTCAATCATGTATACCTCTGAAAAAGGTGGATCTATGTGAAAGATAGTGGATCATTATCAAATTAATTAGGTAGTCAATCCAGTTTAGCTGCTGTCTCATCTGGGTAAGTCTGGGACTGGATGAAGCTGTCTTCTTGTTGCTAAGGAATCAACACATATCCTGGCATGTGGGATGAGGGATTTAACTGGTGAATGTCTTATTCTTGGCTTATTTAGTAAAGACAAAGAAGCAGTTTGGTGTAGGACCAGAACTACACCTTCACTGCCCTCTCTAATAGATATATTAATTCTCCAATCTTTTGTCTGCAGAGACCAGGATCATTTCTCCACTTTACGAGGCACCATACTGGTCCACGGTGACGCTGATCCTACTAGGCTCATTTGAACCCAGTAAGCAGTAAATTGCAGCCATTCCACACTGTGCTAAAATATATATGCCAGTGGGTGAGAAATAAACTGCTAAAATAGTATAAGCTGGTCATGTTAGGGGAATAATGAATACACCAAAACTAAATTCACTGCCATCTAGTCCAGGGGTCGGCAAACTTTGGGGATGGAAGAGCTAATCCTGACCCTCAAAACAATTTCAAAATTGCTCCAGAGCCATATATATTTATTTACAAATGAAATCACTATTATCTGAATAATATCATTTTTTTTCAATTTTACTTCAGAGCTGCATGCATGTACTGAAAGAACTGCATATGGCTTGAGAGCCAAAGGGTGCCAAACCCCTAGCCTAGCCAAAGTGGACTCCCAGTGAGCCTCCCTAGGGTTTCTGAGACATTCCTGCAAATCTCCACCAGAGCAGACCACCTTGTCCTTCTGGGGAGCAGCTGGTCCTTTGTCCTGTTGGCCTTTCAGTTAGGGTTTCTGAATCTCTCAATTGTTATGGAAGCAAACTACCTCATCTCTCTGCAGAGCAGCATCTGGTGGGCTCAAACCAGATATTCACACTGCAAACCAAGCCTCCTTTGTAAACATCACAGCCACAAGAACCCTTTTAGGCAAAAGTACAATTGGTTTCCCTTCTCCTGGAGCAACAAGGGAATTAGGAGGATCGTCACCAAGAGGAGGCAATGGAACCCGTGGCTGACTTCCATGAACAACTGCCTCCTTCACCATGAGATCAGAAGACCTAGGCAGTGCCCAGCCACCATGACTGAACATTTTGATCAACAGTTCTATAGCAGAATTGGGATCAAGCAGGGGAAAATGCAGAAGAGAATGTCAAATTCTTATGGAATCCAGATTTCCTGGAGCTGTAGAGGCTGGATGAACATGTGAACTATTACCCTGAGGTAGTCTTTATACCTTAAACCAAAATTATTACCTGATGTCTTCTTAAAACCAAAGAATAGTTTAGCTCAGCCAATGAAGAATGTCTGCCTCGAGTATCTGTAACTATGTGGGAGGAAATTGACAATGGCAACTTGAAAGAGTCAATAGGAACTTTAGGGGGCAGTGAGTTAATGTAAATGAGGGAGGGAAACTCACAAAAGGAGGATAAAGATGGTTGTACAATTCAAAGGAATGTCAGTGTGTTGTACATGTAAAAGCTGTTGCACTGGTATATGTTCTGTGTCTATTAACACCACCGCCAAAATCCCAATGGAACAATTCTACTCGGTAACACACAGCCATCAGCAGTGGGTAGTTGTGTGTATGTGTGAACATAGAGAGAGGCAGACAACCATTGATTATTATTATAGTTCTTCTTTCTTTGTTTCCCTTTGACCATGAATTTTTTTGTTTACGTAGTTTTCTATGTATTTAATCACTAAAGCATTCTGAAATATCCTGGCAAAATTTCCAATCACCTTTTGATATGTTCAAATCAAACTATTTTTTTTAATTCAGGACTACAATATGATTTTTGTGACCCGAGGCACTCTTTATCTTTGTGGACCCTGTCCACCATTAAAAAAGACAAGCAAAAGAGTTTGAGTTTGTAACTGAATTGGTATAATAATAAGTATTATCTAGGATGGATTGATTGACAATTATAGTAGATTAAAATGATAAATCTTTAAAAAAAGAGGGTAAGTAAAAATCTTTGCTGTTAGGATTCCACTTGGTACATCCATGGACTTATTTCATGCAAAAGGTGTATCAGCATATGAGGGGGTACCCCCCACAAAAAAACCCTGATTTTTCCCCATGTATTTAAATTTTTTTACAAAACAACCTTATATCTTCGAAATACTCTCCATTACACTTAATACATTTGGAAAAGCTGCAATTCCATTCTTGGAAACATTTTTCTAACTCATCTGTTTTGATGGCAACTGCACCTCCCTCGTTATTTTCTTCACCTCTTCTATGCCGTGAAATCTGTCCTTTCATGTTCCTCTTCATTCACGGAAACAGAAGTCACACAGAACGAGGTCAGGTGGGTGGGGCAAGAGAGGCATGCTGTTTTTCACCCAAAACTGGTGCACTGAGATGGCTGCGTGAACAGGTGCACTGTTGTGGTGGCAAAACCAGTCCCCCCATCTGCCACAAATCAGGCTTTTTTTGTCGCACGCTGTTATGCAATCTTTTCAGAACCTCTAAATAGAAAGCTTGAGTAACAGTCTGACCTCGTGGAATGAACTCCAATTGCACTATCCCCCTCACATCAAAAAACAAATGAGCATCAGGTTTTGGGGGGTACCCCCTCATATATCTGCCAACAGTGGATAGCTACCGATAAATTTTCTCCGTAATGTATGACTTAGTCTCATTAGGGTGCTTTCAGGAGAAAGGATACTAAAAATAATTATGTTGCATGAAAATCAGCCAGCTCAAAGAACTGATTGAATTTCCCAACAGTATTATACGAAGCAGTGAGCCCTGGTGGTGTAATGGTTACAAGTTGGGCTGCCATCCGCATGCTCAGCAGTTTGAAACCACCAGCAGCTTCTCAGGAGAAAGACTGGGCTTACTTACTCCCATAAACAGTGACCATACTGGAAACCCACAGGAGGTTGCTGTGCGCCAGCACTGATGTAATGGCAGCGAGGACTACAGATCAGCTGGCTTACCATTTGACCTTCTCTTGTTTGCTAAAAAAATCACTACTCAGATGTCTGCTTCTGAAATCTTATTACTATTATCGCCTCGTGCCCTTTCACTTAGCTTGTGCTTGACCTTTTAAGTTCATCCTTTTCCCTGTCATTTTATGGGAGAGTGTACAGGTAAAGCCATGCTCCTTTTTCAATGATGTGGGAAGTACTGGTACCCCTATACCATAGAACACTTAGAGCAAGAAAGTACCTAAGTCGTGTGTGTGTGTGTGTGTGTGTGTGTGTGTGTGTGTGTGTAAGATCAGGTAATATATCAGTGCTAGAGTCATATGCTTAGTTGACTCTTAATCTGATGCTATTACTATAATATTTTAGTTGCAGATGTAATTGTCTTGCTCATTTTACCTTCATATTATATCTACAGCTTGTTTAAAATCTATTATTTTCTCACATTGACATTATATATATATATAATTTTTTAAATGCAGGACCTCTAAAACGAAACCTTAGAAAGTGAGGGAGAACTAACATCGCATTTATTCTAGCTCTCCAAGAAGAGGGTAATGAAAATAAATGCATTTGGAAGAAGTTGTAGACCACCCCACACTCCTGCAGATGTCCAGGTCTGGCCCCTTGAGGGCAGGGACAGGCCACCCTGGGTGGTTTGCTAGAAGGTAGTTGTTGGGTCAGGCACTGGTCGGGGTCATTAGGAACAGCCTGACCTGCCCTTAACGGACCCTAGACTGCTAGCTTCCAAAGGGCTCCAGGACAAAGAGCCATCTCTCGGTATGAGGCAGATTGATCCAGACACCACCCTAGCTCGAAATTTCACGGATGGAGACGGCTTAAGGCCCTGCCTTCCGAGGCAGCTCCTGCCCCCTCCCTTCTTGTTCCCCCTCCTGACCAGCTTACAACCCTGCTCTTCACCACCGATAAGCGTGACTTCACTGGCTCCTAGCTGGAACCCGTGCATCTCGCCCCAGCACAGAATAAACTTCTCCTCCGCTCTGGCCTGGCCTCAGTTTATCTTTGCATCCAGCCTCATCGTGATGAGGAGAGAAGAGGGTAAAGGCTGCAGTAGTTCTGGGAAAGACCTGACAGAAAGTCTATCGCCAGGGACGGGGAGATCCAACCCTAAGCCACCCTCTCAGCGTACCCCATTGACCCAGGCTCACAGTCCCAGTGCAACAGGGAAGAAAGGTGGCCACACGTTCAGTGTACCAGAAACTGCTTTGTTTCACCACAAAGCCTTACTGCCCCGAGAGGTTACCGAAGGCAAATGACGGCAAGTGTGGAAGGAGTGGCTTCTGTGTCCTCATTTGGATGCCTCTGTTTATTCCTACAGGTACCCCCACCCCACCCCTCCCTTCTCCACAAACACAGAAGAAAAGATGGAGCACCGCCACCACAGGAAACACTTGCTTTCAGTCTCTGGGGAGGCCCCCAGCCGGAAGTCAACTCGATGTGACTGGTTGGCAATTGAGGTCAGCCAGCCTCTCCATCGGTCTCCCAGGTGGCACCTGGGAGCCTTTGCAAGCTTCGATGTCTTGGTTACTTGGGAGGAAGTGCACGCCTTTCGAAGACCATGGAAGTACAAGACATTCTCTGCATGTGAACTCCACGGAGAGAACTCGGGGGAGGACCGACGACAGTTTGCACGTTCCATCCTCCCTGCCTCCACCCTCCTCCTGGCCCTGCAGCCACCCGTGCACGCACAGCGGGCTGCATGTCTTGCCCACTCCCGTGCACAGCTATGCATGCTGTTTGCTTCCAGCACCTTCCCCATCTCCCGCATCACCTCATGAACTCCGTGAACTCGTGGTCCCCAGGCTCAAGGTTAAGTTTGGTCTCCAGAGGGTTTGAGAATCGCCACTCGATCTTTGCTGACAGGTTCACAGGGCTTCCTTCTGATCCAGACACCAGTGTTTGTACATTTACCCTCAGAGGGACCCAGAGTGCCCCTCATCACTCACCTCCACCCCCAGCGGCTCCTATTACCAGAGCCAGAGCCCCGAGTCACGATCCTCCGCAAGTTTGTGCTGATTTCACAACAGTTGTGACCTGTGTGGGTGGAGTTTCCTTTAAAACAACCCTGGGAAGATTGGTTGGACAGGGGGCTTCACCACTGTGGGTGATCCTTCGGGCAAAGGCGGAAGCCGCGGGGACATGGTGGGAGGCTGGGCTCGGTTGGGGGGGGTCATTTGTTGTACTAAGGCTGTCTTGGATTCTCTGGGCTGGGCTATGGACGGAGGCAGAAGCAGGAGCTGAGGATGCTGTGGATCGTTCTGGTACTGAGATGTGCTGGTGGAGAAGTTCCAGACGACAGTCTTCTTCCTCTGCGGCCGGAAGGAGGCTGGATGACACATTGTCATATTGTTGGCCTTTACCCTGACTCCCCCAGTCCTCCTTGGGAAGGTACTCCTTTTGATTTTTAAGAATAGGAATCCTGGCAGAAACGGTTTGTTTCCTGAAATTACACTACTCGAAGTTGGCTGCACTAGCTGGTGGCATGGGACAGAACTGCTGCTGTTTTTCAGATGCACACAAGGCTGGGACTTCAGGGCCACAGTGCAGGCCGCGCTCCAGCTCTGATCTCTGGTAGCCCATGACCAGACAGCCGTTTCCTCATTGTCCTCCTGTCTCATGAGTGAGACCTGTAACTCTTCCTATGTGCACCCAGTGGGCACCATGAATTTAGCCCACGGGAGTCCTTGTCAGTGAGTGTGGTTCCCGGTAAGGCTTTAGTACATTGTCTTGAAGGCCGACATTCTTCCATGGCTCGCTCATGATTTGCTCTAAAATGCCTCTCCTGCTGGAACGGCGAATGAGACAACGCAAGTAGGTTTGCGTACTGCACAGATAGATGTAAGGAAATATGGTGTTTTCTATTTGGTGCTAAGTCCCCCATGATCTTTCCAATTCTGCCCACAAAAAGGCAAAGCCCAGTAGATGTAGATAATCCTCCAGACGCTACATATCCAAAGGGGCCCATCATCTTTTTGGCCCTGGAATATTTCTAGGAAGCACCCGGGGAACCATTACAGAAGGTAGCTAGGTTTGTTGCCCAAAGTGAATTCGTGACTGCAGCCCAAGCCTGCGATCTCGATACTCTTTTCCACATCCAAGGCCAGGGTTTCTTCCCTTTAGGTAGGTCTCTGTTTGGATGACAGTACTGGGCCACAGACGCTTTCTGGGAGAACTTCGCTTGGGAGTCCTTTCATCCTGTTCTGAACCATGAGCCAATCAAACCTCTCTCCCTCACTGGTACACTCCATGACAGAGTAGAGTATTTACTCGATCTTCATCACTTGAAGTAACTTTACTCCAGTGGGATGATTGTGAGCAACCATGATTCCTATTTCATGGCACGATTTCTGGAGGTTGGAAGAGAGCTCTTAGGGTCTTGTCGGTTATCTTTCCGAATCAGAATTGGCCTGGCCAACCTTTTGGCAAAGTTACCTTTACTAAAGGTTTTGAGGAGCCAGTGAAGTCAATGGGCCTTGTCATTAGAAATTGCTCAGAGGCTCTGTTAGATTGACTACTGACCATGGTGCTGTGCTGTCCTCAGGTAGGCTTAAAATTGGAGAAACTTGGCCAGACGTTTAATCCAAATTATCTCAAAAGAAAAGTGCTTTCAAAATCCACCTGAGCAACTGACCTCTATAAGGCATTCAAAGCACAAGGTCAAGCTCCTCCCTCTCTGGCCATTGGACTTGTTGTTCATTAGACATGCCAAGCACACACCATCTCAGAACTCTGCACGAACACCCCAAACCAACCTCATGGCCATCAAGTTGATGCTGACGCATAGACCTTTCTGAGCTGTCTGCTTTCTCCTTGTATGATGAGACTAATAGAACCAGCTTTCAGGATGACTATGAAAAAGAGACCAAGCAAGAAGGTAAGT
The DNA here is from genome assembly GCF_000313985.2 of Echinops telfairi. Taxonomy (NCBI): domain Eukaryota; kingdom Metazoa; phylum Chordata; class Mammalia; order Afrosoricida; family Tenrecidae; genus Echinops; species Echinops telfairi. Next base: position 38,498,123 of record NW_022103968.1, read on the forward strand.
GAAAGAAGATTGCTACAAAAATCATACAAACTTTTGCTAACCTAACAGCACAATATGAAGCTACTATTACTCAACATATTTTGCAGCGAGGCTTATCCACCTGTGAAGGCAATGTTTTCAGTTCTCTAAATCTTCTCCCAAAGAATTCGGTGCCCGTCGCTATGCACCACGTCAAAACAGCAGTTTTCACCTCCCAAGGGACTCAAATTCCATGTGTATATTCTTTGATTCTTGAGAACAAAACCCGGAAGAGGCGAAAGCAAGGCAGTAGGATGCTTCAAGGGAAGTTTGCAAACAAAACTCTCCTAAGACAGCCCTTGCTACTGCTGAGGAATAAATCAGGAAAAAATAGTCACGATGGAAAACAATTCCTCAGCAACTTCCCGGGCCCGTTTGTCGTCAATGTAGTTTTCCGTTTCCTTAAAACTGCCTCCTAATGAGCCTACATGATCCACCTGCGTCCTTCGGGAAACTATCAAGAGCCATCGTCCCCTTTTGAATTGCTCGCCCTTTACCTTGAATTGACTTGGTCCAGTGGGGAAGCCACTGTTCTGAGTGGCCCTTTTCCTGAAGGCCCCTGCCAAGACTGAAACAAGTGCATCACTGAAAGAACCTGTCACCCATCCACTGAGCACAAAGACATGTTGAAGTACATTTTAAAAGAACCCGGGACACGCAGATGAACGGTGTGTGGTGAAGAAAGTAGCCTTCCTAGGGCCTGACTTCTGCATCTGGTTCCTGGAAGGTATCCTCTAAACCCAATTTTTGGAAAAATAAGTGTTTTCAAATGTATGGTGGATATACCAAGAAGCTGACTTAGGATCAGTCTCTGTCCACCTGATAGCAGTGGGCTCCTGTGGGATTCAAGTGGGAGAGGAGAGCTAGGACTGAGTTCAACCAAGTGGCCAGTCAGTTATGCCCATGTAATGATGCCCCAGTCTGAGCATATTGTCACACAAACCCTGCAGGGTAAGGCGTACTGCCCACCATGGATCTTCGCATTTGCAACCCTCCCGGACTCTTCCCTACTCATCTCTTGGACTGATTATCTGCATCTGTTCCTTGTAATAAACAGTAGCTTTCCATGAGTTCCTGTAGCAAATTAGCAAAGTAATGTGTTGGAATAGACTCGGCAGCAGTGGGTGAAAGGATGGTTCGGGGACGCAGCCCCTGGTTGGTGCTTAGTGTCAGAAGTGGCGATAATCTGGAGCTCTGTGCCCCCAAATGTCCCAGTGGGTCAAGCTCTGGGTAAAGGGCAAAATTGTTAGGATGCATTCACTTGCTCTCAATAATAAGGGAGGTTCGCCATATGTATGAGTCGCACAACACTGGCATGTTTTATTTTACTTCTGTGAGCTTTGGGAAAGCACGGAGCTTAACCCAATGTCAAAATCAACATGACATGGAGTAAATAGTTTCACATAGTGTTTGCATAATATAAACAATTTTGTATCATTTCAAGAATGGAGGCATAGTGGTTATAAGATGGGCAGCTAATTGAAAGGTCAGCAGTTCGAAACCACCAAAGATGGGGCTTTCTACTCCCAAAAAAGTTACAGTCTTGGAAACTTAGGGGGCAGTTCTATCCTTTCCTATAGGGTCACTATGACTTGGCATCAACTCCTTTGCAGTGAGTCTGGGATTATTATAAGGAATACTAGACTGAATGTCCAGAGATGTAAAATTCCAAGTGCCAATGTTATCACTGTTTTTGTTTTTACATTAGTTGCTTCTTATTTCCCAGCTATGTACTAAGAAGCCCTGGTGGCACAGTGATTGAGCAGAAGCCTGCTAACTGAAAGGTTGGCCACTCGAACTCCCTAGCTGCTCCATGGGAGAAAAGACCAGGTAAGTTGCTCCCTTAAAGACTTCAGATTCGAAAATCCTGTAGGGCCAATCTACTCTGTCCTATAAGCTTGCTCTGAATTGGAATGGGCTCTGGGGCACACACAACAAAAATGATAAGAGCCTTAGTGGTTTGCTGTGAAGATCGCATCACTGAATGTATGTAGTAGACAATATACTTATTGCATGATTTGAAAATCTGCATCAGTACCACCACTCTGCTGTGCGCTATATTGGGGCAGGAAATGATAAAGCAAGGAACTTAGAATGTATATGATTGGTATTAGTAGATTATACATATGCTTATAAGTTCTCAGCATTCATGGAGAATACGTAAGAGCTGATGGAAAAGGACACATTTTCTGGATGGATGTGAATTTTTCTGCAATGGAACAAATGCTAAGTAAACCACTTTTACTCATGACGGGTGGAGCTGGAAACTGATGCCAACGAACTTAGAAAACTACAAAATGCAATACAAAATAAAGCATTTTAAAATGTATTTTATACGCTGCTTCTTCCTTCAAAAGGCTTTGAAACAGTTCATAAAAATAAGTAAAATAGGATTTTGTGGCAGTTGTCTGACTCAGTTTACATGGGCCGGCAGCCATCCACTGACAGTAACCAGGAGAGCCTCCACTCCATCACCCTCTCACTTCTTGGATCTGCTGGGCCTATTCACTACCCACTCTGTAGTAGCCTGCAGTGTGAAAACTACTGCTGTCTGGGGATGAATCCATGTGAAAAGAGGGCTTCAGGGGGCTCGGTAGGAACTGGCACTTAACAGATGATAGCAATATTTCAGTTATAATGGAATTCATTAATTCACACCTTCAACAAACACATAAGGTACAATGGCAAGTCAAAAAGTTTTGCCACACACCTTAAGACACTTTTCATAAACAAAAATCAAATTAGGACACTTATTTTTTCCTCCACCTATTCTCCACTTAGGTCTATATAGTTTTGAAGCTCATGCTTCTGTCTCTCAAAGCATTCTGCGCCCTTCAGTTCACACCACATCCAAATGGCAGTTGGGGCACCCTGACATCTCAAATCATGCTCCTTCCGAGTGCTCTGTGAGTGTGAGGGAGCAAAAAGAAATCTGAAGGGGCAAGATCAGGGGTGCTGGGTGGAGAAGTAGGTTTCTCAGCAGCCTCACTGGGCACAGCCCGGGCTACCCTTGGGGAGGGAGCAGGCGTGTTGCTGTACTGGGAAAAGGTCCTTGGTACAGCCTTGCGAGCCTGTTTCTCAGCATTGCGGGTTTCCATTTCCTTAAAACTTCTAAGTAGCCACCACGATCACGCCATGTCCTTCAAAACCTCTGTCAAAGTGACTCCTTTGGGATTCCGAAACAAAAAAGCAAACAGTCACCATTACTCTCTGAGCTGACCTCTTTACTTTGAATTTCACTGGCTCCGGGAAACTACTCATGGGACTGGATGCTTTTTAAGGCACCTAACACGAGGAAAGGATCCTGGTGGTGGTTTTGGCTAGGCATTGGGCTGCTACCCATTAGATCAGTGGTTCAAGCCCATCAGCAGCTCTTCCGAATGATGAGGCTGTCGGCTCCCTTAGAGATGTCCAGCCTCAGTCTAAGTCAGAAGCGACTCAGTGACAGTGAACTTTGTTACTGGGTAACAAGATTAAGACAAGGGTATTCATGAGAGAACGTGCCTGCCGCCATCCATTGATCACAGAGGTATATTTTGACTTGTTTGGAATAAATCCACGCATGTATGACTATGACCCCCTGGTAGCAATACTTTTTGACTTATTCTTGTATGTTTTATAGGAGAAATGAAAAAGCATTGCTATTAGGATGATAGTTTACACGAGGATGTTGAAATTTTACAATAAATTTTGTATTGTTTTATTGTGAGAAAATGGTGTGGGGCCACATCTGAGCTCCCTTGAGAGACAAAGGACGAGACTCCAACCCAAGGCTGACTGCCAGAAGGCGAGGTCAGACAAATAATCCCTGTGTCACCAGCTCTCCCTCCCATGACCCTCTACTTCTCTGCAGGCTTCGATCATTTGTTCCAATAGAGGCACAGGACTCACGGACAATACTCACAATTAGCGCGTTCTTGAGTAAATTAACAAGTTACAAAATGTGAAAGATAGTTATTTTGTCCCCAATAATCATCTTCCATGTCTCTCTCTGGTCTGTAGCCTCTCAGCCACAGGGTCCCTTGGCCTCTCCCTTGTTCAGTGGGGCAGAAAGCCGTCTGCTCTGCCTCATGGTCTTGGTGCTACAGCCTCGAGTTGTCTGCTAGCTCTGCCACTTCACACAGGGATCTCACATGCACCTCACTACCGGCTGTTCTTTCTCGAGGGGTATGGGATTCTTTCTGCTTCTGAGATGGCTCGTCTCTCCACAAGAAATGACCTATTCCTTGGTCCTACTTGCATGGTCCCAAAGACATAGATACTCAATTGAGACTCAGAGCTCCCCGCTAGGGCAGGGTAGAACAGTTGCTTTTCGTTTCTGATGCCATAAATCTTTATGGGAGCAGAATGTCTCATCTGCCCATGGAAAGGCTGGTGGGTTCAAACCACTGACCTTTTGGTTAAAAAGTCAGTGAAAAAGGCACCATGCCAACGGGGCTCCTTAAGATATGAATAGAAGAGCCGTGTGTGAGCAATTTCATGTCACTAGAGGGTGAGTAGACAAAAAACATTTGAAGCTCACTGTCTGGACTGGTTTAAATTGCTTTCCCCCACAGATATGTCGTCCTCAGCCCTGTCCTGTGAATGTGATCTTCTTTGGGGTCCTCAGACTTTTCTCTCTGTCACAGTTGGATCAAGCCGGGTTATACCAGAGAAGGAGATGAACTCATCCTAATTCTTTCTGAGCTGATGCATTTTTTAAAAAGGAGTGACGGGTGTCATCAAGGCGAATGCATCTAGAAACACCAAAGGAGCATCAAGGGCCGCTGGCAGCCATCGGGAATTAGGAGAAAGGCAGAGCTGGAGGTGATGCGGCCGAGCCCCTGCTTTGAACTTTGAGCCCCCCAGGACTGAGAGAAACAAAATCTGCTTTTGAAAGCCACCAACTACATGTTATTTTGATATGGAAAAACAGGGAAACGAAGATCCTGCTTTAAAGCCAAAGATTTCCAATTTGAGCTTCCCATGATTTCCCCAAGATTTAAGAGAAAGTCCCCAAAATCCCAGTCCTAGCCCATAGCATTTATGTTTGGTAGATTTGCCGTAAGGTACAGGGACAGTATTACTAAGCATTCCAAGTTATTTTGATGAATTCTTTTCCATAAGTCACTTCCCTAGAAGTCTGTTTGCTGAGACACCAATCGCTAAGGACACTTTTTTCCTGAGGATAATCTACACTTAAATTTAGTGTGAAGGGTAAATTTTGGTGCTTTTATGTCATTTCAATATTCTTTATTGGCTCCCCAAATAACCTAAGTTGCCTCTCTAATTTCTGGGTTTCGTAATATGACTCTAGGGACCCACTCCTAGCATTCTCATCCCTACCAGGGTTTCCCTTACCCCTGCCCTGCAATCATCGTTAGAGGGTTCATTAATGCCGACTTTCCCTCAACCATTTGGTTTGGCCATTCTCTGCAGTGTGGCCAACTGTGCCGTTGACTCAGGGGAAAAATGCTTTACTGTGATGTGGGCATTTCAGTGCTAAAACCAGGAAAGTCCCAGTTACACTGTGGCAAGTTGGTCATCCTAACAAGAAACTTAGCTCAACAAACGAGTATGTGTTTGAAGTGCTAGAAAAGAAAATCAGAACAAAAATTAAAAATGAAGGCTGGTGTCTTGAGCCAAGTCTTTCCTAAGCCTTCTTTGTTCTATCTACCTAACACCCACCCAGCTTTGTGGATCCAGGAATGAGACGAGTGACGAGAATTCGAACCTCCTGCATCAATTTCGACTGGCTGCTTGTAGACACTTGGAAATGCCAAGTTTCACATGACCGGCGTGCTGTTCAGAGTGGGGGAATAATTAATAAACCAGTGTCTGTTCCTAAGTATCATCAGTCCATCCAGTATGATGGCCTCTCGCTCTTGTGCTGCTCTCTCTCGCTCTCTCCAGATTAGAAGTAACGTGTCCTGAGTCCCGTGATTGAAGGATTGTAGTGACCAAATGATCAGTCTCCTGTAGAGAACAAACTTCGATTCCCTGTGATCTTTGTCAAGGCAAGAATCAGAAGGAACCCTGGATTTTCTAGGATAAATCCATGGAAAATATTCATTTTATAATCAGGAAAGTCATCAAACTATGTGATTGTCGTCAGAAAATGCTATTAGGGTAGGAATGTTTGATAGAACATAATGAAACTAGAACATAGCGAAACACAATGAATGCTTTGCAGAAATAATAAAGGGCACCCGAGCTACTAAAGTCCTGGCTTCATGCAAAACAAGCAGAGCGTCTTTTAAAAATATAATATTCAAAATAAAATCACAATGCCATATTTACTTTTTTACAAATGCTCTATATCATGAACCCTGGTGGTATGGTGGCTACGTGTTAGGCTTGTAACCACAAGGTCAGGAGTTCGAAACCACCAGCTGCCCCAGGGAGAAAGATGAGGCTTTCTACTCCTGTAAAAAGTGATAGTCTCAGAAACACAGAGGGACAGCTCTTCCATGTCCATAGGGTCACCATGAGTTGGAATTGACTCAATGGCAGTGAGTTTGGTTTGGGGTTTATATGGCCTACATGCCAACCAATATAATTTTAAGTGATGGTTAAGTTAGGAGTAAATTCATCTGCAAATAATAGGAAACCTGATTAACAGTGTTTTGGGGGGGAGTGGGGGTTATTTTGTTGTTGTTTTCTTTCATAACAAGTTCCAAGGTAGCCAGTCCTAGACTAGTACAATTATTGTTCTGCATCATCATCAGGGGAGGACCGGCTTCCTTCTGCCTCTTGTCTCTCCCACTCTCACACTGGTGTTTGTTCTCACATGGACAAGTGATGGGTGCTACACCTCCAAGCCGAGTTCATGTCCTTAAGAAGAGGAGAGTGTTTTATGCATGTTGTCTCCGCAGGCCTGTCTGGATAGGACAGGCTGGATGAAC
>NW_022103968.1:38506458-38520947 GCF_000313985.2 Echinops telfairi
GATGTACAAATGCGCTTTACACAATTGATGTGTGTATGGATTGGGATAACAGTTGTATGAGCCCCTAAAAAAACGTTAAAAAAAAAAAAAAAGAATTAGGAAAAAGAAAAAAAAAGAAAAAATAAAATAAAATGATTTTTAAAAATAAAGAAAAAAAAATAAAAATAAATAAAATAAAATAATTAAAAAAAAAAAAAGAGGAGAGTGGGAAAATATTCAGGGGAACTTTTTTTCTAGGAAGGCTCTGCCATTTTATTCCAAAGAGGAAGCTTCTCCCAGTGGCTTTCATCTATATTTCCGTGACCATCCAAAAGGGCGGCCAAGTGTTCATGTATGTAGCTGTTACAGTGTTCACAGTAGAACCGAAGCCAGCCGTTCAATGTGGAATTATCTCTCGCCTTCCATGCCAGAGACCAGGGTTTGATTCCCAGCCAATGCACCTCGTGCACCACCACCCCTCGCCCCTCCCTCCGTGGAGGCTTGCGCGCCAGTAGGTTAGTGCACAGGTTTCAGCAGGGTTTCCAGACTCAAACAGATGGCGAAGGCAAGCCTAGTGGTCCTTTGAAAACTACCATTGAAAACCCATTGGCCTGATCCCCAAGAAACCACGGAACCGACACAGCCAGGCCTGGGCAGCAATTCATGCCACTCTGCATGGGGCCCCCAGAAGCTGAGGCCTACCTCACAACAGCAAACAGCAGTGGCACAGCTACTCAAAGGAGACGGCACGAAACAGTGGTTAAACCCAGGGCTTTAGAATTCACAATCAACCCGAGCCACACTCCCTGCTCTGCGTGTTACCTAAGATCCTATGAATGACACACCTGACATGAGCTCATTTACTTCTGCTCATGTTGACCTCTGTGTGCAGAAATCTTATTTCAAACTTTTCTACTCTGTAGGAATCAATTTGTAAACTCCCTTTTATATTTTCAAAGTAATTCTGGTGGGTTTTTTTCTTCAATTTTTATATCAGTTGAAATGGTCTATTATATCAAAGAGGTATAAAAAGTTTGAAGTATTTTTAGGTGCTAATTCGGGTAATTAGCATCAGGCGAACGGTATAAATTTTTGTCATGCTATTTTTCTAAATCTTCTAAAATTTCCCTCAGTGATTACAAGCATTTATTTTGTTAGCAATCAACAGTACCAAAGACGATTTTCCCCATTTCCCCACGTTTTGCCTTGCATGGTACAACACATTAATTGGCGTTGTTGCAGATGCAGAGAATAGGATTTGAGTGGAGTATTTTTTTGAGCGGTGCTTTATCGCCATCTGGTGTACAATCGTGACCTGCCAAAACAGGTGTTTCTCTCAAACCTGGCAGAAATTAGCACCACCACCTTGTAAATAATCCCTGTAAGCAGGCTGCTTCACAGGCCAATTTAAATCAGATACAACTGAGGTGTCAGGATCTTTGAGAAGCTATTTACGCAATTTTGATACGCAATTAAGGTTAAGAACCACCGAGAAAGAAGCAGCTCTAAATCAATGATGAATTTGAAGACAACCTTCCTCCTATAAAATTAACAAACGTGCGTTGGTGACAAAGCGAGTTTTGCACTCTTGGCCTGCTAACCGCAAAGTCAGCAGTTCAAATCCCCCCTCCCCCATGCTGCTCTACAAGAGAAAGATGGGGCTTTCTGCTCTGAAAAAGGTTTACAGCATCCGAAACCCAAAAGGGAAGTTCTGTTCCATCCTAAAGGATCACTGTTAGAATCAACACAGTGGCAGTGGGTTGGGTTTTTTAAGATTAACACAAAAAAGAACAATCTATGGAGGTAAATGATACAAGCTTCGAAAGTCTCTTTACACCTCCCTTTCAGAGGATGAAGGTTCAAGGTGTTGGCTTACAAGATGAGAAATTACTCCCTGTGCGAATTCCCTTACAAGGAAGCAGACTGTGCTGAGCAAAGATACACAAACATGTACATATAAGGGGGCTTAAGAAAGTTCATAGAAAATGGCAATTAAAAGATAATAGGATTTTCCCATGGCCTTTTGACATCACAGGATACACTTATACACACACAGTCAGACTTGTTCCTGAAAAAACTGTCAATTGCATTCCATCTCATTTTGGTAGCACAGGTGTTTACAGATCGCTCTCATATATTTTCTCATGTAAGCCACTAAACTTGATAACGTGGGCATTTCTCTTTTCCGCGAGTGCCAGTGTTCACCTGAGGGCACAGACCCCTGGAGACTATTTGGTAAACTCTCACACTGTTGTACTGTTGCTGTTCTCAGAGGCCATCCAGTTGGCCCCAACACATTGTTATAGAACCCTGTGTACGACAGAAGGAAACATCACCTGGTTCAGCACCATGCTCACAATCACTGCTATGCTTCAACCCACTGTTGCAGCCATGGTGTCGGTCCATTTAAGAGCTTCTTCCTCTTTACACTAACCATCTACTTTCTGAGCATAATGCCCTGGTTCTTCCTGATAACGTGTGCAGTGTCCAGGAGATGAAGTCTCACTGTGCTCCCTTCTGAGAACCATTATGGTGGTACTTCATCCAAGACAGATATGGTCATTCCTCTGGCAGCCCATAGTATGTAGATCCAATATTCTTGTCAACACCATAATGCAAGTGCTTCTGTTGTCTTGTCTATTCATTGTCCAGCTTCCACATTCGTAAGTGGTGACTGAAAATGTCAGGGCTTGGATCAGGAGCACCTTAATCCTCAAAATGACAGCTTTGCTTTTTAACATGAACAAATTTTAACATTAAGAGATCCTTTGTAGCATATTTGCCCGATGTAATATGTCATCTGGTTTCTTGTCTGTTGCTTCCATAGGCCTTGGTTGTTGGCACCGACTCATACCCGCCCCATGCACAACAGAATGAAAGCACTACATGGTCCCGCACCTTCCTCACCATCATTGTTTGAGCTATTGTTTAAACCATGGCAATACATCTCCTTGACAATCTTCCTCTTTTTCTCTGACCCTCCATTCTACCAAATAATGTCCTTTTCCAGGGACACAAGCCCAAGTTTCACCATTTTTCCTTGCTAAAAAGCATTCTGGCTGTATTTCCAAGACAGGTTTCTTTGTTAGTGTGGAAGTGCATGCTATTTCCAGTATTCTTTGCCTGCACCATAATTCAAATGCATTCATTCTTCTGTGGCCTTTCTTATTCATTTTCCAACTTGCACGTGCATATGTGATGGAAAATACCTCGGTCGGGGTCACCCTCAAGTGTCTTTGTCCTCAAAGTGACACCCTTCCTCATCAACTCTTTTCTGGTGCAGCAGAGCTGCCTAATGCGATACATCATTTGTGAATCCAAATAAAACAAAATTCTTAGCGAGTTCAATTGTGATTTCATCTTTTATGTTGCGGCTTATTGGCCAAGTTATGTGAGGACTTTTTATGTCGAGGAGTAATACATACCGAATGTTTTTGACCTTCATTTGTAAATACTTCAAATCATCTTCTCTTTCAACAAGCAAAATTATGTCATCAATAAACTCAGATTGTGAGTCTTCCTTCAGTCTGGATGCTGTTCGTCTTCATATTGTTTAAGCCATTCATGAATGAGAACCACAATGCATTCATCCACCAAAACCATCAGAATGACTACAGGCCGACAATACCAACGATTGTAAGCAACCCCAACTCCCATACCCAGCTGGTGAGACTGTAAAATGGTAGTCACTTTGGAAAATTGTTTGATAGTATCTATTAAAAACATACCCCAAACCAATGCCAAACCTACCACCAAGTGGCAAGTTCCAGCTCATAGCAACCCTATACAGGGTTTCCAAGAATGCAAATCTTCAAACGAGTAGACAGCCTCCTCATTCTCCTAAGGAGAGACTAATAGGTTTGAACCGCTGACCTTGAGGTTAGGAGCCCAGTACCCAATACCCCACTGCAACACTAGAGCTCTTTAGAGTTGAACACAGAAGTGCATGTGGGTGTATACCCAACCAGAAACTTGAATCCTTAATGCAGAGTTGGTGCCATTGAGCTGGTTCTGACTCGTAGCAACCCTGCGTCCAACATAACAGTGTGTACATAGGTTTCACCTGGGGATCTTGTGAAGTAGTCGATTTCATTCAGTAGCCTGAGGTGGAACCAAGGAGCTCCAGCTCTAATTGCAAAGGTTAGCGTGTCTAACCCCACAGGCCCTCCATGGGAGAACTGTGGCAATTTTTCTTCATGAAAGCTTACAGCCTTGATGAATCCCATGGGACAGTTCTACACTGTTTCATGGGGTTACTATTAATTAGAATGGACTTGATAGAAATACGTTGTTATGGGTTGGGGTGGAGCCTATGAGTGCAATTTCAGAAAGTTCTCAAGTGATGCTCATGCTATGGGTCCACATTGGAGTAGCAAGGTCCAAGGGCAGAGTTTCCCAAACCATGTTCTACAAAGAGCAGTGTTATACACTGTGTTAGTCTAGGTATTTTAGAGAAACAAATCGACAGAAACTCATGTATAAGAGAAAGTTTTATATAAAGGGTAAGTGCACATCAAGAAAACATCCCAACCCAGTGCTGCCCAAACCCACAAGTCCAACATTAGCCCATATGTCTGACACCAATCCACTAAGTCCTTCTTCATCTCCCAAAACACACTCAATGACACCGACTGCAGGAAAGCCGAGTCAGTGAACATGTAAGCATCTCAGTGCTGGCAGGGGTCTCCAAACAGCTGCTCCAGCACCTAGGGCTGCATCAGGGTAGGTCCATGGGGCCTCTCCTCAGGGATGTCTTGCAGGAAGTGAGTCTTGCCTGCTGAAGCAGGGAACTGCTAAGGCAGCTGCAGCCTGGTCCGTCCACCAAAAAGCAAGAGATCCGAGAACTCGAAAGGCAAGGCTCACAGAGCCATTTATCTCTCCGCCCTTCAATTAACCCCACATGTGTTTATCGGCCAATTGGCACAATAAACTTTATTTCATGCACACTGTTAAAACTATTGTTCATACTATTAAAATTTAGTCAAGTTTTATTTCTGAATTATAATACTAAACAATATTAGCCCTCTACTCATGTTTAAATTTTGTCTTTAAAAATATTTGTGTCATTCTGAAAATATAAATAGTAAATGCTCAGATAAGTATATCCATGTGGCAAGGACTGCAACACCACTTCATGTAATTTAGCCCCAAGTGTCAGGGAGTGGCAGTAAAGGTCACCATTAACGAGCACAAGATGTGTGGCACCTGCAGGATGAGAAGCACTTAGCACTAGCATGCCTGTGTTGGATTGCCTGCTGTGGAGGCAGGCACACTTTTTCTATAAAATGCCCAATAGTAGCCATTTTAGACTTTGTAGACCACATAGATTCTGTCACAACTCACATCAGCCCTTACAGCATGAGAGCAAGGTAAAGAAGCCATAAATGATGGGCAAGACTATAGTCCGATACAACTTTACTAATAAAATTGTATGCAACCTCTGGTCTATTGGAACATCCATTAATGTTATGTTCCTTGTCTTCAAATATCCATATAGAAATTTTTTGAAAATTTCTAATTTTTCTTTTCTATTTAGCTTCTGTTGCAGTGGGCTTGGTTTTTAAAGTATTTAAAAAATCACTTTTATCTTCTTTTTAACTAAGAGATTGTCTCTAGTTAATTTAGGGGTACTTCTAATGCTCTTTCCTAATTTGTAGTCAAATAAATTTAAAGACAGTCATGTAAGGAAAAGGGGTCTTCAAAACATGCAATTAAGGTCCTGAAAGCTTGTAAGGGTCATCTAAGATACAGCTATGTGTCCTCATACAGAACAAAAGAATGGGGGGTGGGGAGGAATCGAAGACACACGGAAGCAAGTAGTCTAAAAGAGTAATACACATGAACTCCAGCCTTCATGACCTCGAGACCAGAACTAGATGGTGCCCAACTACCCATGCTGACTGCTCTGAAAGGAATCACAAGAGGTGGTCTAGGACAGAGTGAGAGGAAAGTAGAACTTACAGTAACTCAAAATCATTTTTTAAAAAAGACCAGTTTTACTAGGCTGATAGACTTGTGGAACCCCTTAAACTAGGGCCCTTTGAAATCCTTCAGGACTGGAATTGAACTCACCCCCATTGCTCACCTTTCAGTCAAATGATAGGTCTATAAGGTGAACAATAGCACAAGGAATATGCACCTCTTAGAACAAAGGGCAGCATTTATCCCGGGATAAAGCTCAGAAGGCAGGAAGAAATATGAAGGATAAGTGGAAACAGTTCATACCTATTACATTGTGGAGACTGCAATCGATGTCTGTGGCACAGTGATCTGTTCAGTATGGCTCTTCTAGCAAAGTCTTTGTAGCTCTCGCCAAATAATTGTTCTTCATGGTTTTGGGTCTGATTCAGCTGTAATTGTTAACAAGGTTAATTGTAAACTTTTAGGAATCTAATGAGGGGCTTTGTCAATTTTGCCACTCTGCTGGGTTTTAAATACGCCATTGCAGAAGCAGAAGGGGGATCTCACTACCATCAAGAATGAAGAGTCAAGGAATGGAGCATATCCCTTGGACCCTGAGATTCCCCATGCATTGAACCCAAACAGGCAAGGTTGTCACACCAGAGAAGCTGCCGAGGCCGGGGAGTGGGAAAAACCAAGATCCAGAGCATGTGACATAGCAGTGGGCTGGTTGGTTGGCCCACAGAGTAAGTAAATTGCAATGCAGTGAGTTCTTTAATATGACTCTTTGAGCCAAAGCCCTTCTCACTCCCACTAAATGACCTTCAGTTTCCTGACGTGCAGGATACTGATTGGGTTACATGATTCAACTGTGAGTGACAATCGGGTCGATTGTGATTGCCATCCTGCTGGGTATAAACTCAGCCATATCCAGAAGCAGAAGTGGGAAATCTGATTACCAGAAAATCCAGGAGTGGACCACATCCTTTGAATCCCAAGATCCCTGGGTAATCAACCTCCTTGTTCCAGGAGACAGCTTAGACTGCAGAGGAGCAGCAAATGCAGTACCTCCTTTCGGAACAGACTTCCCAGCTCACAGAGCAAATAAAGCTGAATGCTGTTTGGCAGAAGGCTGGTTTGTACAGCAGGGTGCCTTTGGGCACATAATTGGAAGCTGGCTTTGCTGGCCCATGGCGCAGGAACTGAGCGGCATCCGGTTGAGGCTTAAAGCAGATTAGGAGGACCTTTGGGCCTTTATTGACAGCCCTAACTTAGCTTTATAACAATGCCTGAGCAGGGCAGAGGTCAGGTCAAGTAAATGAGGACTGTACTACCTGAACAACTGTATCCCGAGTTATTTCTTACTGGATAACTGCCTAAAAAGGCCCACAATGAGTACTGTGAGCTCTGTGTAGCTGTTGGATGAATTACTGAACCCAGTTACATTAGTAGCGTGCTCTGGAACGGTAGGGTAAGGAGGAGGATGTAGGATGGAAATCTGTCTGACCTCTGCCGTTTGGCAATCAGTCTTGGGAGGTGAAGGTCACAATGTTTCCTCAGTAACCCCCAGGCACTTAATTGAGGAGTTGGCTTGCTCACCCTTGGAGGTAGAGCTGAGGGTCCTTGAGCTGAGGCTTATGGAAGAGTAGCATCCCCTGTGGGCATCGGCAGTTAGCACTAAAAGAGCTCTGTAGCATCATTATCTCGTCAGGGCAGAGACCAAGGGGCCCTACAGCTGAGGACCAGGACTTGGAACAGGTGTGTCTGCAGGTAGAGTTAAGAGGCTGTCCTGACCAAAGAATTGTATCTTGATTATTTGGGATCCCGAATTGTAACCTGATAACTTCCCTAATAAAGCCTATATTGTCAGACTTCTTTCTGGCTATTACAATGGACTATTGAATCCTGCTAAGTAGTGCTGTGAGAAAGATTGTTAGTGTCAAAACTGCTAAGAAGGTGGAGGCATGTTTGGCCTCAGCCTCACAGGAATCGTCCTTGGGCAGCTAATGGTCATCATTCCTTCTCCCCTTGTGGAGTTAGGGGAGGTCAGACGCCATCCCTACATAATCTTTACAGTGTCTGAAATAAAAAAGATGAACAGAAAACAATTTGCTTGGAAAACTAGCATACATTTAAATAATATGGGCCTCAAAAAGTTCATGAAGAAATTCCATTATTTTTAAACTCCACTTTCCCCTGGACTTTCTGAAGCCTCCTGATATTTACAAGATATTATTCTAGTTTTATATATTATCTACAAACTTCCCATTATAGAATATGAAATCTTAAGCCAAAGAGAACCAGTGCCCACTTTAATCTTCACAACTTTCCAATCTTCACCAAATAATTGTTTTTTTTTTCATCCTATCACTATTCCATGTTTGCACAATGACTAGGTAAATAATATATATGCTGATAAACTGAATAACACATTAGGATTACATTTACTTCCTTAAAATATTTTATTTTCCTTGGAATTATTACTACCTTAGAAAAATTCTTTTCATTTGCTTAGTATCTTAATGCTATAGCATAATAAATTCTGCCAAGTGTGTGGCTTGACAAAGAAATTTCTTTCCTCACAGCTTAGAGATTCTCACTGCAATTGAATCCACCCTAATTCCTAGGAACCCTGAGTCAAAGTTCGGAGAGCAACCTCTAGGCTTTGTCCATGTGCCGGCGTCCCTTGTTGGCTTCGGTTCCTCGGTGATCTTCATGTGTCCTGCATTTTTCCCTCCGTGCAGGCTTCCTTCTTTGTACCTGACAACTGTTTTCCCACCACTTGTCTGTCAGTTTTTCCTACTGTTGTGGCTTGGCTGTTGCTGTGATGCTCAAGGTAGTCACTGGTGTTTGAAACACCAGCAGGATCTCCCAAAGTGAAGAGGTTTCAGCAGAGCTTCCAGATTAAGAACAGATTATGAGGAAGGAACTGGCTGTCTAATTCTGAGGAATTAACCACTGAAAACCTTATGCATAACACAAAACACTGTCAGATCCTGAAAGGCCTAATGAATAGAAAGAGAACATCGTCACAGATTGTGCCAGCAGAACCCCACAGGTTAACTGCCTAATAAGAGGTGCCTTCTCAAAGTGAAGTCAACCAGAATGACAGGTAAGGAATAAAGCCTGTGAGAAGAAAGCCTTTGGGACCTTCGTTTGCGGATAGGGTATAACTCAAGGTGAGAAGAAAGAGTTGCAAATGTCTATTAATAATTGAAACTTAGAATGTATGGAGTGTGAATCTAAAAAAATTGGAAGCTGTCAACTGGTAGTGACCATTTTGAATCAAAATCGCATGGTTTACCATGCCAGGAATGACAGCAGTAGGAGATTGGGTTGCTTTCATCATCAAAAAGAACAGTTCAAACTCTTATCTTCGAAGTGCAATGCTGTCTATGATGGCAATTGTATCTATCGACATAAAGGATATCCAATCAATATAACTGTTACTCAAATCTATGCACAAACCAGGAGAGATATGATGAAGACATTGAAGAATTCTATCAGTATCTTCAGTCTGAAATTGATCAAACATATAATCAAGATGTGCTAATAGTTACTGGACATTGGAATGCGAAAGCTGGAAACAGAAAGGAACAGCAGTTGGAAAATACGTTCTTGGTGATAGAAATAAAGCTGGAGATCACATGATAGAATTTTGCACCACCAATAACTTGTCCATAGCAAATAATTTTTTTCACCAACACATACGTGACTATCAACAGGGACTTCCCCAGATGAAATACACCAAAATCAACTACTACATCTGTGGAAAGAAGCAAATGGAGAAGCTCCTATCAGCAGCTAAAAGCAGGCCAAGAACAGGCTGTGGAACAGACCATCAATTGCTCACATGTAAGTTCCAGTCGAAGGTGAAGTAAATGAGAACAAGTCCATGACAGCCAAAGTACGACCTTGAGTATATCACACCTGAATGTTGAGTATCTCAAGAATAGACTTGCTGCGCTAGTGACTAGTGACAGGAGACCTGATGAACTGTGGGAGGAAATCAACCTCAGTCATGAAGAAAGCAACAGGTCATTAAAAAGACAGGAGAAAAAGAAGAGGTTAAATTGGACGTCAGAAGAGGCTCTGAAACCTGCTCTTAATCGTAGAGTAGCTAAAGCAAACAGAAGATACACAGACTTAGAAAACCAAGGGAAACATGTTTGGCCTATCTTAAAGAACTCAAGAAAATACTGAAGCCTCAGATTGCAATACTGAAAAATTCTAGGAGCAAAATATTGAACGATGCAGGAATCATCCAAAGAAGATGGAAACATTAGAGTTACTGTACCAAAGAGAACTAGTCAACATTCCACCATTTCAGGACGTAGCATATGAACAAGAAGCAATGTTGCTAAAAGAAATTCAAGCTTCATTGAAAGCATTAGCCAAAAACAAGGCACCAGGAATTGATGGAATGCCAATTGGAATGTTTCAACAAGCTGATGAGATACAGGAAACATTCACTCATCTATGCCAGGAACTTTGGAAAACAGCTACTTGGTCAACTGACTGGAAGAGCTACATATCTGTACCCACTCCAAAAAAAGGTGACCTAACAGAATGCTGATTATGGAAAAATATCATTGATATCACACGTAAGTAAAATTTTGCTGAAGGTCTTCCAACGCTGCAAGGGTTCAGGCTGGATTCAGAAGAGAATGTAGAACAAGAGATATCATTGCTGATGTCAGATGGATCTCTGCTGACAACAGAGAGTCTCAGGAAAATGTTTGTTTTACTGACTACACAAAAGCATTCAACTACATGCATCATAACAAAGAATGGATAACTGAGAATGGGAATTCCAGAACACTTCACTGTGTTCATGCAGAACTTGTACATGGATCAAGAGACAGTTGTGCGGTAGGGAGCCAATGGAGGGGCCTGAGGGCTTGGCCCCCATACCAGCTACGTGGACAACTGCCCCCCCACCACCCCACACCGAAGAATTTACTTGAGAGGAAGGCACTGAAGCTGCAGCTAGGGGAGAGGGGCATGTCTGATCAGAACAAATGGGAGCACTTAAGGGGGAGGAAGAGAATGTGTAGCACAACCTGACCCACCAGGCCTGGAGGATGACATCCCCGCACTGAACGGCCAATGGACAGAGTGGACAATATGGCTGATCCCACTACGAGACACACCATCCATTGCTGGCCCAGGGCCCTAAGGGGGACAACACTGGAGACAGTGTCGGGACTGGCCCAGACTGACCCTGAGACACTGAGGCAAACCACTAAAAGCGTGCAGCAGAGCAACCGTGGGAGCAGAGCTGGGAGCCCCTGAGGGAGTACAAAGGACAGACTCTGGGGCCAGAGCGTGGTACCCCAACAGACCTGACTGAAGGACACGCCTAGAGATCAAAAATCAGACCTTGATCTATTTACAGGTTTTCTTTCTGTTTTACATTTTTTCCTTTTAATTTATTCTTCTATGGGTAATTGGTTTCCTTTTTTGCGGTCATCACTGTGTTCTCACTCATTGCCTATCTTGCTATGGCTTGATTTTTGGTGCATACTATTATCTCTACAGATCTATCTAGATAAGATAGACTGGAGGAATAGTCTGGAGGAGAAACTAACGGGACCAATGGCTCTGGGGGACACGGGAAAGGGGGAGGTTGGGGTAAGGAGGTGGTGCTGACCAACCCAAGGACAGGGGAGCAACAAGTGATCCAAAATCAGTGGCAAGGAGGGTGTGCGAGGCCTGGTAGGGACTCAGCAAGGGCAATGTAACCGAGAGAAATCACTGAAACCCAAATGAAGGTTGAGAATGATAGTGGGACAAGAGGAAAGTAAAAGGAAATAGAAGAAAGAACTAGGTGGCAAAGGGTATTTATAAAGGTTGAAAGCCTGGAATGTACTCTTATCTATATAAGAGTGTGGGGAAACAGATCTACGTGCATATATTTATAGGTCTAGTATTAAGGCCGATGGACATTGGGCTTCCACTCAAGCACTTACTCAATGCAAGAATACATTGTTCTATTAAACTGGCATTCCAGGATGCACACCTTCCTGACAAAATTGCTGAAGAAAAACGTGTGCATAAGCAAATGTGGTGAAGAAACCTGATGGTGCCCGGCTATCAAAAGATATAGCATCTGGGGTCTTAAAGGCTGGAAGATAAACAAGCGGCCATCTAGCTGAGAAGAATCAAAGCTCACATGGAAGAAGTACATCAGCCTGTCTGACCACGAGGTGTAGAAGCGACCAGTTATCAGACATCAAAGAACTAAAAATCATACCAGTAGGTGCCCACCTTCCCAATACAATCACTGAAGACAAATGTGTGAATAAGCAAATATGGTGAAGAAAGCTGATGGTGCCAGGCTATCAAAAGATACAGCGTCTGGGGTCTTAAAAGCTTGAAGATAAACAAGCTGCCATCTAGCTCAGAAGCAACAAAGCCCACATGGAAGAAGCACACCAGCCTGGGTGACCACGAGCTGTCGAAGGGATCAGCTATCAAGCATCAAAGAACAAAAAATCATATCATTGTAAATGTGGGTGAGTGCAGAGTGGAGACACAAAGCCATCGGTAGGCAACAGGACACCCTCTTACTGAAGGGTTGTGGGGAGATGAGCCAGTCAGGGTTCAGGGTAGCAGCGATGAAACATATAACTTTCCTCTAGTTCTTAAATGCTTTTCCCCACCTCCACACCATCGCCACTATCATGATCCCAATTCTACCTTACAAATCTGGCTAGACCAGAGGATGTACATTGGTACAGATAGCAACTGGAAACACAGGGAATCCAGGATAGATGACTCCTTCAGGACCAGTGCTAAGAGTGGCGATGCCTAGAGGGTGGAGGGTATGTGGGGTAGAAAGGGGGAACCGATTATAAGAATCTACGTATAGCCTCCTCCCTGAGGGCTGGACAGCAGAGAAGAGGGTGGGGGGAGACGCTGGACAGTGTAACATAAGACAAAATAATAATAATTTATGAATTATGAAGGGTTCATGAGGGAGGGGGGAGCGGGAAGGGAGGGGGGAAATGAGCAGCCGATATTAAGGGCTCAAATAGAAGGCAAATGTTTTGAGAATGATGATGGCAACAAATGTACATATGTGCTTGACAAAATGGATGGATGTATGGATTATGAAAAGAACTGTACAAGCCCCCAATAAAATGATTTTTAAAAAAGAGAGTTGTGCGAAGAGAACAAGAAACTGCTACGTGGTTTAAAATTTAAAAAGGTCTGGGTGGGAGTTGTATCCTCCCACCATACTTATTCAATCTGTGTGCTAAGCAAAAAAACAGAGAACTTATATTTTCGAAGAATTGGAGGAAGTCTTTTTACAACCTGTGGCACACAGATGACATGTTTTTTCTTGATTGACAGTGGAGGGTTTGAACTACTTGCAGAGGAAAATCCAGAATTACAGCTTTCAGTATAGATTACAACACAATGTAAAGAAGACCAAAAGCCTTACAAATGGACAAATAGGTTACATCATGATAAATAGATAAGGGTTGAAGTTGTCAATGATTTCATGTTGTTTGGATCTACAATCAGTGCTCATGAAAGCTGTAGTCGAGATAAAAAAAATGCATTGCATTGGGTAAATCTGCTGCACAAGACCTCTTCAAAGTGTTGAAAAGCAAGAAGGTTACTTCATGGACCCAGGTGTGCCCGATCCAAATCATGGTATTTGCAATTGTATCCTATGCACACCATATGAACAGTGAATCAGGAAGACTGAGAAAGAGCCAATGTGTTTGTATTACGGTGTCGGCAATTATATTTAAAGTACCATGGACTGCCAAAAGAGCCAAAAGTGCACACCTCAGAGGCCAGCCAGCATGGTAAGACTTTGTCTCACATACTGTGGACATGTCGTCAGACCAGTCCCTGGAAAATGACATCATGCTTGGTACTATAGAAAGACAAAGAAGGCCCCCAACAAACGGATGGACACATTGGTTGCAACAATGGGCTCACACATAACAACAATTGTAAAAATAACTACATGAATAATGAGTACAAGGGAGAAGAAAATGTTCTAGAAATGAATATGGCGACAATTGTGCAACTCTTCTTGCTATGACTGAATTATTGAGTTGTATCACATGTGAATGAAGTGCTAATAAAACTGTTTAAAAAAAAAAGGGCAACTGTGAGGATGGCACAGGTTTGGGCAGCTCTGCTCTGCTCTTCACGGGGTCACTATGAATCAGAATCAATTCACCGGCATCTAACACTAACACTTGAGCTGTTCTTTAATATTTCAATGTCTGGCTTAAAACACACCCTGTAGTGATATGGTTTCACTAGTAGGGTAAATTTTGATTACAGCACATATTTTTATGGTGCTATAATCCAAATCCTAACATTTATTTTTCTAATTTATCCCTCCAAATAAATGTCTAAATCTTCTCTCATTTTTAATCATCAAACAATATTTGTTTTGTGTGGATCCAATGCTATGGATTCTACGTATAATTCAAACAGATATGCGAAATGACTTGTATAAAGTAAAAAAAAAACAACTATGACACTGTTGTATATAAGTCTTATACATGTTTGACCCATAAAATCCATGCATAATTCTATGATGCTCACCTTCCCGACACAACCGCTGAAGACAAAGC
>NW_022103968.1:38523219-38533429 GCF_000313985.2 Echinops telfairi
AATGATGTACAAATGCACTTTACACAATTGATGTGTGTATGGATTGCGATAACAGTTGTATGAGCCCCTAATAAAATGTTTTAAAAAATTAAATTAAATAAAAAAAAAATAAAAATAAGTCAACAAAATTGATCACAATCTTTTATTTAAGTAAAATTATACTATGTATAAAATAGCAATTGATATATAGAGTGATTTAGGACATCATAATATATACAATTATCTTTTAAAAGTCAGGATGTAAGTTACAATGATTGTGAAAATAAAATTTGCATTGAAACAGTCTCACAACAGATGTATTACTTAGCCAACTTGGTTCGAAGTCGTCGTTTGAGGATCTGGTGATCGCTTTCCTTTACTTTCTGGTCCATTAATATCTGAAATTTATCATTTCACAACTATTAAATTATAAGTGAAAAGTTAGACCTATTTATAATTTAAATGAAAATCTAAATATAAATTTTAATTTGCTTATAACAGTATGTTCATGTACTTAATAAGTGAAGCAATAGGTACATTGTGAAAATGTTTTTTCTGTTAAGACTCGTTATAGTCTTCCATAAAAATGCATGCTTAGAGAAATAATGTATTTTGTAAAAGAGTAACACTATTACTTGATTCCGTAAACAAAATATTCTACACTTTATAACTAATTCAGGGCATATATACGAGGGGGCTTCAAAATGCTTGTGGAAAGTGTTCATTTTTTAAATTCCAAGTCTCCATAAATCTTCTGAAATTATTGAAATACTTGGAGAAAGAGTGCCAAGTAATTTTTTTCCTAAATGACCTTTCATAGGAACAAGCTTAATAAAATTTAGGAGGCAGAAAATGCCTTGTATTGCAACCAAGACAGGAAGTAATATTCAGCCAAGGGAAGAAATTATGTACTAAACAGACAGATGGTGTAAAATGACCAACTGAATAGCTATACTGGAACATTTCCTAATTGACACTGATTCTTTACCACCCACCTTCAAGTGTCTAATAGCTATGATTACAAAAAGACTCCTCTGATTTTTCTTGGCCATCTCTTGTTGAGGTTTTTCCTTTCATTATTTTTCTAACTTTACTTTCAAACTCTAAGCAAACGCCAATATAAAATAATAGGAAATTAGAACTTTCCCTTAATAGCTAGCACTGCCTAATGTGAGTGAGAATGAGTCACAGAGTACAGGTGACAACATGTTTTCTTAACAGAACCTGGAATGATTAGTGGAAAGGTGGGAGGAAATTACTGTCAATTTTGTTATTTTTGACCATGTGCGTTTTAGAACTTCATTGCCATTGCGTCAATTCTGATTCACAGCCACCTATAGGGCAGAGTCGAACTGTCCCTGTGGTTTCCAGGACTAACTCTGTAGACTAACTCCAGAGGGCTGGTAGTTTGGAGCTACACCCACTACACCACCAGGGCTCCCTGCATTTGAAGATGGGTATGTGTAAGGTTTGTGTTAAAAAAAAAAAAATCACAAGAAAAACAGATGGTGCATGCAAATAAACACACAAACAGTGGTTAATCTTACGGATGGAATTAAAATTCCTCTGATTAACTTCCAAGTGCAAATGTTATATAACACGTATACACATTAATCCAGTATTTCTATTTAATGACTATAAAATTAGCACTTGAGACCAAAAATAGAGCATTTTAAAATATAGCTGAAGAGCAGAAATACTAACTACTGTTAAGTAAAATTATAACGAACACTTGAAATTTAAAAAGAACAAAAACAGTTGGATATTCATCAAAAATGAAACCCTAGCTTACCACATGGCCAGCGATGTCAATCGGAGATGAAATTTCATTTGTGTATAATTTCCGTTTGGCTCGCTTAGGTCGTGATACATTTTCTTTGCTTGCATCCATATTTATCGGCTTTGAAGTACTTATTGTTTCAATTAGCTTTTTTGCTATAAAAGGAGTTTAAGGATTAATTAATTTAATGAAATAAAAATATCCTAGCTGCAAAGGTTTGAAATTCTTAAAAAGGAAAGAACATGCACAAGGCAACAGAGAAAAGCACTGCAATATACATGGCCAAATAACATGTAGAAAACTCACCAAGAAAAAAGTGATGTTTAATGAACACATATAATCATGACCAAACAAACACAATACTAAGTCAAATACAAGTTAAGGCTTACCATATTGAAAAGGCTGGGTAAATTATAGGCTAACCAAGAAAACTCATTCATGACTTGAAAGAGGTCTCTGCAGTGTTACACCAAAGGATACATGCAGAGTAGCCCATGTGGCATTCAAAGTAAACTGGTCTACCAGGGAAGCAAATAAGCCCACCAGCCCGTGTGATCATGAGATGTCGATGGGATCAGGTTATCAAAAGATATAAAACAGAAAACAATATTGATGTGAATGAGGGGTGTTAGAGTAGAAGCCTAAAGCCCATCTGTAGATAACTGGACATCCCCCCACAGAAGAGCTACAAAGAAGGGACAATTCAACCAGGTGCAGTATAGCACCAACGAAACACACATCATTCCTCTAGTTCCTGAATGCTACCCATGCCCCCCACTACGATGACTGTTTTACCTTACAAATCTGGCTAGACTGGAGCACACACATTGGTACAGATAAGAGCTCTCCACACATGGAATTCAGGACAGATAAACCCTCAGGAACAGCAGTGGGAGCAGCAATGTCATGAAGGAAGGGGGATGGTGGTGGCAGTGGGGGGAAGGGGGAGAAATGGGAACCTATCACAAATGGGAACCTATCACAAGGCTGGATATATAGCCCCCCCCAAAGCGGGGAACAAATATCAGAAATATACAATTGATCAAGGATTCCCAAAGATGGGAGAAGGAGGGGAACAAAGAGGAGTTGATTGATACCAAGGGCTCAAGTAGAAAATGTTTTGGAAATGTTGATGGCAACATATTTACAAGTGTGCATAATACAGATGAATGATGGATTTTCATAAGATTTGTAAGAGCAAGCCCCCCAATAAAATGATAAAAAAATAATAAAGGGGTTCCAATTCATACATATATGGATCTATTCCAAACAAAATGTCTTTATAAATGTCCCTGTGACTTGTGGATAGCTGCAGTTAAGTCCTCTCAGTAATGCACTTGTCTTGAGTCTGGTTAAACCAAAAAAATTCATTGCCGAGTCAATTCTGACTCACAGCTACCCTAAAGGGCAGGGTAGAACGGCCCTGTGGGTTTCCAAGGCTTCAAATCTTTACAGGAGCAGAGACCCTCATTTTTCTACTGCAGAGCAGCTCGTGGGTTTGAACTTCTGACCTTGCAGTCAGCGGCCCAAGGTGTAAGTGTCTGCACTCTGGTTAAAGTGCCAAGTATAAAGGTCCAATCTAAACAGTGCCTTTCCAGCCAAAATGCTGGACCAGTTAAATTCAAGGTAAAGAGATTGGCTTGCAAGGTTCATGGCAACTGGTCCTTGAGAATCCAAACAGGTGATCTTGATACATTGTCTTGAAGGGCACAGAATAATCACAGAAGCTTAATCAGAAGAAGGTAAATTTTCCCCCTCTCCATCACAGCAAAGCATCTCTTCATTCTTCTAATGGAGCAAGGGCTCTCCTATGGGATACTCACCGAGAAACCTTACCCCTTTGGATTTACGTTTGTGATTAAAGTAAAAGAGCACGGAAAAGGAGCATCCTTGGAGGATGTCAAAGCTGCCAACATGACACGGTCTAAGTCAAAGAGCACAGAATTTTCCAGAGGAAGGGGCAGAGAAATGTAAAGTCACCTTCAGAACTATACAGACAGAGCTGGAGGAGGTGTCAAGAAACAATTGTTCGATGTTTGTTTATTTAATAAAGGTTGTCATGATTTTATAGCAATACTTTTTGACGTGCCCTCATATGCACACACATTAATATCTACAGTATAAAGTAAAAAAGCGCCAAGCATATCCATTTTTCAACACTGAAAAAAAAAAAGCACAAGGAGGCTAAGTAGCATATTAACAACAAATACCTCTGGTCATAATTATTTAGGGCAGAAGGATCTCCCTAGAATATCCTTCCTCCTATCTGTTATAATCAAGAAATCCTTTCAAGGTTCAGGTTAAATTTCATCTTCATAAAAAATCTTCCCAAAGCCCACTAACAAGAATTCCTTTTTACCCCACTACTTTGTTAGCACGTTTCTTATTCCTCCATTACCACAACGGGGCTTCTAAAAGTTGGATGAAAAATGGAATTAAAAGATGATGGATTTTTTCATGAACTCTGAAGGCCTCTCGTACTAAACAGCCTTCCCTGGATCATTTACATATGGGCCTCTCAGCTCCACCACATAGTGAAACTATCATCAGACTTTCCGGTATGCTCACTGTGTTCAACTGTTGTTTGATTTACACAATAATATTAGAAAGCATTTCATGCCATGCAAACCTTTTGACTGAAGAATGGTTGGGGACTGTTGTAAGAAGTTTCCAAATTTCTGTAGCGTTCCGTCTTTTCTCCTGGTGGCCGAGTTGATACTGGCTGTGGAGGCTTGGCTCCGCAAAGAGTACGTTTTCTTAGATGATGGACGCACAGAAACCTAAGACACATTTTTTTGTGATTTATGAATCATTTTGAAAAGGAAATTACTACAGCTGTGCTTAGATATAGCAAAAACAGTCAAAATATTCCAACTTTCTCAATGTTTTATCAATAATAATTCATAATTAAGAAGTAGAGTTTAAAACGCCAGTCAGGCTATAACTTCTCAGATACGAGCTTGGTCAGGATTTACCAGGAGACAGATGAAAGGACCCGAGAATGACAGAGTGAGTCAGAAATGAACAAACGAAAAGTGGCAGCTACTGGCCACCAAAGGTCAGAGATTACATTCCAAAGCAGATTTTACAAATGTAGAAAATACATGATAAATGAGCTTAGTTGGAAACGATCAATTTGAGGCAAAGAAAAAGATAAAAACCTTTTCTTCCTTTTTGACAGGAGAATTTTTATGTTCTGACATAGGGAACTTCAAGTTACTTCTGGGTGTAGTGCTCTTATTTTCACACATCAAATCCTTAAAAAAAAAAAAAAAAAAAATGAAAGAATTTCAGCTCCGGCTAATTTCTGCACTGTATTTTCTTTTTCTCCAGAGTCAAAAATAAAATCTGTGAAGGCTATAGTATTATTTACACCACTCAGTCTAAATCAGCAGTCGTTGATGCCAGGGAACAAATGTTTGAAGGCATTTTCAGTTATCAATACTTGGGATCAAGGGGCAGGAAAGAGGGTGCTCCCTGCATAGGGCAAAGATGCTGTTGATACCTATCCAACACACAAGATAGCCTTCCAACACAACAAATTGTCTGGTACCAAATGTCAAGTAAGTCTCAATATTAGGAAGCACTTACCACAGTTATAAATTTTCCTCACACATCATGTATAATAAAATTACTTGATTTATGTATGTGGAAATCAGGAGAGGATATATTTGATTTGAACCTCGTTGTTTTAAAAAGATAGCAATCAGATCTTTAAAATGCAATACAGCATTAGACCTATCCTTTCACCAAAGCCTAAACCATACAAAGTATTTATGTCTAAGACCTCTAATAAAAATGTGGTAAAATCAAAACCAAAATGGAGAAATATAAAACAAAAACTGCATCATATGCACAGGAAAATTAAGAAATAGCACAATCTTCTTCCCCAGCTACTTGAGCTGGCATTCTGGTCTTTTTCCTTAGAGTACAGCACAGCCAGCTATGGTTTTTATAACTATAATTACTGAATTGACCTGGTACAAATTCCAGTTGCACCAAATGTTCTACTACAAGCATAAGAGGGGGAGAAACGGCAAGAAGAGAAACAGCAAAGCTCATCATTGAAATCTCAGAATCCAAACTAGACAGTAAAAATCATTGAAACTGGAAGAATCATATTCTAAGAAAAAGAAAGGGGTTGGAGGGGAGTCAAAAAGGACAGGTCACCATAGGATGCAAAAAGATAAAAGGCATAAGGAAAAGAAGCCCACGGATGGGAAATATCCCATGAAGCATTCTTTGTGGAGTCCTCGTTGTTTGGGATATAGCACTATATACAAGATTTTCAATTTATCACAAAAGAATACTCCAAGCAAGCTTTTAAGGTTCCTGCCATGGGATGGTGGCTAGACCAAACTCTATTTTGAGTCAAAAGCAACTTCTGCATGGAGAATGCAGCCTGCCAAAAAAATAAATAAATAAATAAATAAATAAATAAAAAGAATGCAGCCTGTCATTTCTGTCTGTCACTTTCCACTGTTCAATGAGTCAATTACTTGGTAAACCATTTTAAAGAAATGTGATTCTGCTTGAGAACCGACCCTGTTCAGGAAGCGGGGTCCAAGATCATTCTCCTCCTTGGACCACTTAGTTCAGAGTCCCCTGGGTTTTGCGTTTCATAATCTGCAAAATTGTGTTATCTCTTAACAAAAGCCCTTTACTTTTAAGGTCTGCCAGACTTTTGCTGTCCAACAACATACTATAGTGAAGACTTAGCAAATACTGTCAACACTGTAGTTTTCCTATGTCTTATCTACAATAGTTCGCAAATCTTTTCTGAAATACACTTGGGTGTCGATGCCAAAAGTAAAATGAAAAACAAAAAGAAAGCCATCGTCTTATTTCACCCCTTGAGTACTACACACACTTTCATTCTTCCGGAAAAAAAAAAAAAAAAAAAAAAGAACCAAGGAAAGTCAACTTTACAATATTGAATAAATTAACAAGCAGGCTTCAAAAAGTCTGTGGGAAAATCCCATTATCTTTTCATTCCATTCTTCTAAAGTTTTGAAGCCCCTTTACATTGTTTTAAATCAATATTGAAAATATAGACTGAAGGTATGTTTTGAAAATGATGATGGCAATATATGTACAAATGTGCTTGACACAATGGATATAAGTATGGATCGTGATAAGAGCTGTAAGAGCCTCCAATAAAATGATTTATAAAATATATATGTAGACTGAAAGTTAACTAAAGCTCTATAAAGTAATTTCTAAAGATATTCTATGTATAGTTGGACAGTACCACTAATTCATTTAATAAATTTATTACCTGACAGAGAGTCTCAGGAGTATGGTTAATACTATTTCTGCTCTTCCACCAGCTTGAAAAGATATTACTCTTTGATGGAGTTAAAAAAAAAAAAAGAAGTTGGATAAAAATTATTTTGCCAAAGACATAATTACTATTAGTTTTAAATTTAAAACATGTTGCTTTAGAAAAAACTTATCAACCTTTATTATGTCACTACCAAGATGCAAAGATAGACAGGCGATTTATACACGTTAGCTCTAATCCCTTATTTTTAAAAGAAGGTAATGGAGAATCAGAAAGCTTATGTGACTTGCCAGTTAGCATAGTTTGGATGTGGCAGAATGTTTGGCAGACCTATCAGAAACCTGCAGCAAGGAGAGGTAGGTAAACAGCTTTTAGCTTTACCACCACATACTCAATGCCATCAAGTCAATTCTGACTCACGGCGATCCTACAGGATAGGGCAGAACTGCCCCAGGGGGTTTCAAAGACCACAACTCTTTCCCCACAGAGGGGCTGGTGGTTTTAAACTGCTAACCTCGAGCCCAGCACATAACAGTACACCACCAGGCTCCTTCTAGCACTACAGAGATTCAAATTTTAGTATAGCTGATGGGAATTTCTCTGTTAAAACTTCCTAAAACCAGAGATGATTTTTGGGGAGGTTAAATGACAAAAATTTTATTTTACTTGAAGAGTCATTTCAGTTTCTCTAATTCTCTAAGAATCCTTTTTACCTTTGGTGGGAAGAAAGAGCTTGTTTGATACCTTAACTCCTATTTCTGAAAGTAGTCCTTGGAATTTTCCAGAAATCAGAAGGCCTTTGTTTAATAAAATTGCCAGGTAACAATAAAATATGTACAATAAGTAGGGGATCCAAAGCCTTCCTCCCGGCAACAGGCCTCAGGATGCAATCAATCATTCATAATGTTAACCATGCACAACCATGGATCGGGTCCCAGGGACTGTGGAACTCTGAAGCTTCCTTTTCTGGGCTTCCTGAATGGGTGAGAATAGCCAAGCCTGCCAGAAGGTGTGACAGACATATCTCTGGAGACGATGGCGGACCCATGCCATGACTTTCCAGCCTTTCCCTGATGCTTCCTGGCTCTAATGTAATATCTGTGAATTACTGAGCCCACAGTGGGTAAAAGGACTCTGGCTTAGATCAGAGCGGCCAATTCAGAGCTAAGATGAAGGTAGTTGATTTGTGAAGATGCAGCTCTGGGTAACAGAGAAAGGCAATGAATGAAGAGAGATAGTACTTTCAGTTTATGACCTAACACGGTATCAAAAGAGAGATACAGAGAAGGGCCAATGGTCTAAGGTGCGCTGGGTCATAGAGACTCCTGAGAATATGGCTGGAACCCAGAGACCCGACTCCGTGTGGTCAAGGATAAAGTCTGGCTTACCCCGGGGAAAAGGGTGAGACAGAGAAACAGTGGCTAGCACAGGGAATGGAGTGCGACTGTGATATACTGTTATTTGACCTATCACATCGTCACTGGAAGTGTGACTAGCATCAGCTTTGCTTGAGAACTATTAAATTAGAACTAGCATAAATTAGGGTTTTTGTGTTGCAACAATACTTACAAATAAGAGGGCAGCACAGTAGCGCTTAACTACTGTTCACGATCACTCAGAGTCATATTAAGATTTATTTTATTTACCTCTTCTATGTCATTACTCTTCCTCTTCCTCGACTTAGAAATCTTAACCGTCACGGGGGAGGCACAACCAGGGTGCTTCACTGCCACTCTGTTTGGCCGCAGAGGTGTGAACTGAATCTCTAACTCAGGTTGTGGGAACCGGGTACTTGGGACATTTTCTGCTGACACTTCACAAGAGTCAAGGACTGCAGAGCTGTCCTAGAACAGAATTATAGAAAACAACAACAACAAAGCAGAATTAGAAAACGAAAAATCTTGTTTGTGGAACATGAATTTATGTATCACAAAGAATTAATTATGGTCCACTGGAGACCACAAGTTGGGAAAGGCGTAACATGAAAGATAAATTGTGCTATGGCAAATTTGCCACAAGAACAGAATGAGACCGTATGTACCTTCTCCAGATTTATACAAGGTATGTTTAGAAAATCTACAGATTACCATCTCTCAAACATGTATGATTTCAAAAATTACCTGGAAATTTTGCTTTAAAAGCTACCAAACCCTATTGTCTTGGTGGCACACTGGTTTACTCATTGCACAACCAAAAGGCCAGTAGAGTTCAAAGTCACCAGCCGTTCCATGGGAGAAAGATAAGGCAGTTGGCTTCTGTTACGACTTAGAGCCTTAGAAGTCATTTAGAGCCGTTTTACTCTGCTCTTTAGGGTTGAGTCAGAATCAACTCCAAAAACAGAGCAGTGAGTATAAACACTACTTCAATGCTGCTAAATTGTTCATCTACAAGGGAAAATTCTAGAATTAAGAAAACATTCTACTTTAGAGATCAAAGTTGAAAGCAAATTCATTGCTACTCTTCCCACAGAGATATCGAATTCAACTCCCTTCTCCCCAAATCTGAAATTGCCTAGTGATTTCCAAGATCAGTAAGTTATGGTGGAAGTAACATGGTTCTTCTGAAACAAAGTCCAGAGAAGCTTTGTAACTCTTCAAAAGCCCATTCCTAGAACACTCACTAGCTCTCACAATATCCCCCTTTTTCAAAACCTAGTCTTATATTGTGAGAAGACAACACATACAGCAATCTGAACTCCTGAAGTTAACTGCCAGGTATGTAAGTGAATCATTCTGGACTTCTAGCCCAGTCAAGTGATTACATGCTGGCAATAGAAACACATAAAACAGCAGAACCAAACTATCCACTAAAGGTATGGTATATATTAAGTAACTACACTGAAATATTAGGGAATTAGAACCCGGGCTCTTACTTAAAGCAGCATACCTAAATTTCTGAAGGAAAGTAATGTCTAGTAGATATGACTGCCTGTGATACCAATAATTAAACCTTTATTTATGAATTAACTCCGTTTTTCTACATCACAGATGCAATCTACTTACCTTTGTTGCAAATTTATCTATGAATGTGGTGGAATATATAGAGGGAAAAGTTAAGAAAATATCTTGGATCTAACCAAACACCTTTGAGGAAATTAGTTACTAGGCCTAGGGCAGGGGTCCTCAAACTACGGCCCACGGGCCACATGCAGCCCGCCGAGGACATTT
>NW_022103968.1:38534645-38561716 GCF_000313985.2 Echinops telfairi
GAAAATGTTTTGAGAAATGATGTACAAATACGCTTTACACAATTGATGTGTGTATGGATTGGGATAACAGTTGTATGAGCCCCTAATAAAATGTAAAAAAAAAAAAAAAAAAAGAGTGGAAGAAAAATGTGGAACGGAACTCAAATTCATAAAAGGGATTGAGCTTTTGGTTGGAGAGAGACTAGGACTGCCAAAACTTTGGCTGTCAGACACCCTTTGTCTGGAACTAAATTCATCCTCATGTTAAGAAAATCAATCATTTAAGATCAAAAGAGCAGCATTTACCTAAGGACAGAGGGTTGGGCAAGGAGGAGAAATGGAAACAGGGATGAAAGGGTAAAAGATGATACACTGAGAGGAATGAAATGGAAGCGTTGAAACAAAATGGGTATTAATTTCTTTAATGTAAAACTGATGGTAATCTGCTCTGTAAGCTTTCACCTAAATCACAATAAAAAGTTCCTACTGTTTGGGCCTATATTTACAACCACTGTGTCATTTCAACTTAAAGAAGGCCATCCTCTTTCTGGATGAACCTCTACGTTACCAACGATTGGTCCCTCCGGAAAAGTGTCCAAAGTACATGGGAAAATGTCTCACCACCTTTACTTCTAAGAGGAATTCTAGGAGTACTTTTTCCAATAAAGATTTGTTTCTTCTGGCAGTCCACGATATTATTTAATATTCTTCACCAACAACCTAATTCAAATGCATCCATTTTTCTTTAGTCTTCCTTATTCACAGCCTAGCTTTCCCAAGCATACAAAGTGAGTGACAATTCCGTGACTTGGATCAGGCACACCTAACCCCCAAAGTGGTATCTTTGCTTCTTGACACTTTAAAGAGGTATTTTGTGGATTAGCCCAGTGCAGTATTTAATTTTTTGATTGCTGCTTTCAAGAGATGACTGTGGATCCAGACAAAATGAAATGTCCAGTAACTTCCATCTTTGTTTATCATGATGGTGCTTATGGGTACAGCTGTGAGAATTTTTTATTTTATCTTGAGGTGTAATGCATACTGAAGGCTGAAATCTTTGATCTTCAGCAGCAAGGGCTTCAAGTCCTCAAAACATTCAACAAGCAAGGCCGTGTTTCTGATCTGGGCTTATTAAAAATTGCACCAGACTATCAAGAGGCTGTAGTTCAATTAAATGAAACTCCAATGAGCATGTCCACTTCCCTAATTGCCATCCAGATATTTTTTCCTTATTTTTACAGAATGGATCTGCAAATACTTTTAGCACACAAACTCAAAAACATGCAAGATAGGTTACTTGATGAGCCTGTTGGTTATGATAGCCCAGTTTGCCCCTGTAACCAGGGGATATCTTATTGCCCAAGGACTGTGGCAGCTACTTCCAAACTAGTGGAAATCACAGCAGATATGTTTGCTGGGACACGTTTTTTTAGATGCCCTTCTGCCCTGTTCTTGTCTGCCTTAATTATCTACGTCACATCGTTCTGCCACAAGCTCCCTTCCTATGAAATTCTGTTCCTGGTTGCACCTAACAGTTAATCCAAATGGACAAATTTTGAGCATGAAAAAGGTAAGCTGTTACCAAGATCCTGTCACTAAATTGTGGAGAGGGTCTGAGCAAGAAAACTTACCAATTCCTTGAATGTTGTCAGTCTAGCATGAAGTTTCCCACAAAGGAAAGGATATATATGTTTTAAATTATTCATGAAGAAAGTTTTTCATGGCTAAACAGGTTACCACCCATTGCCCTATGTGTACTCACTGCAATCCTAGCAAGCACCTTAGGGTCCTGGGTGATACCCCCTTCCCCCCTGTCCGGGGCAATACTCTCTGTCTTCTAGGACTACACTTGAATGTCAGTCAGATTTTATTCAAAAACAAATATGGATAAGTAATGATTTGCAGATTTTTCACATTGGGTAGAACTCTTCCCCTGCTGTCACATATAGTAACCTTCACATAGCAAAGAACTCAATGAAAACATCATACCCACCTGGGAAATACCAAAAACTCTTTGGAATCACCAGAGGCGTCATTTCACCAAACAATCATAGAAGAACTGTGTCAACTTTTCCTCTTTATCAAAATCTACAATGTCCCTATCCCTCTCTCCCTTCAGGTCTAGTTCAAAGAACCAATGGAATAAGGTCCCAAATAACAAAGCTTTGTGAAAATGTAAACTTTGTCCTAAAGTCTTAAAATCTGAGGTCTACATCATTTGAACCTCATAAACTAGCTACTTGGAAACCTACAGCCATTCCTTACATTGTCATTGCTGACCATAACATGTTCAACTTGAATTACTGAAGAACTACCAGTCTTTGATCCAATATTCTACAGAACACATGTTATAGGCTAGAGAACCCTTTGTCACACAGACACAGATCCCTGAAGTTTGCCCAACATCATCCAAGGGAAGGGGTGGGGGTGGGATATTAGAATAGGCAAAAATAAAAGGTAAATTGGACCTTCATTGGGTGGGACTAAACTTAGTCCTCCTTATCAATTCACGAGTAGCCAAATTAGAAGGAATAAAACCTTGGATCCATTTATCACAGTTAAAAAGAGTTAAGACTTGTCTTTGAACTAGCTGATCCACTGAGCATGGTTACATTTTACCACCACTCTGGCAAGAAGCAGACATCTGAGGCAGATGGCTGGCTTAAGACCCAAAACCAGCCTTAAAATGTGCTTTTTTAAAACTTTGTTATAGTCATGCCTCTCCTGATGTTTTCCTAGATTACCCAATCTAGGAAAGATGCTTATCTACAGGGCAATTCTACTGTCCCACTGGGCCACTACGTGAGAATAATTAACGCAACAGCACCCAACCATAATTAAAATTTCAAACCAAAACAAAAAGCTCCACTATTTAATTAACTGTTTCATTAAGAAACTACTTATGACATCAAATAATCACTCCTATTTCATCCGTAAGGATCCTAGGGGGTGCATTGGATTTAACATGGGCTTTGGAACAGAGGTTAGCCATTGAGACCTATCAGCCACTCCCTTGGGACCTTTATAGATGAGGTGGCCTGCTTTCCTGCACTCACAGCCTTGGGCTCCCTGTGAAGCAGCTATGCCCTGATCTATAAGGTTGCTAGGAGCTGGGACAGACTCACTAGCAGTGGGTTTTGTTTTGCTTATTTCATCTTTTGTGAAACTTCCTATTTCTCACCACCAAGTAAAAAAAAAAAATTTTTTTTTAATTAGCATATGCTTTGTTTTTTGAGGAGGTTAATTGGGGACTACTTTTTCTGGAAATGTTTTCTTCTCCTCAAGAGCCTGTAATTTTAGTTCACCCAGCCAAATTCATACTTAGCCACTTGTGCAGCAAAGTACATGCAAAATATGATTATTATCAAAGTAGATTGTATTAACAAATACTCACCTCAGCTTCATTTGTTAAATTTTGAAGACTTGGTAGTTGAGTTTCCGTTTCAACCTCACCAGGCTCCATTGGACTAATATGTATGGACTTGATTTCCACATCTGGTTTTTCCTAAAGTAAGGATGTATTAAAGCAGTAAGTCATTGTGGTTAAAAATATATCAAAATATTTTACAGCGTAGAAAAATCAAGATTTTATGGAATAAACTGTGAAATTCATATCCTTAAATGACATATTTCCTCCTCTCTAACATCTTTAGATTCAGATATATACCTAGGTAGGAATTAAAAGATTACTTTCAATTTATATACATTTTCAGTTTACTTTCACTGCCACTGAGTCAATACTTGTAAAATTATTATTCCTACTTTCCAGAAGAGGAAATACAGATGAAAAAAAGGTTAAATGATATGGTCTACACCCGTACTGAATTGGGATTTAAAGGCCAAGAATCCTTTGGATAAAAAAAGTTTTGTAAAGCTGCACGTTTCTTGGAATGCACCCATACCTTGAAGTGGAAAGGCCACAGAAATGAGGAAGTCTTTTCTTGTTCCCTCTGTTGCTCTCATATGCCACTTTCTCAGGAATTGAGTGTTCTACTGCTACCCTATCTCAGTAGTCTCTTAGGAAATTCAGATTTTGGCTTTAAGACAGATAAATTAACCAATTAAAAAGATCTACATATCACATCCTCCCTGGTGGAGGGGCAACAGAAAAGTGGGTGAAGGGAGATGTTGCACAGTGTAAGATAACACAAAATAATAATTTATAAGTTATGAAGAGTTCAGGAGGGAGGGGGAAAATGAGGAGTTGATGCCAAGGGCTTAAGTGGAGAGTAAATGTTTTGAGAATGATGAGGGTAACGAATGTACAAACGTGCTTTATACAATTGATGTATATATGGATTGTGATGAGAGTTGTACGAGCCCCCCAAAAAATGATCTTAAAAAATTGTTTTTACATTAAAAAAATATTTTTCAAAATCTTTTATGTCTAATAAAAAAGACACACACAAACAAGATTCAGCTAACCATTTTAGAGGGCGCTGATACAATCTTTCTCAATCGTTCAATTTCATGGTCTTTCTCCACAGTACTAGAGATCAGTGCTCTCAGCTGCATTTCTAAAGTTGCCACCAGTTGATCTCGTTCCTCTCGCCACTTCTGAAGGTCAGTATCTTTCTCTGCCAGTTGTGTTGTAAGCTTTTCCTAGACAAGAAATAGACACAATGCTGCAGTTTGAAACATTATGAATCCAAGGTTTAGATACTTAATACACGCACCAAATTGCAGCAAAATCTGCAATAATACGTGTCAAACAAAATAACACAATATATTTAGATACACTAAATGGACATATTTTGTAGTTACTCCCCATTCACTTGATTTTAAAATCATGCATGCTAGCTGTTAATTTCAATAAACATAGTTTTTAGCTGTTTCTACCAATATGACCTTCTGGAAACAATTTAATGGACTTAAGACAAATAGATCACCGCAAATCGGTTTATGAGGTAAAATACGTACACATGTAATGTTAGAATAGTTCAAAAGACAGAAAGTTTAATAAAACTTTTAAAAAACGAAAACGGTTAAAAAAAAAAAGGCCAAAAGTTTTAAAATGTAGGGAACACCTGTTAGCACTCAAAAAGAAGAGATTTATAAGCTATTATGCAGATATTAAGATATCAGTATGCAGATATTAAGGAGGTAGGCATTTTCATAATTTACTAAAAGGTGTTTAAAAAGTTAAGAGGAAAAGTAGAAAACTTCTAGATAAATTGGGATTGAGACACCCACTGTTCATTACAAGAGTATGTACAATAATTACCAACAGACGGACAGACAAAATGTGGACTACAAGTACACTGGACTATTATTACTCAGCCATAAAAAGAAACATCATCCTATGAGAAGTCTACAAAAAGTACTGCTAAGAATGTGTAACACCTTTTTAGTGGCACAGTACTTGACTTAATATGGTAAGTTTAGTCACAGTCTTTGTAAGTCCCACCAAACAACTGAGTGAGACCGTGTAGACTAGGTGTGTTTCCTCTTTTCCTGATGGGTTAGGGTAAGACAATGTGGGGGCAGATGCAATAGATTATGAGTCTTAACAAGGTTAATTATATAAAAACTGTCACTCTAAAATGGGAATGGGTTAATCTTGCCTTCCCACTGAGTATGAAACAAACCACCTAGAAGCAGGAAGGGGAGTTATCTCACTACACCAAGAGAGAAAAGTTGGAAGTAGAACCTGTCTTTTGGGCCCTAAGGTCCTTTTGCATTGAACTTCCTCAATACAGGAGATAGAGAGTTGTACCACAAGAGAAGTGGCAAAGGAGCAGCAAGTGAACCAAGAGTAGGGAGTGGGCTGTTGAGCTCACAGGGCAGAAACACTAAGTGCCATTGGACAGGAAGCTTTTTTGCAGAGTAAGGGACCTACAGACTCATGGAGAAGCTAGATTTGCTGACTTAGGGAGCTAGCCTTTCAGGCTGTGACTCATAGTATTATGGACATTGCATATTTATCAGGAGTGTTAAGAGAACTTGGCATTGCCAGAGCAGGACAGAAGTAAGGGCAAGTATCCTGAAAAGAGAAAGGCCTGCTATTGTGCACGGCAGAGAAGAGCCTGTTGATACCAAGGACTATGTCCTGAGCATTTTGGAACCTGGCTTGTAATTTGCTAACTTCCCTAATAAGCCCCAAAGTGTGGGTATTGTCTGTGAGTCCTATTTGGCCACTGCAGTGAAGTACTGAGCCAGCGAAACAGTGCTGTTGGGGGGGATGTTCAGTATCGGAATTGTTAAGGTTGGAGAAATAACTACCATCTGCCTCATAGAAACCAGCCTTGGGCTAATAATGAGTTTAATTCTTTTTCCCCCTTGCGCGAAGTCAGAGGTGGTCAAATGGTGATCCTCTAAGCCACGTGTCCTCCCACCAATTTTAACCAAAAATATCTAACTGGGAAGCTTATTTCTGAGCATATCCTCTATCTAAATCTATACACACCACAAGGCGATGTTTCCATCTTTCTCACCATTCCCCGAAACAATTCTGTGCTCTTCAATATACACCATGTCAAAACAACAGTTTGGGCAACTGCAAGAGACTCAATGATGTTTTTTTTAAAAAATGAGTTTGAGAAACAAAGAGAAGTATGAAGGGCAGGATCAGGGTTGGTAGGTGGATGGGGTCAGGTTTAGCAACAAAATTCTTGGGAAGAGGGGTCTTGTTGACCACTGGAGAATGAGCAGCTGCATTGCCATAGAAAAAAATAACTTGGTACAACTTCCCTGGGCTTTTTCTCACCAGTGCACCTTTCCATTTTCTTTAAAACACTTCCTAATAAGGCTTTGTGATAATACGGTGTCCTTGCAGAAAATCTATCAAAATTTCCCTTGGGGATCCCAGAAAATTGTCACACAGCCTTCTGAGCTGACCTTTCTGCTTTGAATTTAACTGGCCCAGCAGAACCCAATAGAAACGACTTTTTTGACTGGCCTCTTTCTGAAGACACCAAGTGAGACTAAAGCAAATAGTCTATTACCAGGAGGACTTATCTGCAGCCAGCCCCTGGTCAGAGACATGCTGAAACACATTTAGTTTGGAATAAACTGGTGCACATATGAACTGGACCCCTAGGAGGACTACTTTGAAAACAAACATTCATCAGTTACAAATGGGCAGCTATTCTATGATCCCATTCACGTGAACCCAGGGGCACTGAGTTTTGGTGATACAACATGATCAGTGGCGCTGATGTCACTGAACTGTACATGCAAAACACTGCTGAGTTCTCAAAGGTTTGTTACATACATTTCTACAATTAAGAAACAAACAAAAAACCCGATACAAGTAGCAGAAAATTAAAAAGATATATTGGGGCCGGAAAAAAACCCAGTAATGATAAACAGCTGTGTTTAAGGAAACAAAGGCATCCGTGTAGAGAACTGGAAGAACCCTAGAAACACAGTTAACAAACCAACCAAAGCAGGCGAAACACATGGGCGTTCTGATTGCTACCCACCACTTCCTTCTGCTGCTTTGAACAGCGTTCTCTGTCTTCAGCATGTCTTTTCATCTCTTTATTTCGTAAGTTCTCAGCTTCTTTTGTTTGGGTGATAAGCATCATTTTTTCTTCTACCCATTTCTTTCTATCAGCATTATATTTCTGTTGAGATTCCTGTATGCATAAATAGAACAAGTTACTATCAAAGGCCTTAAAAAAAAATCTATTTACCAACATTCCCTATGTTGTGTCATTTAACCATAATTTTGGACTTATCCTTACATGGAATACAAAATTGAGAATCCATTCACTGCCTCTGTATTTTAACATTCCCACACATATTTCTCATAAATAAAATACTGCTGAATTCTAATTTAGAATATGATGAATATATGTATATACACACATCTATGAAATCATACCTGCAACTCATGTTGAAGCTCATTGAGCTTTTGACTAAGCACATCTGTATTATTGTCAAGTTCATTATTTGTACTTTGATTAGTTTTGGCTTCCAGATATTTGAACTTTTCCTTCAAGTTTTCCAATTCTGATTTGAAATCATAAAATGAAATCATTTTTAGAAGCGCAAATTAAAGTCAGACCCTGTAAAAGTATATGTGGCATGGACTATAACTATAGGCAACAATCAACACAGCCTAGAAGAGGACCATAAACCAAAATGAACTAAAGACTATTCCAACCAATACACTTTAAAATGTCTCTGCTATAGTCAAAGTGAATATGAAGTACAACAATCTCTCAGGACTCTGCTGAACACTGCTCGGAGTTTACAGTATAAATTCAGGTCAACATTAATTACATAGGAAATTTTACAAAATTACCCCATTTCCCAAATAAACCTATGTTCTAGCTATAAAAGCAGCTAAAGAGGTATGAAGTGACATGTACTTACCATCACTGTTTCAACCACAAAATATTCAGTTACAGTTTGCAACAAGTACTTAAATTTATCACTTCACCTGATTTTCTCAACAATATCTAGTAGCACATTACTGGTATACTGTTGTAAATGTATACATTTAATAAATCAATAAAATTAAAATGGGACAGCACCAGTGTTCTGCCCAAACCTCAGAGTAAACGGCAAAGCCAATTGACTTCTTCTACATTTCTTGCCCTTTCTACACAAGCCACACATTTCTTTATTATTACTAAAAATGTGTTAAAATTTGCCACACCCAATAAACAAACTGTTGATATTAAGGCAATGGGTCAGAGTATTTATACTGAAGACAACATTTAAGATAATGCTAAGAATTGGACAAAATTAAACAAGAGCAGTTTTACTCCTGGGGAAAATTCTAAGCTTGTATCCAGTTATTAAAATGTCCTAAATTCTTTACTTAGATACAACAATTTTCATCACAGTGGAAAATAACATGCAACAGAAGATTTCAAAAGCACACCACATACTTCAGCATCACGGATGACAGCTACCCTCTTTTGGAGAAGGAAAAACAGAAGGCAAATTTGAAACAAAAAAACAAAACAGCACATTCTGAGATAGATAAGCAGTCCTGTTTTACCTGTGGCTAGTCTTTCAGTTTCCTGTAATTTAGCCTCAAGGATTTGCTCTTGTTCTACCTGCGTTTGTTCTTGTTCTTCCAGGGTCATTCGCATATCTGCAATTATTTTCTCTTTAACATCTAGCTCTAAAAATTTAAAGAACATTTGGAAATTAATGGAATATACAACTCTCTCCAGTTCTTCTAAAATTAAAAGGTATTTTTAATTCATAAAAATACAACATGATTTCCATCCTGATAGACACTGTCTTACTCAATGCTCTATCTTTAAGGCCCAGAATAGTACTGGTATATAGGGAACACTAAATAATTTTTGATGTACAGATGAATGGATGAAGGGAAGGGTGACAAAAAGGCAGGGAGAAAGGAAATCTTTTCATATAGTTCTTAAAATTTTCTATATAATTAAACTGTTTATATAAACAAAACTCTGGGACTTAAAAAAAAAGTAGCTTACTTTTTGGGAAAATTTCTCAAGCCATTTTATTTCTAGTATTTTCAAGACCAGCTCCTTGGAAATTACAGTGCAACTTCCTTTATCAAAATTATTTCTGGCCTTAAAAACTAATTACAATAATGACTTGTAAGTAAGTCTATTTTTATTTTAGCTCCAGAGTGGATAACTAAAGATGACTTGGTTGCCTTATGTAACACCATTAGGCAGACTTTGGGCTCACTGCTGACAATTTGTATCAAAACTCTTACTGGTATCACAGGTAAGAATGCTAAAAATGCCACTTTTAATGATAGAAATTCCAAAAGTTGGCCCCCCTCAAAATGGACATTAAACAAGCTTATAGCAAAACAAAACATTATATATTGTAATTTTCATAACTTCTGCTACTGATATAAGGAAGGTGGCCAGAGATCCTTAGGTAGATAGAATTTCTCCTAAAAGAAAACATAAAGAGAACTACATATGATGTACCACTGCAGAATGTCCAACTGTCACAGAAGCATTCAGGAAAGACCATCACTGAGAGCTCTCATGGCCTCAAAAAGCGACAATGAAGAAAGGCTGAAAC
The DNA here is from genome assembly GCF_000313985.2 of Echinops telfairi. Lineage (NCBI taxonomy): Eukaryota > Metazoa > Chordata > Mammalia > Afrosoricida > Tenrecidae > Echinops > Echinops telfairi. The sequence continues at coordinate 38,544,606 of NW_022103968.1, forward strand.
ATACATTTGGAGGACGGAAAGTGGAAAGAAAGGCTATCACAGACAAGCTGGAGACAGAAATGACATACAAGTCATTTGAAACACTAGATTATGAATACTGACTAGGTGACGGTTCCAACTTATTTCACAGGACTATGTGTTGTTGATATGCTTCATTTATTATATGAGCAATATGCATAATTATCAACTCTTTGGGGAGTAACTTAGCAATCCCTAAGAACTTCCACTACAAACACATGTGACTGTTATACAGACATATTCATGGTGATATCTATAGCAAAAAATTATATATGCAAAAGACATAGCTAAGAAAAAATGTAATTAATGGAATCAATCAGTGAGCATATTCCAGGTTTGACATATAATGTAATGGATCAGGAGCCACTGGAATAAGAAACAAAATATAGGTACTGATCTAAGGATGAGAGTGAAAGCGCAAAGATTATTTAAAGTCTAAACCCACCAAACAAAAATAACATTCTCTTAGTTGATTCTAATTCACAGCGATTCTATAGCAGAGTAGAACTGCTCCATTGAGTTCCCGAAGCTGGAAGGCTTTACGAGAGCAGCCTGCTACATCTTTCTTCCATTGAGCAACAGTGGTCAGCAGTAAATACTTGAACATCTGCTGGAACTATTCAGTTCAGTTGTTGCAATATAAAAGCTACCAAAAGCAATATAAAAGCAATCAATATGACTTTAATACAACAAAATTATACTGACAGAAAAGGGCAGTGATATGGATTTGGCTTACAAATTGCCGTTACAACCACTAGCTAAGAAGAGACCTTAGTCCTTAAAATGGGAGTCCTGGTGGTGTACCAGCAGCTCCGAGACAAAGACTGGGCTTTCTACTCCTGTAAACAGTTACAGTCTTGGCAACCCACAGAGGGTCACTATAATTCAGTACTGACTTGATGGCAGTGGGAAGAAGGGATTAGAAAGAAAAAAATGGGTAGTCCATTTCTGAGAGATTAGCTACTAAAAATCCAATTAATAACAGCAGAACTTTGCGTGACTTAGTGCTAGAAGACGATCTTTTTTCCTGTTTAGAAGGCACTTAAAATATGACTGGAGAAGAGCTGCCTCTTCAAGGTAGAGTGACCTTCAGAATGAGGTTGGTGCAAACAAGGTCTTTATGGCATTCATTTGTTGATGGGGCACAGCTCAAAATGAGAACAGTTGCAAAAACCCACCAATATAGCCAAAATGTGGAATGTGCAAAGTAAAAATCTAGAAAAATGAGAAATGAAATGGAAGACAAAAAGATTAATATCCTAGGAAATAGCTGAACTGGACGGGTCTGGTCATTTTGAATCAAAAAGTTACATGGTTTTCTATGCTGGAAATGACATATTATAGAGAAATGGGTTGTGCTTATTGTCAAAAAGAACACTACATTGTAATCCTGAATTACAATGCTCTGATATAATGCCCATACATCTACAAGATCAGTTAATACAACTATATTCAAGTCTATGTTACAACCACTAAAGTCAATGATGATGAAACTGAAGAATTCCTCAACCTTTTCCATCTGAAATTGATCAAAATGCAATAAAGATGCATTGATAATTAGTGGTGACTGGGCTGTAAAAACTGGAAACAAAGAATTATCAGTGGTAACAATATACGGCCTTGGTGACAGAAACAAAGCTGGAAATCATTTACATGATAGAGCTAAAAATAAAACCTTGAGCCATCCCACCTGAATTTAGAGAACATCTCAAGGAGATCTGACACTTTGAACACCAATGACCAAAGAGTAAACACGCTATAGGAATACATCAAGAACACAATATACCATGCCAAAAAAGTCATTAAAAACAATAAGAAAGCAAAGCAATAGCAGGTGTCAGAAGAGACTCCGAAAGTTGCTCTTGAACTTAAGAGTAGCTAAAGCAACAGAAAGAAATGATAAAGAAAAAGAGATTAACAAAATTTCAAAAGGCAGTGGAAGAAAACAGTGAAGCATGACAGTGAAGTCTGTAAACACCTGGAGTTAGAAAGCCAAAGGGAAAAGCATACTCAGCATCTCAAACAGAAAGAACTAAAGATAAAAACTCACGCTCCAAAGTGAAATATTGGACAAAATATAGTACAAGATGAAAGGTACACCAAGAGGTAGCATGTGATAAAAAGCTGATGGTACTGAAGAAGTCCAAGATGCACTGAAGGAATTACTGAAAAACAAGGATTCAGGAATTGACAGGATATCAAGTGAAATGTTTTAAAAACCTTTGTAGCACTGAAAGCATTCACTTGTCCATGCCAAGAAATTTGAAAGACAGCTACCTAGCCAACTGACTGGAAGAGAATCATATCTGTGCCCATTCGTCGGAAAAGAGGCCCAATGGAACATGGAAATTATCAAATGGTATCAAAAATATCACATGAAAGAAAAATTTTGCTAAAGATCATTCAAAAATGGTTGCAGGTTCAGCTGGATCTCAGAAGAGAATGCAATACAAAGGATATCACTGATGACATCGGATGACTCTTAGCTGAAAATCAAAAAAAGATGTTACCTGTTTGATATCAACTACGCAAAGACATTTGACAATGCAGACTATGGATTCCAGAACACTTAAATTGTGCTTATGGGGAATCGATACATAGAACATGAGGCAGTCAGGCTAACAGAACAAGGAAATACTGCATGGTTTAAAGTTAGGAAAGGTGTGTGCCAGACTTGCATCTTTTTACATTTCTTTGATCTATCTGCTGAGCAAAGAATGTGAAGTGAATGCAGTGTAGTGGTTTATTTAATGTTTCTTCTAGTCAGTCTTTGTAACTCCTACCAAAAAAGAAAATGGGGGTAAAAGGAAATATACTGATAGAATAATGTGATTCAGTCGTGACTGTTAATAGGTCAAATTATGATTTTCATCCTGCTGAACCTCCTTGATCCAGGTGACAGCTTTGTCACCACAGAAGTAAGTAGCACCAGAGCAGTAGCAGCAGAACCAAGAACCAGAGCATGAGATAAAGTGGTGGAATTCCCAGACTTCAGGGCAAGTAAAGCTGTGTGCTTTGGGGGAGGAAGCTGGCTTGCCTAGTGGGGTGCTTCTAGACGCTGAATTGGGGGCACTAGGTTTGTTGACCCAAGGAGCTGGGGCTGACTGCCTCTGGCTGGGGGTTATATAGCACAGTAACATGCCCTGTGTGCATTTATTGGCAATCCTACAGAGTTTCGCAACATTGCCAAATAGGGCAAAGGCCAGGCCCAAAGACAGGTCCAGCGAGAAGTCTCACCGCAAACATGGTGGAGAAGAGACTGTCGTGACTGAACAACTGTACCCTGATCATTTCTCACCTAAATTGTAACCTGCTAACCTCCCTAATTGTTCCTATGGTCTGAGTTTATTATGAATATGGCACCAATATTGGAACAATTTGAAATTACAGGTGATACACCCTTGATTGCCAGAAGTCAAGAAGGACTGAAGCACTTAGAGATGAAGATCAAAGACTACAGCCTTCAGTATGGATCATAACTTAATGTAAAGGACACAAAAATCCTCAGAACTGGCCACAGCATGATAAGTGGAGAAAAGACTGAAGTTCTTAAAGATTTCATTTTACTTGGATCCCCAATCAACAGTCATCAAGGCAGCAGTCAAGAACTGAAACAAAGTCTTGCACTGGGTAAAGATGCTGAACCAGACAAAATGTTAAAGAGCAAAGATGTCATTTGAAGACTAACCGGAACCTAACTTAAGTCACGGCATTTTCAGTTCCCTCATATGCATGTGCAAGCTGGAACAAATGTGACAAGGAGTAATGACGACAGAAGAATTGCGTTAACTGCTGTGCTAGTGAGGAATATGGGAAGCATCAAAGACTACCGGAGAACAAATCTGGTTTGGAGGAAGTTCAGTGACAGTGCTCCTTGGAAGTAAAGATGGTGAGACTTGGCTCTCTTACTTTAGACATGTTACCAAGAGAAACCAGCCCCTAGAAAAGAGCATCACGTGTGACACGGTGGTGAGGAAGGCCCTCAACGAGATGGAATGACCCGATGGGCACAGCAATGGCCTCACATGTATCTATGTGAAGCTGGCACAGGACTGCCCGTGTTTCATTCGCTTGTACAGAGGGTTGATGACGAGTAGAAATCTACTTGACAGCCCCTAACAACATGGATTTTAAAAAACACATTATGTAAGTTTAAAGATCTCTTTACCTTACTGGCCATTATCAAGACACCATTGTGGCTTTGACTATTTATTGTTTTACCAAAAATAAACTCTAAGTTGATAAATTACACATTAAAATCAAGCTTCACACTGACAAATATGTATCTCATGTGGCACCCATTTTAAAATTTTTAACGAAAAATGTTAAAACAACTGTTATTGCAAATATTGGCATTCATTTCAGCACTTGATGTGTCTGTTCCTGACCTCTGCACACTTTCTCATGCTGCTGCATAGCTTCTTCCATTTTCTGATTACTAAGCTGCTCCTACAAAATGAAAGAATAAGCATTAAATGCAAGTGTGAAATAAAATACAGTAATATTTAATAATGGGACTCAAAAACAGGGCTCAATAATAAATCTGAATATGTCTCCGACATACGTGACTACCAATATCCAGCTTTTCAGTTTTTCACTTGGGAGAAAAGGGCAGGTAAAAAATAAAACCTTTCAACTTTTAATTTACCTCTAAGTTACTGCCTACTTTACTTACTAAATATTTTAAGTACCCTCTACATATACTCTCAGGGCCCAGAACCAAAGAAACAAGGAGGGTTGATCATGTATTTGGAGTCCCCCAACTTTATAATAATTAATATTATAAAGTTATCAATATCTTTATAAATCTTTGTCTTCAGAGGTTAGCAACATTACATAGAATCTTAGATACATTTTAATACATAAAAAGGTGAGCAATATGGACATTTTGATAGTTGCAATAATAAATGCACTTGGGGAAGATTCTAGATCATCGAATGGGGCTGGTGTTTCTACTCAGTAAAAAAACTGTCTGTATGATTCTGTTTCAAGTTGCAACTCTAGATGAGTGCAAACTACTAGTGATGCATCAACAACAACAACATGCAATTCACCGTAGTGCACCTAAGTTGGATATTAACTAACTGTACAATGAATCCATATTTTAACTGTAGTCTTACTCATTTAATCAATGGAAAAAATATTGTGTATAACAGAGAAATTTTTAGTTCTTTAAAACAAATTTTTTTTCAATGAACCAAACTTCAATTTCTCTTTTTTTAATTTCTACTTTGAAACAACTCTGGGTTTACAAAAGAATTGCAAAGACAACACAGAGATGTTCTATATAACCTCCTTTGTCTCATGTCAGCATCTTATATAACTGGGGTATACTTATTTTAAAAAAAAAAGAGTAACAATGTTACAGTACCATGAACTACCCTGTAGATTTTATTTGGATTTCACCAGTTTTTCAGGTAGTGTCTTTTTGTTACAGAATCCTAGCCAAGCCTGCTTCTGCACCACTACAGTTAGTCACGTCTCCCTCGTCTCCCTCCAATCTGCGATACTTAGACTTTCTTTGTCTGAATGACCTTGGTTCTTTTGAATGTGTACTCATCAAATATTTTGTAGTAAGAACAGGTGTGCTTCAGAGACACAGCATGTTCAGTATCATGGCAATAAGCTGTAGCTTATTACGTGTGCAACAACATTATAAGAGTTTGAAAGATTGTGAGAAATGCCCACATGTGATACAGAGACATGAAGGGGAAACATGCGCTCAGAAAAATGACACTGGAAGACATGGTATTCAGTGTAGGCTGCCACACATCGTCAATTTGTAAAATGTGTAAGCACAACAAAAAGAGGTTTGCCTGTACCTCCTCAATTTGGATTTATTGGATATTTTCTCACGATTAGACTGCTGATGTGAATTCTTAGGAAATAATAACCCAGACATGATATGCCCTATCAAGAGGCCTTATTAATGATGACATTATTCTTGAAAACTTGGCACCAGTGGTATTGGCCAGGTTTTGCCACTGTAAAGTCCCCCCCCACCAACCCCCTACTTTTTTCTTTACATGCTCAATCTGTTAGAACAAGTCATTATGGACTTAGTTAATTTTAGATTCTAGAAAAGTTTACGGCAGGTTTTTTTTCATGAAGAACTTATCTATTTCATTCCAAAAATCACACCAAATTCATAGTCATCCGTTCTAACTCATAGCAACCTTGTAGGACAAAGTAGAACTGTCCCATAGGATTTTCAAAGGTGTAATCTTTACAGAAGCAGACGGCCACCGAGCAGGTGGGAGGTTCAAACCACCGCCCACTGGGTGAGCAGCCAAGCATTTACCCACTGTGCCACCAGGGCTCATCACACATGTAACTCGACACTAAAATAGACCGAAGGAATGTCCTTCACCCGCCAGTGAAAACAAGGCCATTACCCTGAGCTGTTGAATGGTTCGCTGTTTCATATCTATCTCCTGAGAGCACTGGGTTTTCTTTTTCTCCAGTTCATTAACTTTGCTCCTCAGTAATTTCTCTTCGTCACGCATTACGCATACCTATAAAGTAATGGTAAAACAAAATATATTAAAAGAAAAAAATTACCTTTTGTTTAAAAAAATAGGTGCTTCGTCAGAGATTCATATACTTGTCATTTTCCTACACATCAGAAAAATTAAGACTACAAATAAAACTAAATTTATCCTTAAAAAAAGGAAAAATTATAGATTTTATGTATCACATGATATGGTTTCCAACGATCAGAAAATGTCTTCATATTCTAATAGAGAATACATATCATTTTCTTCTTACATTATTTTAAGAATCTCAAATTCTTTATGAACTCTCAAAAAACCATCAACATAATGCCTGTATGAAATAGCAAGATTTTTATCATGGGAAATAATAGTGATAATTATGGGAGGGAAATTTCTAAGTTTATTAAATAATATAATCCAAATACAAAAGAAATATTTTAAATATTGTTTGTTCTTTTTAAAACACAATTTCAAGGTGACAAATGAACTAGCAGAAAATTTAATGTATCATGAAAAGAGTCTTCATGGTATTAAATTTACTTTTCAAGTAATCTACCTCTTTCTGAACTTGTTCAATCTGCTTTTTGGCATCAGTCAATTTCTCTTTCAGCTCAATATAATCTTCTTCTTTCCTCCGAAGATCAATTTTCAGAGTCTTGTTAACAGCAGAGCTTGCAGATAGGTCCTGTTTCAATCTTAAAAATACAAATTATATTTCTGTGATGCTGCACCATTAACTAACTAGGGCTGCACAAGTAACAATCTTTTAAAAATTACATCTTTTCTCAAACTTGGAAAGCCTAAACCATGAATGAAGGTATCCTTCAGAGAGTTCATGTGATTAAGAATAAATATTTGCAGGCGTTTTGTGCCTTCAAAGATTTATAAAAAAAACAAAGTTCAAGCTTTGTGCATATGCTTTACTTTAACAAAATAAGTTACGCCCACACCTCACGGCTCAAAAGTGACACGAGACGATAACCAATGCTACCGAACTGTTAAGGTAAAGTTTGTTTAAAGTGCATATAACTTTGGCTGCATACGTTTTGACAATGACCCCCCTCAAAAGATTAGTGAGATGAATGCTTTGCCTATTTTAACAATATGTAGCTTACTTTTCTGCTTCTTGTTTGATGCTTTCACGTTCTTCTTCCTTTAGATGAAGTGAGCTTTTCGCATCTTGCAAATAACGCGTTAACTGGGTGATTTCTTCCGTCAACCTGATTTCTCTTTCACTTAAATCTTTGGTGTTTTTGATAGAATCCTGAAGATTTTCTTGGCATTCCTCTAGATTCCGTTCTAGCTTTAGTATGATAGATTCCTTTTCCAAAATTTCTTGTTCTAACTTGGTTGAGCATTTATACTTGTTTTTCTGTGTCTCCAACATCGTTTCCAGGTCCTGTATTTTCTCTTTGTAACAAGCAATATCCTGTGTAAGCTCTGACAGTGCCCTTGTGCCCTCAGCTACGTGCTGCATTTCAGCATTAAGACTAATGGCTTTGTCTTGCAGTTCCACTTGCAACTGTTGTATAAGACTTTCTTTTTCTTTTATTAGGTCGTCTTTATTTTTGTTTTCCCTCTCTTCTGCTTTTAATCTATTATTTTCATTTTCATAACCCTGTATTTCTTCTTGTAATTTTCCGACTTTTTCTTCCAGTTGCTGGATCTGATGGCTTTTTTGGGACGACGTCTTCACAATCTCTTTACATTCACCCCAAATGGCTTCAATACTAGAGTGGAAAGAACTTTCCCGACTAAATTCTTGAATACAAGATTCTTTCACCAGCTGATTCACCAAATAATCATTGCTTAGGTGTTGTACTTGTGTTTTCAGCACATTTTCCTCCTGAGGACCACTTGACAGATCCCTGAGATTGAGTAAATCTATTTTTGAGAGCTGAGAACCAGAATCAAGCATCCGGAGTTCATCTATTCTTGTTTGCATTAATTTTATTTGTGAGATGTTACTTGTGATGTTTTTTCTTGCAGTTTCTAACTCCTTTGACAATTTCATAATTTTTTCCTCCTGTTCTTTGTTTATATCATTCTGTTCATGTAATTTGGAAATTGCATTTTCATATTTTGATTGAATTTGCTGGACCTCTACACTTAGAGAAGAAAGTTCCTCTTGTAAACTAACATTCTGTTTATTCAATTCTGCTTTTTGCTCCCTTTCATTTTTAAGTTCATTCTCAATAATGAGTGAATGTGCCTTCAGCTCTTCATTATTCTTTTGTAAAACTCTCATGTCTTCCTCTTCTTTGAAAATGTTTTCTTGTATAGCTTCATGTATTTTGTGATCTTCAGAGATAGAAGGGTCAAAATATAGAGGTCCTTTTAAAAATAAGAAAGTGGTTATTAATCTGGAAAACTTCAATAACACTAAGAAATTACCACATGAGCAAATACTGAAACATGAAACAGTAAACTTAATGAAAAACAAAAGTACACTTTTAAGGGAGGAAAAACATGTTGGAAAGCTTGTGTGTCGTAAGTCCACTGTTTCAAAGTACTTCTAAAAATGAATAATGAATATGCAAAGGGAGAATCTTATCTCTGAGTGGTATTACCAGTGTTTTCTATTTTCCTCTTTATAACTTTTCATGCCCTTTAAATTTTCTAGCCCAAATCTTTGTAAACATGGAGCAAAGAAGAAATGATCACACAAAAGCTGTAAGCTGATATCCATGTTCTAAAAAGAGTTTTAAAAAAGAAAAAAAATTCAGTTGTATAATGGAGTCTACTAAATTAGTGATTTGTAAATTATTATCTAAATTTCCATAGCAAAATTAGGGGGAAAAGTTAAAATTCTGAGAAGTCATGTAATGTAAAACTTAAAATTATAGACTTTGAAATCATGTCTAAATTCAAATCTTCCAGTCTTTATACTGACCATCCACTTTCGGAAACTAGTGTATGTGGTGTCAAAAAAGGCACAAATTAAACACTCTCGCGGCCACACTCTGCTTTTGAATTTGGTGTCTTTGGCATAAGAGCTGCATAAGGAACGGTTACAAAAATAAATAAATTCAAGTCTTGCACTTTACTAGTTGCTTAACTACTCATAAACTACTTAATCCTCTTTATCACTGTTTCCTCAAAGTAAAACAGATATACACCCTCTCCAAAAAAAGACAAAAGACACCATTGCCATCTAGTCCATTTCAATTCATAGTAAGCAGCCCTATATAGTTTCTAAGACTGAAATTTTTAGCAGCAGACACATCATCTTACTCCCAAATAGTAGCTGTGGGTTTGAACCATTAACCTTGTGACCAGACCACCTTAAAAGGGAAACAGTAGTAATACCAACCATCTCAAATTTGTGAAGATTAAATTAATATGCTTACCGTATTGTGCTTGATCATACTTAGCTATTACACTTACTAGATTCTAAACCACAAGTCTTATGTATCTTTATGTATCCTTACTAAGTCTATGTTAAATATTTAATTTAGCTATACCACATATGATCTCCTTTTCCAGCTCTAACACACAACACTGCACCAGGAACAACAACAGCAACTTAAATTTTGCAAGCAGAAATCTAGTATTGGTTTACGTAGGTATAAATTCTTAATGTGGCCTGCACCAGCTATGCAAGGGAGCTTCAAAACGTTTCTTGGGGGGGGGGGGGATGCATGATCTTTTAATTCTATTATTCCATGAAGTGATTTGGCGATCCTTAGTGCTAACCAGGTTACTTTAGTGTTACTTCATGTTTTGTTACTTCATGTTCAGAAGTGTAAAGTCCTCGCTTCTACGTTTTACAATACCGACTTTCAAGTTTTATTAGTCAGAAAAACCATTCAAGAACCTTATTACAACAATTTCCTAGGACCCTTCACAAAAGTATTGACTTGGTAAGTCTAAGATGGCTATATTTGCAACATTTTGAGAATTATTAAACTAGGCAATTCTTTCTGAAAATTTCTGGTAGAAGTTTTGACAGTCACCTTTGTAAAGGTTTTTGGCTTCATGACAAAGCTGCTATCTAACAGCCTTGCTACATATAATCATTGTGTAAAGATCAAATGTCAAACTTCATGTAAAGATGAGATTCAAACCCATAAATGGTCCCAACCTCTAACAAGCTCTTGTGCATCCTAGTTGAGAGATAATAGTTCATGGAATGCACATATGAATGTCTGTTCAATTTAAGAGCAAACATTTCTGAGATCATAAAAAACTCTTTAAGCTGAAACCTAGCAACCCTATATTCAAAAGCAAATATCTATCTTCCTATACAGTAATCTCTGTTGAAAATGCAAGCAAAATAAAGGAAAAGCACAACCAATTACAACTAGTTTTTGAGCTACAATTATAGAATAAGAACAAAATGCCATGAGACTATTCTTTGTTCTCAAGATTTCAATCCTATGCCTTTTCCATAAATTTAAAGGTCCAGCCTTCACAAGATACTGATCTACCCCCAGTGGGTGTATGGCTCCACAAAAGAATCCCTGTGTAGTCTGAGAATCTCATCTCCCCATTCATTTGGGATTTATCCAGTTTTTCTGTGCAGTAGTGAGTACTCAAAAATAAGTTTCACTTATACATTTTATTTTCCAAATACAGTGCTTATGTTTTCCTTCACTTGACTGTCCAGTAGCTATTGGGCAGCTGTACCTATGTCATCTCATATGAGATCCTAAAGCTCTTTCTTTTAATACAGTCTACTTTTCTGAGTTCATTAGACAAACTTTTTAATATATTATTTTGATTGTCTCTCTAGCCTCTTCAAAGCTGTTGAGTTTATTTTTGATGCTTTTCATATCTTCACAGCTACATCTTCCAAACTTATTTCTTCACAATGTCTAGTTTATTCTAAGAATTGCAGCTGTTCTGAAATCTTTAAATGAAAATGATTTCCCCTTAACTTTGACAGTAAATGTGACCACAGTAAGTTTGGACATATTTTTTAAATAATTTGCTACCTATATATTATTCTTCATCAGAAATACAGGTTATCTGCTCGCATCTCGTCAAAGCTGAACAAGTCATCCCAAAGTGGCATGACCCAGTTTCTCCACTAGCTCAGCCTTCTACTTTTCTTTCAACTAAAGTTTCTGCTTATGATGCTATTTCCATACATATGCCTTCAGCAGTAAAAATGACTAGATGAGAAAAAACTAAGCATAATAATACTAGGGCTAGATTATTTTTCATAACTTAAACTGTCTTTAAAAGTATCCTTAGTGTTTACAAAGACAAGTGGGAAAAACGTCTGAACCCTTTTGAGTCAGACGTGGACAAGTTAAAAGTTACAACAGAACTTACAAATGAATCACTAACATGAGGTTTGAATCACACAACCTCAAATATGAATACTGAAAGCTCAATAAGGACTTTTGTAATCAAGTCATGTTGTTCTCTTAATATTTCAAGAATTGGTATTATCATAAAATATAATGCAAATCAAGCTAACTTGTTTTTGTACCGAATTTTGCTTCAGATATTCATGTTCTTCATAAAGTTTAACATGGATTCTATGCAAATACCAACTTTCTGATCCTATTCTAGCAGTTATAGAAGTCAAACTTTGTTCTGGAGATTTTTAAGCAGTAAGTTATCATGGAAGATGGGTAGTTTTCATTTGATATCTTATGTCATCCCTATAGCGCAGTCACTATGAGGGAGGGGTTAAGCTGAAGGCAGCTAACAACACAGTCTCTAATAATATACTCAAGACACAGCTATTCAAAGTGGTTAAGAATTTAGGTTAAAAAATATTATTTTGCTCCTTACCTAAACTGTCTTTAACTCAAATTGTCTATACCTGAAACCTAGAATTTTAAAATAAACTATTTCTTCATGAATGGGCTACCTTTAGGACTGACCACACTACGTAGGTTACTTGTTTCTCTATTTACCTAGATGACCTATCAATCCTATAGTCACAACTATTCTCTGGCACTGGCCAAGTTGGTAGAAAGTATTCATCCACTGATATCTAGTTGATTATGACTCATTCTGACCCTACAGGACAGAGTAGCTCTTCCTTTGAGGGTTTTCAAGGCTATACAACTTATGAAAGCCTATTGCCTCTTTTCTCCCTTAGAATGGCTGATTAATTAGAACTTGCAACCTGTCGATTAGTAGCCAAGCACTTTTAACCACTGAGCCACCAAAGCCCCTTCAGAGAAATAAAGAGTGCCATGAAAATCAAAGCAAGCCTATCCACTAGCCTCTGATAGCAAACGCACCCTTCTTCAATGGAAAACCGAAGACTAGCTATTCAAAGTCTTCATAGTGGAGTCCTTAGTTTGGCCGCTGATGGACAGAGTGAAGGTTCACATCTACCCAGTGGCCTAATTCTGAAAGGTCTCAGCCACGAAAAGACCCCGTGGAGTACAACTCTACTCTCACACATGAGGTCTGAGTCAGAATTAACTCAATGGCAACCGGTCCGTGACTATTGCCTATCCATTTCATCCATCTAGTTCACAGAAACATTATACATACTGTAAACCAGGTACCTAACTCTATACAATTCCTCAAGTCATGTAATTCTGAAAATAACCAATTTACTGTTGCTTTATTATGCAATCTTATTCTTTCTTGACAATCTCAGGAGACAGGCAGTATCATTTTATCTTGGGTGGTTAACTGCCAGGTCCCAGAGTAGACTGCTAGCCCTGAGGGTGGGGTGGAAAAAAAGAGAAAATGAGGCTATTTACTCCACAAATATTTACAGCCTCGGAAACACTACTTTCCAACTGTGAGCTAGAACCCACTTGCTGGCAGTGGGTTCCATGGCATTTTTAACAGCAAGGTCAGCAATTCAAACCCAGCAGCTACTCTGTGGCAGAAATATGTTTACTCTCAGAAACCCTAAAGAGGATCACTATCAGTTAAAATCAATTCAGTGGCAGCGGGTGTGGTTTTTTAATGATGAAAGGTAAGTCTCAGCACATGGATTTCAACATATCCAAATTTACCAGTAAATAGGAAGTAGCAGAGTCTGATTTTTTAAGCTAAAGCAGTTTCACATTTAGAAAACCCAGCCTCCCTGTATAATATTACTAATATTTTGGGGGGGAGCAGAGGAAGCTTAGCAATAACTTAAATAATAGTAATCTAGTACTGGTGCCATTTAGACTTTCGCATACTTTTCTCCTAGACGAGCAAATTGCCTCCTGTTGGAATATTTTCTGTTTATGGGTTTAGGGGCTAATGTTATAAAGACCTCCTGACAGCTGAGGTAGTACCTTTTTTTGCTGGTGGTCCATCTTCTTGAAGTTCATTTTCATTTGATCTTTTTCTTCCTGAAGAGGTTTTAATTTTGCTGTTCTTAAGAACTTCAACCATTTCATTACGAGACAATTTATGGTTTATTATTAAAGAAGATTTATCAGTCTCATCCTAAAGTAAATTTATTTGAATATAGAGAGTTGTTAGTCCATGTAAAAACTACACGAAAGATCCCAACACTATATCATTATTTTATATTCACATTTGTTGAAACATTGTTATTTCTTAAGCCTTACCCTAAAATCTGAAATAACCGACGGTGTTGGCAAATAGGGGTACCACAAAAACCTAATTTTTGTACTCACCTTTGGGAACAACACCTGTTGTAAAATCCAGTTAAACCTCTATACTTAAAAATAAATTCAGCCTCACACTTCCTTAAGATGATCAATACTGAGTTAGAGGTTAATTGGAGGATAACTAAAGAGAACTCACCCTCAAGTTACATTCAAAATGTTTTGGAAAAAGTATGAGACCATTAAGACCATCACGTAACAATAGTTTCTTATACTTTTACTTCTAACGGAATTTCCACACTAGAAACTTACCAATTAACTACTCTGTTTCATAACCAAGCTTCCTGAAGAAGTATGTTTAATAACTCCTAGAAAATTTGGCCCTAGCTTCTAACACGTGCGTCTCCTATTTTCCTTCACCAAAGACCATACTAAAATAATCGAGATCAAATGATCAGAATATAGTGAATCTGCAAATAAAAGTACTGAAAGCCTGAGGTCCAGCAATTCAATGTCTGGAAAAAGTCAAGACCAAACAAGTTCCAAAGGTCTTATCCTCCCTTATTTCACAAGTTAAAATGTCTCTTTGTCCCTTCTACCACTCCCCATTACCGAAAAGCAAAACCTTCATCAACTATTGCCTGGATGTTTCTCAGAAGCCTCTCTGCCTCTAGCCTAATTCCATTACAATCTCTCCAGTTCTAAACACATCTACTTTTAAAACAAAACAAGTAACAATTTTGTCACACTTACGCTTAAAACCAATGTCTTCTCATTGTCTATAGAATAAAACCTAAACTCGTCAACATAATATTCAGGCCTTTTGCCATCTTACTCGATCGAGTCTACCACTCCAACCACATTTCTCATCACTTCCTACCTTTATACAAGTGTACTTTCTATTCAGACAACAAATTGCTTGTTCTTTCGTATATGGACTGAAAGGTTTCTCCTTTCCATGGTTACTTGTACTTCCCTACATCAAAGGTTTCTGTAAGGGGATGTCCAGTTGTCTACAGATGGGCTTTGGGTCTCCACCCTGCACTCTCCCTCATTCACAATGATATGAATTTTTGTTTTTTGATGCCTGATACCTGATCCTATCGATACCTCATGATCACAGGCTGGTGTGCTTCTTCCATGTGGGCTTTGCTGCTTCTCAGCTATCATGGAATTTTTAATGAACTTTTAGAAACCTTTTATTTTCTTGGCCTCCATTGATACCAACTACTCCTTCCCCATTCTTTCAATTGGCTAAATCTTACTTCACCTTGTGTCCTTCAAATTAATAATGTTCATCTCCAGAAAATATTCCCAAAATACCTACTTCTAATTTCCTACACATACTGGTACTCCCACTCAATACACATTATTATAATTACACGTCAGTTCTTCTTTCTTACTGGGGATTGGATTTTATTAATCCCTATCATTCCCAAAATCTAGAATAGTACCTGGCTAATAATCAGCATATGCATCTCAACCTTACAATCGTATTAAAAAGGGGTATTTCTTTTATTGCACATATAGAAAAGTCAGATTAAATAATGCATCTGATAACAATCTCTGCTACAGGGGATTAGACAGAGATCAAACTATACTTCTAGACTTCTCTTCATTTACCTTTATGGCATCAAAAGCCCTTCTGACATTCAAATGCTACTGGACGCTGAAGATGGACTTTCAAAATACAAAGGAGGACAAACCGCTTCCTGTAACAAGATGCCACTCTAATCTCTTCTAGATATTGAAAAAAACTGATGTTTCTTCTAAGCCACGGGAACAGCCAACCCTCAGGCATAGAAGGCCCTCAAAATCGTCAATACTAGCCAACATCACTCGCCTCATTAAAGAGAAGTAGTTAATTAAATGTTTCACCAAATATTGCCAGCTAATTTTAAAGTTGTTAATTTTGTACGGTCCAAGAATGATGTCTCCAAATGGCCCTTGGCAGAAAAAAAGGTTTCCCTCTCCTGCTCTAAATCTTAAGTTCACACACAAACTTGGCTGATCACTGCAATCACCTGGGGATCGGTTGAAACTACAGATCTCTGGGCTCCTCTCCAGGAGATTCTGACTTATTAAATGGAAATGGAGCTTACATGGCAAATGGAGCCCAGGAATCTTTCATTTCACATCCCCAAGAGATTCCAACGATCAACTAAGTTTGGGAACCCAAGCTCTAAACCAGTGGTTCTCAACCTGTGGGTCACAACCCCTTTGGGGCTCAAACGACCCTTTCACAGGGGTCGCCCGATTCATAACAGTAGCAAAATTATAGTTATGAAATAGCAACAAAAATAATTTTATGGTTGGGGTGTCACCACAACATGGGGACCTGTATTAAAGGTCGCAGCATTAGGAAGGTTAAGAACCACCGCAAAATATCTGGTTATTAGTTTCCCAGCCCACTGTTTTAGTCATCATTTCTGTATTTAAAAAAAAAATGATTTTAAGGGGTTTATAATAAAAGAGCAAACATAAAATATGAGCCAAAGTGTTTTAAAAAGGACTAAAAAAAGAGTACAAACTGATCACCTCAACCTAAACCAATTGAATAGGAAATTCAATTTGTATTCAATAAAGGCATTTTAAAAACCCCTAAAGAGTTCATGTGGCACAATATGTAATAAAATATATGTTTGCTGTTAATCATATAAATAGCATCAATGCATACTAAAAATAATTACATACAAAAAGTACAGTAATATCTATTTCCACTGAATTTCATGTTCTAGTCCCTTAACTCTTTAAGTTTTATGGACGTGTAAGCACATCTAAGTTCTTCCCACTTCCAAGATACCAGAAGTTCAGATAAGAACAATAAATTCCATTTCATGACAGGATAAGCAACTTGACATTCTTTGTAAACTATAAACTAGTCTTAGTTGTACATGCTCTTTTAAATTACTTTAACTTCCAATGGAGCGGCAGGGAAGCAGAGCAAGGAGGTCCCAAGGGAAGACAAATGATGGACGCTGGGGCCAGGGCGTGGCACCCCGTCTAGAAAACGCTCCTAAAGATCAACACACAGACCTTGATCTACCAACAGGCGTTTTCCTTGTTTGTTTTCTTCCCCTTTTCGTTTTTTTTTGTTTTGTTTTGTTTT
>NW_022103968.1:38563473-38591063 GCF_000313985.2 Echinops telfairi
GGAATGATGAGGGCAACAAATGTATAGATGTGCTTTACACAATTGATCTATGTATTGTGATGAATTGTATGAGCCCCAATAAATTGATTAATTAAAAAATAAATAAATAAATAAATAAATTACTTTAACTTCAAACTAAGGCACAGGCTTTTTCATCTAGTTTACAATTTTTATAATGTCTTAATGTGTTTACCAAGTCTTAAATTTTAAATTCTGAAACTTGATAGCCTCCTCTTTTTGCTTAACTATATCTATCAACTCTTGAATTTTCTGATTTTGTGCAATTATTACTATTTAGGGGGCGAAATAGAAAATTTAGTACATATATTTTGGGACAAGTAAATCACATGAAATTTTAAGTGTAAGTAAAAATAGTCAGTGGTAACACACTATGCAGAGGATGATCTCATTTCTGGTTTAAAAACAATCATGTTTATAAATATATCAAAGAAGCAGCACAGTCTATTGAAAGACAGGAAAAGCTGCAGTCAGACTGTCTTGGAATCTCAGCGTTTCCATGTCCTTGCTGTATGATCTGGGGCAAATTACTTGGCTAAAGTAAAAGATATTAACAGTATCCACAATATAAAGTCTTTATATTTAAATGAGTTACTTACATAAAAAATGCATAGTAGTCAATGTTTACAAACAAAAACAAGTACGAAATATTAGAAGAGCTAACAATTTATAGGATTTTTCTTTTTTCCCCCTAAGATATGATTATAGGGGCTTTTACTTTCTGTTATTTTAATATTATTTAATATTTTTATATTAACTGAACTTTATAAATACCATCTATTATTTTATAACTAGAAAAAAAGGAAAGAGCAGGAATTGTCTACAGACTACAGACTAATTGCAATCTCTTCTGCCAAGTCAATCCTTTAAATACTAGATGTGATATATCAATATTGGTTATCCTAAAATTAAGTTCTTTAAAATAGTGTTAGTTACTTAATAAGACTCATGCCAAACAAAGAAAAGAAAATCATGTTAAGAGCTCTAAATTCATTTCTATACCTCTAATTTTATTTTCACACTTCCAGATGTCAAGCCCACCTACAGCCAATTGGAATGTTTATCTGATCAGAAGACATTAAGGTTTTTGAGATCCTCAGGTAAAGGGCCCTTTTCCCATGCTGAACATTATACTATGTATAACTCAGATTTTAAAACATTCAGTCATTTCTCACAAAATAAATTTAAATAGTACATCTAACCAAAATCATGCAACTAGAGAAGAAGTCAGATCCACGTGTGCACATGTAATCATCTGTAAGGTATTCGCCAAGAGAAGAAAAGCAAGACTTAGAACTACACCATCATTTGTGCAAATGAAGTTTCAAGTGTCTGTATGAGCGAGAGAGTTCTTGGTATGCATACAACTTTCCTGGAAGGATTCAAGAAACATAACAGAGGCCACCACTAAAAAGAGGTATGGGAGTAAAGAAACTTAAACTTTTCAATTAATCACATTCACTTTTTCTTTAGAATTATAAATTTTAAAAATACACAGTAATATATCATGACTTTCATTTACTTAATTATTAAGTTCTTTATCAAGGCAAAATAAGTTTATAAAGTCTTACCTTATTAGGTTTCACAAGATTTTGAACTGAGTTTAAATTAATTTCTGATTCTGAAAAATAAAAAACCAAATTAACAGTAAGAACGTAGGCGTCTGAAAAATGTTGGAATCCGAAAAAATCTGAAATCTGAACAATCATGGAAGAACAATGGAAAATAAACTGTCATAGTACACACATTAATCAGAAAATATTTTGACCACCATAGAGTTAGTTTCAGAAAAGAAAAAAGTTCACACACAATATGCTAAGTAATAAAGAGGTGCCAAGCTCATGCCAGGGCACAGAAAAGCCAGTATTTTCTTCCTTGTCTGCTACATAAAGTTAAAAGCAACATTTTCCTACTATTTTCCACTCGTTTGTTTCACACACAAAATGGCAAAGGTTGAAAATGGAGTATTCACAGAACTCTGTGATAATTGGGTTTTGTGTCAATGTAGCTGGGCCAGCAATTCCCAGTGATGCTGCTGAGGCCTAGCAACCTCCCATGATGTGATCAATTACATGGTGGGATCTGGTGAGTAGCCAAGCAGTTGTAAGATTAGGGCGGAGTGCAACTCCCTCAATGAGGTCATAGCCCAGGTGCAACCGAAAAGAAGTTTCTCTGAGGGGTGTGGTCAGACTGCCTAATTACAAGTAGACTGTGGAAAAGCTTTTGCCTCTTATGCTGTGTCTGAATGCTGGTTATGGCTAGTCAACCTTTGGTTCTTTGGATTGAGCCAATGGCCTACCATATTGCCTGCTGATTCTGGGAGTCACGTGTAGTAGGCTGCCACCTGACCAGTGTACCTTGGATTCATTCACCACCAACTCACAATCCTTACCTGCTGACTTTGGATGCACCTGCCTCTGCAGCCTGTGGTGTTCCTTAGTTCACCAGCCCCTGCGCCTATGCAATTCAGGGGAGCATCTGACTTAACATCTGACCCACAGACTTGAAACTGAATAGGATGTACCGATTTGTATAACTGTCTGAGCCATTTTCCTGATATAAATTTCTACACACACACACACACCACCCCCCTCTGATTTTTCCTTCTTCTAGAAAACCCAGCCTAACACATTCCTAAAAAGGCAGGTGTGATGATAGAGTATATGAGGAGATTCAAATAATTCATGGAGAAATGGAAATTGTAACAAAATGGAATTTTCCCATGAACTTTTTTGAAGTTCCCTTGTATGCATCTTATAAACATTAAGTAACACAAACACATTCATTCCACGCATCTTATGCCATTTCTTAATTTTCCATTAAGATAATATTTAGGTTAAAAGCAAATTAAGGAAAATATTCCATACTAAGTTAATGAAAAGTCATATGTGTGAAAATTATAAGCTACCTATATCAAAGAATTTTCTGGCCACTGTGGTAGATAAGCTGCACAAATATCTCATTACTTATAAACTGTACTGTTTAGGTGTTTATAATATCTAAATAACAGAAATAGAATTTACTTACCATTTTCTTTGTTTAACTTTTCTTGGGTTTTGATTAATTCCTCTTTAGTCTTAGCTAACTCAGCTGTAACTTGATTAAACTTTAATTCTAAACAAGCAATAGCTTCCTGGGGGTCAGCAAGAGATGCAATATATAAGTGAGCAATTTCAGCCTGTTTCTTAATATCAGTGACATCATCTTGGAGAGAATCAATAAAATCTTCAATCTCTACACAATTATGTGCTCCCTAAAAATAGCAAAAACCACATGCCTAATGTCAACAGTGGCTTTCACTCTCAGGATGGCGCCACATGAGTTAGACAGTTTCAAAACATAAAAAGTTCACAACATGAAAATTTTAAATTACAAAGAATCTCCAATTATAAAAAAAGTTGTATTCCATTACTCCCTTTTGGCTGTATGTTCCATGAGGCATATTTTCCCACAATATCATAAGCTATGACAAATTATTACAAAATAATTGTTTACTCAATTCATGCATACATTAAATTATATACCATATATCCTCGAGTATAAGCCAACCCGAATATTAGCCAAGGCACCTAATTTTACCACAAAAACTGCATTAAAAATGTGCTGAAAAACTCGGCTTTTTTGAGAGGCCTTGGTGAAAAAAGCACAGGGAATTTTCACAACTCAGTCCAAATTCCCAAGCATGCCAGGGACACAGATAATGCTTTGACTATGAGACCCCAGACCTTACCTTCCCAGGCCCCTGAAGAGAGTGTTTAAAAAACATACAAAAGCAACAATCCAAAGGCAGCATCCATTTCAGGTTGAGTGGCAGCCCAGAAACGGTCACAGGAAAGGGAAATATCGTGCCCATAGGAGAGATGGTCAGTTGCCCAGCAAGGGCAATCCTTTTCTTAAACGAGGGGCTTCAAAGAGTTTGTGGAGAAATGGAATTAAAAGATAACGGGATTTTCCTAACGTTAAAAAATTCCCTCATATAATCCTTCTGTTTAGCGATATGAATTATCTCTTAAAGATCTTATACATTTTAAATTCCTCAAGTTTATAACACATCTGGGCGAAGTGCCCATAGCTGGACAAAAGGTATACAAGTTTCTGAAAGTACAGTATCTGAAGCAATACCAAAATGAGATAGAACTATACGAGGTATACATTGTTCAAAGTCCAATTGCTATATTAAACTAGATAGACTTTATGTTCCTGACCAAACATGGTTGATAGTAACACTACAAAGTAAGTTCTTTTTGTTTGTTCGAAAGTATACTATTTTCTCAGCATTTATGAGGCACACTAACGCCCCGTACCAAAAGCCTCAATGGATTGTTAAAAAATATCTCGGTCAACATACTTCAGTTCCAACTGTCACGGCACAATCTTCATTCCTTGGCTCTTCCTGATGTTCACATCTATCTACCAAATCTTTAAAGATAGCCAAACGACATTCGGCATTTTCTTCTAATTGCTCTCGTTCCTGAAGAAGAGTTTCCCTTCATAACACAAATTAACCCCATTAAGACAAAGAAAAGCAAAACTTCATGTTTTCTAAAAATACCATACACATTCCAGATCATTTTAGACATTGCTGACAGCTATTTTAAACCTGTACAGAGGTCACTTCTTTATCTAGATATTATTTAATGTAAAACAAATAAATAAAATTCTCAAATTTTTTCAGGACACGAAGGAGAAAACTTACTTAAAGTCAGCTTCCCGTTGAGCTAAATACTGAGTAAACTCCTGTGTAACTTCTTCTCTTATTTTAAACTCCAATGTTAACTTTTCTTTTTTTTCATTTATCAATTTATTTTTCAAGTCTTCTATTAAATCCAAGAGTTTCTAAAACATCAAAATATTAAAATTCTCACTAAGGAATAACTTACATTCCAAGAGAAACTGCAGACGACTAGAAAATAAAATTCTTACTTTTCATTTAACTTGATTATAATTATGCATCATTTAAAAATAATTACAACTAAAAGTTATGCGTTTGCAAAGATTCATAATCTGGAAAGCCAAATAAAACTTCCCACAACCTGGAAATACATTTGTATTAACTCCAATGTCTCTAAGTGTTTAGGTCCATTCAGAAGTCCCACCACAACAGCCAACCTTAAGGAACTGGTTCAATTGTGGTAGAGCTACAGAGTAAATAACCTTTTTCCTCACAAATAACACATGCCTTCTATGTGTGCCAACTTCTCCCTCACCTTAAAAGGTATCTCTGTAAATATGCTGGGGCAGAAAAATAGTGCAGGAACCCTTACAAAAATATCTCCCAGAAAGAGGAAACAGTTGGCAAACTAAAGTAGAAAGCATGTTATTTGCAAGAAAAAAAAGAAATCCCTATTATATAATCAATCAGGATGATATATACTAAACCCATACTTGTCACAATTCATTTCTAAATAAAGAAAATCAGGTTTCAAAAGAGCAATGTAGTCAGCAAGATCTTTATATTTAAATTTGTTTCTTATTCTTATTCATCTCATGTTTCTACCATGCCTAGATAATGTTATTTTTCTCATTTTAAGCCACCACCAATTTCCCAATGTGTATAGCAATAAGTAACTATAAAAGGAGAAGTGTGGGTGACTTAGAGACCAGCATGAACATGGAACTATCTGGGAGTGCTGGTTTATTATTAGCTACCAATAATTAGTTTTTATTATTATTTTTTTTTTTGTCGATTATTCTGTTTGAAAGAAAGATTCTGGTTGGCAATTCTAGTATAGCCTACTGTAGTGCCAATAAAATTGTGCTTTTAAAACAAGTCACTTCAAAAGGTTGAGAGGGGAAATGTACTTACATAAAAAAATAATAGTAATAAGCCAAGTTTGCAAGTGAGAGTTAATACATACTTTCTTCTCCTCGTTACTGAGAGCCTCGTCTTCTTCTAATGTCTGATCTAGATCTTCTTCGGTAAACTCAGGTTCTACATTCTGGTTTTCTTCAGCTCCTTCCAGATCCTCATCTTCCACCAGATCTTCTAGATTACTCTCCCATGACATAGTGGTTCTTTTAACCTTGAATGTTTTCCTGTCTGAATCACTAATGTCTACTGAAATGTCTTGAGAAGATTTGACAGGTGCAAATGATTTTTCTAGGGAAGTATTTAAAGTGTCTGGAACAAAAACCTGTTAAGATATCCAATGTGACTTTTAATAGAGAAAAGGCATTTACAGCTTGCTAAAAGATAGGTTGCAAATTTAAATCAAACAACAAATTTAATTTTAAAAGAAAAATGACAAATATATGGGGGGGAAATTAACACCCTTAAACAAACATCCTATGGGGAAAAATCTAATTGCACATATAAAACACAGGTAAATCCATCTACTTGGGTTATGCTCTTAGTACTATATTTTGCAGGTGTATACCCAAGGGCACTAAATGAGCCAGATAGATGGTACAGCAGACCATCGTTCTAAGAACACTTACAATATGTAACTGATGTTTATTATTAACTAACATTACTATGATGATTTTAATCCTTATAGAGACAACTTTTAGTCTTTCCCCATCTCTTTCTACTTGACCACACATGTATATTTAAATTTTTCAATGATTTCTCAAGTTTACAGTGGCAAGTACAAAATATATTATTTAATCTAAGAAAAAATAACTAATATTTTCATAAACAGAAGATGTTTAAAACATTCTGCAGAAGTTTAATTATATTTACTTTTTGTGCAATGGCCGAGAACTTCAAGACATTGAGCGTTTCATCATAGGCAAAACAACATTGGCTGATGTTGACAATCATGCATATTTTCCCTTTACCATTAAAATAACTTTGAAAATAGTGGGTGAGTTTACTTTCTCGGAAAGGCACATGCTGTTGAAATCTATGGGGGTGAAAAATAAAAACAAAGACATAAAACAAATCTCATAAAGTCAAGGTATTTATATGTCTACAAATTATGGATCCAACAACCCGGTCTTAAAATCTGGGTTAGTGAGCCCAGTAATAGTTTTTTTTTTTTGGTTCATTTATGTTATGTTCTTTACATACTACTAATATGAGTACCCAAGTAGCACATATGGTTGCAACCCAGACTATTAGCCAAGTAGTTAAGTGGCTCAAACCAGTCCAGAGGCATCTCCAAAGTGATCTGCTTCCAAAAGGCCACAGCCTGAAACCCTATGGAATGCAGTTCTATTGAATACACACTGCCGCCACAATGGAGAATTGACTCAACATCCACTAATAACACCTACTATTAATAACAACAATCCACTACACCAAATGTAGTGGCAATCACTAAACTGGGCTGTGTTTCCAAGAGTAGAGCAATCTAATATATGTTAGGAAATAAATTGACTAACAATGAGTGAAGGCTGAATTCTCACTTTCACAGCCTGAAATGCTAATCTGTACAGGAATCCATCATAACTAGAACACACACAATGTATTACAAGGAATAAAATGGCTTTCCATGCTAAACGCTCATCACGAGAACCTTATTCCAAAGTGTCTGTTGATAATTATATGTGTAATGGAAAATAGTAAGGAACCTTGATGGCACAAATGGGAAGTACTCGACTGCTAACTGAAGGCTGTTGGCTGGACCCCACCCAGTGTCTCCGTGGGCTCAGCTGGAGTAAGATGTGGTGATCCATTCTACATACAGTATAACTCACACAACCCCATTGAGCAGTCAGCTGTCTCATGGCCTGCTGTGAGCTGAAACAGACTCAGCAGCACCCAACACCATGGAGAATCATGTTGACTTTTGGTTAAGGACGGGACTAAATGGCAGTTCTCAAATTCTACTTCACCCTTAGAATCTACAATCTCTCAGTACTCCCTAAAATAGCCACACTGAACGTTTAAATATTATAATACACAGTATGTTAATAGCACTCACTTTCAGCAGCACTTACTTTGACTTTTCGCTGTTCTTTAAAACATTAATACACTTCCCAAGGGTCAGTAAAGAAGTGTTGATGTTTCCAGTCTCTCTTAACCTCTCACCTTCATTCTGTGTCTTCAGACTTCGTTCTGATCCAGCAAGGTCACACAAAGACAATCTAAATCATCCAAAATAATAACCATTCCTTTAAAAGTCCTTCAGAGCAACTCAAAATAATCACAATTTTTAAAATGATCAACTTACTCACTGACTCGTATCACACGAGGCATTTCAGAATCTTCAATCTGTAATATTTTTATAGTGAATATGCTGTGACTAAAAGGAAATATACAAAAAATAAATTAACATCTTTTCATTTTTAATGTTTGCATCCTAAACACGAGAGGCAAACAAAACAATAACTGAAATTCATTGCCACTGAATCACTTCTGACTCAGAGGAACACTAGCAGAGCAGAACTGCCTCCTTTTTCTCTGCGGAGGGTTTGAACAGCCCATTCCTAAATTAGAAGCTGAGTATTTTAACTATGAGGGCTTGCTAAATAAGAGACACAGTATTTTAAATCACTGAGTCCAAAACATCTAGCCCTACCTCCGGCATTATATTTTCCAAGTAGCTGACAGATATTTCAACCTAGTACTCCATTATCGCACACATACCTGCCCACCTAAACCAATTAAAGTACCTTTCAGCTAGCCCAAATCTCTTAAACCTGCTCTTTGTTGTGACCTTCCATCACAGGTTATGGATAGGGCTTTTTCCCCCTTAACAGAAAAGCGGTTTTAAATATCTTGCCTCCGCAATATATAACCTTATGCTTTCCTATCTCCAATCCTTTGAAAAATGTATCCTTATTTCATATTTATGATTCAACTCATGTAGTATTTGTGTTCATGAGTTAAGTAGGAAAAGCACAGAGAAATGCTTACCTTTGTAAGCAGCATTGAATACATTAACCATAGTCACATAAAAAGAAAGTACTAAATACCTGAAAGCCTTCCCTCAAATCCATAAACTAATGTTTAAAAAAATGCACTGATATTTTTATTTGTCTGAGTGTTCTACACTTTACAGGTTATTTTTAAGCCTATGAATCACTTCACATACCATAGACCCTGTTATCCACTGGAAGTCGAAATTATTGAAATCAGTAGTCTATACCCTGCGTGATTCAGGCAGGTACCATAGGGTTTGTTCTTTACCTTCTACTGGAAGCACTGTTCAGTTTTGTGAAGGCAACACTCTTGTTCTTTATTCCTACTTTCAAAAGTTTATATGCTTCTTTGGCATCAGATACTTGAATCCATTGAAGATCTTAAAAAAATACACATGCATCAATTTGTAACACAAATTTTGTTCTACAAATTAAATCTCTTAGATCTGTTCCTAGCAATGCATGGTAAAAACTCTCTTTTAGTAAGACACCTTTCATTAAATCGACACAGCTATTCTACTTGTTCCTAGCGAGAAGGTACAGAAGAGGACATTATAATGCTGTATTTATATATTTACATAATATATAATGTTATATTTTATAATTTATATTACATAAAGTAAATGGTCTTTAATTGTCTGCCAAAGGGAAAATTCAAAAGTAATATTCCTGAGAATTAGAAGCCCAGACATAAAATTAAAATGACAAAATATAGACTACACTTGAAAAACTACGATGTGACACCCGGCACATTGCAATCCACTGGTGAGTCATAAGTCAAATGTATAGAGTCATAACCAGCATTTTTAAAAGGATATAGAATAGAGAAAATACAGCAGTCCATTCCTTGTAGTAAGGGTAAGAATACTTACTAAAACTGTGAGTTAGAAACATGGTTAAATATATACACATCTGCAGATAGTGGCCATGAGGCTATTGATTCAGTGTTTTAATATGGTTTAAAAGCAGCCCTGTGGAAGCACAGTAACATTTCAGAGGTCCAATATGACTGCTCAACAACTTTTCCCATCTCCATTGATCCTCATACAAAGGTAATCCAACAATAATAAGCTGTATTTAATTGTTAATAAACATTTCAAAACATACTTCCAAAGCACAACTACCTAGTAGTTTCTTGATATTAACAATTCAGTGTAAAAAATTCCATTTCTAGTTTGCTTCCATAAAATATAAAAGGAATATTTGGAGGGCTAAATATATACCTTTTATAAAAGAATAACCCTTGACATCTTGGGAAAGGCGCAGCATCTTTCTTTTTTGGAACTTGGGTGATACAGGAACAAATAAGTCATATATATATTCATTGTAAATCTCAAAGAAAGAAACCCACACAGAAAATTTAATATTATTATCCATAGTCAAGCTGGCTTGTTCACAATCTGCATTGGATTCTTCAAACTCTGAGACATTCAAAGAATTTATTAAACTCCCTGTAGAAAAGAAAATTAAAAATTAAATTAGCAATTAACTAAAAATAACATAAAATATCAAATAAATCAAGACTTAGAATTTTAGTCTATTTTTATTCTTATAAAAAAATACAGTACGGTACCAAATTGAGATTAAAGGAAAAGAACATGTGTCTACTGTTAGTACATGAAATTACAGACACTAAAAGAAATAGCCAATAGTTAATCCAAATATAGTTTTGTGCCAGCATTTCAGAAATGAAACCCTGCAAGTCAGTGCAGAAATGCTCCTTAGCGTTCCCAAGATTGTTCATCTTCCAGGAGCACTCCACCTCATCTTTATCCTGTGGAGCGGCGGCTAGTGGGTTTGAACTGTTAACAGTCTAATACTTAACTGACTACGCCACCAGGAAGCCTTCAACATTCTAGATAGATATGTAAAATTGTATGAATTATTGCTGGTATGGTATTAGTGATTATGTTATTAAAATAACTAGATTTAGGAATGATTCAAATTTTCTATGATGATTTTTTTTAAAAAGTTGGAAAATAAGCTTTACCATGAAGAGTCTCAGAACTATCATTATGCACAGCAACCTAAAAAACAAAGTTATAAGGAAACATATTTAGTTATAATTGAACAAGAAGCATACCGCCTATCCAAATAAGTCACCTACCAAACCACAACTTGCCAGCCTCTCGATTCATGACTTCTGCTTTTTAGTTCTCTTACATACTACACCCTCATACGAGTAAGCTTGAAACCACAAAAACAATGCTTCCGATATTTTGCACAATCCCTGCCATCCACAGGCAACTGCTGTTAATGTTTCACTGCATCCCCTGGGATTCCTTTCTCCTACTATTGATGCACTCCCTAAAATTAAAACTTATCTGTAAATATTCAGTGAGTGCATACCTGAATAGGTGTAAGACAACATAATGATTGCTATTTTAAAAGCATCTAGATTCACAAAGCTCTGTAAATATAAATACTGTAATAAGCATCTTTATATATTATTCCCCCCGATGGTACAATTATTATCTTAGGGTATTTTTCTAAAACTAGAATTGATGGATAAAAAGATACTCCCTCCCCCCACACACAAAAGTTATGTTTTCCTTTTCTCTTAATATACTCAAGAACTCTCACTGCCATCAAGACAATTCAAAGTGGCCATACAGGACAGAGCAGCACTGCCCGTCAGTTTCTGAGGCCGTACATCTTTATGGGAGCAGGAAGTCTCTCATCGTTCACTGGGCAGCAGGATTCTGACTACTGACCTTGTAGTTAGCAGCTTAACCCACCATGCCACCAGCAGCTCCTTTAATAGAGCCTTGTCAAATTGCTTTCTAGTCACGACCTGAATTTATGCTGGGTGCAATATCTCTTACTTGTTCCATGACAGAAATTTCTTCCCTGGCTTTTTGAATGTTGAGGTGGGTCTTTTCTTTCTTCATTATTAGTATTTTTGTCTTTATACTATTATGATTTTATCTTTACCACATTAGTGCAATTTTGTTTTTTATTGCTTTCTGTTGGGTTTCCCATCTGTGAAGCACAGGAGGGGTGGATGTATAATGAAACTAACTGATACAAGGGTTGACAGGGGATGCAGGAGTGGGTGACGGAGGGAAAGGAAATTTAGGGAGTAAATCATGAAGACGGGAGGGAGGAGGGAGCACTGGAACGGATTTTGATTGCACAACTCATTTTAAAGGTGATTTAACCATTGGGGGGAGATGCTCTAAAATCAATGTGGTATGGTGTGGTGATTGTACGATTCTCCTTGATATGATTGAACAATTAAACTATTTGAATGAACAACTGAACTATTTGATTATATGATAGGTAATTTATGTGACAATAAAACTGTTGGGGGAAAAAACTGCCTTCTAGAAACACACTTTATGATCAAAATATGAAGATGCAGAAGCCCTGGTGGCACAGTGAGAAAGAGATGAAGTTTCTGGTCCCACGAAGATTCCCAGCCTCAAACCCCACCAGGGCAGTTCTACTGCAGTCACAAGTGACTTGATGGTGGTGAGTTTGGTTTTATAAGAAAGTGAACATTTCATTTAAAATTTTAATTACGTTTAATTAAACTCTTAATTACATAGGCAAAATAACATTTTGTTTTAACTGGATTGAATAGGCGTTTTTTTAATACTAACATTTTAACGTCCTTTATGAAGTATGCATGAAAATTTGTCATTAACCTCCATAATTTTGTTAAAAGGCTAAATTATCTTAATTTCATAAACCATCATGTACTCTGAACTTTGAACTCCAGTAAATGAAAAAACTTTTCCTTATGACTCTGAGACACTAGCTTTTTAAAAATGCCCATTTTCATGTAAAATTTATTTGTAGAAACCGTTAATAGTTTTCAACAATTTTGAATAGGATAAACAGCTAGGGAAAATAAAAAACACTAACATGAAGCTCAGATGAAAACCTTATAAAAGTTGTTACAAGTCTGTACAGCACAGCATATACATATATATGTACATAAAATCCCCTCACAGCCTATCTTTATGTAGTTATTTTTCTATTAATACATTGTCAGTTATTTCCTCTAATAGAATAAAACTTCCACGAGGCCATTACCATGTGTTCCCAGCATTTAGAGCACTGTCTGGACCATACCAGGGATCCTAATACAAACTTGGGAGCAAGATGAGGCTTTCTACTCCTGTAAAGACTTACAGCCTCAGAAACCCACACGGGCAGTTCTACTGGGTCCCACACAGTTGCTACAAGTTGGAAGCGCTTCAATGGCAGTGAGTTTGAATTTGAGTTTAAACACAAAATGTTCAATGTTAAAACATGATAAATCAAAGGAGATGGGACAAACAATTAGCAGGGAAATCGACAACCCATAAAACCAAAATCAAACCAAATTCAGTGCCGCCAAATCAACTGACTCATCGCGACCCTGCAGGGCAGGGCAGAACTGCCCCCGGTGAGTTCCCAAGGCTGTAACTCTTTACAGAATAGAAAACCTGTCTTTCTTCCAAGGGAGCAGCTAGTGGTTTTGAACGACTGACCTTGTGGTTAACAGCACAACAGGTAATCACTACACCACCAGGGATCCTAACCCATACAAGGCTTAGAAAAGTTTGTAGATAAATGGAATTAAAACATAATGCAATGTTCCCATAACTTTTTTGAAGTCCTTAATATATTAAAGTTTTCAAGTAAGTTCTTACAAATCACTAAGAAAAAGTCAAATTATCTTAAATGTGCAAACAACATGTCTGGCAACTTCTGAGAAATCTTTTGTTTTTTTTCCCCTGAGAAATTCTAAGACACACAAATTACCTCAAATGATTTATCCTTCAGAAAAACGTTTATAGAAATATATGTTTAAAAAAATGTTTCCTTACTGAACGTAACCAAAAACACAAAGCCACTGTTATCAAGTTGATTCAGGCTCATAAAGACCCTACAAAGCAGAGTATAACTGCTCCCCAGTTTCCAAGGCTGTAAATATTTTATGGGATCAGCCTTAACTTTCTCCCACAGAGTAGTTGGTGGGTTCAAAACCCACCAGAGAGCTCCTCAAAGACTGATTAAATAGTGAAGAGTGAAAAAAATCTAAATGTCCACCAAAAGAGAATATAAAAATATGATTAAAAAATAAGCACATAAGGAATATACAGTAAAATAGGTAATAGCCTTAAAAATTACAGATGACAAGGGCTTTCAGATGTGTTAAATCAAAGACTAAGTTACAGATAAGCTCTCATTTTTGTAAAACAAAACAAAGCATACTCTACATATAATAAAAGTATATGAAAACATAGTCATACATAACTTCCCCCCCCCTACTTAGCTGCCCTGCAATGCTACAGACATATATAGACAGTTGTTTGTGTGGATTTTATACAAGAGAAAAATAACACGTTGCTGGGCTGCTTTTGCTAACAGTGGTTTTTTTTCCCTTGAGAAATAGAATATGTGTGGGAAACAGAACGATTTCATAAGAAACTTCCACATTTCCCCCACATTCCCTTGTTTAAACATTGTGAGTACATTTTACAATAATAAAGAACTTCTAAAAAACCATCTATGTATTATTTAAACTCCCCAAACTCACTGCCACTGTATGTTTTGACTCCTAGTGACCCTACAGGATGGGGTAGAGCTGTCCCTGTGGGTTTCCAAAACTGTAACTCTTCGGTAGTAGAAAGCCTCACCTTTCTCCCACTGAGGAACAGGTGGTTTCGAACTGCTGACTTTGTGGTTAGCAGCCCAATGGGTTACTCATTACACCACCTGGGCTCCCTATGTTATATAAAGTACAATGTTACTTCTACAATCCAAAAGATTTTAAAACTATTTACATTTGTATTGTTGAAGCATTCTTTCTCTTTGTAAAATACAAAACAGGTATGTTTTCAAACAAGATATCAATATTTTTCTCAAAAAGGAAAAGTAACCAGCACCACCAGTCTAATACCGGCTGAAACCAACTAAAGATTGATAAAACTCAAGATCTATATATATTTTATCTACTAAGATACTTCCATACCTCTTTAATTTGCCGAAGCAATGCACTTTTGTAAGCAATTTCTTCTTTCTCTTGATCTGGTGGCAGCCGTATGTATTCTCTGGATCTATGTGGTTTAAGGTTCATCTTTGTATATAGTCTTTCCCGAAGACTGTCGAATAATACACTGAAAGTTCGAGGCAGGATACCAATATTTTCTTCTGTGCCTGAAAAGAACTTTTGTTTTACACCTACTCTTCTTACAAATTTTCGCATTTTTGACATTTCAATTTTAGTAAACAATTTATTATATAACTATTTGTGCCTTCATGGTAAGAATCTGACAGTAATTAATGCCAAGGGCGAGGCAAGGGTAACAGTGACTGTGAGAGTCAAGATAATGTGCCAATATGGCTGGGTCATGATTTTGTGGTTTGGGCATTATGTAATAACGGAGAAATGCTCCATGTTCCTATTATGCTGTTTTTAGAAGTGCTGGTGGCATTGTGGATTCCATGTTTGGCTTTGAACCGTAAGGTCAGCAGCCTGAACTCAGCAGTCGCTCTGTGGTAGAAAGATGTGACTTTCTACTCCCATAAAGACTTACATACACCCTCGGAAATCCAAAGGGGCAGCAGTTCTACTCAGTCCTATAGGGTCGCTATGAGTCAGAATCAACTAATTAGCAACAGGTATACTACCAATACGAAAGAGCTAAGAGAAAGTGAGAAATTGAGGAATCACTCAAAGTTTTCCATGACTTTAGTATCCACTGTATAACGAACATTAACTATTCTGATGTAAAATCTGAAATTAATATTCAGATCAAGTAAGATTTGTACTCCCAGTTACAAAGTATAAAAAATAAATATAAAATGTGTTCCTGGCAATATATTATCATAGCCATCTAGTTTCTAAATTTTCATTAGCATCATACTCTCATGATATGGGCAAGGTAATTTCACAGTAACCTAAATCAATCTGAATTAAAAGGCATTTACAGTTGTGACAGAAATTATACAACTATTCTGAAAATAGGCATATTACTGTTGTTGCTTTTTTCCCTATCAAGAGTAAAGCAAAGCATTACCTTGTATTGTATATGTTTTTCCAGAGTTGGTTACCCCATAAGTAAATATCAGCCGACTTTGTCCTTTCAAGAGATCCTTTACGAGTTGCATAATGCAGCCCTGAAAGAATTCCTTCTGTGTAGTTTCTGGGCCAAAAACCTAAGTAAGCATTTTAAACATATAACTTTTTAGAAAGCTCAATCTAATTGTTACATTATATATTATGTTTTAAAAATTAAGGACTCATTCTTTCAGACTGTTACTCACTCCAACAAGTACACTTGACAGCTTAACCACTAAGTATCAGAAAGTTTTAAACACTGGAATCTAACTCAGTCAATCAAGTTTTGAAAAGAACTTACCACTTTTTAAAAAGGGGGCCGGGGAATTAGAATACTGTATAGTGATTAATTTACTTCCAACTGTATGTTAGAGGGCTTTTAAAAGTTCATGAAATGTGGACTTCAATGAGAATGGAAATTGTCTAAAACCCTTTTGAAGTCCCTTCAAATTTATGAACTTGAAATTTTAGCCTTATACTTGAGAAAATATTACAATGTTTAAAATCTAAGGTTTATAAGTATAAAATATTTAGTTCATTATATATATTATTAACTAAGTTGACCTTACTATTTTCTAAAAAAAAAAACAAAAAAAAACTGATCAGTTTCTCATGGACACTTACCTTAGAAAAGCTGAATTTCTGTGTCGTCTGCCCAAAGCTTTTCTCAGTTGACTGACTGAAGATATTTTGAGGATCTTTAAGTAGAATGGTCTGTGAATCCAAAACACACACACAGCCCTAGAACATATGTCCACAATAAATAAATCGGAGCAATAGCATCCTACCCATTCAGTGAAAAATAAATGTTAGAACTCAATTAAATTCAACACAAACCTCAGATTCACGTTCCTTTTCTGATTGTGTTAATGGTCTTATTCGAAGACAAACCTGGAGATAATCTTTGGGCTCCAGATTATTTATCTTAAAAATAAGAACAAAATTACTTTAAAAAAAATACAGAATGTAATTTTTCAGCAGTCAGCTTTAACATAGCTGTTGGTTACTTAGTCGGAAACTAAAAAGAATCTATGCAAATAGTCTTAATTCTTTTTTTTATCCCCAAACCATTTTATTAGGAGCTAATCCAGACATTATACCATTCCATAGTACAATCACATCAAGCAGTGTTGTATAATTGTTATTAAAATCAGTTTCATAGACAAGAAAAATGAATAAATAAAATCAGTTTCAAAGTATTTTCTTCCTTCTTGAACTCCCTGATATCAGGTCCCCCCTAAGCCCTCCCTCCCGACCCCCACACCTCAAGAACCCTTCTTCTAGTTGTTGTCTCTGTAGTTTCATCAACCTGGGGCTTCATATACCGACAAACAGGAAAACACATTAAAAAAGATTCAAGGAAGCTCCCAACAATGACAAAATATAACAGAGATAAACCTCAATATGAAGAGAAAAAAAACCCAGAAAATATTAAAACCAGATTCAGCACAAAGTATATTATAGGAAAGATCAAGTGATAAGATTTTAACCATTTAAGTCAGATTTATCATTTTAATCTACTATCATCATCTCTCTAATACTTTGTCTGATAACCAGGTTATTCCCATCCCTCAGTTATTGTTACAGGGAAATCACCAGAGGCTTATTTATTCCCTCTGTAGATCCTACAAATGTATTTTGGGCTTCCACTGTTTCCACAGCCTTCTGCACATCAAAATCTCATAATTTAAGCTCTGATACTATTTCCTCTTTTGGCTTTGGATTATTTAATTTACAATCCTTGGTTCACAGATGTTGGTGTGCTTCTTCCATGTGTAGCATGATTCTTTTTATGAATGTTTTATGCCCATATAACTCTATAACTAATAAAATTAGCAGGGACTAATTTTTATATATATATAACTAATTTGTTATTTATAACAAAAACAAGCATTATAGAAAAATCATAGATAACCAGAATATTCTATTAGCAGATAAGCAAAACAGTCTATTAACCCAAATGCTTAATTTCATCATGCATTTAGATTACTTATTGTTCTGTTGGGGGAAAGAAATAGAATCATTAGTAGCTCTTTGTTAAAGTATAATTTTAAATGCATTCTAAAATAAAAAATAAAAAAACTTGGATAAGCAAAAAATTCTCTAAAGAATACAACCTAGGTAAACAAGACACACAAAAAAACAGAAAATATGAACAAGTTTGTATCTTCACAGCAATCCAAAAAATAACCAAAAACCATGTCACATTCCAACTTTGGTAGCTCCCTGGTAAATTCTCTCACAAACATTTAGGGAAGTAAATATCAAATTGCCAATAAACTCTTTTAAGATGCGATCCTCCAAAAAGTTTTAAAGGAAATGTAAGAAGCAGAAATACTCCTCAACTTATTTTTGGAATTCAACATAAACTTAGCTTGAAACATTCCTTTAGAAAATATCAGTTAGTAAAAACAAATAATATAGACAAGAGGATAATACAACTTGAATAATGGCTTAACCCAGGAATCCAAGATCAATTCAGCAAGAAAAAAATGAATCAGGTTGATGGCCCAGACCAAGAAGTAGAGGTGCAGGCTCCCCACGACCTGGCTGTGAGACGTAGGCACCCTGTGCTACCACATACACTCCCGATGCCTACCTTGGCCTCCAGCCCTCTTTTGAAGTACAACCAGTTGCACAAACTAGGCCAGGCTTCTCGCTGTGCCCCTCATCCCATCCTGAATACATGGGCCTCTATCCACACCCCCGACTCCCAAAGACCTCTTCCAGCTGAGCAGGGCTGCACATCCTGCCTGGGCAACCTCCCCTACCTTTTCCAGCAGGCAGCATTCTGCACACTATCCTGCCCACCCTCCCCTGTACCCCATTCTGCTCATCAGAAGTTGCACTAATTGCTTGTGGCAAGAAAGAGGAAACATATTATCTCTTAAAAACTGTAACAAGACCCTGACCACCCAACAAAAAGGTTGCACATCAGAGAAAAGACATGTTTGCGGCATACCACTAAACATTTCTCTAAGTCACACAAGCCTCACGAAAGAAGACCACCATGTGTTTGTGACACACCATTCCCACCAGTGAGGAAAACAAAACAAAACACACTCAGGCAACCAGCAGAAGCCTTGTCAGATATACACAGACAACTCCACAGCAATTCAAACCATATAAACGGAGGAGACAAGACAGAGAAGAAAAGCCACCTCCCAAAACACCAAAACAAAAGCAATACAAAAAAGGGCCCCAAAAGTTAAGAGTGTATTTCTCACTGGAAAGCATCAAGGCAAGAAGGCAATGGGATGACATACACAAGGCCCTAAAAGAAAAGTACCAAGCAAAAATATATCCAGCAAAACTATCTCCAAAAATAAAGGTAAAATTATATTCCCAGATAAACAGAAACCAATGGCATATAAACTCCAGGCTCTCAAAGAAATATTAAAAGGAATCCCTTCAGATACAAAACTAAAGATGTTCAACAATAGCCCCCCCAAAAAACAAACCCAAAAACAAATTCACCTCCATTGAGTCAAGTCTGAATCAGAATGACCCTCTAGTACGGGCAGAACTGCCCCGTGGGGATGACGACATCACCCAGATATCAGACCAAGTAAAGACTTGGATAAAGAGTACGATAAAGCTATGAAATCAATGAAAAATCACCAGAAATAGAAAGATATACATGGCAACAACTTCAAAACAATAAAAGGGGAATAAATGGTGTAGCGATAAAACTTCCATACTGAAAGAAAGTCAGGATGTCTCACAACATAAGAGGCTGTTTTAAACTTGGGATGATAAATCTATACTTCAGGGTAACGACACCACCACCCCCAAAATAGAAAACAGAAAAGATGGAGACACACAAAAATAATACTAACAAATGAAAAGAACAGAAATAAATATAAAGAGCACATTACAGATAGTAAACACAAAGAAACCATTAACACTCCCCACCCCCCAAAAACCATAACAATACAGAAGCAGGAAATCCACACCTCTTGTTAAGCACATTGAATATTAATATCAAAATGTTTATATTTCATAAGAGACACACCTGAGACAAAGACATAATTAGGTTAAAATTATTGTTTCGAAAGATGGAAAAATATACCAAGCAAACAGTAACCAAAAGAACAGAAGTGGAAATATTAACATTTGACCAAATAGGCTTTAAAGTAAGAGTCACTATAGAAGACAAAGAGAGACATTATATAATGATTAAAGGGCTAATTCGCCAGAAGACCTAACAATCATAACTATTTATATTTATCCATCGAATAGCAGAGCTCAAAAATTTATAAACTTTAACAGAAAAAGACAGAAATAGATCTAAAATAACAGACATACTTTTCAATGATAAACAGAATTAGAAAAAACAACAACACAGATTTAGAAGAATTAAACACTATCAACTCAATAGCCCTCACAAACAGTCCCCATCGTAGGACAAGGTTCTGTTTAGACAACTTCAGAGTAGATAGGTTCTTATGTAATCTGAGTTCTTTTTTTTTAAGTTTCCATTATTATTTCCTTTTTTTAATCAGTGTCTTTATAAATGTGATCTTTATTTGTCTTTGGTGGTCTCTATAAGAATGATATCATCAGCAAATTATATACTGCTACATTATATATAGTATATATTACTAACAATGAGATATACAGAAAATAAAGAAAAGACCAAACTTGATGTAACAAGAAACTCTGAAACTTGCTCTGAAGCTGAGAGTAGTAAAGTGAATGAAGTAACAAATAGAGCTGAACAGAAATTTCTGAAACGTAGCTAGCTAACAAAAACAAAGATTATAATGAACTGGGCAAGGACCTGGAGTTAGAAAACCCAAAGGGAAGAATACGCTCACCATAACTCCAGCTGAAAGAACTGAAGAAAAATTAAACAGTTGAGCAGCAATATTGAAGGATTCTATAGATAAAATACTGAAGCATGTAGGAAGAATCAAAAGAGGAAAAGAATGCACATCAATGCACAACAACCAAACATTTCCAGAGGCAACATGACCAAGAACTGATGGTGCAAAGGAAAGAAGTCCAGGATGCTGCACTGAAGGCATCAGCCGAAACAGCACTCTGGGAATTGACAGGACGGCAACTGAATTGTTTCCACCAACTGACGAAACACTGGAAGCCCTTACTATTCTATGCCAAGAAATTTGGAAGACAGCTACCTTGCCAACTGGCTGGAAGAGATCCACATTTGTGTGCATTCCAAAGAAAGGTGGCTCAACAACATGCAGCTATTATTAAACAATGCTATTAATATCACACACAAGTAAAATTCTGCAGAAGATAGTCCAAATTTTGTTGCAGCATTACATTAACCGGCGGTTGTCTGAAATTCAAGCCAGGGTCAGAGATATGGAACAAGGTATATCATTGTTGACATCAGATGGACCTTGATTGAAAGCAGAGAGCAGCATAAAGCTATGTGTGTTTCATGGACTATGCAAAGGTATTCAACTGTGTGGCTACACTGAGAAAATGGGACTTCCAGAATACTTCACTGAGCTCATGGTCAACCTGGTATACTGCACGGTTTAAAATCAAGAAAGATGTGCATCATGGTCAGATCCTTTCATATTTATTCAAACTGTACCTGGAGCAAATAATTTGAGGCTGGACTGTATGAAAAAAGAATGTGGTATCAGGATTGGAGGAAGATTCATGAACAACCTGCAATATGCAAATGACACGTTTGCCTGCTGAAAAGCCAAGAGGACTTGAAGCACTTACGAGAAGATCAAAGACCCTTCAGTATGAATTACAACTCATTCATCCTTTTAACTCACTGTCATCGAGTCCATCTGATTCATTGTGACCCTATAGGACAGAGTAGAACTGCGACTCTGGGTTTCTGAAACTGTAAATCTTTATGGGGATGGAGATCCTTATCCTACTTATAGTAGGAAGGATAGTAAAATCACAGCAATATTGATATCTGTTGGTGACCTTATGAACTAGTAGCTTAAGGTTAAGTTTCAACACTAAATCATTCTACTTATGTTGATGATGTCATCTCTATAAAGGTGGGTTTTAGTAGTTCCTATGATAAAACACAAGTGGCACTGCCAGGGTTAGACAGGAAACTGCAAGGTCAGTGTTTCAAACCCACCACTTGCCTAATATGTGAAAGAAAGATGAGGCCTTTTGCTCCTATAAAGACTTATAAAACCGTGGAAACCCTATACAAGGCCATAAGGATGGAGAATACACTCGGCAGCAGTAACACACACACACACACACACACACACACACACACACACACACAATGGAGCTCTGGTGGTGAAGTAATTAAAGCATCCATCTGGCTGCTAGCCAAAAAATGATTCAAATCCATCAGTCATTCTAAGGTAGAAAGAGGTCTGTTTCTGTAAAGTTCATGTACAGCCATGGAAATGCTACTCTGTTCTCACTGGGAGTCAGAATCATCTCCAACGCAGTGCACTGGTTTCTGATGCAATGGTTAAGTGCTCAGCTGCTGATAGGTCAGTGGTTGGAACACACAAGAAATTTTTTTGGAGAAAAAGCCTGGTCATCTGCCACAGCCTAGAAAACCCTGTGCTGTAGATTTACTTTGTACTCTAGGGTCACTTAGTTGGAAAGGACTCGATGGAACACATCAACCACTCACAATCAGTAAAGAACAGGAAATAGTAGTGTTTAATCTGATCCAAAAATTTTTGAGGCGCTGTGCAATCCCCAAAAGCAAACATATCCCACTACGAAATAATTGTGGTTAAGAATGAAGTTATTTATTTCCAGTTGGCAACTAGTTAAAGCATCACTCACTCGCTGCCATCAAGTTAATGCTAACTCACAGCAACCTTAAAGGACAGGGTAGAACTGCCCCTGTGGGTTTCCAAAACTGTAACTGTTCATGGGAGTAGAAAGTCCCATCTTTCTCCCATGCAGTGGCTGGTGGTTTTAAACTCCTGACTTTGTGCACTGCATGCGAACTGGTAACCACTAAACCACCAACGTTCCCATAGTTAACATACTTAAAAAGCTGTTTGGACCAATTACTTGAAAAAGATCTTGAAATACTTCTTTGGGCCTAGAGGTATGACACAAAAATTACTGATACACCAATCCCATCAAAAACCAAACCCATAAAAAAACAAAAAAAAACAAACCCATTGCCACTGAGTCAATTCCAACTCATAGTGATCCTAAGGCTGTAAATCTTTATGGGAGTAGACAACCTCATTTTCTCCCAGGGAGTGGCTGAATCCATTAAGTTCGGGCCTCTCTCCTCTAGGAAACCCTCCCCAGCAAAACAAAAACCAACCCTTTCCATTCAATCATGATAATCAATATATTTTTTCTTGTACTTACCTCAGCGCCTGAAGCAACTAAAGAAAACTCATGAGAGAGATCAAGCTTAATGCCATCAAAATTTATTTCC
The DNA here is from genome assembly GCF_000313985.2 of Echinops telfairi. NCBI lineage: Eukaryota > Metazoa > Chordata > Mammalia > Afrosoricida > Tenrecidae > Echinops > Echinops telfairi. The sequence continues at coordinate 38,586,738 of NW_022103968.1, forward strand.
GAAGGCCTTTCAATCGGGTCAGCACTAAAAACATAAGAAGGTCTGGGAGCCCCATCTTGATTCAAATTAGATTCCATTCTGTAAGAATAATAGCATTTTCTTCAGACAACCTTAGTTAAATCAGCGTGCAAACCAACCCATAGCCATATACCTAGAAGTAGTGCAAGGAAAGAGTAAACTGCTTTATCTATAACACATTGACCCATAAGAAAAAAAAATAAAACCACTCACAGATTCAGAACCAAACAATATTACAACTAACCTGCCACTATTATTCATATGATCCAACCCAAATCTACAGCCAGAGTACATGAGCAAAGATAATGCATAGGGACACATTAAAAATAGTCAACCTCAGCCTAAAATCCTCTCAGGCATTAACTACTAAGAGAATCGTCCTGGTGGCATAGTGGTTACACAGTGGGCTGCTAACTCCAAGGTCAGAAGTTCAAAGCCACCAGTTGCTCTACCAGAGAAAGATGGGACTTTCAACTCCTGGAAAGAGTTACAGTCTTAGAAACTCACAGGAGCAATTGGACCTTGCCTTATAGGGTCACTATGAGTAGGCATTGAGTTTTATTTGGTTTGGGTTAAGTTATTTTAGTTACTTAAAGTGTTCTGGAAAATGTTAAAGGTTTTGAAATATTTTCGCATTTATGAATTAAACTGTTATCTAGGAAATTAATTTTAATTATACCCTTTCAACTGAAAGAATGTAGCAGTCAGAAGAGAATCTAGCATATAACAAACACCAAACTCACTTCCACCAACTGGATTCCAACTTAAAGAAATCCCATAGGACAGGGTAAAACTACCCCAGTAGGTTTCTGAGACTTTAACTCTGTCTGCAGTAGAAAGCCTCATCTTTCTCCCGTGGAGCAGCCAGTGGTTTCCAATCGCTCACCTAGCTGTAACCCACTAAGACACCAGGGTCTACTTTATGTCATCCAAGGTACGTCTGTAACAGAATATGGAATATATGGTACGTCTATATACAGTACGTCTATAACAGAATATGGAATAACGTATCAGTGAACTGCTACAACTGAATTAAACATCAAGTCACAAAAAGTAAAAGTAGCCTTAAGGTTAACCTCAAGTAAAAAATATTAACATTCGTATATTTACTGACAATCTACTCAACACACATTAGCAACCAAAAAAAGAGAAAGCTCCATGCTGAACTTGACCTTTGAAAATACTGGAAAGGATGTGGAATAGTGACTCCCAACTATGACCCTTTACTCAAGAAGAAAGTAATGAGTACCCAATTTTTCCTTTCCACACTAAAATGCAAAAGGCCTAACAAAAATGTACATTTACCTTCAATAAAGCCCAGCAGACTATAGGACCAACCAACAACGACACAAGTTTAACATTCTTTTGTGCTCATCTTTAGGGTATATTTAGTGATGTCATGAAAAAAATGGAAAAATGGTTTATTGTAGTCTCAGAAAATATTTAAAGCATGCAATTTACAGGTGAATAAGGGGGAAAAGGAATCCGATGAAGTTAAAAATCACTGACCTAAATCACTGAAAAACAGTTTGCAAATACACTTTAGTACCGGCTTGACACTTCATAATGTAGACATGGAAATGCCCAGAAAAAGATATGCATCAATTCTTGGTTTTTTTAAAAACAAAATTTTCTAGTAATCCTTTTAAAAAAATTGCTGCATTAGCAATAATATGTGCACCTCCTAAATAGTAAGGTTAAAGAGGTTCGTACTGATTCATATTTCAACTAGCAAATTTCCCCAAAACATTTTTTAAATCGGTTGAGATATGCTGTCTTGTTCACTGCAGCATTTCTCAGGCCCTACTACACGCCTGAAAGGCGCGCCGGTGGCTCGCTGGTTACGCGTTGGGTTGCTAACGCCAAGAGGAGAGAAGTTCAAGCCCACCCGCGGTTCTGTGGGAGAACCGTGCGCCTGCCTGCTCGGGTTCTAAGATTTCTCCACTGCAACCTTGGCAGGGGCCGCCATCGAGCCGCAATGAACTGCTGACGGAAAATTCAAGTAAAACGGGGCAGCGCCCAGACTTAAATCCTGATTCAGGCAGTGCCGTCCTGGCTCGGAACTAGACTCTTGACTAGGAGTGGCGCACGCCACAGACTTAGGGGCCCCCAGCGCCTTCACAGTTCCGCAACTCGGTCTCTCACTGGAACCTTAGGGGCGCCAGGAGCTCTGCGGTCAATGCCAAGATTGCCCAAGCCGTTTCCCACCGAAGGCCCAGCGTGTGCTGTTATCCGCCCCTCTCCCGGATCCCCTCACCCGGGTCCCCGCCTTACCTGCACGCGTCGCCGCGCCAGCTAACTCCACCACGGTGTTTTCAAATTCAAACAATGGCGGCCAGCGCGCCGCACTGCCTGCTGGGAGTGGGCGGGGCCGCCGCGCGCCGCGGGCTGGAGCGGCCGCGGCTCCTCCGGCGCCCGGAAGAAGGTTGCAAGTGGGCGGAGGCGGGCTCGCGAGGGGCTGGGCGCGCACGGGGAGCTTTCGGCCGGCTCCCTGAGAGGCGCGGTGCTGGCGCGGCCTCGCCTCGGTCAGCGGGGGACGCGGATCTGGGACTCCATCCTGGACATTGTAAAGACTTGGCGGAGACGCGAGCGTGGTGAGGCTGCCGCCGCCACACCTGACCGGCCCCACGGCTCGTCGGTAGACCAGTAGTTCCTGCCCGATGGGCTCCGCATCCGGAGAGCCTCGTGCGCCGAGCCTTGCCGGCCTTCGGAGGACCACTGCCCTCGCTGCCTGCCGTCCACCGCGGCCCTCGTGGAGGATAAAAAAAAAAAGCCCCGATGTACTTTTTCTTAGCATTTTTGTTTTGGACTTTTTGAATGTGGAAAGCAGCGGCCGCTGCTAGGACCCGCTGGGCGAGGTCTTCACAGTGTCCAAAATGTAGGTGGCTCCTCTTCCCTTTGTTAAGATTACTTGCCTACGGCAAATATAGAGGGTCTCTTCCTGCGGCGCTTCCTTTTCAAGAAAAACTGCCAACTGCTAGCTTTGAGCCATGCCCTACCTGGTGCTGATCTTACAGACCCAGAGAACAACCCTTTCAGGTAGGTACGGTTATTTCGCCCCACGTATGCATTCCGAGGAAACTTGAGTTCACAAGGTTAAGTAATTTGCTCAAACATTATGTGATTACTGCTTGTAGAGATGGGACTTAAACTCGGGGGAGTGAGTCAGGGTCCACTCTCTTATTTTCATTTATTTGACTTATTAATTTTGGAACATCTAGATTGATGAATGTACTACCTTTCTTTGCTTAGTTTATATTTCGCTTCACCGACCCCTACCCTCACTAACTTCCTTCATTCCACAAGATGATCATAGTTGAAGTGACCTCTTTGGGAGTAGAAAAGAGAATGGTGGGCCAAGAGTTAAAAGGAAGGAAAAAAGTAGATGCGAAAAGGAATAAAGATAATGAAGGAAAGAAAATGAAAGACTGGTACAGATCAAGGGAAAATATGGGTCCAGGCTGAGCCCCCAAGCCTGTTGGCCTTCAGGTCAGAATCTTCATTTGATAATTACTTGTAGAGCTGGGACTTAAACTCAGGGGAATGAGTCAGGGCCGACTCTTATTTTCAACTATTTTACTTGATTTAGAGGTTATTGGTATACAGACACTCCCAAATTCCTCCTCCCAGACCTTTCCTCTCAGAGCATAAATCAGATGCAAAGGTTCAAATACCAACTTAACATCACATAGATGTCTACCAGATCCCTCAAAATGGGACTCTAGATTTTTCACTCCAAAGCACCAGCCCAGTCTGCCATAATCCTCTCTTGAGCATAAATGACACTGCCGTGCTACCATGTGTCTGCCCAGTTATGTAAAACACAGGGATCACCTTTGAGTCCTCCTTTTTTTCCTCATCACCCACATCGAGTTCATTAACATAGGTATCTATCATAACAGCAGTTCTCAACCTGTGGGTCGTGACCCCTTTGGGGGTCAAATGACCCTTTGACTGGGATCGCCCAATTCATAACAGTAGCAAAATTACAGTTATGAAGTAGCAATGAACATTTTATGGCTGGAGCGGGTCACCACAACATGAATTGTATTAAAGGGTGGTAGCATTAGGAAGGTTGAAAGATTCCGTTTCCCTTTTTTTTTAACCTGTTTCCCTTTTCATTGCACAGAAAACCATAGCTTCCCAGCTGATCTTGTGATTTGAAATCCTTTTTCTGCCCCAGACTATTTTTTTTTAATTATTTTATTGGGGACTGGTACAATTCTTATCACAGTCCATACATACATCCATTGTGTCAAGTACATATGTACATCTGTTGCCCTCATCATTCTCAAAACATTTGCCTTC
>NW_022103968.1:38592001-38602462 GCF_000313985.2 Echinops telfairi
GTGTCAGTAAAGCGGGCACCCACTGATATGATTTTCAGTTCTTTGATGTCTGATAAGTGATCCCTTCTACACCTCGAGGTCAGACAGGCTGTTGTGCTTTTTCCATATGGGCTTTGATGCTTCTCAGCTAGATGGCCACTTGTTTGTCTTCAAGCCTTTAAGACCCCAGACGCTGTATCTTTTGATAGCTGGGCACCATCAGCTTTCTTCACCACCTTTGCTTATGTTCACATTTTTCTTCAGCAATCATTTTGGGAAGGTGTGCATCCTGGAATGCCAATTTAATAGAGCAATGTGTTCTTGCAATGAGTTAGTGCTTGAGTGGGGGCCCAATGTCCATCTGCTGCCTTAATACTAAACCTATACATATATGCACATAGATCTATTTCCCCATCATATATATAAATATATTTATATATGTGCATGCCTGTATTTAGACCTCTATATATGCCCTTTGCCTCCTAGTTCTTTCCTCTATTTCCTTTTATTTTCCTCTTGTCCCACTAGCATGCTTAGCCTTCATTTGGGTTTCAGTAATTCCTCTCAGTTACATTGCCCTTGATCAAGCCCTGGCAGGCCTCCTACACCCTCCTCGCCGCCAATTTTGGATCGCCTGTTCCTATACTTAAGACTCTTGTGTAACTCTTTAGAATATATTTTCATGCAGTGAAAAAAAACCAAGATGCAAAAAGTACACGAAGTATACTGTTGTATAAGACAGAGAACTGGGAATATGTATCCATATATATCTATATACACCTATATTTGGCTTATTTTTGTAAAAAATATCAAGATGGAAAGTCATAAATCAGAAAATTAATTTTGAATAGTGCACCATAAGGGGTGGGTGGCAGTGTCCTGCAAGAATCAGTGAAGGGGGTGCTGCTTCTCAAAATCAGTCGAGTGTGCTCTTTCAACTGTGTAAATCAAAAGGGTGGACACAAAAGCAAGGTCTAACATTTACTACAAAAATGCCTGGTGGGTTTTAGTATATTAACCTACTGCATTCTATGATATGTGAATTATATATCAATAAAACTGTTAGAATTAAAAATATGTATTAATGATAAAATCTACAACCAAATGAACCTACTCACATCTCAGATTGCTAGCATACTATGATCTTGAGTATATGTCCTTAGGGGATACAATGTAACGGCAAGAAGTATGAACGGTCTTTGCTTGTCGTTGACACGTACATTTGCTTGGTACTTTTATTTAACATGATGATGTCTGTCTGGGTCATAGGAAAAGCAAGTGAGGTTGCGTATTGATATTGTTTGGGACCCATGGTTCTCATTGAAAGAGGAGATGGCAAAGATAAAATGGTGGGATTTAAGGAAGAATGGTGTGGTGTCAGATTTGAATTAGACATTGTAGAATAAAATCATAAATTTTTTTTTAACCCTCATCAGGTCCATTGAGAAGACCTTGAGACCTAGAATTTCTCGCCCAAGCATAACAGTGATCACCTTGAATACCAGATTTTGGCGTCTAAATATCATTTTCACTAAAAGGAACCAATGCTCCTTTGAGAGAATGCTGATTCCAGATCAACAGTACATTACAACGTGAACCTGGAACATTCTGTTATGACAGAAAGGAGAAAAACATTTACATGTAATGAGTTCATTTCCAAAGGATATTGGACCTAGTTTAAAGGAGTTAGCATTGACCAACATGGAGAAGCACAATATGAAAAAAGGACTAGTGATAAGAATAGTTAGAAAATTTAGTTTTTAGGATTCTTCTCCTTGGTGATAATAAAATGAGAAAGGGGGGATAAATAAAAAGCTCTTCTATATATAAAATGCTAGTTAATGAATACCTAAAATAGCAATAAGTTAAACAAATTCTGATTTTGTCACCCTCAGTGTAAAAACTAATTTAGGTAATACGTATCAATGAATGCTAAAACCAGTGGATGAAAGAAATATGCTAAAACCATTGAGTGAAAGGTTAGCATGTCAGAGAACCACCCTACAAATTAATTCTTAATTATGAAATAAAAAGGTATTTTACAGTGAAGAAATTAGACAGATCGTAGCATCACCAATAAAGGGACAGTTGGTGCCATCTGATAATATTTATGCTGACTGGTCATAAAGAAATAATCCGGAGAAAACAGGATATAGAACATTCTGGAAGGCAGAGGGCCTTGGTTCTTCCAAAATAACAGGGTCATAATGGGGGAAAATAAGTAAATAACGGCAGCAACAACAACAATAAAAAACTCAACCGTGGAGAATTGTCCTAGTAAGGAAACTATAAAAATTTAGAAATAAAGACTAAATAAAATCCACAATCTGTTGTGATTTTAAGAAGAACTAAAAAGCAACCATAAAAATAATTTCATTGACTATTGAGGAAATTTAGGCAACATTGAATTAAACCCAAAACTCCACTGACATTTAGGTGATTCCAACTCAGAGCCAGCGACCCTATGAGGCAGTGGTTCTCAACCTTCCTGATGCTGCGACCCTTTGGTACATTTCCTCATGTGTGATGACCCCCGAACCATAACATTATTTTTTTTCTACTTCATAACTCTAATTTTGTTTACTGTTAAGAATCGGGCCACCCCTGTGAAAAGGTCGTTTGACCTCAAAGGGGCCTCGCCCCACAGGTTGAGAACTGCTGCTCTAAGGGCAATGTAGAATTGCCCCTGTGGGTTTCTGTGGTTGTCAACTCTTTACAGGAATGGCTGGTGGGTTTGAACTGCTGACCTTGTGTAAGTTTGTGCAGCCCAGTGCGCCACCAGGGCTACCTAATATTGAATGAGTAGGATTTGAGTATGGTTGTAGATTTTAGTTTTGTAGAAAGGCATCTTTACTCTTGGCAGATACAGAGTAAGGTACAGTAGCAGCCAAGTGTCACCGCTCTATAGTTAACCTTGAAAATGTTGGCCAGAGAATAAACAAAAAGAAAGCAAATGTGGCAAGACGTTAATAACTGGTGCTGCTCTTTCAGCTTCTAAGGTACAGATTTTCCAAAATAAAAAGAGTGAAACAGAAGAATCTAATTATTTACAGTGGCCTAAGGAGCCTATTGCACAAGAGCAAAGCACTCAGTGCCTGACTGAGAGGGTGGAGGTTTGAAGTTACCCGGTGTAACGGTTATACATGGGGCTGCAATCTGCAAGGTCAGCAGTTGGAAACCACCAGCCAGCTCTGTGGGGAAAAGATGGGCAGCTTTCTATTCCCATAAACAGGTACAGTCTCAGAAACTCAGGCAGTTCTACCCTGTCCTGTATAGTTGCGGTGAGTTAGCATCAACTTGGCAGTGCGTTTGGTTTGGTTTGGTTTGGATTAACCGTTCTACCAGGAAGTAAGACGTGGTGATCTCCAGTAAAGATTATAGCCTTGAGACCCCTGTGGGGTAGTTATCCTCTATCCCAGCATCACTCACTATGAGTCAGAATCAGCTTGACAGCACACACTACCAACACCAGACCCAGTATGACTGTGCAACAACCCAACGTCACTCCCCTCTTAACTTCTCCATTAAGCCAATCAGTTCTGGGTTCTTCCTAACACGTGAGTCTGCACGGTTGTTCCCTCTTTTTAAATTCCCTCCTCCCCATTCCCCATATGGCTTACTTTGCTTGCAATCTCAATTCCATTAAACTTATAGTTGCTGTGTTTATCTAATTGCCATTTATTCTTGCCCAGTAAAATGTAATTTCCATGAGGAAAAGAATTGTGCTCCTCTTGTAACCTCAATGATAATAAATATACCCCACCACCCCCCTAAAGCCTTATACAACATTGCATGAAGGTTAAAATGGCTGGAAGATGGATGGAATGAAGGGGAAGGAGGTGAGAAGGATGGCTCGAGGGTGGACCTTGCAAGTTAGGCAGCTGAGTCAATGATTTGTGTCCTTATCTTAAGAGCATGAAAAACCATTGGGCTGTTCTAAGTAGGAACACAGTGTGAGCCAATGATGTCATTTGCATCTATGTTTTGAAAAGGTTAACCTCCTGAAGAAGAAAATAGGCAAGTAAGCAAGAGGCTGTTGGAAGCCACATGAGTTGCAGACATCGTTCAGCAAGGCGTGATGACACTGTGGACTTGGGAGACGGCAGAGGAGATGCAGAAAAGTGAACGCGTTTCAGAGGTATTTCTTTCCTACATTTTCCACTTCTAATACTTTAAACCCATTTAGAGAAAGTAGCATTTTGTAATGATAAGTCAGTGGAGGATAGAGGGAGCACCAGCCCAAAGCCAACTTGACTGAGAGGTCTTAGGATAAGCCCGCAACTCCACAAAATCTTGCCTGTGCCCTGGAAGTGGACATCAGCTTAAAGTGAACAATGATGTGGCATCAAGTTGATTGACTGCATTGGTCACAACCTCTATTGATCGAAATGTGTAACATTCTGTGTCGTTCTGAGTACTTTCTACTCGTGTGATGCTAACAGTGATCCTGTAAGATAGTTTGTCATCATTAGCAGAGGAGGAAACTGTGGAGGCACATATTAAATCATGAAATACTTTTTTTTTAAATCATCTATAAACAGCAAAATTGGAGTTTGAACCCAAGGAGTCTGACATTAATTAACCTATTGCACTTTTCTGCCTTCCAGTTTGGGGCCCGTGATTTCATAATGGCCACTGTTTCCATTGTCTGTTTTCGAAGCCATTGAAATGCAGGCCCTTGACCACTAGAGCCTTGGCACCTAAAATAGCACCTCCAACATAACAGCACTCGATAGTTATTTTTCAATTGTGTAAATGCCATCTTCCAGGAAAGACTGCTTAAAACTATCCTGAGAGTTAAATGAGTGGGGTTGCCTGTGACTTACAAAAATCTATTCAAGGCAATGGGACGATAGGAGGCAAAAAAAAAAGGAAAAGTTTCCCCAAACTCTGAAGTACATCGTTCAGTGTAGCCATGGAGTATACCTAAAGTGAATAGTGACCAGAGATTTTTTTTAAAAAGTAGACGGGCTGGATCATAAAGTACCCTGTTTGCCGTGCTAAAAATATAGTTGTTTCTCTTGTTGCGTACTTTCGAGTCGGCTCTGGCGCATAGTGACCCTGTGCACAACAGAATGAACCAGTGCCCTATATGGAGCCTCCCTCACAAACGCTTCAACTCATTGTTGTGTCCACTGCATCAGTCCATCTCATTGAGGCCCTTCCGCCTGTCCCTGACCTTCTCTTTTTCCAAGCATCGCGTGCTGAAACTCGGTAGAATTACTTTGTCTAATGCATAAGAGGCTGTGGCCAACAGAAGCATGGAGAGAGGAGTTGAAGAAGGGACTATCTCATTCTGACAAAATCAGAAGGTAGAAGTTCCAGTGCGTTATTTGCAGATACATTATTTTTGTTCCTCTATTGTTTTCCTCTCACTCTCTTCAACCAAATCCTGATCTGTCTTGGTAGGAAGTAAATAGTTACTATCTCTTGATACTGAAGTGTGAAGTAACCTTTGGAGCACATTCTTTACAGAGCCATATGGCACCTGCCAGAAGAGCTGAAATCAGATTAAGAGTCATCGCCTCTGGGAAGCAGGGCTGGCGGGGTGGAAGAGTGGGGCTTTTTATGACGAGCGTTTTAAGTTTGTAGCAAACACTTGATGTGTCAGAAAGTAAGAAGCACTTCTTCACTGAGCCCTTCCCCTGTGTGTGTCGGACTGTGAGATCTTATCACTGTCATTGCAAAGGAGGCTCCCCATCCCCGTGGCTGCTGGAGGTTGCTGGCGATTGCGTCATTGGTCATCTTTCTGGAACATACTAGGCATGTACTTGCCTCAGCACTCTGTACTTCCTGGTCCTCCTATCTGGAATCTTCTTCCCAAATGGTTTTTTTGGGGCCTCCTCCTTATTAATCAGTGCTCATCTCAAGTACACCCTTCTCAAAGAGGTCTTCTCTGTCCATACTACCTAACTTTGCGCACTTTGCCCCACAGCCGTGCTGCTCTTTGTAACACTTACAATACCTGAAATTAGCTGATGCATTTGTTTCCCTCCTTTGTTTCTGCATTATCTTCTTTACCATCTTGTTCACCACGGGATTTCTAGTACCTAAAATAGGACCTGGTTCAAACCATACTCACTGCCATTGAGTCAACATCAGTTTGTAGCAACCTGAGAGAAACTTTCAAAGGCTCTAAATAAATCTTTACAGGAGCAGATAAATTCATCTCTTGCAGAGTGGCTGGTGGGTTTGAACCATTCCTTTTGGGCTTCGTATCCCAGCACAACCAGGGCACATTTGGCTTAACAATAGATGCTCTACAAATATTTGTCTATTGAACAACATCTTGCAGGTGTTACAAGCATCTGTAGCATCCTTTGACCTCAATGAGGACAGTAGCTTGTTTTCCTTAGCATCTGTGGCTAGGATGGATTGATTCAAACTGGCAGGTAAATATTTCTGTGGCTCTTAAGTATTCAACATATGTTCAGTACTTGAATGTACGAATTCATCTAGTGCATAAAGTTGGGGCTTCACCTTCTACTTCATCTTTGACATCCTGTGCTGGTAAAGGGACTTGACTTTATTTGGAAGAGGCTCTGAGTGTCCTGGAGTGTTGCAAACGTCCAGTACGCAGGGAGCAGTTGGAGTGCATTCTTCACCTGGATGAGCCAAGAGATTATGTACAGGTGGCCATAATGACCTGACAGTAATAACAACTCAACTTGCGACTTCTCTGCTAATCTTAGTGGTCTGCTCACTTAAATGGTAAGGGACGGTCTGCAGTTACTGCCCTCGCTTCTAAATAACTATCTAGTGCTGACCAGCAACCATCTTCTCAAATGGGTTCCTTCCTTTCACCTGCCCCTTTGGTCTGTTAATGACAGGAATATTAACTTTCCTTTTGTGTCCCTGATCAAAGCCCTCTCAGTTCTCCAGTAGTCAACATGGGTGCATCTGGCTACAATGAGAAGTAACGGAGCAAAGAGGAAAAGCACATGCTCTAACATTTCAAGACCTGCCTTTGCCCACTTCCCATAACATAGCAAATATAAAAAGCACAGCATGCCTTAATGTCAAAAAGCCAAAACAGCACTTTTTAAACATCTTATGCTGCATTGTTGTGAAAACAGCGTAAGCTGGTGCTGCTGGCTCTCACACACATTCTTTGACAACAGTCACAGACCGGTGGCTCTGTTTGTTCCACGTCTGATGACATGTTTAAGGATTCCAGCTTACTTGGAAGCTCCAATGCCACTATGACCTCCTTACTTAGAAACTAATATCTTTATGGTATGCTTTTCAGATTGCAATTGCTAGGGAAAATAATAGCATCAGAAAACGTTTGAAGGTTAAAGGGAAGCCATTGAATTCCTAAATCAATTCTAAAATATGAACAATTTCAATAAATCCTTCACAAAATATAGTCTTTATTGTGTGCATTTTCCATTAGTGATTGGAAAGATGGAATTATGAGAGAGTTACTACTGAATCTCAAGCCACAGAGTTAGAGAATATTGGGGGGATAAGGGAGACTAAAGGAGCCCTGGTAGCATAGTGGGTACACATTGAGCTGCTAACTGCAAGGTCAGCAGCTCAAAACCACCAGCCACTCCATGGAACAAGACAAGACTTTCTACTCCCATAAACAGATACAGTCTCAGAAAACCCACAAGGGCAATTCCACTCTGCCCTATATGTTTGCCATGAATTGTAATCGACTCAGTGGCAGTGAATTTAGGTTTTGAGAAGGGAACATAAGAGAGGTTGTTATGCGGAAGACAACAGAAGAATTAGTATATTTGAATTAGGGTATTGGCGAAGAATGTTGAAAGTGCTGTGGGCTACCGGGAAAACAAACAAATCTGGCTTGGAAGAAGTACAGCTCGAGTGTTCCTTGGAAGGGAAGAGGGCCAGATTTCATCTCTTGTACTTGGGACATGTTAACAGGAGAAACTAGTCCCTGGAAAGGGATATAACTGGTGAAGCGGAAGGTCAACAAGAAAGAGCAAGACCCCCCAACAAGATAGACTGACACTGTGGCTGCAACCATAGACCCAAGCAATAGGTGTTAGGATGATGCAGGCCTGGCCAGTGTTTCATCCTGTTGTACACACGTTGCATTGAGTCAAAACCAACTCGAGGGCACCTAACAACCACAGGGGAGTCTATAAATGACCTGGTTCAGCACTCTCAATTTATGGAGAAAAAATAAAATACCTGAAAAATTAAGTCGCATGACCCAAATACTCCTCATTAATTAATGATAGCCAGAATATTACACACAGGACATACATACATTTTTTAAATAGACATGCAAATGACAACATCAAGTTAAAAACCAGTATATAATTTTCATTTTTATTATAGAAAAATGAAGTCAGTTGAATTTTCCTTTAATGATATGTTGTTGGGTGTTAAATATTACCAAGTCTTCTCTGATTCATAACAGCCTCATGGACAACAGAAGAAAAACACTGCCGGTTTTGCACCATGATCACAAGTGTGTTGGAGTCCCTTGTTACAGTCACCCTGTCAATCCAACTCATTGAGGATCTTCCTCTTTTTCGTTGGCCCTTTACTTGACCAAGCCTAATGCCAAGGTCTTTGCATTCCATTTCATTTTTGATAAACTCTAACTTTCCTAGCTTCATACTTTCAGTATTACATATTCAGATTATTAATGGATGTTTGCACTCTTACTTCTCATTTTGAGTTGTGCCTGTTCAGCAATTGAAAGTCCCCAAAGCTTTGCTCCCTCTCCATTAAGTGGAATTCTGCATTGAGGAGGGGGCAGCTCTTCTCCAGGCATATGTTGACTGTCTTCCGATCTGAGGGGCGCATCTTTCAGCACTATTCAAGTCCTGTCACACTGTTAGGCATAAGGCTTCAGTTTCCGTGGTTAAGGCCTGAGATGTGGACTTCCGTTTTCCTTCTTCTTAGTCTGCTCTTACTCTGGAAGTTTTGCTGAAGCTTGATCACCATGGGTGACCCTGCTGGTATTTATAATGCCGATGGCATAGTTTCCAGCATCACAGCAACCCACCAGACACCTCCATACAATCAATATGATAGCAGAATCAAAAGGGAAAAAACCCAACTGTCAAGGAGTTGATCTTGACCCATAGCATCCCGTTGAACAGAGTTGAACTTTTCCCTGGGGTTTCCAAGGCTAAACATCTTTAAGGAAGCAGATAGCTTCATATTTCTTCTGCTGCGTGGCTGGTGGGCTCGACCTTCTGACCTCGTCATTAGCCTCCCAATTGCATTGCACACTGGGCTGCCAGTGCTTCCTGATACAAGATATACACAAATGAAAACATCAGGCTCTCAACATTTAGTGTAAATGTCTCATTGTTATTCCACCAACAATTTGTCTTAGCTGCATGTATTACCACCAACACCTCCCCACTGCCCCCTCTTTCCCACAGGCACACACATTTGATTCCTTCAGGAGTGCAATGTGACACTTTCTTGGAAAGTAGACACACCTTGTTGATGTGCTTCGCTTTAATACACTTTGCAGCTAACAGTGTTTTTCACAAACTGAAGGTTTGTGTCAACCCTGTTTCAAGCAAGCCTGACAGCACCATTTTTCCAATACCATATCTTCAATTTGTACGTCTGTTTCACACTTTGGTAACTCTCACAATTACAAACTTTCAAAAGACTGTTGCACATTTGACAGACAACGGTGCAGTGTAAACACATAATTGTTATATACCCTGTGAAACCAAAACTTTATGTGCTTCTCTCTGCTCTGGTAACCATGCTATTGTGGTGGTCTGGAACCGAACCTGCTGTCTCCCCAAGGCATGGTCATACACACTTTCAGAATTCTCTGTAAAACACGCAGGTGCCCTTTGTGGTGACGGCCTCCCCACACGATCATGTCTCACAAAGGATCTCCTTCATCCCTCTCCCGAAGAGAAGAGAAAACACAAGAAGCGCCTGGTGCCGAGCCCCAATTCCTACTTCATGATGTCAAATGCCCAGGCTGCTATAAAATCACCACGGTCTTTAGCCATGCACAAACAGTAGTTCTGTGTGTTGGCTGCTCTGCTGTCCTCTTGTCAGCCTACAGGAGGAAAAGCAAGGCTCCCAGAAGGATGCTCCTTCAGAAGCAGCACTAAAAGACCCTGAATCGGTATGAGGGAGGAGCCATCCCAATAAACCCATTTTGGATACAAAACCAAAAAAACATGCATGCAGTCTATGAGAAATATTATGACTACTATTAATAATCATAACATTACTTCTGCCTCAATGCCTGACTTCAAGGACAGTTGCCTTAAAACATTTAGTTGGAATAAGCAGTCCCCAGGTTATGAACAAAATCTGTTCTTAAGTCAAATTTGTAGGTAAGTTAGGACCAAAAGAGAAAAACACTATATCATCAGGGCTTTCTAAGTCAAGAAGTGTGTTAGTTTGGGTAGACTAGTGAGTTAGTTAATTGTGCCAACCTGGCCGATAATCACATGTGGGGCTAATTGAAAGGCGGAGGGATAAATGGGTGGTGCGCCTCGCCTTTCTAGTTCT
>NW_022103968.1:38602722-38619702 GCF_000313985.2 Echinops telfairi
TGTGGGCTTGGGCAGCATTGGGTTGGGATGTTTTCGTGATGCACATTTTCTTTACATAAAACTCTCTCTTATACATGAGTTGCTGTGGATTTGTTTCTCCTAAGTACCCAGACAATACAACTAGAGAAACAAATTCATAGATAGTCATATGTGTATAAAAAAGATCTTTATATACAATTGCAATTGAATATTGAGAAAACATCCCAGCCCAGTCCAGATTAAGTCCATTAGTCCAATATTAGCCCTTATGTGTGATACCAATCTATAAAGCCATCTTCAGACTCACGAAATGCATGCAATAACGCCGAATGCAGGACAATCACAGGCCAGTGGGTGGAAAGCCTTGTGGATCCAGTGGCAGTGTAAGCATCTCAGAGCTGGCAGTGGTCTCCACAGCCATCAGTCTGTGTCCATGTATCTTCTCAACAGGGATGTCTTGCAGGGAATTAGCCTTGTCAGCAGAGAATCTCCAAGGGAGTGAGCGGAGAAAGAGAGAGTCTCCCACCTCCAAGGAAGAAATACCACCTCCAAGGAAGAAATACAGGAATTCCCAGAATCCTCAGGAGAAGGTTAAGCCCATCCAGAGGCCTCATTGGCTATATCCTGATTGACAGGCTAGACTCCATCCTTGCACTCTTTTTTTTTTTAAGCATTTTAAGGGGGCTCATACAACTCTTAACATAATCCATACATACATCTATTGTGTGTCAAGCACATTTGTACATCTATTGCCCTCATCCTCAAAACATTTGCCTTTGAGCCCTTGGGATCAGTTCCTCACTTTTTCCCCTCCCTCCCTGCTCCCCATTCCCTCACGAATTCTTGATAATTTATGAATTATTATTGTTTTATCATATCTCACCCCTACACTCTTAATCCTCAAATTGACACCAGATTATCTAACAACCACAGACAGGTACATTTAATTCTTATTTATCATCAGTTAACCAAGCATTTAGTAATTGTAGTTTCTATCGAGGCAAAACTTTTCACATACTCCATTCATCTACTTTTATCCTTTAAAGCGGTTCTAACAATTGAGTTTTCATAGAGTTGTTCATGTCTAGTCACCAGATTTTTAACTCTGGGGATTACAGGAACTTTGTTTTACTATTCTTATACCTGGAAAAGGAGAGACCAACTCAGCAGCCTTCAGGTGTTTGCAGTGGTTAATATACGTTTGATGGGGGTCTCAATACATCAGGCAGTGATGGGAGTAAAGAAGAGCAAAGCTGGCTCTCCCCTAGGGAGTCATAGTGCATAAAACAGGGCTCAGAATCAGATGCTTAGAAGTCATTACAAATAAATTCAAATTAATTTCTTCTAATTTCTAAGTTGAAGGAAATGCTTTTTTTAAAATCATTTTATTGGGGGACTCGTACAATTCTTATCACAATCCATACATACAGTGTTAAGCACATTTGTACATTTGTTGCCATCATCATTCTGAAAACATTTGCTTTCGACTTGAGCCCTTAATATCAGCTCCTCATTTTTCCCCTTCCCTCCCCCCTCCCCCCTCCCTCACGAACCCTTGATAATTTATAAATTATTATGATTTTGTCATATCTTACACTCTCTGACGTCTCCCTTCACCCACTTTTCTGTTGTCCATCCTCCAGGGAGGAGGTTGTATGTAGATCCTTGTAATCGGTTCCCCCTAACTACCCCACCTTCCTTCCACCCTCCAGGTATTGCCACTCTCACCACTGGTCCTGAAGGGGTCATCTGTCCTGGATTCCCTGTGTGTCCAGTTCCTATCTGTACCAGTGTTCAACCTCTGATCTAGCCAGATTTCTAAGGCAGAATTGGGATCATGATAGTGTGGGGAGCATGCATTTAAGAAGTAGAGGAAAGTTGTATGTTTCATCATTGGAAGGAAATACTTTATAATGTCTAAGTTGTGTCTAAGCCACATTTTGAGACATACAACTTACACAGCAGTTATAAAACAAATAAGCAAGCAAACAAAAACCTCTCAAATGAGTAGATAAAATTGTTCTGACTTCTTACTGTGGGGCAAGTTGACCAGGCAGATAAATGCCAAATGGGTGCTTTAATGTGAAAAGAACAACTTACATTTGATGGCTATATATTTAGCAACTCCACCCTTTTCTTGCCAAGGCATCTCCATGTTATTCAGCTTGGGACTATACTACAGACTGTAAGTACCACAGCCAAGAATATCAGGTCTCTGCTAAAAATATTCCAACTCAAATCATCTTAGCATAAGACCGAAAAAATCTTTTAGTTCTTGCCAAGTAACATGACCAAATTGTAGGAGACTTGGTTTATGAGAAAAGGACTATTAATAAGTGTATACTTAGGTAGTGTTACTACTTCAACCTTGGTCTTTTCATTATTGAAATGGGATTTTTCATACAGGTCCATAATCTCTACTCAGCAATTCCAAAATAGAAAACACACACAACTCTGAAATCCTAACGTGTTTTTGTACATCTGACACCAGAACTGATTTGGCAGCAAAACCTGCTCTAAATAAGTGTGAACCCTCTGTTATGTCTCCGCACCTCTACCCTTCAGTCACACACACTTCTGCTATATGCTGTGATTTTGTGACTTGATTCATTGCACTGTGAAAATGTCCAAAAGAGCAAAAGATAAACTGCATAGCAGTGAGAAGAAAAAGAACATCTGTTCCTATCAGTAGCTCAGAAAGCGGAGTTATTAGAGAAGCTTGATGGTATTGTGTCCGTGACGCATCTTAACTGAAGAAAATGCCGTGGGAGCCACTACCATATATGACTTCAACAGAAGTTGTTGAAATTTTACAGTGACAGTAATAATCAAGAACTCATGAGAAATAGAG
The DNA here is from genome assembly GCF_000313985.2 of Echinops telfairi. NCBI lineage: Eukaryota > Metazoa > Chordata > Mammalia > Afrosoricida > Tenrecidae > Echinops > Echinops telfairi. The sequence goes on from NW_022103968.1 coordinate 38,605,553, forward strand.
AAATGTTTTATAGAGCCAGAAATTAAGATCTGAATCATGCGTTGATTGAGTGGATTCGGCAACAAAGAAGCAGCAAAAGTTTGCCACTGACAGGTTTAACTGTTCATGAAACATCTAGAATACACCACAAAGAACGAAACACCAAAGGTGAACGTGAATACTCAGAAGACTGCCTGCCGATACTTAAGAAGCACCACAGTACCAAGTATCTTAAAATGTGTGGTGGGAAAACATCTCCTGACCTTGACACTACTGAAAATTCCAGTGATGGATTTGCCAAGATAATATCTGATGAAAACCATAGCCCTGAACAAATTTACAGTGCTGGTGAAACAGCTCTGTACTGGCGCCACGTCCCTAGAAAAGCCTTAGTCGTGGCTAATTTGAGGAAATCAACGGTTTCAAGCACACCAAGCACAAGCTGACCGTTCTGGGGCGGACTAACACTGCAGTCACACATAAGATAAAGTTGGCAGTGACTTGGAGAAGCCCATATCCAAGATGTTTAAAGAGTGCGCACAATTTATCTGCACATTGTTATGCCAACAAGAATGCATTGCTGACCAGAGAAGCTTTTTTTTTTTTGGTGACTCATGTTTGTCACATCAGAGGGATCCAGTCTTATGACCAAGGCTTTCTACAGTCCATAGCCTATATAAACACTTTTTTACCTTAACAGCAAGCCTGTTTCAGTTAACAGAGGCCCGGAAATCAAAGACTTTCTTAATGAATGCAGCTTTGAGGACACCGTCGACACAGTTGTTAATGTTCGGAATGATGTTCAGTAGACGTAATAAGTGGTTAGTGTCGGCTTTGGGCTACACTGATGCTTGAGAATGACCCAGGCAAGGAAGGCTTTGAAGGATTTAAAAACACTGATGGGAAAAGGATGTTATCAAAACTCATTGTTTATGCCAAAAGTGTAAGTAAGTTCGGAGCAGTTGATATTGAAGAAATGCTGAACATTGACGGTGATGTACCTGTTGTGCATGGTAGGGAAATTACGGAAATGAAACGTAGATCAGTGTGGGAACAGTAGCAGAGTAGGAACAATGATGACATTACGAGCACAGGTGAGAAGATCACTGTAGACCACATGATGAAAATGTGTGACCAGTTACTGGTAAGCGCTGGCCCTGAACAATGTGGATTCATCAACAAGCAAGAATTCATACAATGTACTGTACTCATTAAAGAGAAATTGCTTAGACCTTAACACAAGTGTTGCTAATAATCGCTTCTAACATTTGTTATGTTCAAAGCTATCTAGTGAGCTAAACTGCAAGTCCTGTGAGGGCAAACATGCCCACATACTCCTGTTCTTAACTCTGCTCAGCATCTCATAGTAGTAGGCACACAAACACTCAGGAATCAAACTGAATTCACAGTCATTTGGGCATGGGGACAGTTTTTGTTCTATATCCCTCCTGTTTGATCTGACAAAATCAGATTTTCAACACTGAATTAAGTACATCCTCCTTTCTAGGACTTAATTAGAGGGAATATTAGCCACAGCCCCTCTGCCAGACCCTCCCTCATTTCTCTAGTGCCCTGCTCTTCTCATTTCCCGTTAGTTCCATCCCCCCACCCCCAGTCTCTGCTCACTGGTCTTGCTAGCACAGTAAACACTCACACTAATGGCAATTGACATATAACCTGTGATTGGCTCCCCTTCACCATCCAGCACCGTTCTTGGAGTGGGCTCAGCAAAAGGCGTGTGAAAAGAGTTATGTGACACGGGGCATGGGAAGTGCAGATAGTAGGCAGCTCCCTCTCTACGTAGGTGGCTGCATCACATGTCCTCAGTATTACCCATTCCACTCTTTCACAGTCAGTCACGGACACGGGTACAGTGACCTGTGCTGCCCTGGACATCTCAGTGGGCCACATTATGGAAAGTTTGGCCTGATAGTTAAGGCAGCGTGAACAGCCAGCCACCAGGTGGCACTAAACTATCAGAAATTGGCCTTAGTGTAATTGAATTGCTACAGTTATACAATTAGTATAATTGAATTACAGTCCCAGTTCTATATTGTTACATGATTTTGATGATAGATAATATTCTCCTCACTCTCCCAAATAATATTCTTTTCCTGAGCTATTGACTTCTTTATCTCAGAATAAATACGTGTCACCTACACTAGGAGTTTGAATTGAAAAGTAGTCTGTCAGAAGTGGAAGGGTGAGAATTTAGAGCTATGTCCTGACCCAGTCAGTGTGCGCTGGTCTTTCATGGGTGTGTGCAATGGCACAGTAAGTATAAATGGTGTAACATGCCACCTACCCCATATGGGGATGAGAGCCTGACATCTTTCTTGTTAATCTTTAATACAGACCCTCCTGCTTTTGCAGTTTATAGGCAATCTCTTTCTACCTCAGATTGTTCCAGACATGGATAAAATCCCTTTTTTTTGAGACACACGCAAGTCACTTATGTGTCTCTCAGTCATATTGCAAAGGATGTGGCGATGCAGAGGATAGTGTGCCATAAACAGTATTAAAAGACATTTTTGTTTTTAAAAGTCCTTCCACTACAGAGCTCTATGGTATCACATTGGAACCCAGTGTGTCAGTATGCAACACACACACACACACACACACGAGGGATCTTCAAGAAGTTCATAAAAGTGTGTATTATGAAAATACTGTACATGGAGTTCCAAAAATTCTTGCATCAAAATAAACACACACTAACTCATATAACAGGATCTAGTTTGAGGCACTAGGAAAGGTATGCTACCAGTTTGATAAAAGTCCCTATCAGAGCACCAGGGATTCTGCTGACATCAAAGCAAACACTGACAATCAAATGTGGTGCAGGCCGGGTGGAAGACGCCTGGAGTCAGTCTCATTTATGGGAACAATACATTTTTCACATGAATAGCTTGCTTCATGAAGGGATGAGACAGTGTTGAAGTTGAAGCCTGCAGCAGACCATCAGCATCCATTTGTGAGGAAAAAATGCCTGTCCCCTTCCTAGTCGAAGAGCACTGACAATTAGCATCAGAATCGTGATCACAGACGTCTCAATGGGTCCAGCGTACACCATTCTAACAGAAGATGTTGAGCAGCTTTCTGCTCAGTCGGTTCCAAAACTGTTGTGCCCAGGTGAGATCTAGACAAGAGCAGTTTTCTATTGAACATTTAAACAAGATCCAGAAGCATCTCTTGAAGGAATTAGAACAGGTGCGGTTGAAGAGGAGGCTGGCAGCCCATAAGGGGCCACACCCTTGTAAGCCATATTTCTGAGTCAGGATCCTGTGAGCCCATGCACTTATTTTCTTTAAGTAGTGTTTGTGGCTGCTACATCTCCAGCCTCGGCATATTTAAAATTGTCTTTGTCTTACATTTATGTTGAGAATGTTGTCATCAAGTCAGTTTCTATGTTTATCCGTCTGGTGTGCCGAGCAGACCTGCTTCATGGTGTTTGAACCTTTGGGGAACCAATCACTAAGATTGTCTTCGGAGCTGCCTCTGGGTGGGTTCAAACTAGCTACCTTTCAGTCAGTAAAGTGTTTAACCTTCGGTGCCACCTAGGGACTTTGAAGGCATTGTTGCATTGTCTTCAAGGTATAACAGCACCTCCAAAAGAAACCTAAATATTCTTCTTGGTCTCATTCCTTTGGTAAGTAACTTGGTTTTGTTGTGCCGTAATCTTTTATCCTTAATGTTCTAGGTTCATCTAGGGCAGCGGTTCCCAACCTGTGGGTCTCGACCCCTTTAGGGGTAGAACGACCCTTTCACAGGGTCGCCTGATTCATAACAGTAGCAAAATTACAGTTATAGAGTAGCAACAAAAATAATTGTATGGTTGGGGGTCACCATAACAGGAGCAACTGTATTAAAGGGCCGTGGCATTAGGAAGGTTGAGAACCACTGCTCTAGGGGTTTTAAGTTTGTTGTAGGCAGCACTCATGGCCTCCTGCATTAAAAGTTTCAATTCCCTGCTTGCCTGTAAGAGCTTTATATATATATATATATATATATATATATAAATTGGCTGTAAGCCCATTAATAGGAATTTATCAAAGAAAGTGCCAGCTTTTCATTTGGGTAGGGAAAACGTAATGTGTAAGGAAAAAATAAACATTAATCAGTTTCTTTACTTTCAATGAGCTAGAAATCCTGGGGATGTGGGAGGTTGTAAAGTACAGTAACAGTGTGGCCTTTCAGTCCCTAACTGGTAAGTTGCACTTTGTGCTTTTCCCTTGGTCTTGAACTTGGACCAAGAATGACAAGGTCAGAGAGATGTTTGATTTTGAGATGAATTTGTCACTAGAGATTCCAAGTCCATTTCAGTTTTACTTTATTTCCTTTTTTTTTTAACCACTAAAACTACTGTTTAGGTTTGAGGGATAAGGAATCTGGATGGATTTCATTTTTCATTTTTTTAAAGAAATATATATACAGTATATATATATATATATATCTCACAGCCTTCTCAAGAAATGAAGTCAACAACATATTGTTAAACCATTCATTTCCGCCCCCCCCTGCCCGCCCCCCATCATTTCTCCCTTTTCCCTATTCCCACCCCCTATCCCTGGCATCTCTTAGTCATCAAAGTCTTGTTTGTTGATGTATAAACCACATATTTTCTTTAACAATGGTGGTAATAAATGCTAATCTTTATTTTAATCATTTTATTGGGGGCTCATACCACTCTTATCACAATTCATACGTACATCACTTGTGTAAAGCACATATGTACATTCGTTGCCCTCATCATTCTCAGAACATTTGCTTTCCACTTAAGCCCTTGGCATCAGCTCCTCATTTTCCCCCTCTCTCCCCGCTCCCCCCTTTCTTCCTTTACCCACTTTTCTGTTGTCCATCCCCCAGGGAGGATATTATATGTAGATCCTTGTAATTGGTTCCCCCTTTCAACCCCACCTTCCCTCACCCTCCTGGTATCGCCACTCTCACCACTGGTACTGAAAGGATCATCTGCCCTGGATTCCCTGTGTTTTGATGCAAAAAATTCCATAGTATGAATGTATCAGAGCTTGTCTATCTATTCCTCTATAATTGGGGTTTTTGGATGTTTCCATGTTTTTTACTATAAACATAGATGCAATAAACATAGATGTCATATATGTGCTCACGTTGGTGTTGTAGTCTTGATTTGTTTAGGATATTTACCCTGTAGAGAGATTGCTGGATCACAGGTACTTGTATGTACATTTATTTAAGGAAGCATCATACTGATTTCTATAGTGGTTTCAATGTAAAAGTGTTCCTATCTCTCCACATCCTCTCCAGCATTTATTATTTTCTGTTTAATTGGATTTTGCCAAGAGTATCGTTGTGAGTTGATATCGCATTGTTGTTTTAATTTGTATTTCCTTTATTGCTAATGATCTGAAACATTTGTTCTTATAAAGTTCTTGGCTAGATGTCATCTTGGGTAAATTATATATTTTTCTTGTGCTCATCTTTTTATTGGATTATTTGTATTTTTCCTTTTAAAATATTGTAATGTTCTATAGATTTTCGAGATTAGCCTTTTATCTGATGTGTTATTACTGAATGCTTTTTTCCCAATCTGGGTTCTCGTTGACTCTTTTGATATATACAAATATTGTGGTTTTAGTAGGTCCCAGTTCTTTATTTTGCCTTTTATAGTATGCCATGTATTTCACATATCATTCTAAATGAAAGAATCACCTTATATCCTTGAGTATAAGCCAACCCAAATATCAGCCAAGGAACCTAATTTTACCACATAAACTGCTTTAAAAATGTGCTAAAAACTCAGCTTATACTCAAGTATATACGGTAAGTAGCCTTGCTTTCAAATAGAGCATTGTAAAATCAATTATGACATATATACAGTTGTTAGGTTAAAATGTGACACCTTATCATTTGATCTCCCTTTTATCCCATTCTAAAGTTGTTTCCATTTTTAGTATTTTCTGTTTTTTATGATCGAGCTTTTTCTATGTTTTGTCTAGTCATTGTTGGGTTTTTTGTTCGTGGGTTTGCTTCCTCTGTATGTTTCGTGTGATTTTCTACATATGAAATTAAGAATAGGTGGCTCTTTAGAGACAATAACTGAATTGATAGTTGCCCAGGGACATGACAGGAGAGAATGGGGGGCGGGGGGATGGAGAGCCAACAACAATGAGTTTAAGAAGAAAATGTTCGGAAACGATTGTAGTGATGATTGCACAGGTCTTCTTAATATACTTGAATAATTAAATTGGATGATATGTGAAATATATGCCAATTAAACTATTTTAGAAATGATTCTGCTTCTAGGTATGCTGCCATCCACCTCTCCCCTAATGCTAGCACCCTTCTACAGAATCAAAGCTTCTTTTCAAAGGTACAGTTTCTGACATGAACATAATACCCAGTAAGTTCATGTGAGCAAGATTCAGAAACTAGAGTCAATTCAGGGCTTGCTATTCAAATGCAGAATGGTACCACCAACAGCAGGGACATTCAGTCATCTAAGGGATGAACACACTGTGTCCTGAGTACGGAATCAAACTTACTCTAATCTTGGAACTTCCACTTGGTTTATTCTCTGTGCTTGCCTGAAACATGACAGCATATAGAAGAGCATTAAAATGGAACAGGCCCAGCAAATTCTCAAATTATAGCATGCGTTTTATGTAGGAGAAAGATAAGTAGTGTTTTCACACATAGGTGTGCTTTCAAGAGATTCTTGAATCATAACCCTTTGAACAGCAGCTCATATTTCCAAGAAGACACTTTCACGTCAATCTGTTTCAAATCACCATTTTGTTCTAATTGAAATTTCCCCTTGCAACGTAGGTGTTAGATGCAATGGAGTCTTTTCAGACTCAGAATCAGTGATCTGGATATAACAGAAGGAAACACTGCCCAGCCCGAGCCACCCTCAGTTCAATTGCTATGTTGAAGCCCAGGGTTGTGGCCACTAGAATAACCCATCTCATTGAGGATCTTCCTCTTTTACATGGACACTCTGTTTCACTAGGCACAGTCTCCTTTTCAAGGGACTGGGCTCTCCTGGTACCATGTCCAAAGCACATGAGGTGAAGTTAAGGAATATTCTGGCTAAGAGTGATTCCTTGGGTATGGTTTTATTCTGGGTCTTAGATGTCTGAAACCTGATCCCTCAACACCTCGATTACACAGGCTGGTGTGCTTCCATGTGGGCATTGCTGCTTCTGAGCTAGATGGCTGCTTGTTTATCTTCAAGCCTTTTAAGACCCCAGACCTATATCTTTTGATAGCTGGGTACCATCAGCTTTCTTCACCACATTTGCTTATGCACCCATTTTGTCTTCAGCAATCATGTTGGGAAGCTGAGCATCATAGAATGCTGGATTGTTAAAACAAAGTGTTCTTGTGTTAAGGGAGTACTTGAGTTGAGGCTCAATGTCCATCTACAACCTTAATTCTTAACATCTAGATATGAGTACATAGTTCTATTCCCCTCTCATTATATGTGTATTTACATATGTACATGCCTGTATTTAGGCTTCCATAAATATCCTTTGCCTCCTTGTTCTTTCCTCTATTTCCTTTGTACTTCCATCTTGTCCCACCATCATGTTCGGCCTTCATTCGGGTTTAGTAATTCCTCCCTGCTACATTGGCCCTCATTGAGCCCCACTAGGCATCCTACAACCTTCCTTTCATTGATTTTAGTTCACTTGTTACCTTGTCCCTGGGTTGGTCCCCCGCCTTCCTTTCTCCCACCTCCCTTTCTCCCGTATCCCCCTGGGAACCATTGGTCCTGTTCTTTACATCTCTGAATTATTTATCCTGCCTATCTTATCTAGATAGACATGCAGATACATTAATAAGTGCAAAAACCAGGCAAAGCCAAATTAAACAACAAAGGAAGTCAAAACCAACAAAAAAAATAACAGCAGAAAGCGAGAACAAAATAACAATAACCAAAAAGAAAGTCACTGACAAAAATGGAAAAGCTTATAAATAGTTCAAGGTCTGTTTGTTGGCCTTTACAAGTGTTTTCCAGTCGAGTCTGATGGGGTGCCACACTCTGTCTCCCAAGTCTATTTTTGGTATTCCCTGGGGGTTTTATCATTCTGCTCCCCCTGATGCTCTCCTGCATGCCCTCAGTGCCTCACCCCAGCGTGATGGGACCAGACCAGGCACTATTCCCACACTGTATCTCTAGTGTTGTCCCCTTGCAGCGTCATGGTTCAATGAGGAACCCATCTGTAGACAATTGGACATCCCCTCACAGAGGGCTTACAGGGAAGAGATGAGCCAGTCGGGACAGTATAGCATCGATAAAACACACAACTTTCCTCTAGTTCTTTGGTGCTTTCTTCCCCCCATTATCATGACCTCAATTATACCTTACAAATCGGATTAGACCAGAGCATGCACACTGCTACAGATAAGAGCCTGCAACACGGAATCCAAGATAGGTAAACCCCTCAGGGCCAACAATGAGAGTAGAGATACCAGGAGGATTAGGGGAGGGTCGGGGGAGAAAGGGAGAATTGATCAAAAGGATCAAGCTAGAATCCCCTCCCAGGGGGATGAATAAGGGAAAAGTGCGTGAGAGGTGACGGAGGACAAAGTAAGATATGGAAAAATAATATAAATCTTATAAAGGGTTCGTGAGCGAGGGCGGGCGGGGGAGGAGGGGAAGAAATGGGGAGCTCAAGTGGGAAGAGAATGCTTTGAAAATGATGATGGCGGCATATGTACAAATGTGCTTGACACACTGGTTGAATGTATGGATTGTGATGAGATGTAAGAGCCCCCAGTAAAAGAATTCTAAAAAGAAAACCAAAAGGGATGCTTAATCGAGTTATTTCAAGGATTTGGGAACTATAGAATGGCGATATTTACTCACTATTTTGAATGTAGATAAAGCCACTGAATTATACACTTAGAAATGGTTCAAAAGGCAAATATTTTGATATATATATAGTCACAAAAAGGTAAATAAACGAATAAGAAGTAAATAACATTAAAAAAGAGTGATTCCTCTAAGATTGATTTGTTTGTTCTTCTGGACGTCATGGTACTTTCATATTCTTTGCCAACACTATAATTCAAATCCATCAGTTCTGTGGTCTTTTGTGTTAGTCCACGGTAGACTAGAGAAACAAATTCATAAACATGTATATGTGTATATGGAATAGGTTTATATACAAGATCAATTGAACATTGAGAAAATAGCCCAGTCCAGATCAAGTCCATAATATCAATTAGCCCATATGTCCGATACCAATCGATAAAGCCCTCTTCAGACTCAGGAAACACAAGCAATGAAGCCAAATGCAGGATGATCACAGGCCAGTGGGTAGAAAGTCTTTGGATCCAGTGGCAGTGTAAGCATCTCAGTGATGGCAGGGGTCTCCACATGGCTGTTTCTGCTTCAGAGGTCTGGTTGCATCAGGGTAGTTCTGTGTGGCTTCTCCAGCTCAGGTCATTAGTGTAGTTCCAGGTGCCTTGTCAGCTGCAATGTCTCCCAGGGAGTCAGCCTTGTCTAGAGTGTCTCTCAGGAAGTGGCTAGAGAGAGAAGTGTCTCCCGCCTCCAAGGAAGAAATACAGGATTTCCCAGAATTCTCGCTGGAGAAGGCCATACCCACACAGAGACCTCATTGACTATGATCTGATTGACAGACTAGACTCCACCTCTTTACTCTTAATCCTCAAATTGTCAAACCATTATATAACTACCACATCTGTCATATTCATAGTTCAATTTACACAGCATATGAGGTGATTGAAAATACCATGACTTGGATCAAATTGCATACTCTGAAATAAAAGTTAAATTGTTATGGAATTGAGTCACTGAGAAAACTGGATCACTTAAATTTGGATCTACTTGTGTTTATAAATATTACACATTAAACAAATGTGGGGGGGAAATTTTTTTGAAATAAAAATAACCAGAGATGAGGTAAATGACATGAGCCCTTTGAATCGCCAAATGAGGATTATAAAGTTCAAGTCTCCATGAGGGAGACCTTGAACCCACAGACTGTTTATTCCAGTTAATTTTTGTCTTATGAGCATTTCAGACACATTATATACATGTTTTTTAAAAAGAAAATGAAGTAGAAGGAAAAAGACCACCCAACAGTTACTCCTCCTTTACCAATGTTAATATTTTGATCTGTTTCCTTTTGGGTGTTTCAGTGTATATATATATATGTTACATACTTTTACTGTTGTTACTGTGGCTCATTTCTTTTGTCTTTCTTTTAAAGGGTGTCAGCAAACTAACTTTATTCTTCAGGCAGTGGAGACTCTGCAAGTTTTTAAAATAACTTCTGAGTTATTCCAGACAGAACACAGAAAGCAGAGCAGATGAGAAAGCTTGCGGAAACATACTAAGAATCCATTTATTGTTGTTGTTTTGTGTTACCTGTGTGCTAAATCTATTCTGACTTCTACAGACCCCATAACAACGGTTCCCAACATGTGGGCCGCGACCCCTGGGGGGCTGTCAAACAACCCTTTCACAGGGGTCACTTAAGACCATCAGAAAATACATATTTCCTATGGTCTTAGGAACTGAGGCACCACTCCTCTATCTGTCACCAGGCGGACCTGCTCACATGTATATATGCCCATTTACGAGTACCGGGTGTGAAGACTATTACCCATGTTACACCATGCTTCAAGACCAAATTTTGTTTATTTGTAATTAGAAATAAATATTTCACAATGTATAATCACATATTAATTTTGTGATTAATCATATGCTTTAATTATGTTCAGTTTGTCACAATGAAAATACATCCTGAATATCAGATATTTACATTACACTTCATAACAGTAACAAAATTATAGTTTTGAAGTGTCAATGAAAATAATTTTATGGTTGGGAGTCACCACAACATGAGGAACTGTATTAAAGGGTCGCGGCATTAGGAAGGTCGAGAACCACTGTTCTATAGGATAGAGTAGAACTGCCAACAGGTTCCTACGGCTGTAAACTATGAGAACGAGTTGCGAGATCTTTTCATCCAAGGGACCACAAGTGGACTCAAACCAATGGCTTTCTGGTTAGCAGCTGAGCACTGCACCATAGGACCAGCAGAACTTCCCCCATTTAGTTTTAAATTCACGCAATTTTAACAAGTAAACAACTTTAGGAAATGAAGTGGGGAGAAAAGCTTAGTGTTTTTTTACTATTTATATATATTTTTTTCTTTCTCTATATTTTTAAAATAAAGTTATACTTTAAAACAAAAGCAAATGGCAATTCTTGGCCATCTGTCATCTAGTTTCCTAGATGCATAATAATAATCAAATTATGAAAACCAAGAAATTAACTTTCATACCATACTACTAATTTATACACCCTATTCATATTTTACTAATTGCCACCCTTAACATTCTTTTTATATCTCTGGATCCAATTCAGTGTCATATGTTGTACTTTGTTGCTGAATTTCTTAGTCTCCTTCATTCATACAGCATTTTCTTAAATGTGCTTTGTCTTTCATGACTTTGACACTTTTAAAGAGTACTGACCGTTTGTTTTGTGGAGTGCCTCTTAATTTAGGTGTGTGTCATGTTCTCGTGATTAAATTCAGGTTGTGTTTTTGACAAGAGCACCATGGGAGCAATGCTGTGACCTTAGAACAGTATTTCAGGAATCACGTGATACTGATCTGTTTCATTACTAGTGATGATAACTTTAATTACTTGTTTATGGTGGTTGCTGCCTGATTTCTCCATTGTAAAGTTTCTCTAATTCGTTCTGTAGTTAGTCCCATGTGTGGCTATACTTCCAGATTGTGAGGGGGAAGTGGCCATCGCAGCATGTAGGCCCCGCCCACAGAATGCGGAGAGTCCAGTGCCTGTACGTGGGTCAAGAGGCAGTTGTGCAAACAGACTTCAGCTCCCTAGTAAATCCATAGTGAGAATTGTCTGTGAGTTCTGTGTGGCCACTGCAAATGATGATCAAACCCAGGAGAGTACCACATAAGGGATGGTCGGTGTCCGACTAGGGTGAAGAAGGACGGAAGGTGGAGGCATGCCTGCACTCTGTCTTAAATGAATCGTCCTTGGGTAGATGTGGAGTTGGATTCTTCTTCTCTTGTGTAGCTGGAGGAAGTCACACATGGCACTATACCATTTTCCCAACCTACTATATAGAATTTCCTGTAAAATTATATATTCATATACATTTTTTATTGAAAAGAAAGTATGTCAAGATGAAAAGAATTGGAAGTAAACAAAAGGTTCATGTGACTGGAGTCTCATGATGAGGAGAAGAGAAGCGTGAGGTGAGATGAGGATGCAGATGTGGGCAAGGGCTTGGTAAACTCAGGGCATTTCTGTCCAGGTTAGCAGTGTGATTTTATCCTAACCCTAAGAGGAAATTTGATATTTTTAAAATACAGAATTTTTTTTTTCAAAGAGCGTGTTTATTTATTTATTTATTTATTTTTACAAAACAACCTTATCACCTTCAAAGTACTCTTATTTCGCTTAATACATTTGTCAAATTTGCGATTGCATTCTTGGAAACATTTTTCAAAGTCATCTGTTTGGATGGCTGATAGCACCTCCCTCATTTTTTTCTTCACCTCTTCTAAATAGTCAAATCACTGTCCTTTAATGTCCCTCTTCATTTGCAGAAACAAAAAGAAGTTGCACAGAGCAAGGTCAGGTACATGGAGCAAGAGATGCATGCTGTTTTTTGCCAAACACTGGTGCACTGAGATGGCTGCGTGAGCAGGTTCATTGTGGTGGCAAAACCAGTCCTCATCTGCCACAAATCTGGCCTTTTTTGTCACACACTGTTATGTAATCTTTTCAGAACCTGTAAATAGAAAGCTTGATTAACAGTCTAACCCGGTGGAATAAACTCCAAATGTACTATCTAACTCACATAAAAAAAAACAAAAGCATTGTCTGGATCTTTGATTTCACTTGACAAGCTTTTTTGGGGTAACTTCTTCCACTGACTTGATTGATGTTTGCTTTTGGGGTCGTAAGGTAGCACAATGTCTTATCACCAGTAATGAGTAATGACCTTCAGGAAAAAAACAGTCTGGATTGTTTCAGAGCTGTTCTTTCAAAGCACGGCATTTGCCCACTTGCAGCGACCCTTCTCATTCCCAAATCTTCTGTTAAAATTTGCTGAACCAAGCTCCAAGATAGTCCAGAAAACGTCCTCATCTCTTCATTGGTCCATCATCAGTCTTCAAGCTCAGGTTCACAAATTTCGTTGACATTTTCATCCATTAGGGAAGTTGACGGACATCCAGAACAAGATTTGTCATCTACCAACATTTTACCTCTTTTGAAATGAGAAAACCACTTGTACACTTGTGTTTTTCCCATAGTGCTGTCCTTGTGAGCTGTATTCAACATCACAGCAGTTTCTGTGGCATTCTACCACCCCGCATTCCTCCCCACCCCCACACCTCAACCAGGAAACAAAATTTCACAGCTGCATGCTATTCTCTTAAATTGCCCATCACAAAAAAATGAGGCTCAAGTGAAACTGCTTTTATGAAAAAATAGAATGTGACCAGAGAGAACTTTCCTAGGCAACGCCACTGTGTGCACTAACTCAGAGGAAGTTGCCAGAGGCTCACCCAGTGGGGGGAAAAATGTGTACTTAGAAAACTCCACCCAGCAGAGCTTTTTTCCGGTTTTAGAAGGGTACCCTTTTGTATATTCTATTTCTCATACTTGGGCTCTCGCATGTTAGCTCCATTATTATCCCTGCCCACAATAATTATTAGTGTAATGTAATAAGTCCAAGATTGGAGCTTTACAATAAAGTTTGGAAAGCATCTCCAAAAGTAGGTGATAGATGCCTTGCAACCTGACAGTAACATTTGACGGTCTCAGAGCAGTTGTACAGTCAGAAGGATCAAAGTTCAAATATTGACTCAACCCATGATTTTGTTAAGAAAACACATTTTTATTACATCTGTCAGAAATTGTCCATGTTATTGGTTTTGTGATCTTAATAAAATTAGTTAACTTCTCTGCCGAAGGGATTAGTTATCAGGCATCAAAGAACAAAAAATCATATTGTGTGCTCACCTCCCCAATATGACCGCTGAAGACAAATGTGTACCTAAGCAAATGTGAAGAAAGCTGATGGTGCCGGCTATCAAAAGATATAATGTCTGGGGTCTTAAAGGCTTGAAGGTAAACAAGCGGCCATCTAGCTCAGAAGCAACAAA
>NW_022103968.1:38620026-38685827 GCF_000313985.2 Echinops telfairi
GTACAGATAGGAACTGGAAACAAGGAATTCAGGACTGGTGCTGAGAGTGGGAATACCAGGAGGGTGGGGTGGAAAGGTGTAACCAATTACAAGGATCTACATATAACCTCTTCCCTGGGGGATGGACAACAGAAAAGTGGGTGAAGGGAGACATCGGACAGTGTAAGATATGACAAAATAATTTATAAATTATCAAGGGTTCGTGTGGGAGGGGGAAAAATGAGCTGATGCCAAGGGCTTATGTGGTGAGCAAATGTTTTGAGAATAATGAGGACAATAAATGTACAAATGCGCTTTACACAACTGATAGATGTATGGATTGTGATAAGAGTTGTATGAGCCCCCAATAAAATGATTTTAAGAAAAGAATTAGTTAACCCTTCTGAGCATCAGTTCCAGCGTGGGAAGAATGCATCTTACTATCTCTCAACCCAATTTCAAGTGGAGTTGAAATTGGCCTCCACCAAACACTAGAACATGTAGTACTGTCATATAAGGAAAGCCTGCATTCCTGTGGCCACAAGGAAAAAGAAAGGGCATTGCCCAACAGGACCAATCAGAGCTGATCCTAGGGCTTCTCTGAAACTACTGAAGGTCCTGAGAGAACATTGCCCTCACAAAAGTAAGACAGCATTATTCGAACGTGGCATCTAGCCATATCTGACGCTAACACCCCTGAATGTTCTGTTACATACACAAGTAAAATTCGTTTTCTTCTCTTTTCCATAGTTTTAAACTAATCGTTTTGAGTTGGGTTTCCTATCCTGTAGCCAAACATCTTGAATAACATAGCAAGTATAGGCATGCAACTGACTTAGCGTCTGGTTCTGGCTCTGTCACTCTCTAGCTATGTGTCCTTTGATAGTGTCTTAACCTACTTAACCCTTAGTTATTTAACCCTTTGCTTCCCCGTTTGTAAGGAGTGAGTGGTGCAGCAGTTAAGGGCTTGGCTGTGAACCACAGGGTGGGAGGCCCAAATCCATCAGCTACTCGGCAGGAAATACTGTCATTGAAGGCTTAATATAGTCGGTG
This sequence comes from Echinops telfairi, assembly GCF_000313985.2. Lineage (NCBI taxonomy): Eukaryota > Metazoa > Chordata > Mammalia > Afrosoricida > Tenrecidae > Echinops > Echinops telfairi. The sequence continues at coordinate 38,621,059 of NW_022103968.1, forward strand.
GCAGACAGAAATATGTGCTCGCTAATTTCACAGTTCACAGAGGCTCAGGACTGTGCAATCATGATTTGTTGTAATCATGTCTCATACAACTCAGATATGGAAGATAAGTGTGATTTTCCCCACCTGGAAACTAGGAACCTGAGACTGTTGAGAGCTCTGCAGGTGCTCCATGTAGAAAGGAATTAATAAATGGAACTAAAAAATAAGTTCAAAAACTGGAATTAGTTGTCGACAATTCCATTCTGCTTTCATTATCCCGAGTAGCCAGTAATAATAATGGATCCTTTAACTTCACACCCAGCTGCTAGGTAATCCAACACCTCCTTTGAATTATTTGTCATCACAAGGGCGGTGGGAGAGATCACTAGGAATACCCACAAACAGGCTTATGAATGAATGCTGGATCCCAAACATGTAGGCAAAGAAAGGTAGTAGTTTTGCCTACCTGGAGTGGGTCATCCTGGAAGTGAGTGAGAACCTCCCTCAAAAATAAGGAGAACAGAAGCTAGCTTGCACCAGCAGGGAAGGGTGAGATTGTTCCGCAGATTCACTCACTCACTGCCATCAAGTGACACTGCCTTCCAAGACAGAGTCCTGTAACAACATGTAGGTATAATAACTTGGGAACAGCAACAAGAGAAGCCTGAGATTCCTAGTCTGAGCCAAAACCCCCCAGGTGGTTGGAGGTGGGCCCAGGTCAGAATCACCCACTCTAGCCTACCAACCGATGGAGAAACAAATGATGTGGGGTGGAAAGTCTTACCCAGTTAGATTCTTAAGTTAGGAATGTACATGACTGAATCAAGATTACTATAAGTGAAAATACAGAGATTACACCCTAAGAACTGACAATATGCAAAAATGTCAGATATGAAATTCAAGAGTAGGTTAAGAAAGATGTGTGAATATGTATGAAATATTCGCATAAATATTCCATACAATTGTGAAGACAAGCGTATGGGAAAAATGTGTCAGCAACAAAAATACAATCTTAAACAAAATGAAGCACCTAAATATGAAAATGCAATTGTGGAAATAAAAGTTTCACTGACCAAGTAAACATCAGATTAGACACAAACCGGGGGAAGAAACAGGGTAAAAGATACATTTGTTTGTAGAATTACTTAGAATTATACTAGGATGAAAAAGGAGGTTAAAAAATATGAAAAGGAAATTCAAACATATGGAAGGCGGAACATATTTTAGTATATACGTAAAGTTAATCCTGTAAGGAAGGTAGAGAGATTTAAAGAGATATAACTATAAATTTTCCAGAACTACAAAAAAACATAAATCTGCAGTACCAGGAAACAATATATCCCAAGCAGATTAAGTCATAAATAACTCGTACCAAAAAGTTTATATTATATAAAGCACAATGAGGCTGGAATACAGGTTCATTTGCCTACATGAACAAATGCCTCTTTCGGCATAAGACTAGAAAACGAATGGTGTCCAGCTATATTACTAAATGATTTGACCAAAATTTATATAGAAGAGTCCTCCCCCAAAGGGGGGGAAATGTGGAACAGAACTTGACGTGTTTTAGAATCAAGACTTTCTGAAGCCACTTAGCCTGAATGACCACTGGAAACTACTGTCCTAAAGAAATGTTTTAAACCTTAAACCAGAACGCTAACTTGAAGTCATCTGTAAACCAAACAATATTTTTGCTTTGTTAGCAAAGTGTTCTTTTAAGAACTTATCTTTTTAATTTTCTTTTTTTTTAGAAATGATCTTTAAAGAATTATCCTATGAGTTCAAATTGATAACCCCAAATCAAAAGTTTATATAGAAGCTTAAAAGAGTTTTTGGAAAAGGATGTTAAGAAAGGTGCTACAACTTGAGGAATGTCAAAATGGCACCGAATTATATTTGTATAACATCTTAAATTGCTGTTTTTCTGTCCAAACTGTCACACAGCAAAGGTTAATCACCCTACCCCTTTGAGAAAAGAAACAGGCCTTAAAACCAGTATGGATATGTTCTGCCAAGTTTTCCTGGACTATATTGTATTATTACACACTCAGATTAGGCTATGTAATGTTTTATGTAATATAATAATTCATACTAACATCTGGGAAAACAGGACGAGAAAGGAAACGTACAAGTTCCATTCACTGATGAAAGCTGATCCTAAACAAAATATTTTTCTGGCCAAATGCAATCGTTTTGAGCACACACTTTATAAAAATAAGTTTATTGCAAGTGTTATTGCAGAGTTAGATAAACTGGCCAATGGGATCAAGTAGAGTCCTCAGAAACACACATATAAAACCATAATATATTTATTAAAACTCCATGAAAATTAAACGGAGAAAGGAGTAGTATTTAATAAATGTAGATTGGGAGTCGGGGAGGGATATCTATCCATACTCGGGGGGAAAAAAGAGAAAGTGGAGGTCAAACCCAGAGGAAAAAGACAAAATAGTTCCTATCAAAGGATAGAACCAGGGTCCAATCAGAAAAATGCCCTGGTGTGTCTTAGAAGGTCTGGGCATTCTGACACTACCTGCCCCGTCGAGTTCTATTTTTTTTACCCCTTTCCAAATGTGTGCTGAAGTTGTTTGACCTTGATTAGGAAGGAATAGAGGAAAGATAGATCTTCTCTTTCGTTACAATTGCTCATCCAAAATGGATCCACAAGGTACCACATGGGGAAGACTGAACATCACCCAGGTTTTTCAGCTGGCTATAGGACTCACCAGGTAAGGCAGGTCCATGGGGGACTATGTCTTTTTATGGGAATAAGCGTGAAATGGATATTTGTTGACCTTAAGGACAAACTGTGGCAATGACTAACCATACATTTTCTAAAATCATTTGGTTTTCCTCCTCATCACCAAGCTAAACTACATCTCTCAGCTTCTCCTTCAAAGAGGTAGAGGGACGATGTTAGTGAGTCCTAGCCAATGAGACGTGGGCAGAGTTGATGCAGGATATTTCCAGGCCTGGTACCTGAAATATCCCACACAGTCCTCTATGTCCTGTGGATGCCCACGCTCAAGACAATGAATGCTAAGTCTCTGATTAACTACGTGGAACAGAAACCCCTCTGCTAACAACTGTTTTTGTCCCAAAAATGAACTTTTTAAAAAATTGTGGTAAATATATATCACAAAAGAATGAAGTCTTAGTACATGCTGTGACATAGATGATGAATTAATTTATTGTGCCAACCTGGCCGATAAACACATGTGAGGTTAATTGAAGGGCAGAGAAATAAATGGCTTGGTGAGCCTCGACTTTCTAGTTCTCAGGTCTCTTGCTTTCTGATGGTCGGACAGGGTGCAGCTGCCTTAGCAGTTCCCTGCTTCAGCTGGCAAGGCTAACTTTCTGCAAGACATCCCAAGAATAAGCCACATAGACCTACCCTGATGCAGCTCTGAGTGCTGGAGCACTGCCAGCACTGAGATGATTATACGTTCACTGACTCAGCTTTCCTCCTGCGGTCGGCATCATTGTTTCTGTTTTGTGAGATGGAGGAGGACTTTGTAGATTACTGTCGGACATATGGGTTAATGGTGGACTTGTGGGTTTGGGCAGCACTGGGTTGGGATGTTTTCTTGATGCGTACTTAACCTTTATATAAAACTCTCTCTTATACGTGAGTTTCTGTGGATTTGTTTCTCCAAAGTACCCAGACTAATACAGATGAACTATGAAAGCATTATACTGATTAATCAGACACAAAAGAACATGTAGTATGTGATCCCACTCACATGAAATGTATAGAATAAGAAAATACATAGAGACAACAGTTTGCCATGGGCTACACTCACGTGAGTGAGCATCAACTCAGTGGCAGTGAGTTTAGTTTTTAGTTGGAAGGGGAAGAGAAAATGGAAATTACAGCTTAAGGGGCTTGAGTCTTTGTTCAGGAAACCATTTGGAAATGGATATGTGATGATGGATGTACAACATGGTGAATGGAATTTCTGCACTGACAGTTCACTTGGAAAATGTTGGCTATATATTGTTAGGCTTTGAGTTGTGTTCCCCAAAAATCTATACTGTAAATCTGAACCCCTATACCTGTGGTTGTATGGAGCCCTGGGGGTATTGTTGGGTAAGCTTTGGTCTGATAACAGGCGGGCAGTTCAAACCCAGCAGTGGAACCTCAGAAGAAGGATGTCTGCACCCATAAACATTTACTGGCTCCAAAACTGTATATAGAGTCATATGAGTTGGAATCAACTCTATGGCTGTTGACACGCACATGCGCACGCGATGCGCACATACACACATCGTTATAATCCCATTTGGGAATAGGTTTTCTTTGTTATGTTACAGACTGTCAGTTTAGGGAGTTCATGAAGCAAATTACCTTTGAGATATAAAAAGAACAGATTAGATATAGAGAAGCAAGCAGAGATGGGGAAAGATAGAGGCCATGCAATGAAAGAGCCATGGAACAGAAACTGAAATGAGGCAAGGACCCTCCCACAAAGCCAGTTGGAAAGCCTTCCCCTAGACTTGGCCCATGACTTCAGACATCTAGACGCCGAAACTGAGAAAATAGCGTCTGTTTGTTAAAGCCATCCTTGTGTTACTTCTTTCATAGCAGCACCAGAGAACCAAGGCATGCATTTTATCAGAAGAACGTTTTTGGAGGTCAATTCTCTTGAGTGGAATTTGAAGACATATTTAAAGAGAATTTTTTTTCTAGCTCTTCATATATCCAAAGAAGAGGATTTTTTTTCTGACACTTCATCTAACCAAGGACAACTTATCATGGTGGAGCTTATTCAAGAGGTGAAAATCTCAAGGCTGTCACCCAGGCTGACAGAGCATGATGATTAAGCAGGTTGGGTTTGAGTAACAAGTCCAGTGTAAGAAGGTGCAGGCTGGAATGAGCCATCTTTGACTGACAGTTGACCTAGCTTCTCAATACAGCTTTCAGTCTCAGTTTAGGGTTAAAGAGTGGAAGGCAATTCTGTGTTACTTCTCACAAATGCCCACCTCTTTGTTTTGTGGCTAACCAGCAGTGACAGTTCCCTCCCTGGCATTCTCTGCTGTGAGATACGAAGATATGCAAGTATGAAGGAAACAAATGGCTGAAAACCCGAGCCACCTCCACCTTCACTGGTAAATGACAATCCAAAGTCACATGTTCCCTCAGCAGCAGTGATGGCAACAGAAAGCTTGCCTTGGCAGTTTCCTTCAGCTATTTCAACCTAAGGACTAGCAGTGATGAGTGAAAACTGGCGCTCCTCCAAAAGGGCCCTGGTAGTATGGTGATTGAGGCGCTGGGACTGCAAAGGTCACCGGTTCAAATCTACCAGTCACTCTTATGAGAAAAATAAGGCACCTATAAAGATTTTACAGTTAATGGAACACTTTACGTGTTCACTATGAGTCGAAAGCAATTTGATGGTGCCCCTCCAACTGCAGGTGGGAGCTCTGTCCACTTGCCGCCTTTTATTGACACAGTGTCAGAACCTACCTGCTCTGTGGAGGAATGCTCTGATTCAAATCGCCTAAACTAGTTGTGTGATTCTGGGCAATGTCTTGACCTTGAGAGCACTGAGGTTTTCCATCTTTGGAATGGAAATAAGGTCAAACTTTGCAGAACTGTGTTACAAGGGTTAAATTTGACTTAGCCACAATTTGATAATTTTACAAATTGACAGCAGGTGAATCTTGGCTGAAAACAGAGAATACCAGAAAGATATTTACTTGTGTTTTATTGACTAGGCCTTTGACTGGATCACAGCAAAGTCTGAGTAACGTTGGGAAGTATGGGAATTCCAGAACCCTTGTGCTCATGAAAAACCTATACATAGACCAAGATGCAGTTGTTTGAGTAGAACAAAGAGATTCTAAATGACTTACATTCAGAAAGATGCCCATCAGGGTTGCATCCTTTCACCATACTTATCCAATCTGCCTGCTGAGCAAATAATCTGAGGAACTGGACTCTGAAGAAGAATGCAGCATCAGAATTGGAGGAAGATTAACTAATAACCTGCAATATGCAGATGACCCAACCATGCTTGCTTAAAGCGAGGAGTACTTAAAACATATGCTGTCTGCAAGAGCATCCCTGTTTTTGTTCTTAACTTCGCTTCTCAACTAAAAAAAGGCTCATTTGGAATCTGACAAGGCTCATTTCTCTTATGCATCACCATTTTATCCTGGTTCTCCTCTTTGATGGACGTCTCCATCCTGGGCCTCCTTTCCTTTCTCAGCACCACGAGTAAGTGTTGGTATTTTTCAAGATTTAATCCTAGGTCTTTTTTTTCCTTCTATACCTGCATGGTTTCTCAAGTTGATCTTAGCTATTTACAAGTTTTAGATATAATATTATACTGACTTCCAAATAGGTAGCTGTCATTCAGGCCTCTCTGATAAGCTCCAGATTCATATGCCAAACTACCTAATGGACATACCCAGTGATATTTCCAACTGGCATTTGAAACTTTGCCCTTTCAGCTCTTACTTAGCCACTAAAGCCAGGAAATACGGAGTCATCCTTGACTTTTTCCTTTTTCAGAAATTTCACATATACTCAGTAATTTCTGCTGCTTCCATTTCCAAAAGAGCTGTAGAAACAATTCACATCTTTCCATCTCTACTGTCAAAATCCTCATACTCTCTCATCTTACCTGCTGCCCCTGTCCTTTGGTCTATCCGGGCTTGCTTTCTTGTCTCCACCCAGTTTATTCTCTACCTAGCCGTCAGAGCCCTTGTTCTGTCAAAGAGTAAGGGCACTCACTCTGTTGAGATAAAGAGAGCTATTGGAGGAGAGCAACAACTGCAGTTGAGCAACAGTTTGCAAAATGACAAATTGTACCAAAGTAGAGAAAACAAGGAGGGCTTTTTTATAGGAGGAGTTTAGAGAAGACAGTCACCATTAGTCGTGCTTCATTAATTGTAAGTCTCATATCAGTTCATCTCTAGATGTCCTGTCCTGGAACTAGCCTTCAAGCATTTTGAGAAAATGGCTTTACCTATCTGTCAGGGATAGGGACAGCTTGTAAAAAAGCATCCTGAGAACAGCTACAGTTCTGCCTCCCCTCCTCGCCAAGCTCCCTGAATCCTTGCAAATTAATCCGTAGCTGTGAGCATGGCTCAAAAGCCTTCTAGTCTGTCAGTACAATATAAACGGGAGTTCAAGCTGCACCCTAGGCAGAAGCCCCTCCTATGCCAAAACCCCAAACCAAACTTCCTGCCACCCAGTCAATGTTGGCACATAGTGATCCTGTAGACAGAGTTTCTGAGGCTGTAACTCCTTAAGAGAGTAGAAAGCCACCTTTTTCTTCCCTAGGAGCGGCTGGTGGTTTCAAATTGCTGACCTAGTGGTTAGCAGCCTAACTTGTAACCACTCTGCCACCAGGGCTTCCGTCTCCTAGGCCAAGTACCTAGATGATTGGAGCTCTTCCACCGAGGAGGCCCTGTTGCTGCTGTTGGTTAAACATCAGACCGCTACCCATAAAGTTCGTCAGTCAAACCCACCAGCCACGGTGAGAAAGGTGAAGCCATCTGCTCTTATAAAGGTTTACAGCCTCAGAAACCCTATCGAGGACCACTGTCAGTCGGAATAGGCAATGGATTTGGAGTTTTGGTTTCCCACAGTTATAAAGTAGTCCATGTCATTCTTTTGCTTTAGAAATATCAACAGTTTCCTCTTAGGCTTAGAATAAAATCCACACTGCTAACCTGGACAGAAGTGCCCTGAGTTTATCAAGCCCTTGCCCACATCTGCATCCTCATCTTAACTCACTCTTCTCCCTCATCATGAGACTCCAGTCACATGAACTTTTTGTTTCCAAATTCTTTTCATCTTGACATACTTTCTTTCCAATAAAAAATGTATATGAATATGTATTTTACAGGAAATTCTATATAGTAGGTTGGGAAAATGGTATGGGGCCTGTGTGACTTCCTCCAGCTACACAAGAGAAGAAGAATCCAATTCCACATCTACCCAAGGACGATTCATTTAAGACAGAGTGCAAGCATGCCTCCACCTTCCGTCCTTCTTCACCCTAGTCGGACACGGACCATCCCTTGTGTGGTACTCTCCTGGGTTTGATCATCATTTGCAGTGGCCACACAGAACTCACAGACAATTCTCACTATGGATTTACTAGGGAGTTGAAGTCTGTTTGCACAACTGCCTCTTGACCCACGTACAGGCACTCGACTCTCCTCATTCTGTGGGCGGGGCCTACATGCTGCGATGGCCACTTCCCCTTCACTCAGGGATCTTGAATGTGCTCACTCCATGTGCTTATTCGTTCTTGATGGTTGTGAGTTTCTCTTTTCCTGCTTCTGAGATGGCTCGTTTTTATACCCAGTGGAATGGCAAAACTGTCCACTTCACAATCTTGGCTTGATTATTTCTAGGACCACATCTATGCATGGCAGGGTCCCCGAGTGCCCACCCTGCAGTTGGGCTGAGTTAGGAACGTGTCTCGTGTAAAAGTGAGCAGGCCCCCTAGTTGAGAAGGTCTGGCCAAATTGAAATTTAGATCAGAAATATGTCACATCTCTCCTGTCTGCGTAACTTACATGGTTATTGCCTTCACAACCAGGCCCATCAACTGCTGCCTTCTCAAGAGCCAGCCCAAACCTGTCACCATTGTTGTGTTGCCTAGGATGTTGGGCCATTCGCTTCAGCATTTGATTCTTTTCTCTGCCTGCTTTCTGGGTCATTGTGGCTATCAGTGAGGATTTTTGTTCCCAAATATTCTGCCAGCAATTGTCAACAGTTAATAGGAGCGTCCTTGGCAGACCAGGTAAAGAAACTCTACTTTCCCCGCTGGCATCCTCATGAGACTGGCATTGATATAGCCACCTTCATCTTCAAAGGCACTCTTGTGGTATCTTAAACCTAAAGCACACTGCCATCGACTAAATTCTGACTCCACAGTGACCTAATGCAGGGTCTCTGAGTCTGTGAATCCTTACGAGAGCAGACAACCTCGTCTTTCTCCCGTGGAGTGGCTGATAAGTTTGAACTACTGGCCATGCAGTTTGCAACCCCGACACTTAACTAATGAGCTCCTTCTTGTAGCATTACAGGGAAGTATATTTTTATAGCTGTCCTTTCTGTCCACCTTAATTTGTCTAGTTAGACAAATTCTCTTGAAGATTCTCCCACTCTTAGAAGGAAGTCCTTGATCTAATAAATGACTGGCTTCAACCTGGCACTAGTGTGTTTACCCAACAGGGAGTGTAGCAAGCTCCTTGTTAGCAGAAAAGGGTGCTCTTTATTAGAACCATTGTGGTTTGTGGTCTCTCCTGGCAGTCCAGCACTTCTCCCAGGACCTTTTGACTGTGGTTCCCTCTTTCACTGTTCACCTAGATTGCTTCCTGATTCATCTCTTGACCAGTTTCCACTTATCTCTTCCTGGCTAAAATTGTGTCATATAACCTCGCTGAGCTTAGAAAATGGTGGTGGATGGGTTTTGAGTTATGTCCTTAAAAAAGGCCTTCTCTGATAACCCATCTAAATGAAGCATACCCTATTATTCTGCAGAACATTATCCTGTTAATTTCCTTTATAATTGTGGTGAGATAGATTGCTTTTATATATCTTTCCAGCCATTGTTTTATAACTCCCCCAGAAGATTGAGTCAGACTACACAAATAAAGTACTTGTGGCCTGCCAAGGGGAATAGACAGTTTGCTAATAATGCACATAGGGTACATGGAACCCAACAGAGGTCAGACCGTACCAAAAAAAGGTGTATCGAGCCCTATCGAGATTAGCCAGTTTTGCCACCCCATTAGGCATAAAACAAGCCATTTCAGAGGTGGATAGGTGAGATCTGATATAAAAAGGTCATGGGTACAATGTCTGACCTGCTTTGACTTCACAAGGGGGAAGGAGAATCAAAATCAACATCAACCCAAGGCCACTTCCAGTAAGGCAGCAGTCAGACATCCCTTCACCCTCCAACCTTTACCAATTTTGACACCAACTGCCCTCCCACAACACTACTTCTTTGTTGGGTTCTGTACTTCACTGCAATTGTCAAATGGAACTTAGACAACAATCATATTCGGAATTTACTCTGTGGCAATGGGCTTTGGGTTTAAGAAGCTTATTAGGGACACAGTTTACAATTCAGAATCAGAAATGCTCTGGACACAGTTCTTTCATCAGGACACCCTCTTCTCAGCTGTGCCTATAGGCTCATCTTTCTCTGTGCCTTGGCCTCTCAGCCACATGGCCTCTTGTCTCTGCCCTGCCCAAGTAATGTTGCAACACTATTTTAATACTGCTGATAAATGCCCAAAGGGCATACCACTATATCATATCCTTCAATTCAAAGGTGCTCAGCTCTAGCTTCATGGCTTGCAAACCTAGCTATCATAATTTAATGGCTAGAGTACTCTCCACTCTGTAGTTGAGCCTCCTTCCCAAAGGCACTCAACTTTATTCACTGTGTGGTCCAGGAAGCCCATGCTCTGCCCAATGCTCTGGCTCTTCGTTCTGCCCTATGCCACTTCCCTGATGTCACACGTCTCTGTTTCTTGGCTCAAAGAAAATTCAGCACACAGGGTTCTTGGAGTCCAAAGGACACGCTCCACTTCTGGTTCTTCTCTCATGATGGTAATGAGATTCCCCCATATCCTGCTGAAATGGTTTATGTCATACCAGCAGGATGGCAAAATTGACCAATCCCACTTTAGAGTTTCAAATGTTTACTATCAAAATCAGCCCTGTTAACAATCATTCACAGGTATGTCATCATTCTGTCACCATCACCCCCACCTTCTCTTACTAGGTAAGAGATTTCATGAAAAGATAGATCCAACCTGTATGGTCCCACCCAGTCATTTTGGTGGGAGTTACAAAGACTGTGTGACTAGGAGAGCCGTATTCAGTAAGTCATTGCAACATTCCTGGCTACCACCAAGAAGAGATGAAAGCAGAGTATATCCTTTGGTCCCAAGGTCCCTGCACTGGGGACCTCCTAGACCCAAGAGACACAGAGCTCTAACAATGAAGAGAGTGAGAAGCTGCAACTGAAAAATGGTGGCTGCAGAAGCAACCCAGCAGAAGAGTGGTTGTTTTCCTGGCATGTGGGTAAGATAATTGAGTCTCTCCTGGTCAAGGTTTACTTACAGAGTAGGGTGTCTTTAGGTACTGGCTGGAGGAACTAAAGAGCTTTGTAACCCTTGCTGGAGAAGGGCAGAGACCAGGCCAGCCCAAGAGGTTTTAGGATATGAAAGCTGAGCGACAGGGAGACCTGCCTGTGGACACAACTGAGAAGAGGCTGTTCTGATCAAAGAACTGCATTCTGAGGTATCTTTTAGTTCTGAATGGTAACCTGTTACTTCCCTAATACACCCCGTAATTGTGAGTATTGACTGTGGATTTGCATGGTCCCCTTAGCAAATGATCAAACTCAATAGAGCAGAAGGCAGTGTCATGGGACAGGTAGCTGGTGTCAGAATTGGTTAAAAGTTTAAAGAGGTGGTTGTCCCACCTCCAGTTCATAGGAATCAGTCTTAGGTGAATGCTGACGGCAATCCTCTCTCACTGTTGTGAAGTTTGGAGGTCAGATTACTGCAGCATGCCGTATATACAGTAGTACTAAGTACTCAACTCTTCACAAATTACTACCGTACTTAAATTTTTCTTTGTGGTGGGAATCTATAAAAGCAAAGCATAGACCAACCCAACAGCTATGGAGCCTTCAGTAGCATTGATTGCAATCATTTTCACTCTCCTTTTCTGAAGATTCCTCTCCATAAACCAGAGTGCACTGCCCCCTAAGGCTGCGATCTAATCTTTGGAGCTGCTGTTGTCTTTTTGATCCTATATATAGTTCATAAAAGGGCATAATGCTCGAGGCAGGCAGTTTTCACTAGTTAAGCTAACATATTATTTGGCTTCAAGACTTCGGGAGACATTATTGGTTTAAAGATTATCCCAGAGCAATAGTTTCAGGGATTTATCTACATTCCATGACACCAGAAAGTCTGGAGTTCAAGAGAATTGGAAATTCCATTCTGCGTTTCCCCACCCATGACCAGGAGTCTTCGAGAGAATCCTAAATCAAAATGTTTAATAGTAGTAACTAAGCATCAGCAGGAGCTCTGGTGGGTGGGTGGACTCATAACTGCAAGGCCAGCAGTTCAAACCCACCAGCACATTCCAAGGAAGAAAGATGAGGCTTTTTGATCCCATAAAGATTTAGAATCTGATAAACCCTAGGTAGCAGTTCTACTCTGTCTTACAGCATCACCGTGAGTTGGAATGGACTCGCTGGTAGGGGACTAGGTCTGGGCATCAGCTGTTCTTCTGGTGTTGTGGCAAAGGGAGAAGGTGTACCTGGAGGCACTTCACCATTCCACAAAATGCCCCTCCCAGCCCGGACGTTCCTTCCTCCACTTCTCTAGGTAAATTGAGCCTTGGATGGTATTATGCAACCTATTTGGATGGAAATCAGTAGCACTAACCACATTATTAGGCCAATTAACTGGGATGTCTCATGAAACCATGACCCTAAACCTCCAAACCAACGAACCAAATCCTGTGGGGTTATGACTGTATATACACAGCCACAGTAGCTATTTTGTTTTGTTGGGGGTGGGGGGCTGTCCTTGTTTTAAATATATGTATCACATAAGTTTTGCCAATTTAACTTTTTAACAGGTGTACAACTTAATAATTATAGCCATTTCTGAAACTGGTATTTGTTCATTGGTTGATCACTCACTGCCTCTCTTGGTTGTAAGTTTCTGGTGCTTTGTTCTCCATTATATCCTCTTATACAATAACTGCTTCCTCACAGGAGATGCTCGATCAATATTTGTTGAGTAGGTGAAGTGGATACTATTGTTATTCCCCATCACATTCAATGTTGTCCCTAGCTAGATATGGCTATTAAAATTTACCCACTTCAATCAACTTAATTCTGACTCATAGTGACCCTTTAGGGCAAAGTAGAACTGCTTGCTAGGATTCCCAAGGCTAAATTTTTATGAGAGTAGACAGCCTCATGTGGCCAAGCTGCAGACTTTGCTATGAGCAGCCCAGTGAGTAACCCACTACACAATCAGGGTTCCTACTTATATTTAAATGTAGGCTAATTAAAATGAATGTTTTTTTAATGTAGTTCCTTTGTAGTAATAGTTACACTGCAAGTGCTTGGAAGCCATATGTGATTAGTGACTGCCATATTGGGTAGTGCTGATCCAGGACATGTTCCTACCTCCCAGATTTCTACTGGAGAGTGCTGGATGGAAGAAGAAACTGGTTGAGAGGTAAGTTAACTTAATCAAGGTCTCACAGCCACTAAGAGAAAGAACTGGGGTTCACCTATGTGGTTTTGGAAATTTCGGGGATAGAACGCTGATAAATACCATGAAGTAGTCATCATTTTTATTCATGGGTTAGGCATGCTTTTGATTTAAATCCTTCTGGAAGAATTTACAGGGGCTTTAACCCTGACTACCTCACAGGATGACCAGCCATTGCAGTTTGCCTGGAGGAGAGGTAGTTTCCATGTGGAAAAATAGAACCTCAGAACTGCAGTATGTGATAGGTAAATAGACTGGCTCAGCCAACTCCAATTTCACTCATAATATTCTATGCTGAATGCTAGAAAGAAAGCTAGACTTCATTTCCCAGATGCCCTTACAGCTTGGGACTTGTGCAGCAGGCCTCGCTCTGCCAGTGAGACCCCAGTGAGGGTTCGAGGGTGGGCGTGCATTTTGCAGGTGTAGGTAAATTCAGCCTGAAACAGCCAGAAGTTCGTGCAGTGACTCCTGATTTCTTGGATTATGATTATAAAGAGACAGCACTTAGTCATTCTGTGGTAGAATTGGGGGCATCATAACTGGGAACCCGGCCGAGAGACTGTTCCTCCAACCCTTCCAAAAACTTTCTATCCATCCAATACCCTGAATTAATTCATGACTCTTTTGATGAACTGAACTCAATCAGCTGAAGGAATATTCCCTCACTATTCAGCAGGGACTTTGGGCAGACAGGGAGGGAGAGGTGAGGCCAATGGGAATGACCTGCAGGCTGGGACCCATGTCTCCCTGTCACTGCTCTCATTCTCAAAGGAATGATCATACCCACTAATCAACAGCAATCTCAAAATACTAGAAGTCTTTACTGAGGAGACACAACTTACTCTCAAGACTGTGTGTGTGTGTGTGTGTGTGTGTGTGTGTGTGTGTGTGTCCTCGTTTACCTTCCATATGCTAGAATGTGCTCTTTCAAACATCTTGACATGACAGGTCATATCTGAAGCTTCAGGATGAGCATCCATGTTACTTCCTTAGCTACTTCCACCTAAAACAGGCTCCTCTGACAGTTATTCTTTTTCATAACATTTGTTAAAAATTTTATACCGCTTTAAACAACCTGCGTTTGCTTATTTATTTGCTTGTTTGCTGTCTGTCTTCCCCTGCAACATCTACCCAGGAGACCGTACACCATGAGGCCACTGACATTTTTCTCTTTGCTCATCATGTGCCTCTGTACTTGGCTAACACATAGTGTGCATCATTTAAAAATATATGTTGAATAAGCATACAAAATAGAGATCATTATAGCTAGGATTTATTTTTTTAAGGGCTAAAAGGGATCTTTGCCAAACAAAGCATATAAGATGCTAGAGTGCAAAAAAAATTACAACAAGAATAAAGAAATTGATAATTATTATTACCAACAATGTTGTATGTAATATCGTAGCATGTGTTTGTAAAATCCTAGTAACAGGAGATTAACTGCCTTTTAGAAACCACTACAGTTGAGTTTGGACATGTTATCAGGAAACATCAGGCCCTGGAAAAAGACATGATGCTAGGTAAAGTAGAAGGTCAGCAAAAAACAAAAAAGTGACGTCAGGTGGGGGGCGGGGAGGGGAACCTCAGTGAGATGTAGTAATGGAATGGCTGCAGCTGTGTGGATTCAAACATAACAATTGTGAGTGTATCACAGAACCAGGCAGGATTTTGCTCTGTTGTACATGAGATGACAGTGAATCAGAGCCAACTCGGCACCACCTAACAGGTGAATCATGAAGTGTGCCAGGTCTGCAGTCTCCCAGACCGGAGTTCAAATGCCTGTCACACCACCTTCTACTATGTGAACTTGGACAAGTTCTTGATCCTCGCTAAGCTTTAGTTCCCTGACATGGAATATGAGGTTAATAATAATACTCAGATCAAAATAACGGAAGTACCCAGATTTAAAATGACAGTATTCCTAGTGTACTTAGTACCGTATAGGCCACGTAAAGATTCAGTAAACATCAGATAACATGAATTACAGTTTTGCTGAACACGTTTCATGAAATGAAGCCCAGTGTTTAGGGTCACTGTAAATATAGCTGGTCAACTCTTTAGGCAGTAACACCCTGTCCCCTTCACCAGAGCATAATTACTACGTGTGCAGAAAATATTAGTAACAAGACGTTTGTCCATGTGGGTGTATTGTATTCTTGCACACACAGTTATTCCTGGTATACTGGCAGCTGTTGATGCTTCATTTCTCCTCATAATGTTGAAATCCCCCCCCCCAAAAAAACTTAAATAAGCATCACAAGTATTTTTCATAATAATGTCCGAAGAAAACACTCTCACCAGGGAGAAAAACCAGGAATATAGCAGAACAGTAAGAGAAGAAGTTTACTCTCTGGTCATTTACTATGAAAGACTTATTAGCTGAGGAACTGGGCTTACACCCTCTCCAATAGTTTGATCTGGGGAGTAATTTTTTTGTAGCTGTTTGGTTTGTTCAATGAAAAGGGACAGTCAATTCCATCAAGAATCTACTTAGTATTTACTAAGTGTCTACCATAATTGTCCAATGGGGTAGCCAAAATGACCTTCGCTACAACCCTGCCAGTGCTAGTCAACTTCTAGTCAACTTTGTGATTCAATTTTAGTTTCACTTCTTGACTGAAGCCTGAGGCTAGGCCAGTTCACCTTGGTATGTGCTTTTATACTCCCGGGCGTCTTAGCTTTTTGGTTTTTTTGGAGAAGTTTTAGGTTTACAGAAAAAGTGTGCAGGAAGTGGAATTCCCTTCTACCCCCTCTTACCTGCACAGTTCCTCCTACATTTACATCTTAGAGATGTGTGGTACATTGGTTGCAATTGATGAACAAACATGGCTACATTATTCTTCACTTGACAGTACTCAGTTTACAGTAGGTGCACTCCTTGTGCTCTGCATTCCTATGGGTTTTGGCAAATGTTTGAAGTTGTGTGTCCACCGTTGGAGTCTCACACAGAATAGCTTCACTGCCCTAAAAAATGGCCTGTTCTCCATCTGTTCATTCCTTCCCTCTTCCCTCTGGCTCATGGCAACCACTCTTCTTTTCCCTGGTTCTGTAGTTTTGCCTAAGAGTCCCGGTGGCACAACAGCTAAGACTGGACCAGAGGAAGACCTGGTAATCTGTTCCTGTATGACAGCTGCTGAGAAACCACATGGTCACAGCTCCACTCTGTAATATGAAGTCACTGTGGGTGGACAAGGAACTCAGTGGCACCCAACACCTCAGTTTTGCCTTTTCCAGATTGTAGTAAACACCCCTCCTCACTTATCCACACGGTTAGGTTACGAAGACCAGGTCGTTATGTGAAAATCGGCATTCGGAGAAGAGGAGCACACCAGACCACAAAATGAAGGATGGCTACATCATTGCGCAACTGCCAGACCAGGTGTCCCAACCAAGCTGACTTAGAACCATAGTCATCACATCCAGCCTTACTCTTGCCTTACAAGTGCCCCAAATAGTAGACAGATTTTTCATTACTGCCATGAATACAAAATATCAGATAATGAGATAGTTCGTACATGAAGAGTACCTACTGTTGGAGTCAGAGCATAGGTCGCTCTGTCAGACGGCTTCTTTCATTTAGCAGTGGTGTGTCTGTGAGGTTTTTCCATGGTGGATCTTTTGTTTTTATGAAGCCCTCATTGTGTAGATGTACCACCGTTTGTTTAGCCATCCACCTACTGAAGGGCATCTTGGTTACTTCTCATGTAATTAAGCAATTATGAATAAAGCTGCTAGAAACATTTCTCAACAGACTCTAATGTTTACATCCACGTATGTTTTCATCACACGGGTAAGAATCTAGTACAGTATTTCTCAAAATCACAGTTATGCCACTTGAAATGGCCCAGGAGGCCTGCAAAAGCAGATCCCTACACTTTCTCCTGGCTTCTGGGCTAGAGTGCAAACATCGGTCATTGCCAGAAAGGTGGGGGAGGGGACACTGGGTAACTTTTTTTTTTCTTTCTGAAAAGGTGGTCAACCCAATAAATTTGGGAACCTATGATGTAGGAATATAATTTCTAGAACGCGTTGTCAGTCTCTGTTTAGCTTTGTAAGATATACCAGACTCTCCTTCAAATCCACTGTATCATTTTATATTCCCACCTGGGATGAGACCACTGTTGCCCCACGTCCTGGCCAGCCTTCAGTATGTCATATGTCCATACTTTGGATTTTAGCCATTCTCCTAAGTGTGTAGTGGTATCTGTCATCATTTGCTTTGCACTTCCTTTAATGGTATGTGAGGAGCATTCTTTCATATACTTATTTGCTATGTGCATATCTTTTTGGAGAGGGTTTTGTTTAGATCTCTTTCTGTTACGTGTAATGATTAAAGCCCGTTTTGTAATTGGGTTGTAATTGCTATAACTGTTGTGTTTTAAGAGTTCTTTAACATATCAGAGACATACATCTTCAATCAGATATGCATATGTTTTCCCAGTCTGTGACTTGTCTCTTCATTCTCTTAACTGTGGCTTTTGCAGAGTATTTGTTTGTTAATTTTAATGAAGTCCAACTTCTCCAAATTTCCATTTATGAATCATGCTTTTAGTGTTATAACTAAAAAGCCATTGCCAAACCCAAGGTCACCTAGATTTTCCTGTTTCCTGTTCTAGAATTTCTGTAGTTGAAATCTTATGTTTAGATCTGTGAACAATTTGGAGGTGTTTTTCATTTCTTAACGTGTAAGGTCTGTGTAGATTCTTGTCTTTTGTTGTATATAGTTGTCCAGTGTTCCAGAGCCATTTGTGGAAAAGACCTACCCTTCCCCCCATAAGTGGCCTTTACTCCTTTGTCAAAGGATAGTAATGTCAGTGCTCTAACTCTGGTCTTCAGAACTGTTGGCTATTCTGGGTCTTAGACCTTTGGTGTAAACTTTGGAATTAGCTTGTTGATATTCACAAAGTAATCCCTATCCTGGGGTTTTTATTTGAATTGTGCTGAATCTGTAGATCAAGTTGGGAAGAATTGACATCTTCGAAATATTAAGTCTTCCAATCTCTGAACATAGGATATGTCTCCATTTACTTTGATTAATTTTGTTTACAGTTTTCATGATGTATTATACACATTTTATTAGCTATATCCCTAAGTATTTAAAAGGGTTTTTTAGATGCCAATGTAGTTCTATGGCAAGAGCCATGGTGGCAGTATGAGAGAAGTGTTGAGCTGCTAACTGCATGTTCGTCAGTTGAAACCCACCAACTGCTCTGTGGGAGAAAGAGGAGGCTGTCTGCTCCCTTAAAGATTTACCGTCTGGAATACCCTACAGAGCATCAGAATGGATGCAATGGCAGTTTATATAGTATGTACATATTTTAAATTTCAGTTCATTTCTGCTATATATGAAAGCAGTTGACTGAGGCATACTTATCCTTGCATTTGCCATACTTTTATTGCTTATTAGTATTGTTTTCCCTTAATTCTATCATGTATGAACAAAGACAGTTTTTTCCTTCCTTCCCAAACTACATGACTTTTATATCTTTTTCTTTAGTTGGATAAACTAGGACTAAGTAGGAGCAATGAGAAGGGATATCCTTGTCTTACTCTTAATTTTAGAAAGCATCTAGATTCTCATCCTTATTCAGATGCATTCAGGTGCAGCTGGGTGGGGGGGGGGTGCGGGGCAGGGGGAGGAAAGCACATCTGGCAGCAAGGGGCGATCTGGCTTCCTATTTAATGGTCCTTGAAGAGACCGGAGAGTTAGAATACAGGATTCATTGATTAGGCTGACAGACAAAATGTTATGGCATACATACACCAGAAAGCGATGGGAATCTGCTCAGAGGAGTGATGATAGTCAGGCCAGGAACAGAAGTTTCTGGAAGCATAAGAGCACACTACTTTTGGCGAACTTCTCACAGCAACCCGATTGGACAGAGTAGACTTGCCCCTCTGGGTTTCTGTAAATTTTTACAGTAGAAAGCCACACCTCCTGCCAAGGGGCTGGTGGTTTCAAGATGCTTACCTCGAGGTTCGTTTCACAGGGATGTTGTTAGGTGCCATCAGGTGGGTTCCGAGCCACAGCAACCTTATGCACAACAGAACAAAACACTGCACTTCCTGGGCCACCCTCACCATTGCCCTATGCTTGAGTCTGTTGTTGCAGCCACTGGGTCAGTCCATCTCCTTAAGGGGCTTCCTCTCCTTTGATGCCCTTCAGCTTTACAAAACATGATGTCTTTCTCCAGAAACTGATCTCTCCTGACATGTCCACAGTACGTAAGACAAAGTCTCCATCCTTGCCTCTAAGGAGCATGCTGGCTATACTACCCAGGTGTGTAGGGAATAAATAAACTAGTAGGACATAACAGCTAGAGGAGATAAAGGCCAAGAACATAAAAGACCCACTGTACTCTGCTAAAGGATTTAGACTTGTTATGAATTATGGCAAAAGCAGTTTGTTAGTAGCTACTCACCTAAAATAGGTTGGCAGTGTGAACCCATCCATCAGCTGTGTGGAAGAAAGGCCTGGTGAACAGCTACTGTACAATCATAGTAAGAAAACTCTACGGAGCACTTAGGGGATGAGAGTCAAGGAATTAGCTACACAATGTCATAATCAGATCTGCATTTTTGAAAGACTGTTCTTTTTAAAATGTGAAGCCCAAGGAGAATATATCTAGAAGGCTGTGTGTTATTTTTCCCCTGTGTGCTTTCTGTTGCATGTGGGTACCACTGCATTTCCCATTGCCCAAATTGAAGACTTTCTCACCCTCTAATTGGCTACCAGTTCTATAGATTTTGCCTTTAAATCATTCTAAAATCCCGTCCCCGTCCCCCGCCAAGCAGTTCCATTCCTTGCCCTTATTTAGTCTGTCTTCTATCTGGGCTTCCTCCTCCAATTTATTCATAACAGTCCTAATGGGGATCCTCCCACAAATGCACTCAGTACTTTGGTGCTTAACCCTCTTCTGGAGGCAGCGGTGGCTCCATGGTGGAAAACTCACCTTTCATACAGAACCAGGTTTGATTCTGGACCAGTGCACCCCAAGTGCAGCCGCCGCTCATCTGTCAGTGGAGAACTGCGTGTTTCTGTGGGGTTTCCAGACTAGGAAGGAATAGGAAGAAAGGCCTGCCGATCTACTTCTGAAACCCAGCCAGGAAAAATCCTAGGGGTCACATGGCACTGTGCATGGGGTTACCATGACTCGGGGGCAGCCATCAAACAACAGACCTCTTCTAAGGTTTCCCTCAACCCTCAGGATAAAGTTCAAACTCTCTCCTGTGGCCTCCCCTGACCTCCCCAGTCATATGCCTTGCCTCCCTTCCTGGGCCGTAATTCCGCTTTGATGAACTGGTGGTTTCCCCAACTTGCTAGGCTGTTTGGATTCTCTCCAACCTTCCCTCCTCATTCACCTGAAGAAAATACACTTTTTTCAAAAGGCAGCTTAAGGGTTATTTCCTCACCGAAAACTCCCTTTAACTACAAACTCCATACCACCAGTTCTCCCCCTCCCCGATCATTGCTCATTCTCAGGTCCTTTGGGGCAACCTCTCACCACATCGGGAACATACTTTGAATAGTTGTCTCTCTAAGTATAGGTTGTATACATCACAACCCTGTTTTCAAAATGATTGTTACTGTTTTGCTTTTATAATTATTTCCATAGCTATTATAATTATCAGTGTGCAGGATTCCTATGCTACAAACCTACCGAATCAGTATCTGGACTCAGGCTACGAATGCATTTTAAAAATTTCCTAGATGACTGATAACTGTCTGTTTCTTGATTGGGTGCTGATTACATGAGATACTCATTGGTGCAAAAATTATTGAAATGTGCTCTTGGGATATGTACTTTTCTGTATGTTACATTTCATTGTAAAGTTTAAGAGGAGACTCCCTGTACATGATACCTGAAAACAATGGACTTTTATTAAATTAGAAACCCCTTGAAGGGGATAAAGCCCTCTATTTTGTTTTTGTGCTCTTAGTATCTTCAATACGTTATTGTTGTTAGGTGCCATCGAGTCAAATCTAACTCATCGTGACCCGGAATGCAACAGAACGAAGCAGCACCAAACAGGTCTGCGCTGTCCTCACAACCGTGGCTGTTTGAGTGTGTCATGTGTCAGTCCATCTTTCCGAGGGTCTTCTCTGGCTCGCTGACCCTCTGCTTTATCCAACTATCATGCTGTCCATTATAGGGGCTTGTGTCTCCTAATAACATGTCCGAAGTACGTGAGACAAAGTTTTGCCATCCTTGCTGCTTAGGGGCATTCTGGCTAACTTTCTTGCAATTTGTTCGTCCTTCACCTACAGCAAAGCACACGGTAAATGATTGTTAAGTAAGTAAATGAAGAACAGAAAGAAACAAGTAGCTGGTGGATTCCTTTCTCCTTCATACTTCCCACTCTTCCAAACATCTGTTCCACATTCCTGCTGGAGCACCTGATGCCTCATGTCTCACACCTATATCACTAACAACACCCCCTGAATAAACCAGTGAGATGGCATCTGACTTCCTCCCCACCATGCACAGGGTATCACTGACCTAGTGTGCCAGCCCAACAAGGAGAAAGCCGGTATAGGACATTCTGTCCCTAGAGCCAGTCACTTCTGCCCTGTCTGGGTCTGAGCCACCTGGATTAGGACTCCTTACTATGCACAGGAATCAAGCTGGGAGGAATATGTCCCTGGAGGTACTGCAGTGCCAAACTGCTGTTGGATCCTGGTGAAATGTGCACAGGATCCTGGTGAAATGTCATTTAAATTGTTCATTCAGTCATAAGTTATAACCATGAACTTCCTGGGGCCGGAATGATAAACTAAATAGGTAACATCATATTCTGCCTTAGTGGAGCTTAGAGTCTAGTGGGAAAGACAGGCAATCAAATAATATCGATCATCTGTACAGTACTTAGGATGATATGCTTAGCACTATTTTGTTTTGTTTTTTTTACCTATATTAACTTACTCTTTGTGTATGTTAATTCATTACATCACTGGAAGAACTCAGTGGTGTTCTAGCATCATCACCACCACTTTACAAATGAGAGGGTTGGTGCATTACAGTTGACAAACATCATGATAAGGGTCGTGAAGGTACAGTATACAGGGAGTTGGAAGAGGACGGAGCAGGAAGAGCTAACTAATGTAGACATAACAGACAGAGACGGTATTTAGATATGTGAGGTGGAAGGGGCCATCCCAAGAGAAAGCTGGAATGTAGTAAACAAAAAGTTCTGGGTGATGAGAATGTCAAGTAACAGAAACAGCTGATACAAAAAGGATAAACGTGTTTGAGAAACTGACAGGTGGCAGCCAGTGTAGAGGTCACACAAGAAGCCCATCATAAATGAGGTAGAAGTGGGCTTGGTCCAGTTCACTCAGGGCTTTTTTTTCCCTCTGCCTTCAAATAACGTGTTCAGGCCAAAGAGAGAGGATGTTGGGGGATTTAGGTTTTCGCTCAAGTTTCGCACCACATACCCTCAACCACTTCTCCATGTCCATTTCCCTATGTGAACCATGAGTGGATGAGCCAGAACTTTCAGGTGGCTCCCATCTTCCTAAAGCCCTAGTTCTAGTTTGCCAATCAAGCAAATCACACAAACCCTGGACGCCAGTTCATTGAGGCCCAGCTGCCCTGAAGATATGGTAGAGATAAATGATATAGAACAATAAAGACAGTTCTGAGCTGGTGTTTGACCTGCCAATAACAGCCTGTTAACTGTAGGGATGATACAGATTTCCTAACAACACTGCTTCCAGTAAGAAAACTGAAGCCTCAGGATTACACAACTTCGGGAGGGTCCTCACCACCCAAGGTTACCCTGCCAACTCAGCATGCCCAATCCCGTTTCCTATGGCCAGGTGTGTTACTTGAGCGGTGACATTGTCTGGTTTTGCTCATGGGTGAGATGGCTCTTGAATGCAGCTCCGACTCCTGGAGCTCACCCTCTTGAAGGCCAGGCCATGCTGCCTTCCCTGTTTAAAACCTAGACAACTCTTTTTACATAACTTGAGATTGCCTCTTAAAAGTCTTTTCTGGGTGAGGAAAGTGCTTTTTATAGCTTGGGGTTGCTTCTGTTTACTTGCTCTCTGCCAGCATTGGTTAATCCTGCCAGCAGCTGTGTCCTTCTCTGTCCTTTCTTACACTGTACTCCTAGGTTTCCACCCTGCAGGACAACTCCACGAGACCACATGGGGAGTATGTGCCAGCAAGTGAATTTCACAGATCTTCCTCTCCAACTCGGCCTACCTTTCTATAAATAATACTTATCCTTCTCTTACACACATGCGGGCCGGGGAGGCAACATAAGTGACCTTGCAAAGGTATCTGCCCACAAAGGACAGGATTAGCAAAACCTCAAACTTCTGTAAATATTTATTCGGGTTTCCTCCTGCATTTCTCCCGAAGTTGCACGCACCTCGCACGTGCCTTGCTCAGTCCAGTCCCCTCTCGGGTCTGAGCAGCCACACAAAGCCCAGCCCGGCCATCTCCTCTTTGCAAACCTAGAGAACTCCGGTCCCCATGTTGAAACTCGGCAGTGGCGGTGGCGGGCAGGACTGGGCATGCTCAGTAGCAGGGACAGGTTTGGAAGACGAGGAAGCCGCGTTTGAAGTCCGTGGCTAGGGAGTCAGGGGGAGGCTGACGGCCGGGGCCGGGCTCGGGGTGCACTGGGGTCCCAGGCCCGCGCTTGGGGTGGGCAAGCTGGAGGCGGGCTCCGAGGGGCGGGCGGGTGGTGGGCAGGGCGTGGAGAGGCGGGGGCAGCCGGTGGGAGAAGGGGAGGAGCGCCCGACTCCCCATCCCCCGGCGCCGGCTCTGCGGCTGCTGAATCGGAAGCCGCAGGGAGGATCCGGGGAACTAAGGACGTCCGAGAATGACCTCCAGCGAAGCCGCCTGAGCCGGGGCTCGCGCGCTGCCCTGCCAGCCTCCAGCATGGACGGCGGCGGCGGGCAGCCGGCGCATTCAGCGCCGCACGCTCCCGGGGTCCCCGCCGTCGCCGTGAACGGACTGCTGCACAACGGCTTCCACCCTCCGCCGCTCCAGCCGCCGCGCCTCTGCAGCCGGGGTCCCGCGGGCGGCGGCGACGCGGCGCCCCCTCGCCTCCCGCTCCAGCCAGAGCTCCAGCCGCAGCCGCCGCCGCCTCAGCACGACTCCCCGGCCAAGAAATGCCGGCTGCGGAGGAGGATGGACTCGGGGAGGAAGAACAGGCCGCGTAAGTCCGGCCGGGAGGGGAGCGCCCGGCGGCCGGGAGAGGCGGGGGCGGGTTCTGCATGCACCTGGTGCGCACTAGCGCCCGCCGTCGGGGGAGCCTGGGACCGATCGGGTGCTTTCCGGGGAGCGCTAAACACCCCGAATTGCTACTGGAGCCCAGGCTTGCTCGCTCCCATCCGTTTGGATGGCTGATTGGCGATGGAGCCTGAGCTGGTGGGTCCTGGTCACAGTTCTGTTAAATGCAAACGCGCTGCCGGTCCATATTTGTAGCTGGGAAAAATACATGCTAGTGTTCGAACATAAGAAGGGGACTGGGAGTTGGGTGGCGGCGAGCAGGCACTCACAATCAGCGCTGCCCCCAACCTTTTCGCCGCTCTCCTTTCTGGGGTTGGCGCTTTGGCAGGGCTTGCCCTTTGAATCGCAGGGTAGCCGCCAGCACATTAGATCTATTGGTGAGCGCAAAGTCCGGAGGCGTGGAGTCTGACAACCCCCCAAATCACAGCCTATTAAATGCTGTTTCTTAGCGGCCAATAAGAAGGCTTGTGGGGAGGGACACACCCACTGATACCATGTGGGCCGGAACTATGTGAGCCAATAAGGATTGGAGGTGTATCTTGGTGGGGGGGGGGGATGTGAAGTTGAGCTTCGTAATTGTAATGTACAGTGCAGAAAACTGAAATAGTTATTTCACAATCGAAAGAGTGTATATATACGAGTATTTATAATGTTGCTTTAAAGAGGGTACCTTTCTCGCAGAACGTTCTGGAATGTAAATTTGTAGGTCTTCAAACTTTTTTTTTTTTAATCTGAGCCGAACCGCTTTCAACTGGTTACCACTTTCTGGGTCTTTTTAATGAAGCTTATAAATGGAAAAAAGCAAAGTAAGTAGAATGCATGGTCTATGTGCAATCAAACATGCACTTTTTGTATATAGATTATTCTGTGTGATGGGAAACTTGGTAGGTAGAGTTTTGATTTGTCTATGAAAGTTACATCTTTCCTTGTTTCTCTGTTATCTGTTGACCCAGCTTTTCTGCATGGGCTTAAACGTTTTACAGACTTTGGGGAGCACTTTAAGCATGACTATGGGAGTCATGATGCCTCTGATACCTGTGCTTTATAGATCTAAAATTAAGTTTTAAAGGTAAGTTTTGTGTGGGACTTTGAACCCACCAGATTTGATTCTGGCTTTAAGGCATCTAGCATTTTAAGTTTTCATTTTACTTTTTTTATGTTTATCAGAAAATCACTTTATGAACTCCGTGTTGATGACTTCGATATACTAACCTGTTTTGCTTCCTTTGAGACCACATTTTAGGTACTTCTCCGAACTGCATTAACAGCACTAGAGTTTGTGATGTTAATAACCTGTGGTAAAAGATAGTGAAAGGGAATTGTACTATATATTTGTTTAAAATTGTCAGTTTGAATGGTATCGGCTCAATTCAGGGCATAACACCTCACCTGTTAATTTTTGAGAAATTGAAAATACACTCACAATATCTGAAACAGAGAAAACTAACCCAGAGTCTTGATTGTATGCTTCCAAACCCATAGAAATGATTGTTGTAAAATACGAGAAAATACAACTTTTTCTCTGAGGTGTGTTAGAAATCCATGTGCTTTAAACTGCTGACAGAAGTCAGTCTCTTAGGTGCTGTATCAGTTTGTTTTGATGATCACAATTGGCTTTTTATTATCCTGCCATGTTTATTTTCTGAGATTTTAACAAACATTTCTAAAATAAAATTTGCATGCTCCCAGTCACATCTGTCTGTGCATTATCCAAATTTCCTAGTTAGAGTTTGGATAGCTGTATATTTTGTCTGTTAACATGAATGAGTTTTGTGGGGTTTTGAAAAACTTCTCATTGTGAATTGAGGGAAGGTTATGTAGAACAAATGAGTCTCCCATTGAGCACTCCATACACATTTTGTTTTGTGTCATTAGTTGCAGTCCCCCAATGCTATACCACTTATCCCACATGTTCTCTGGGTTTCCCATTTCCATGCTTCCTCCTTCCCTAACCCTTTCTACCTCCTGAACTTTGTTCTGGGGCAAATGCTGCCCTTTGACTCTGAAATGGTTGATTATTCTAAGAAGTGTGTACTTTCTGGTGTGACTGTTCTCCTTGTAGACTTGTCTGTTTTGTGACTGAAAATTGAGCCCTGGAGGTGAGTTCAGTTTCAGGTCTGAATGGTGACTAAGGGCCATCCATAGTCTTAGGGGTTCCATCAACCTCTATCCATCCAATAACCCTGGTCTCACAATTTTGAGTTTTGTTCCACATTCTCTCACACTCTATCCAGACCGTTCTAATGTGATCCCTTTCAGAGTAGAAAAACGGCCTAGTTCTTCTGGCCTCGGGGTCCTGGAGGCTGAGGTTCATTGTGGTCCCATTGAACTAGTGGTTTGGGGGTTCCAGCCCACCCCCACCCCCCCACGCACACACTGCACTAATTTTTTCCCTGTCTTCCTTTAGTTTTCTTCACTCTTTTGTGCTTTGACTAGAGACAATCATAGTGGCTCCTTAGATGGCTACTCACAAGTTTTGAAGACCCCACTCGCCACTTGCCCAAGTAGGATGTAGAACCTTGTCTTTGTGGACTACGTTCATGAGTTTTTTAATAAAAGAAAATACTGCTTATTCATTTAATATTTTGTTACTGTAAGAACTTTCTCATAGCCTCTCACTATTTTGTGGTGAAGGGATCCTGCTGATGGTGTGGGTTAAATGTTGAACTGCTCTAAGATCAGTGGTTCAAACCCACCAGCTGCTCTGAGAAAGAAAGATGAGGTTATGTGTTCTTGTAAAGATTTACACCTCTCTAATGACCCTATGAGCCCTGGTGGTGTAGTGGTTACTCATTGGACTGCAGTCCTCACAGCCAGTTGTTCAAAACCACCAGCCATTCCTTTGAAGAAAGATGAAACTTTGTGGTCTGTAGTTACAGCCTCAGAATCACACGGGAGCAGTTTTACCCTGCCCTATAGGGTCGCTGTGGATCAGCATTAACTTGATGGCAGTGAGTTTTGAGTGAATGACTTTATATCATCTTTCTCTCCCATAGTTACTGGTGTATTTGAACCACTGACCTTAAAGTAGTACGTGTTTCTATATAAGGTCATTCATTAGGAGCTCTGGTGGTAGTGGCTATGTATTGGGCTGCTAACCACAAGATCAGCAACTCAAACCCACCAGCCACTCCACGGAAGAAAGACTTGACTTTCTACTCCCATTAAGAGTTACAGTCTCAGAAACCCAGAGGAGCAGTTCTACTCTGTCCTATAGGGTCGCTAGGAGTCAGAAGGGACTCATGGCAGTTTTTAGTTTTGTTTTGTGTCTTTGGTTGTACATAAGGTCATTATGAGTCAGAAGGGACTCGGCAGTGAGCAGTTTTATGACAGCTGATAGATTTGATGGGTTGTTATTTCAATGAGTATTTGAGCTCCTGTGAGTTTTTAAGAGTATGTTAGTGCCAAAGGAAAATCATTCTTATCTTAAAAAAAGAAAGAAGTGGCAGGGAGGAACCGCTCAATGAGATGGTTTGACACAGTGTTTGCAGCCATGGGCCCAAATATACTAAGGATTGTGTGGCAGGTGCAAGCAGTGCTTCCTTTTGTTGTACATAGCGCCCTTATGTATACATGGGAACGTATTCTCAGGCACCGAAGAACACCACCAGCTTTGATAAAACACCAGGCTCGGGCTTCTGTCCACACCAGTGAATTAGTACAGCTAGTGACGTCACTGCCATCAGAAAGGCAGCTGCAGTGCTTATGTAGATAGACAGGTGTGTTTGTTCTTTGGTAATATTTTGAGATTAATGTAATACATGTAAAATTACTAAAGTTTTGAAAATGATGACTGGAACAGAAGAAACCATTCCATCTTTAGACCGTTTTAAAAGGTTAGATGTGGTCCCTCGGTGCAGGAACTATTCATGATTTTATCAAAAAGTCAGTGGCAGTTTGGTTTTTCTTAAAAAGAGAAGGGAAAATTGTCCATTGTCTTTCTTCAGTGCTGAGCGTCATCAAGCTTCCTTTGTTAGTGTGCATGTTTCTGCTTCTCATCAGCTGTGTGACCTCAGCCAAGATACTGTCATCTTGAAATGAGTGAGTTGGACCAGGTGCTTTTTTTTAAGTATTGTTTCTTATACTTGGAAATTCTCTGATACCTCTGATAGCTCACAGATACAGCTCCTATATAATTTCTATACTAGTTAGCCACTTTACCCCGAAACTTAGCATTTAATTATGCACAGATGTTTGTTTTTCCTTGTGCTGATGTGTAGCATTGTTCTCCCCAGTTAAATTGGAAATCATTGATCAGAGGTGGTATGTTTTCACTTTGCCTGCACCTTGGGTTCATAGAAATTGGCGTGTGTCACAGAGTAAAGGTGATGTCATCACCACTTGATCGTTTGAGGTATTCCACCCCTGCCTTGGCAAAGTGTATCAACAACCTTTGTAGAGGTCATAAGGGAGATTCAGGAGGTGTAGTCTGCTCCTTGGTGTTCTCGTTCTTTGAAGGATTACCAAGTAACAGCACCTCATGGGGTCAGCTCATTTCCAGTATGTATATTTTGAAACAAATGACAATCCTAACTAAAATTCTGTCGATGCCTAATGCTCTGTAAATGGTATAGTATATAAACCTGAGACCTTGAGTTTGAATCTTAGCTGGTTGACCATTTACCTAACGCCTTCTGTGTAAGTGAAAAGGATACAGTCATTCTAACTTATCAGGTGGATGTGAAGAATAAATTCTACATGTAAAATACATAAAGGCCAGCTGAGCAGATAGCAAACTGTCATCAACACCACTGGACAGAGTACGTTTTACTGTTCATCCACAGGACAAGATAGATGGTTTAGCTGGCAGGCTCAACCTTAGACTAACTTTTATAATGGAAAAATAAATCAGGTCTAGAATTTTATAAAGCCAGTTTGCTTTTTAAATTTAATTTTTTCCTTTTTACCCTTGATTATGGTTAAAAAATATTGGACAGTACAAAAATATAAGGGAAAAAATATTCATGGTACTTCACTCCAAATTAGTCGCTGTATCTTAGTCATTCTTCACATCAAACTGATGTGTTAGTATGATTGTTATGTGTCTTATCTTAAAGTTAATTTTGGATGATACTAAGATTTGGTAACTTTTTAATATAAGATTTTAAGTAATTAAATTATGACTCATAAAAACACTATTAGGACAGGGTAAAACTGCCCCTGGTGGGTTTCCAAGATTTCAAAATCGTTACAGAATTAGAAAACCTCATCTTTCTCCAGCAGAGCCACTGGTGGTTTCAAACTGCTAACCTTGTGCTTAGCAGCCTACTGCATAACCAGCATACCACCAGGGCGCCTTTCTATGAGCATACCACAGTTTACTTAACCTCTCTCAGAACTTAGGCCGCAAGCAGGGCTTCTGTACCATATTACAGCAACTTTTGCATGACTCTACCCAACTTTTTGCCTTGTTTTTTATGAAATCGGTGAATGTATCCTTTTGAGGGAAGGAACAGATATGATATAATATAGTACCTAGACGTTGCCTTGAGATTATGCACATTTTAGACATACAGGAAACTGGTTTAGGTGAACTATAACATTAGCAGAGGGAGGAGAAAAATGAAAAGAAAATCATTGTATGGCTCCCAAAGTATGACACGGCAGAAAAGCAAGGATTCAAGCATTATCTGAAAGGCTGATGCTTGTCTGATGCCTTCCTCCTTCCCAGTATGTGGCAATAGGAGGGAGCAATGAATGGCTGCATGGTGCTGGCAGCCTTCTAGGGGGCAAGTTCTTGCTTATCCTATCATCCAGATAAAACTCTAGCCAGATAAAAAAGTGGGTGACAGTGCATTGGGCATGTACTATACTCCTGGTGGACACTGAAGAAACCCACTTCTTTAGCTTTACTGGCCACCATTGTGAAGGTGGACGCCTCTGGTTCTCTAAATAATAACCTTGACACTTGGATTTTCCACCACCTCTGAATCAGACTAATTAGAAAAAAGAAAAGAAAACAGGATAGAAAAGATAAACTGAGATTTATTTTTCTGGCTTGTCTGCTTGGAGAGGAGATAGATATTTTTTGGTTTGTTTATATAATCAATACTCTTAGAGGAGATGCACTCCAAATTTGAGGACAAAGACTGAAATGGAATACAGGGACATATTTGAGTATGGGTTAGGGTCAGATTCCCAAGTTTTTCAGTCTTTATTTTTCATTTCTAGAAATGCAATAGATTGTCATCTGTCACTTATTTTACTAGGCCAGTTACTTGGCCTCTCTGGGACGTAAATGCCGAGTCTCTTGAATTCAATTCAGTTATAAATTATACTCTCTTCTGTCTCTTGACTGTCAATTCAGTTATAAATTGAACTGAGAACTAAGGCTGTATATCCCATGTGTTGGGCATCTTAAGTGGTTAAGTCAGGTGTCCGGATTCAGGTAGACATACAAACACCATTCTTTCCCATGTTTAATAGTACCATGGAGCATATGTTTGGTGGCAAAGTATCCTAAGATGGAAATACTGTTGTTCATTCTCAACACATTGGACATTTAACAGGTAAAGATAAGAAAATGTAACTAGGAATTAGTGAGGAAGCAAAGGAGTACTGGTTTAAAATGACAAGTTTTTATTATTTATTTAGAGATAGCCAGGCTTTTCTTTTTCTTTCTTTCTTTTTTTTTTTTTTTTAGTGCGGGGTGATGTTCAATATTTGGGTCTGGGAATTTTTAATTCAACATGTACAAAACTTCAGCTTCAAAATGTCCCTTAGTATTCACCTTGAAATGACAGTTCAGAATCAGATATGGAAACTTCAGTGTACCCAGCGTGGTGCACGGAGTTTCTAAGTAGACCTTTCCTCTAGATAGTGTAGCGGTCAGGCTTGGTATCTTGTTACTTAATTTATGAAGCTCTTAGATGTCTGGAGTTGACTAATCACACGTGTGTGCATGTGTGTACACTTTCTCCTTGGGAATGTATTTGAAAGCAGATGGTTTGAAAGGCTAGGCAATGCTGTTTTTCAGAGAGGGTATATTAAAATATTCTAGACCTCTAACAGATTCTCCTCTACAGTTTGGAGATAGGGTGAAAAAATTGATGGCAGTGGTGGGTGCTTACATTGAGCTTTGATTCAGCGATAGTCCCTGGGGCTGCAAACAGTTAAGCTTTTGTCTACTAGCCAGAAGGTTGGTTGGTGGTTCATGTTCACTGAGAGGCACCTCAGAAGACCTGCCTGGTGATCCACTTCTGATAGGTTGCTGTCTTGAAAACTCTGTGGAACAGATCTTTTTACACATATGAGGTCACCGGGAGTCAGCATTAATGCAACAACAGTAAACAGCAACAACACCATTGAACAACAGCTGTGGACCTGTTTCACTTTATGTGTTTTTACCAGTCCTTTCAAAGCCATCTGAGTATCCCCCCAATGTCCACTTTTCAGATGGGGAAAGAAGGGGTCTGAGATGTGGAACAACCTACCCTCAAACTCGTATAGTCATTGAATGGCAGGTCCAAACTACAAGCCCACTTCAGATATTATTAACACCAGGCTCTTTTCTACCACACAGAACCTATTATGGCAGGAGCACAGTGGCATAGTGGGTTACAAGTTGGTCTACTAGCAGCAAAGTCAGCAGTTTGAAACCACCAGCAACTCCTCAGGCGAAAACTGAGGCTTTCTACTCCAGGAAAGATTTACAGTGTTAGAAACAAACCTACAGGGGCAGTTCCACTCTGTCCTGCAGGGCATTATGAGTTGAAATTGCCTCACTGGCAGCGTTTGGTTTCTTGGCTTTAAGCCTGTTAAGTTTGGGAAAGGCAGTGTGTTTTATAAAACTTTCAGGAAAGAGGTTGGTGTACAAAATCTGTACCTTTGACCAAAAGCTCCCCTGTCCAGATATTTGTGCAGACTTGTGTAGGTGCATGTGGGTGTGTAAGGAATAGCAACCAACATTCCATATGCACTTACTATGTATCAGGCACTAAGTAAAATGCTTTACATGTTTTATGCTATCAAACATTTCCTGTACCCTCTGAGATTGGTGCTGTCATTATCCTCCTTGCCAAGGTAAATTAACTGAAGTTTCATGACTCAGAAAGTAAACTAAGTCCTCATTTTGACTCTTGTGGGCCAGGGGACAGGACCCAGGACCTTAGTGGGTTCAAGGAAGTGTGGACACTGCCAACTTGCAGAGCAGTGTTCTGTACTGAAAAGCTCTGAAGACCCACATTCAGAACCACATTCTAGTGCTTTCTAACAGTGAAGCATTGGCTACGGTTCTTACCTCTCCAAAGCACCTGTTACCTAATGGAGATATTTTGGAGAGGACCAAATGTGGAAAGGATACAGAACGTTATGCTAGAAAGTCAAGACCCTGGTAGGCACCTGGATAAAGATAGTGTAATATTAACACTAATATCACTGATATTTATTTATAGTATTGCTTTTATTTCGTCATCAAGGCTTTTAAACTTCCTGCAGTCTCAGGATTTCCTGGAGAGTCCTTCCTGTTTCCCGTTGCTGGGAGCCTTTGGGGGACTGGGTGTCAGAGCATCTTCCAACCTCATCTGACAGCAGCTTCTGAGTGTAAATCTCCCTAATTCCCTCTGACATGTATCGAAGCAGGACACAGGGTCCGTGTTACAAATCCTTATCTCCTTGTCACTTTCTGCATATAGATTGTGTTGTTCCATTGCAGTTCCTAGTAATACCAAGTATAAGGGGCCCTGCCTGAGTGAGGTTGGCAACTTCGTGAATCAGATGTGGGGTCATTTATTTTGCTGCTAATCTAGTGCCAGGACATAGTTTTTGTTTTGGGAGGGCAGAAAAAGGAAGAGTATCCCTTTGATCTTTACTGTTCGATATCTCAGCCCTTGAGTGAAGCAGATATGCACAACGAGGTGAGAGAGATCAAAACAGTGAGTACTTTTCCTTGATAAAAGCCACGTGACCCGAGCCAGCCTTCAGAATCCAAACAGCTGTATTCTGGCTCATTTTTAACCCCATCTCCAGAGGTCCCAAAGCAGCCGACCAAATTCCACTCTGCTGGAGATTGAGATGGGCATTTGGGGCACTTGGTGCTTTCAGGACTGATATGTGACCCTTCTGGTGTGCCTAACCTTGACCTTACACAGAGTCTGAGACCACAAGGACTTTTGATAGAAACTCAGGACAGACTGGCCCTAAATGAACCTCTGTGAGCTGCGGCCTGTCTGGGCAGTGCCAGTTATTTGGAACTTTCTGAGACTGAAGGAGCCGGTCCTGGGGTAGAAGAAGCCAGGATGGACTGGGTTGACTTCAAGCTCAGTCTGAGTCGGCAGTGTAACGAGGCTTCCAGAAAAACGAAGAAGCGAAGCAACAAACTCACTACCATCGAGATGATTCCAACTTACAGAGACACTATTCAGTGTTTCCTGAAAGAAGAGATACTACCCCCCTGAGTGCTGCAAAAGTAGAACCCTACAAATGTTTTTAATTGCCAGGGAGGGGCAAGTGGTGCCAAGTAATATATTTTTTCTGAAACGGGAATGATAGACCAAGTAAGTTTGGGAACCTATATAAAGCAAAGCCAAGCGTGTAGGGCAGGGGAGAACATCTCCTGTGGCCTTCCGAGGCTATGAATCTTTCTGGGAGCAGAAAGCTTCATCTTCTAAGAGTGGCTGGTGGAGTTGAACTGCTGACCTTGCGGTTAGCAGCCAATGTGTAATCCACTGTGCCACAAGGGCTCCCTCGCAAAGCAAAAAACACCTAGTAAAAGGTAGCTCATTGGTGTTACGTGGTCTTTACACCAAGACAAAATTTGCCTCATGGTACATCTACCAGTACTGTATGTATAATCCATCTTCTATGTGATAGCCACGGTATCCCAAAGGAATCCTGGTAACACTGTCTAGTAAAGTCAGCGGTTCAAACCCACCAGACACTCCTCTGGAGAAAAATGAGGTAATCTTGTAAAAATCTACACGTAAGGTTTCCAGCCCTGGAAATCCAAAAGGACAGCTTTGCCCTAGAACAGCAGTTCTCCACCTGTGGGTCACAACCCCTTTGGGGGTGGAGCAACCCTTTCACAGGGGTCACCCGATTCAAAACAGTACAGAATTACAATTATGAAGTGGCAACGAAAATAATTTTATGGTTGGGTATGATAATTAAGATTTATTGTGCCAACCTGGCCGATAAACACATATGGGATTAATTGAAGGACTGAGAGATAAAAGTGGCTCGGTGAGCCTCGCCTTTCTTATTCTCTGGTCTCTTGTTCTCTGATGGTCAGATCAGTGTGCAGCTGCCTTAGCTAGTTCTTTGCCTCAGTTGGGAAGGCTCACTTCCTGCGAGACATCTCCAAGGAGAAGCCACCTGGACCTACCCCGATGCAGCCCTGGGTGCTGGAGCAGCCGCGTGGAGACTCCTGCCAGCGCTGAGATGCTTACACACTCACTGATTTGGCTTTCCTCCTGCAGTCAGCATCAGTGTGTGTGTTTTGTGAGATGGAGGAGGACGTTGTAGATCGGTGTTGGACATATGGGCTAATGTTGGACTCGGGCTTGGACTTGACTGGGTTGGAATGCTATATTAATGTACATTTCCCTCTATATAAAACTCTTTCTTATACATATGAGTTTCTGTGGGTTTGTTTCTCTAGTCTACCCCGACTAACACAGGAGGTCACCACGTGAACTGTATTCAAGGGTCTCGGCATTGGGAATGTTGAGAACCACTGCCCTAGAGGGTCACTATTAGTTGGAATTGACCTGGTGGCACTGGTTTTACTGTGTCCCACAGGAGCCCCAATGGTACAGTAAGTGGTTAAATGATCAGCCGCTAACCCAGAAGCTAGCGGCTCTAACGCACCAGCTGCTCTGAAGGAGAAATCCGTGGCATTCCACAAAGTACAGCCTTGGGAACCTTATGAGGCATTTCTACTCTGTTTTATGGTATCACTCTCAGCAGTGGAGCCCACAGCAATGGGCTGCTGCTGTTGTTCTCTTACTGTGTCTCAAACCTTCCTTTGGATTCTTACCTTAGAAGAACCAAGACTTACATTCTGCGCTGCAAGACCCCATCAGCAGTGCAATTCAGGGTGTGGGATAAGATAGTAAAGCTTAGACTAGAAGATGGCCTTCTGAGGTTGTCAAAGTGGTAGAGGAAGAGGAGGCAATGTTCAGGAATTGTTGACCTGGATGTCCTCGGATGCCCCTAGTATTTAGTCGTTTGGGCCAAGCAGCATGGTCGGTCCTAGAAGATTCTAGAGATGAAACTTGGTTTCATGTGGCTCCAAGCTGCTGTGTAGCTTGAAGCCATTCCGTTGGCTTG
This sequence comes from Echinops telfairi, assembly GCF_000313985.2. Classification (NCBI taxonomy): domain Eukaryota; kingdom Metazoa; phylum Chordata; class Mammalia; order Afrosoricida; family Tenrecidae; genus Echinops; species Echinops telfairi. The sequence goes on from NW_022103968.1 coordinate 38,656,836, forward strand.
ATGTTCCCCAAGGGCTGTGACCCTTTCCGTCCAGCCCAGTCTCGTTCGTTGCCATGTGTCAGTTCTGACTCGTAACAACTCCACGTAAGAGTAGAACTGCTCGTCACAGCATTTTCAATGGCTGATTTTCCAGCAGCACATTGTCAGGCCTTTCTTTTCAAGGATTTCTGAGTGGACTCAAGCCCAGCATTCTGAGTATCACCTGAGCACCTTCAGAAGTAGCACCACCCAGCAATGCCTTGGCCATTTCAGAAATGTCCTCTCTAAGAATCAGGCGTGTCTGGGTCAAGGCTCCTCATTAGTCATGCTTGCCTAACTGTCTATGTTTGATGAAAAAAATAAAGGATAGTCTCTATCCTGAAGTGGAGATAATAAAAATAAGTATCAAATGCCCACTGTGAGGAAGTGGTCCAGATGGGATAGCCACTCTTTGGCGTGACCATGTAATACGTCCAAACATTTGAAGATTGGTGGGGAGTTGCCATTAATAATTATGCAAGAACCACAAGCATACACTGGAATTGTTGTTGCTAGTTGTCAAGCCGGCTCTAACTCTTAAGTGACCCCATGCACAATAGAACGAAACCCTGCCCAGTCCTGCACCATCCTCACAATTGTTATGTTTGAGCCCATCATTGCACAAACTGTGTTAATCCATCTCATGGAGGGCCCTCTTTCTCAGTGACCCTCTGCATACCAAGCATGATACCCTTTCCCAGGGACCAGTCTCTCCTGATAACATGTCCAAGTACATGAGACCGAGTCTCGCCATCATCACTTCGAAGAGCATTCTGGCCGTACTTCTTCCAAACAGCTGTGTTTATTCTCCCACAGTCCGTGGAAGTTTGGATAGTTCACCAGCCCTGTAATTCAAATGGACTGTTCTCTGCAAGATCAGCGCCTCAGTGGTGTGCTGAAGGCAGCTCTTATAGGCTCGGGGAGCCGATTGTACAGATCATTTCCCAAATCTGTAGTCATTGCCCTCATATCAGTAGCTTGAAATTGGGCACAGTGCATGTATTTATGCTACAGAAACTGGCAAACACCACAACGGGGCTTTTATTTTTTTCAGAAGGCCACTGTTAAGCATTTACCTGCACACCTTTGCCTGGGAGACAGGTCGTAGAAGAGGCTCAGAAAAGTCCTAGAAGACATCAGTAACCCCAGTGGAATTATGGCAGAACTTGAGACAGATCGCGGGTAGAAAAGCCAATAAGCCCTAAGCAAAACACTGTCAGAGATGAGAAGTTAGGTGAGACGCTTCAACCTCAGCAAATAGTGTCTTACCAATATTAGTTGGGGTTTCATGTTGGCCCAAATATAGATTTCCTTTAAGATTACATTGTCACCTGCCTCCCTTTCTCCCTCTTCAGTCCCTGCTGCTCATAAATACAGCGGTGCAGTGTTGAACAGATGAAGCAGATGTACCAGCAGAACAGCGGAGGTGGGGGTGGCGTTGGAGACACCAAGGAAAGGAGAATAAGATGACACACACCCCTTTATCTTTCTATCGCTACAGTGATACCAAGAGCGTAGATACATACTCTTGCCCACACCCAGAGTATTAATCACAGGCCATAGTTTTGCATTCATTTTTACTTATTTCACGATTCAGTATTGTTTTCTTTTGAACGAATTCAGTTGTTTTTTTGTTTTTACTCGTTACTTGTGGATCAGGAAATACCATACTTTTTTCAGTGTTTTAAAGAGTAAGAACAAGAGGAGCAGATAATATGATTCTAAAGAAATTCTACCCTTTACCAAAGTGAGCCCCCAAGTAATATTTGTGGAGTGCTTTTAACTTTTTAAATTTATTTTGTGTGTGTGTGTGCTTTTTTTTTGAATCATTCTATTAAGGGCTCTTACATATCTTATAACAATCCATACATCCGTTGTATCAAGCACATTTGTACATACGTTACCAGCCACATTTTTAAAACAATTTTTTCCTACTTGATACCTTGGTATCAGCTACTCTTTTTTCCCCTCCCTCTTCCACCCCCGTGAACCCTTGATAATTTGTAAATTATTTTTATTTTCATATTTTACTCAATCGACTGTCTCCCTTCAACCACATTTCTGTTGTTTGTCCCAGTGGGGGCGGGGGCCGGGGCCAGGGTGCTGTACATCAGTCACTTACTGCTAGTAGAAATCTAGCTCCACGGGGCTTCACATCTTTTGATTGTGATATATAGCCTTGTATTGCTGAAATGGAAGAGTAGCCTTCCCCCCTACCCCCACTCCCCGCAAAAAAAAACAACTTCAGTTCTGCTTTCTAATAGGACAGGCAATATGAAATTGGTCCCTGGCCAAAGAGAAAATATGTTGTCTAACTAAGCAGGATCTTTGAGATAAAAATGGGATTCCTTTGTTCCTACCCATTTGAGTTTTTAGAAGATAGCGTTTAAAAATGTATCTCCTCCTTGTTAGGTGCTCGCGTGAATTTTGACGCAGACTAGCCTGATCTGACAGAGTAGAACTGCCTCACAGGAGCAGATTACCGGGTCTTCCTTCCAAAGGGCCACAGGTAGATTAGAACCACCAACCTGGTTACCAGCTGAGCACCTAACCCCTCCGCCACCAGGGCTCCTTATCCTGAATACTGTCAAGGAAGGTAGAAATGTGCAGAATGCAGTGTTTATAAAACTGATATTTGTATAACCTCAAGAATTTATATTACTATTAAGAATTCACTTAGGTTTGATTGGCCTACTCTCCAAACCAAAAACAAACAAACCGAATGCTATCAAATCAATCCTGACTCATTGCCACCCTAGAGTTAGGACATGGTAGAACTGCTTCTGTGAGTTTCCAAGATCGTAAATCTTTACTGGAGTTAGAAAGAAGCCTCTACTTTTTCCTACGGACCACCTGGTGGTTTTGAACTGCTGACTACTTCACTGCTTAATACACAGAGTGTTACTAACTAGGTCAGGATCCTTCCCTTTGTACTTGTTGTTATCTTGACATATGGGGTCATTCATAAGTGTAAAGATAGCCTGGAATAACTAGTTTCACAAATTTCAGCAAAATCCTTCCTGCAAAACTCAGGTTCAAGCCTGAACACAGCACCTCCCTATTCCAGGCCTGAGCAAAGTCATACACATCTTTACATGTCTACAGGATGCGTGCTAGCTTGCCTGCCTGTCTATACCAACCCCACCTTACTGACTTCAGAGAACAGAAGGATGGAATTCTTTTAATACTAAACTATTCCTAATCTCATAATGTGTTTCAGAAGATAGAAACTATTGAAAAAACACTAGTCTGTTCTAGTCCAGTGATTTTGGGGATGATCCCAAAGTACCTTTTGAGCACAGGACAGCTTCTAACAGGAAAGTTTCAAGGCCCAGACCATGAGGAAAGGGTTTGTAGCTCTGAAGTCGTCTTTTTCTGTCCACAGAAAAGGGTGCAGGGTAGCATACCACAACAGCACACTTTTACAGCATGTCATTAAAGTGTCAACAGGGGTTAGGCATCTCTACTTGCCACGTGTTCAATCCCAAGGTTGGGTCAGTTATGTAACAAATAGATAACCTGTCAGATTCTGTCAAGTACAGTGTTAGGAACTTTAGCTCTTAATATAAAGTCTGAATGCTTTTTGTTCGACTTACCCCTATTATAAGGAAAATGAAGTGTTGTTAGATATTTTTCCTAGTCAACAAATTCATACATTTTTTTCAAGCTTCTGAATCAAGTTCTGATTCAAGAAATCACCAAGACTGTAAGGAAAACTTTTTTTTTAAATAGCTATCTCAGGGTAGTAGTAGTTTCAGGGGGTTATCTAACCTGTAGGGCTCCAGGAAGCTTGGAGTCCTTGGGAATTTGGCTTTCTGTTCTACATATCCCCCCTTTAGATCAGGATTCTTGAGTGGGATATTTGATCCAAATGTTCAGTATGTTCTTCCGGTCTTTGTTCATGGAGGCAATTCGACACAAGTTTCATATCCTGAAACTATTGCCTGATAGAATCTTGAAACCTTAAACCAAAAGTAACCCTGGGAGTCTTGAAACCAAATACCTTATCTTACTAGTAGAACATGTGAGGCTGTCTACTCCTGTAAAGATTTAAAGTCTAGGAAACCCAAAGGGACAGTTCTGCTCCAAGTCTAACTGGACTTGCTGGCAGTGAGATGCGAGTAAACCCTGTGATCACCCCATGTCCTTCAAGAAAATCTATTAAAATTTATCCCTTTAGGGCAGCAGTTCTCAACCTGTGGGTTGTGACCCCTTTGGGGGCCAAACGACCCTTTCACAGGGGTCACCCAATTCATAACAGTAGCAAAATGACAGGGATGAAGTAGCAACGAAAATAATTTTATGGTTGGGGGGTCACCACAACATGAGGAACTGTATTAAAGGGCTGTGGCGTGAGGAAGGTTGAGAACCACTGCTTTAGGATCTTCTATCCCTTTGGGAATCCCAAGAAACGGTCACCAAACCATCTGAGTTGACCTCTTTGCCTTGAACTTAACTGGCTCAGCAGATTCCCCATAGGCGCTACTGTTTTGATAGTACGTTCATCTGTGGATCATATTGGTAAATCCAAGAGAGTTGTCCCAGGTTTGGGTCTGGTTTCTAAAATCATCTTGATTAGCTTTCATCTTGCTTAAAGACTGATGGAAAGATCCACTCTTGGAGCTAGCTGATCTTTGTGCAAACCTTTTGACACCATGCAGCTGAATGCCTACTGAGACCAAAATTCTGCCTTAAAATTGGCAATGCCGAACCATGTTATAGCCCATGATTTCCAGCTCATCCGTGTTAAAGCATTTATTGGACAGAACTTCCTCCTTTTATAGTTTACATATATATCTGTATATAGATATCGTTATCCCACATTTTGTTTCTCCATCCATCTTTAATTAATCACTTGCCCTGTTTGTAGCTTTCACTCTGGTGGATAATGCTGTGGCTGTGGATATGCAAATTCATCTGTTTGAGTCTCTGTTCGCAGTGTACGTAAGGGTGGAATTGCAGGGTCATATGGTAATTCTGCAACCGTGAGCTCAAACATGATTGTGAGAATGTCACAGGACTAGGTGGTGGTTCATTCTGTTGTACATAGGGTTGCTATGAGTTGGAACGACATGGTAATTCTATGTTCAATATCTTGAAGGACCTTCAGAGTCCTTTCAAAAGTGACTGATCCATTTTACATTCCCACTAGCTATGGATGAGGGTTCCACTTTCTCAACATCCTGGCCAACCCTTACTACCTGTCTGTTTGAGAGTAGCCATTCTCTGGAAAATAAAGTGATGCCTCATGTGATTTTGATGTGTATTTCTCAAATTGTTAATTAAGGAGCTCTGATGGTGGAGTGGGTTACACATTGAGCTTCTTGCCAACTCCAAGGTCAGCAGATTGAATACACCAGCTTCTCTGTGGGAGGAAGGTGAAGCACTCTACTTCAATAACATTTAATGTCAAGCCTTGGAAACCCAAAGAGGCAGTTCAGTCTGTTCTGTAGGGTCTCTATGAGTTGGAACTGATGTGCTGGCATTGAGCTTGGTTTTTCAGTTTGGTGATATAGTGGTTCCAGGGGAGAAACAGGACTTTCTACTCCCATAAAGAGGGACAGTCCAGAAGCTCATGGGAGCATTTCTACGATAGAACTGTCATTGGAATACAATGATTAAGAACGTGGATGCTAACCAAAAGATAGCTTGCTGGAACCATAACTTTGAACCAGTTCATTCTAGTTTGACCCCCTACTGAGAAATTACATTTCCACCCCAGAAAGCCTGAATCAAAACCTGCATTTTAATAAGATCCCTAGGTGATTATTATAGGACCTGCAGGTGCATATGTAAATCACTGGGGCAGGGGGCGGGGTGGGTGGGAATGGTGGTTGGTTGTTAAACGGTGTCACTGTATCTGGGGTGGAATGCGTAGTTTCACCAGGAGGTCAGACCCAATGAACTAGTTCAAAGACCAGGAAAGGACCTGGCTATCCGCTCCTCTGAAGATCACAAACCAGGGAACCTCATGGGGCAGTTATCCTGTGTCCTGTAGGGTCATTATGAGTCAATCAACTTGATGACACGCAACAATGGCTAACAAATTTGAGTCCTTGGGTAGTACCAACTGTTAACTGGCTCAGTTGCTAACAGAAAGGTTAGGGGTTCAGGACTACCCTGGGGTACTTCAGAAGAAAGACCTGGTGATCCACTTCTGAAAAGTGAGTCATTGAAACCCTATGCGCACAATGCTACTCAGAAACATGAGGTCACCATGCATTGGTGGCAGCTAATTAAGATGATCTTTTCACCTACCAATTGTAATCCAACACTATCATTCCATGAGTTTAAACTTTTTATAAATTTGAGTCATGTTTCCATTTTAATTATACTTTTCTAAAATGGCTAGGGGGGAAAGTGTTTGGCTTTCTGTTGTGACAATTACTTTGCTGAATAGAGACCCCACCCCACCCATGACTTTGTAGAAGAAAGCTTTCATTAGTAAACACTAAAGGGTTTTTAAAGGTGATTTCTGGCTTTAGAATTTCACTTATAGCAAAGTTTGCATGCCTTTATCCAGACTATTCTTCGTTAATGATCAGTCCTTAATGTCTAAAATATAAGGGCCAACAAGACAGGTTCTCCAGTACATCATAACACTAGCACAGTGCCTTACATTGTCTAGGGACACAATTAATAACCTTATGAGCAGAAGAACTAGATGGTTTCTGGCTACCACTGCTGCTCTGATAGAATGGAAGAAAAATGTGAAACCACTAAAAGTAAAGGGCCAAGCTTATGGGTCTGATAGAAACTGGTAAAACCCCAGATGTTATGGCCCTTCCAACAAATACCAAACTCATTACCATTGAGATGATTCTGATTGATAGCAACCCTATAGGACAGAGTAGAACTGGCCCTGTGGGTTTCTGAGAGACTGTAATTCTTAACCAGAGTAGATAGCCTCATCTTTGTCCCTCCAAGCCGCTGGTAGTTCCGAACTGCTGACCTTGGGTTAGCAGCCCAAAGTGTATCCCATTATATCACCAACACTCTAACTCTTTAAGCCACCCCACCCCTTTGGCTTAAACGATAGGCTTATAAGATGAACATGTACGAGCCAGCATTTGTCTAAGGATTATGCTCAGAAGGCAGGCAGGCAGGCTTAAGAAAGAAGATAAATGGAAACAGCAAACAGGAAGAAAATGGGAAGACTTACTGTGGGGATTGCAATCAGTGTCGTGAATCAGTTTGTGAATTGATGAATAGAAAATCAGTTTTCTCTATATACTCACCCAAATCATAACAAAAATATCAAAATTTTAAATTAAGGTGAATATTTTCTAGATATATAAAAACAAATAACTAAATGAATGGATTAATAAGCAAGCCGTTGACCTCCAGTTATCTGAGAACACTTAGAATTTTGTTTGTAGGCTGCCATATCTTTCCTTAGTCCCCACCCGGCTTGACTTTAAAGATTCACCCAACTTTCATAGTCAAGGCTAAAATAAGCAAACAAAGGCCCCTTTTGGTAGACCTGTTGTTCTTCCTAGCTGGAACAGCCAAGCAATGCCGTTCTCCCTGAAGTCTCTAATTAACCACTCTCTGGTGTTAAATTGTCAGTAGCATCCCTGGAGTAACTAAGCATGTTCTGGTGTCTTTGTGAAGAAAGAAAACTAAACCTCTTGATGATTTAAACTGGGATTTGTTTAAGCAGGTAATGAGATTACCATGCCATGCCTCAGCACAGGGCATTAGGGAGTGCTTGCGAGAAAATGCTCCCTGGTGGACAGTGGTCACCGTGGTTGATGGGAGATGTTCACACACATGTGGTTGAGCCTTCCGCGTCTATTTAGCCCTGACTGTGGATTGTACGTTTCAGTCCAGGGACTGCCTTTCTCGTGAAGAAGGTGGTGTGAAAACTGAAAACCACGTGGAAGGTTGGTATTCATCGTCTAGCTCTTCAGGACAGTGCAAAAGAAGCCAGCTTCTTGGGAGGGTGGGGGTGACCTAGCTTTGTGTGATCGTGCTTTTCTCCCATCTTCTCCCAGACAGCATGCGGAACAGGAAATATTCCACCGGCCTACCGTTCCCCTTCCTGAGTTGTGCAGGGGTCCTCAGACTTTTTAAACAGGGGGCCAGTTCACTGTCCCTCAGACCTATTGGAGGGTCGGACTATAGTTAAAAAAAAAACTATGAACAAATTCCTATGCACACTGCACATATCTTATTTTGAAGTAAAAAACAAACGGGGCAAAAACACCCGGCGGACCGGATAAATGTCCTTGGTGGGCCGCATGTGCCGTAGTTTGAGGATGCCTGTACTAGGGACTGACGGGCGGAGGCAGGTCCTGGAAGGAAGCCATGTTTGGTGTACACTAAAGTCATACGCTTCTTTTTACTCCGCTTTCTCTGGTGAGGGTGGCCCGAACTACTTTTATAGGAAGAGGTTGAGAGAGAACTTTTTATAATCTCATAGGGTTGACATTTTGGGGTCCCCTCAGCTCTATCTCCAGCTAGGCGAGCAGTTCTCAACCTGTGGGTCATGACCCCTTTGGGAGTCCAATGACCGTTTCACAGGGATTGCCTACGACCATCAGAAAATACATATTTCTAATGGTCCTAGGAACCGAGACACTGCTGCTCTATCCGTCTCCAGGCAGGTCTGCCCACATGTAGATACGCCCACATATGAGTACCCAGTGTGAAGACTGTTAACCCATGGTACACCATGCTTCAAGACAAAATTTCATTTATTTGTAATTAGAAATAAATATTTCACAATATATAAGGACATATTGTTTTTGAGATTAATCACTATGATTTAATTATGTTAAATTTGTAACAATGAAAATACATCCTGCATATCAGATATTCATATTACAATTTATAACCGTAGTAAAATTATAGTTACGAAGGACCAATGAAAATAATTTTATGGTTGGGGGTCACCACAACATGAGGAACTGTATTAAAGGGTCGCTGCATTAGGAAGGTTGAGAACCACTGATCTCGGTCATTCTTCTGTTTGGCCCAGATCCAAGCTAAATCTACCACGTTTCCCCGAATGTAAGACATCACCCGAAAATAAGACCTACTTACAGTTTTGCCTCTCACTGAAATATAAGGCATCCCTACTGAAAATAAGGCCCCCCGAAGCTACCGTAACTCTGGACTCGACCGTAGCAGCGGGTGCTGCGCAGCTCACTGTTGGCAGCAGGGCAGCTGGAGCAGACAGGAAGTGTGAGGTCTCTTTTAATAAAACAATAAACAATAAATGTGTACCATATTCTTCTTCATGGAAAAATAAGATATCACCTGAAAATAAGACCTAGTGCATCTTTGGGAGCAAATATTAATATAAGACACTGTCTTATTTTTGAGAAAACAAGTTATGTCTGTACCCACTGGGGTTGCTCAAATAGCACCTCGTTCATGGTTTTCTATGAAAGTTACATTGCTTTGATGTTGGTATGTGCGTGTGTTGTGGTTTTACGTAATTATCTATGTATGTCAAGGTCAGCCACCTGGGTTGCCTCACTGTGAGTACTGCTGCCAACTACTTAATGAAGGAATGCATGCTTGCCTTTACCATAGCAGTCATCAGGAGAGAAGAGCCCGTTTGTGAAATGTAATTTTACGTGGGACATTTCTCAATCAGTAGCCATAGCGTTAGACATGGATGGGTAACACTTGGAACTTTAAAAACTGTATCTGAAATGAGAACATCACCTATGATACTCATAAATTTCCCACAAATAATTTCATTAACAAACAATTAGCAGTGTTCAGGCTCCTGGGAACAGGAACAGTTTGCCAGGCCATTACAGGTTATTGCCCTCTATTCTCAGCCTCATATCCCTGCCCTCACAATTACAGGCAAGAAGGACAGTCCGTTCAGACTCGGATTTCTCAGACTTTTTTTTTAAGTGCTTTGTGGCACCTTAAAAACACAAAACAAACAAAATCGTTTTTATTGTGATTTGAGTAACAGGTTAAGAAAGAGCAAGCTGGTTTTCCATTCAACAGTTCACACAAACTTTCATGGTGTTAACTGCAGTCCCCACAATGTAGCAACACTGCCCGCTCCCTACTTTCCCATGCTTTCTGTTTCCATTCGTCCTTCTTTTCCATCCATTCCTGCTCTCTGAGCTTTATCCCTGGGCAGCTGCTGCCCTTGACATCTCACATGGTTAGGGGATGTGTACCTCCCAGGTATTATTGTTCACCGCATCGACCTGTTTGTTGTTTGGCTGAAAGTTGCTCCATGATGGGTGAGCTCAATTCCATCCCGAAGAGTGTTTAAGGACCACTTTCTATACTTTTTAATATGTGGCCCATTTGTTTTGTTTCAACGAGGACAAGTTCTGAACTTCTCCAATAAGAATTTCAGGGGGTGCTTATTAGAAACTTAATAAAAACTGGGGCACTTCACCAGTCTCTTAGAACCAAAATTGTTAGGCAAGAACTCTGCCCAGGAGTTTGCATTTTTTTAACAAAGTTCCTAAGTCGTTTTTTTATGATTCGGCAAACTTGGGGAAAATAGAGTGGCATTTATAAAGTGTTTTTCAAAATTAATATAATCCAACTGTCAACTTTAAAATTTAGTTCTGCTACATGCTAAAATTAAAATTGCTTCAAGGAAATGCAATCTTAAATCATAGAAATTCATTACAATTGCAAATGCAAACTACCATATATACTCAAGTATAAGCTGACCCGAATATCACCCGAGGCACCTAATTTTGCCACAAAAACTGCATTAAAAATGTGCTGAAGGGAGGGAATGAAAAAAATGAGCTGATACCAAGGGCTCAAGCCAGTGTTTTGAGAATGATGATGGCAACATGTACGAATGTGCTGGACACAAATGATATATGTACGGATTGTGAAGAGTTGTATGTGCCCCTAATAAAATGATTTTTTTAATGTGCTGAAAAACTCGGCTTATACACAAGTATATATGGTAGATTTTTGTCTATCTTTTTTGTGTATTTTTCGATTATATTGGCCAGAATTTTGTTGAGCATTGTTTAGTCTGTGTTCACGGGGAATCCTGATCCGTAATATTTTGTCCCTGTGGGCTCTTTGCCTGTTGGTGTCAGGACTATGCTGGCTTCGTTGAATGGGTTTGGGGGTTTTCTGCCTATTCTGTGTGCTGGAACAGTCTGCATAGAATTGGTGACAGCTCTTCACTTGGTAAAATTTCCCTATAAAGCCATTTAGTCTTGGGCTTTTCTTGGTTGAAAGGTTCTTGAAAACCTTTTTGTTTCTTTTGTTATAGATCTGTTTAGGTTTTCTACATCTGTCTGCGTTAATTTGTGTAGATGGTATATTTCTAGGTAATGGTCTATTTCGTCAAGATTATCAGATTTGCTGGAAGACAGTCTTTCTGTGTTACTCTTTCCATTTCATTTGGATCTGTTCCGATGTCACCGTTTGATCTCTGATTCTAGATGTTTGCCTCTTCTGTTCCTTTGTAAAGTTTGCCAGAGGTTTGTCCATTTTGTTAACCCTTTCAAAAACCAGCTTCTTGTCTTATTTTTTTTCCATTGGTTTTCTGTTTTCCAGTTTGTTTATTTCTCCTCTAATCTCTATGATTTCTTTTAAATTGCTGGATGGTTTTTGTTGCCCTTGTTCTAGTTGTTGGAGGTGTCATGTTAAAAGGTGTTGATTTTGGATTTCTCCTCTTTTTTCAAGTGTGCGTTGATGGCTAGAAATTGACTTCTGATCATTGCTTTTGCTCCGCCCCAAATGTTTTGCTCTGATGTGTTATAGTTCTCATTTGTTTCAAGGAATTTCTTAATTTCACCCTTATTTGATCAGTAACTCAGTTGTAGTTAAGTAGTATGTCATTCAGACTCTGTGTCTGTGTTTCTGTACCTGTTCTTTCTAGTGTTGATTTCTAGTTTTATGGCATTGTGATCTGAGAAAATAGATGGCAGGATCTCACTGTTGTTGTTTTTTAATTTGTGGGGGCTTGCTTTGTGGCCTAATGTAATCTGTTTTATATTACCTTGAAGTCTACTTCCCAGAGATTAATATTGCCACTCCTCCTTTTTCATGGTTGCCATTGCCTGGAAGGTGTGTGTGTGTGTGTGTGTGTGTGTGTGTGTGTGTGTGTGTGTGTGCATGCGCGCGCACGCTATCCTTTGATTTTCCATCTTTTTTATCATTATCTCTTTTGATTGTAAAATAAATCAAAATATTATCATGAACTCCTAAAACTATCACAGGCGCTAAGCACAGTGCCTAACCGATATCAACCTGTAGGACTGAAGTGGTGAGATGCAAGTGGGTTTGAATTGGTAATATTTCAACCTGACTTGGACGTTCCAAACAGAATCTTTGTTATTCTCTTTGCCAGCTTACATAGGAGGATGTGATCAACCCCTTTCTTGTCACCCTTGTCCAGGACAGAAGAAGAAAACTGATTGGAACCTGGTACCGTGTCAGGGGGGGAAAGATTATTCTCACAGGGACATGGTTTTTCCCACCGTGATCTTTTCCTGCAAACCCCCACCCCACCCCAACTTAGCTGTGTTTTGAACGGCCAAGTTTAACATACGGTTTTGCTCTTACATAAGTGTAGGTGGATAGGTAAACCTCAGATCACTTCTCACCCCAATTCTTACCTCAAGGAGCCCTTGTGATGTCGAAAATCTAGCTGGTTGAGCAATTCTGCCGTGGGTGTCTGACTTCCCCTGTCATTCTTGATGAGTTATGCCTTCTACCCTTCCATAGCTTAATATGAGTAGAAATGGGTGGGTTGGGTAAGAAGGGAAGAGATAGTTGAGTTGGCGAATAAAGTCCATAGAATAAAGCCGTACTGTTCTCCGGTGAGGAGCCCCTGGTGGTGTCATGGTTACTTACACATTGGACTGCTATCTATAAAGTCAGCAATTCGAGTCCACCAGCCATTCAGTGGGAGAAAGACGGGGGTTTCTACTCCTGTAAAGAGTTACAGTCCCAGAAACTCACAGGGGCAGCTCCACCCTGTGTCACTGTAAGTCCCCATCGACTCAGTGGCAGTGAGTGAGGTGGTTTGGGGTTTTGAGATTCCTTGGGCAGGAACACAGATCGACTTGCCTACTCACTGAAGTCAAGTTAAAACCACTTAATGTTCTTTACATCATTACAGTGAAGTAATTTATTTTTCTGACTAGAAAGATAAGACACTGATTATTAAAAAATAAAACAATTATTTAAAATAGATTATTATTAATTATAATAAAAAAACATTTTTTTATGTTAAAAGGCGTCATAAGAAGAAACACATCCTCCAAATCCACAATCCTGAGAAAACTGCTATTAACATTTTGACTTGAAATTTCTAGCCTTGATTTCTGTGTCCATATTGCCATTTAATATTTATTTCCCACTCCCACAAGTCTTTTTATTAAGCCAGGTACAGTTTAAAACTTTTCTGCTGCATATGAAACGACCTGCTTGAAGTTCTTTCTTCCCATAGTGCTTCAGTGCTCAAAACTCTAGATCTTTTGTGCGTCATCACTTTACAAGGCTATTTTACGAGCCACAGATCGACATGGAGACTGATGGAAAACTGGACCTAGGTAGGCGGCTTCCTTGTCCAGATCCTGGAGAATGTGATAGAAAGGCAGGTGGCAGCTGCAGAGACTTTGCTGGCCTGAGCGGTCATTCTCTCCAAGTTGCTCTTGCATGCAGTTGCCATTTAATTTTTAAACAAAATCAAAACCATGTGAAACATACCCGTTAGTCACCCGACAAATACATAAGTGCCCTCCTCTCATCAGCAAATGTCATCCTACAGAATTACTGTAATAGCAGTGTCCTTTTCCATGTGTCAGTGATAATCATCTCTCTAACCAGACCACTATTGTTGGGAAGTAAGTTTTTCAAAACTGCCATAATTTTCTTTTAAATTTAGGCTATACTTTTGGGTGTATGCTAATTATTTCTTTAGGATAAAGTGTAACTAATATACCAAAGGGTATAGGAATCTGTGGTTTTTATTTCAGTGAGAGTCTCCCATTACCAACTTCAAATTGATTTTCCCCGAGTTTACTTGCCCTTTAATGTTGTGTTAATTTCCCACACTTTGAGACAAGGCAACTGAGATTCTACTTGGCAAAGTATCTCTCATCACAATCACCTTACTTGTTACATTTGCAGTTTTTAAATTATTGAACAAATCTCAAGCCTTCTTGCACTAACTCCCCACGACATACAGTGCAGTCCAGTATGACCTCGGATGATCCTGTAAGATACAGCACAAACTACCCAGTGGGCAGATCTTTCCTGAAGCAGGCAGATTGTGTTTTTCCCTTGGGACAGTTGGTACGTTCCAACCATTGACCTTCCAGTTATCACCCGAGCACATGGACCACTGAACAATCAAGACTTACTCTCTTGCACTGAAAGCAAAAGCCATGGAGTCAGTCCTGACTCAGTGATCCAATAGAACAGAGTAACACTGCATCTTATGTTTTCTGAGATGACAAACCTTTATGAGACAGACAACCTCATATTTCTCTTGTGGAATGACTGGTGGGTTTCAACTGCTGACTTTGCAGTTAGCTGCCCAGTGCTTAACCCACCTCACCACCAGGATTCTGCCAGTTGCACTAAAGGAGGGCTAAATAAGAACCATAGACTCCCGTTCCAACCTACCTACAAATTCAACCATCAGCAGTGTAAGTGCCCCTGCTAACACAGCATTACCATGTAATTCAAAGGCAAACTAAGGAAACCCTGTACGCATTAAATTTGAAAGAAACCATGGCTCCAATTCCTTTGCATATTTAATAGCGGATCGCTGTGTGTAATGATTATGGGTCACTTTACAGCATTAATAGAAACCCTTTTGAGTTTTTACATTTACCACTTTTCTTCAAGGTTATGATCCGTAAATAGTTCTTATAGTTTACAGGGTTTCAACATTTGTGTTTTATGCTGCTAAAATTATGGTTTTAGAAGGGTGTGAGTTTAAGATTATGGAATGTGAAAACCAGACAAAATTCAGTGATCACTTAGTCTGTTTCCGCGTTACAAATTAGTAAACGGCTCCAAGTAAGAAACCCATTATCACTCCATCTGTTGGGACTCTCTAACAGAAAACTAACTTAGACTGGCCTAGCAAAATGGGGAATTTGTTGGCTCATGAAACTGAAGGGGCAGGATTTAGTCTGACCTCAGGCAAGCCTTCAATTGAGAGGCATGAACAGTGCTCCTGAGATCAGGTCCTTCCCCTTCTGGGGGGTGCTTTCCTCCGTGTTAGCTATACTCTCAGTATCCCATGTCAGCAAGATGGCGGCCAGCAGCTTGGGTTTTACATCTCCCTGGATTCAAATCCTAGGGAAGAGTGGGCCTTCATTCACACATCCCCACATACTAATTGGTTCCTAGACTCATGTCTGTCAAGTATTGGACCACGAGATTGACCGTTCAAACCCACAAGCCACTGACTGGGCAAAAGAGGAGGTTGTCTGCTCCCATAACGATGTATGAGTCAGAATCAATTTGATGACAGTGAGTTGGGTGGGTTTATACCCACATCCGAGCCCATCCCTGTGGCTCAAAAAGAATGCAGTCTTCTGATGGGCCAGGTCTAGATGTGGCCTCAGCGCCACTCGGGGCACATGAGGTGAGAGCACAAGTGGTAGTTTCAAGAAAGATGATCCATTTACCAAAAGAAAGGGACTTGCTGCTGGGCAAAGAACAAGATATATCTTAAATTTCATAAATCTAAGACATTGGGAAGAGGAAAGCCCTTGGGCATCCCACCACTCAGCCAGACCCGGGCTGTTTGTACACACAAGGCGGAAGTTGTGTGTTTAACAGGAGGGCACTTGTGTGCTTGAACATATGCTCTGTTGTCTAGTGGCAACAAGAGTGATGATGAAGGTACCTTGTCACCCTCCCATCTGTGGCCCATGTGTTTATCTGCAAATAGAGGAGAAACTACCATAGAATAAACACTCAGTGTTCCCCTCACCCACTCTGTCACTCACACATACACACAATCCTGTTCCTGCATGGTATTATGAACATTTTACCCAGTAAGAGAAAAATGCAACAGCTTCCAACATTGTGGAACCTTGAGGAAGTTGTTACTATGAAGAAAGCTGAGAGTGTCTCTTCCCCTACAGAGTTAACAGTCTAGGAGCCCCACAGTGACGGAATTTGAGTAATTGTTTGTATGGCAGTGTGACTGTAACTTTTACCTGTCCAGTTCATGCCCAAAGAGCTCAGAACACTAGGATGCCCAGTTCACATACAAAAAGAAATAGCCACATTAGAGTCTTGTCTTAACAGGTACACATCTTAAATTTCTGTGACTGGTGATTGAAAGCCTCAGAATTTACATTTAGTTCCACAGACTGTGAAGTCCACTGCCAGTAGATGTTTCTCACATGTGGTTCCTGTAACTCTTTTAAAATTGTTTCTTTGATAAGTAGGAGAACTTTGTTTAGTTTCATTCTTTTCAATTATGACTTCCTTCTTTGTTATTTGGAGTTCACTGTGTACTCCTGAAACTTATTGCAGAAAATATGAGTGCCCCTCACATAGTATACTAGTACTAAAAAGGATCTTTGAGAAATTGCCTGTGTTTTAAAATCTTGCAATATCAATTTTAAATTAATTTATAAATTTTAAATTTCCACAACATATTTATGAAAATAAATAGTAGTATATTCGTAGAAAACAAATTAACTTCCTGCTACCTAACTGATTAACCATCTCGATTTGTATCCAGAGAAAATTGTAGGTGGAAATAAATATAACAGGATAGGACTACACATCTTCTTATTAGCACTCTCTTACAATGGTTAAATGCTAGATTACTTAATTGAGAGTTTGGCGGTTCAAACCTACCCAGAGGTGTCTTGAAGAAAAGGCGTGGCAATCCACTTGCCATGAGAATGATGAGGGCAATGAATGTACAAATGTGCTTTACACAATTGATGTATGTATGGATTGTGATAAGAGTTGTATGAGCCCCTTATAAAACGATTAAAAATAAAATTAAATTAATACACACACACACAAAGAAAACCATATGGAGCACAGTTCTGTGCAGCAGATAGAATTACCACGAGTTGGTCACCTCTTGGCAACTCGTTTACCAAATGTTTATCAGTAATAGCAGCATTCCCTTTATCTGGCTCGACATGAGAGGGAAGGCTCCATGGGAAAAAAGCCAGCTAACACCCAGAGGCCCAGTTATGAACAGGTTGTAAGTATATCCAGACATGTCCTGGGACTGAGTTATAGGGCTTGAAGGTTAGAGATCACAGCCTTAGGTCAACTGGCAAACAGAGTTCAGAAAGGAACCATTCTGCAGCGCTTAGTCCAGGGAGTAGCAACACAGGGTCTTAAACGCTTACATACCTGCCTGAAACGAACAGTGAAGGAACCCAGAGACTCAGTGAGGTCATTAGCCCGTGGCACGAATGGCCCCCAGAAACCACAGCCTCGTCTAGCTGTCAAAACACTCAAACTCACTGCCGTTAAGTCAGTTCCAACTGAGAACAGCCCTGTAGGGCAGGGTAGAACTGCCCCTGTGGGCTCCAAGACTGTCTTTTTCTCACTGCCATTAAGCCCATTCTGACTCAGTGACCCTGTAACTTTTTGCAGGAGTAGAAAGGCTCATATTTCTCCCTCAGAGCAGCTAGTGGTTTCAAACTGCTACCCTTTTAGTTAGGGCTCTTAGCCTTGGATCAGAAGAAATGACTAGTGTCCAGCCACCACTAAGTATGGCTCTAACCAGGGACACAGTAGAAGGTCCTAGTTCAAAAGGGAGGGGAAAAGTAGAAGAAAGCCCATTCATTAAAGAGCGTATCACTGCCAGGACAGCAACCATTGTCACGGGACACTTTACATATAAATTGTTGAATGGAAAGCTAATCTTCTGTGTGTTTCACCTAAAACACAGTAAAATTGTTAGAAAAAAAGGGGGCGGGGACCAAGAATTTGACAGAGGGTATATTAGTCAAGTGCATTAGGAGGTATGAGCTGCTAACTCTTCAAACCCAGCAGTTACTCCAAGGGTGAATGACGAGGCTCTCTGCTCCCAGAGAGATGTACAGCCTTGGAAACCCTATAGGGCTTCCTATATGCCTTACAGGGCTACAGTGAGTCTGAGTTGACTCAATGACAGTGAGTTTTATATTAGGCAGTAGAGGCAAGACTATTCTCAAATCTCAGTGGCTTAACACCTCAAACCAAAGGTTTATTTCTCACTCACTCCATGCTGTGGAGGATCTAGCTGGAGGTCCCATCCTGACTCATTTTCCCTCAGAGACTTTCACTGGTCAGAGTAACAGAGGGAACAAGAGCTCCAGTATGGAGCCACACCAGGCTTTTGCCTGGAAGTAGCACACACCATTTCCATTCATGCTGCCATATTCACTGGCCCTGTCAGTCATCTGGTCCCACCCAGGAGTGGCCACCCAACTCCTGGGACCTGGAAGAAAGAAAACCAAACATACGTGGCCAGCAGCACTGATGATAATTGTGGTCGGCCCCTCTGAGTATCAGATGATTGGCTCACTCCCTTCACAGGTAGTTAGACTCGTCCCTCCCCTAAAGGAGATCACCTCAAACTCCTGCCCAGTCACAGCATCCTGGAATTGCATGATAGTCTGTAAGTTGGGGGGTGATACAAAGTAGTTCTCTGAATTCTGATGCGACTCCTCTTGAAGTTGATCTACTTATGAGTTTAAAAAGACAAGTTATTTGCTGTTCATGCCTCTACCACCCCCCCAATACACACTCACACACACACATTGTGTATTTATATATATATATATACTGGTAAAACAGACTGGAGAACTCAATCTATACTCCTCTTTGGAAAGAAGGTGATTGGAACACAGCCAGCAGCGTCTGGTCTGAAAAGCAAAATCAAACTCACGCCCATCTCGTCAATTCCCACTCATAGCAACCCTATAGGTCAGAGTAGAACTGCCTCTGGGGTTTCCAAGTCCACATAGTGTTATGGGAACAGGAAACCTCATCTTCCTCCTGAGTTAGAAACAGAGACCTTGTGGTTAGCAGCCCAGCTCATAACATAACCACTATGCCACTAGGGCTCCTTGTGATTTGAAGCGACTCCAGGATGCTGACCAAACCAACCAGAGCCACCACCGTCAGATCAATCCCAACGCATCGTGTAAGAAACGCTGTCGACACCCTGAACTCTTCTCTGTTCCTCCCAGCAACTGGTGGGTCAGATAAGCCCTCCACTTGGCCCATACCCTCATGGGTCTGCAGAGCGAGAACTGGAGTGGACAGCCCTATCCCGTATGAGGTTACTGTTGGGTAATCACAAGTGTTTTCCTATGAACGTTCCAGAAATCCCATCTGTACCCACTTTGGCAAGAGCCAGGCTTTATTAGTTGATTTTGCAAAAATCATACCTCAGAGGACAAAATGAGCCATATGCTTCACTACGGGTTCAAGAGCCTTGAAGTCCTTAGTTCGAGAGTCTCTCTTCTGGTTACCAGTCTTTCCCTGCTGTCAGCCACTTACTTAATTTAAAGTTTCATCTTTAGAGCAGATCCTCTCCCTACCTTCCCTGCCCCTCCGGTGATCTGTCCAGCTCCCAAGACACCATTCCCCAGGTATCTGGGTTCTAGGGATTACCACAACAGCTGTCAGTTGGTGCTCTGGCTGCTTAGTAGCTTCTTGGCCTTGTGTTCCCTTAATAACTGAAGATGGACCAGTTTGGGATTACAGCTGCTCCACAGAGTTTCCAGAGTGGTACCTTGTTGAAAGCATAGAGCATACCATCTCCTCTTTCTCCTGAGGAGTGTCCAATGGCCCTTTTGCTTAGCAGCCAAATGCTTATAAAATGCTGAAGCCATTCTGAGATCCCTCTGGGCTCCCTGCCTATAGGTCGGAGATGTTCCTTTGAGTCTCAGCTTCTTTGCCCCAGAAAGGACTCCCTTGCCCTTTAGGAGGTTTCCTTTTCTAATAACTCCCCTTGATCAGGTCTGAAGCAATCATTGTGGAATATGCCCTGGTTAGGGGCTGATCAGGTCACTGGACAGTGCCTGACTACTAACTGGAAGGTTCAAAGTTTGAGCCCACTCAAAGGTACATTGGGAAAAAATGACTCCATCTACTTCCCAAACAGCCTTTGGAAACCCTGTGGAGTGTACTTATGCAAATGCAGAGTTCTTACAACTAATTTTTTTTAGAGCTAACAGATTCTCTCAGCTGCGTACTCTCTATAAGATTGGAGGCTCAAGAATTCTATTAGATCTTGAACAGTGTGCCCAGATTTCAGGGGTTTATGTTCATGGTTTCTGTACAGGACAGTTCTTAAAAATGAAATAGGTTCTTTATCCACTTGACTCAAGTTAATTTCCATATGGACTTGCCCTCAGTTCTTTACTAGGATACTTATTTGTCACCTGCCTTGGCATTTGTGCTCCCACGCTTGCTTTATTGACATAATTGATGATCCCTGAACCTGTCAGGCTGTGGTAGGGGCCGTATTTACACCATTAGAGCTTTCTAAGTGAGGGAATTACCACTTATACTCAAGTATAAGCCGACCCGAATATCAGCCGAGGCACCTAATTTTACCATAAAAATTGCATAAGAAATGAGAGCTGATACCAAGGGCTCAAGTAGAAAGCAAATGTTTTGAGATTGATGAGGGCAACAAATGTACAAATGTGCTTGACACAATGGATGTATATATGGATTGTGATAAGTGTTGTACGAGCCCCCAATAAAATGATTTTTTTTAAATGCGGAAAAACTCAGCTTATACATGAGTAAATACGGTAACTGAGAAGCCACAAACTTAACTGTATCTTTCTTTGGAGGCATCTTAATGTTTCAGAGTGTTAACAGTGGGTGCAGTAGCCATTCTCGTGGTTTCAAGGTCACCACAAAGCTGTGAGTAATTGACCTCAAAGGCTTTCTTGGTTTTATTGTTTGTCTCTTAGGGAAAAGAAGCTGCTGCTGCTTTCAGCCCTGCAAGTCCACCGCCGTATGGACTCTCAGTCTTTTTCCTTTTTGTTTGTAAACCAGTTATTTTCTGAAGTCATCTCTCTCTTCTTATTTAGCCAATGAACCCACTTATACTGAGTGAACTCCCACTCATTAGTGACTCTGTATAGAATTTTCAAGACTAAATCGTGACAGGAGTAGACAGCCTTATCTTTCTCTTGTAGTGCAACTGGTAGGTTTGAGCCACCAACCTTGCAGTTAGCATGTCCAACCAAGCAACCCGCTGCCATTGAGCCAATTCTGTCTCATAGCAAGTCTTTATATTTTCATAGGGGCAGATAGCCTCGTCTTTTGACTTATGAGCAGCTGGTGAGTTGGCAGTGCCATCCTTGTGGTTAGCAACCTAGTGCTCACCCAGCAGCACCACCATGTATCTGCTTTGCAGTTAGCCTAGTAGACTGTAATAACCAGTGTGTGCTACTAACCTTTGACTTTCATCTCTTCCACTGGATCCACTCATTCTTTAGGTATGTGTATTACTTACCTTCCAAAATAGGCATGATAGCCTCCATTAGGTAAAATACTAATAATACCACCTGAAAAGCCAAACTTGTTTCTATCAAGACACTTGCAACTAATGGTGGTCACGTGTTCCAGAATAGAACTGAGCTCTATAGGGTTTCCTTGTCGTGATCTTGATGGGTGCAAATCACCAGGCCTTTCTGGGTGTGTTCAAATAACCCATCTTTAAGTTAGTAGCAAAGTGCTTAACTGTGGAAGCCAGCCAGGGGCCTTACCCTGCATGATCACTTATACAGAAAACCTCACCAGTGTTCAAAATCTATTTCCTTGTTTCCCTACTAGCTGGTCTATAAGCCATATTTGTTGTTTTTGTTGAAGCGGTGTGCCATTTTTGATATCCATCAGAAAAGCCCTGTTCCAGAACAGTGAAAGTTAACACCCAAATCTCAGTGGCTTAAAAGAACAAAGGTTTACTTTGTGCTCACATCTGCCCTCCATTGAGGATTGGCTGCATCCTCACTCCAGGATGTGGGCTGACGAATCAGTCGTTCTCTGTGCCAGAGGCTCTTAGGCCTGTCACTGAAAGTGCGGGCCTGGATGTGGCAGTCACCTCATTTCTACTCACAAAGAGACATTTTCCTTCATCGTTTTAGATCTCTACATGTGGAGACAGACTGCTAGTGGATTCTCTTAATTCTGTATGGTACCCTAGTATTGGGATACATATTGTACTCACCTTACAGTATCCTAATTGATGGACATCTAGTGGTTACCATTTTTCCTTTGTCACAATTGTTGCAGTAAACATCTTTGTGTGTGTCTGTTACCCAATGCACACATGCAAGTTTCTCTAAGAATTAGTTCCTTTCATCTTCGACAATATGTTCAGAGAGATGAACCTAAATTGTAACATTTTGTAGTTTTCCAAAATGTCCATTTCTAATGTCTGTACACCTCACCACGGCAGAAACCTTTTTTTTTCTTTTTCTTTTTTTTCCCCAGAAAACAATGAATGAGTTGATTTGTTTATTTTCTGGTGGAAATCTTGTACAGTTTGGACCTGGATTCATGCAGAGCGTATTTGATGAATATTTCAGAAATAATTTTTTTTTAAGATGGCATCTAGTTTAAGAAGACGGAATAAAAAATACATGCAAACATTCAGTATCTAAAATGATTTCTCTTGTTATGCACAGAACAGTCTCTTAGCAGTGATTCAGCTAAATTTATCAAAACATCAGAATTTCTTGGCTTTAAAATAATGAGTCATGGCGGAGAGTAGTGTAAACACCTTCTTCCATTTTCAGGTTTCATCCACAACTTATGCAGGAGAAGTTTAGGTTTAAGAAGACACTGATATCAGGAACATAGGGAAAATTTTACATTTAAAATATGGCAGCATCTTGAAAAAGCACTAAAATACAACGAAAAACAAACTCACTGCCATCAAGTCACTTCCAACTCAGTTGACCGTACAGAACAGGGTAGTACTGCCCCTGGGCAGTTTCCAGACAGTAACTCTGTGGGAGTAGAAAGCCTCATCTTTCCGGGGGAGCAGCTGATTGTGTCGAAATGCTAATGTTGCGATTAGCAGCACCCAGCATGTCACCACTTCGGCTCTTAAATGTACATAAAGGAACATAAAATTTTCTATGGAGGTGAGAAATGAACACAGGTAAATGAAAGCCATTTATATTATCGTTTAAACGAATTACAGTTGTTTCTCTCTTTATTCCCTTTTTACCTTAACCAACCAACTGCTGTCAATTTGATTCCAACTCATTGTGACCCTATAGGACAAAGTAGAACTGCCCCTGTGGGTTTCTGATGCTTAAATCTGTACAGAAGCAAACTGTCCCATACTCTTCCCGTGGAGCAGCTGGTGGTTCAAACCGTGGACCCCTCAATCCTCAGCCCAACCCACTGGGCCACCCTCGGGGCTCCATACCAAAGCTGCTGATAAGACATTGTTCGATGCTTTCTCCAATAGTTGACAGGGAAAGCTTCAAAATGGCTCAAAAATGAGTAGGAGAAACAAGAAGAAGATTCCAGGTTGTAAAAAAATAACTTAGGAAATTATTTGGCACCCCCTGCTATAGTTTGTTTTGTTTTTTCTTCAAATGAGACCTCTTCAGTTTTCAGTGCTTACCAATATGCAGCCAAAGAAAGAACGTGGGCAGGTTCTGCCTCTCGGAACAGCTGTGGCTCGGGGAATATGAGATTTCTGGTCCAGAACTAGATGGGGTTTTTTCTGTGTCTGTACAGCTTGTTCCATCCATTCTATGCTACCTTAAAAGACACTTTATTTTTCACTTTGCATGTACTAAAAGTCTTACCGGCTGTAAGTTCGGCTCCATCCTGTGCCCTGGCTCTCCTGCTTTCACGGCCTGCTCCTCCTGTCACCCTCTATCAGTATAACAACCGGAGGCCAGGGTGTGCATGCCTTTCTGCAGGACACACAATCATACACATGTATGGGCTGGCTTTCCTTCCTTTTTTCACCACCTCTCCCAATGTATTAATCTTATAATTTGCTATGCAGATTATTTTTAATTTAAAAGCAAATGTCGTGAGAGGTTTCTTTTGCAGTTACAGACGGCGTATGTCCGATTCCTTCAAGGTCCTCGCCACTCTGAGCAAGAACTCACTTTGTGCCTAGAGTCCCCACTCTTTGATGTTTACCTCTGGGCATTGATTCCAAAATGGGGTCAACGGAGTGCCCTGGGGTTTTTGCTCAGCTGACCTTTTAGTGATGTCTTTATATGGAAATAGAATTTTTTTAAATGAAAATCTAGTTTACTGCTGCTTGGTTTACTTTTCGAAGGCACACAGGAGCGCCTGCCTCTAATCTCCTTTCTTGTGCCCTCCCTGTGTGTATTCATGTTGTGACCATTGCCTTTCCTTCTGTGCCTTTCAAGACACATTTCAGTTCTGCACACGTACATGAAACAGTAAAAATTGCCATGGAGAAAAAAAATTTTTCCCAAACAAAATGGGGTCAATAACTTATGTACACTTTGGGTCACCTCTGTCATACTTTTCTTCCTAGAGAACAGTAGAAGAAGCTATCTAGTCAGCTGGTATAAATCTCATTCTTTCTTTGCAATGACGGCCTCATGTAGCCTTATGGAGTCGTCGCCTTGAGTCATGGTAACTGGTGGTGAAGATAGACTGTTGGTTGCCACACCCCTCTGTTTCAAAGTCTCCCTTTTGAAGGGCATGTACTTTGCTTCCAGTTGTTTTAAATTTAATTTGGACTCCAGAGACTGCTGCAGTGTGCACTCATACCTACCTTTGTATTTCTATTTGCATGGTCCAAGAGAGGACTTAGCTGCACGCTTGTCGTTTTAAAAGATGTTGCCAGACCTTTCCAAAATATTGATCCCAGCAATGTTCTGAACACCCTTTTCCCCCCTGTAGAAGCAGGCAAAGGCTTCCTTGTTTAGATACAGTGGAGTACATGTAATACTGATTGTCTTCCTTGCACAGGAGATCTTGAACCCAGTTTACTGGTAGGGGTCTAGTCAGCCTGTATGAGGGAGAGTGCGATTTATTTTTCTATTCTATTTCTTGAAGAATTCACAGACAATAATGGTTGTACAGCATGATGAATATAATCAATAACACTGAATTAAGCAAGCAGAAGTTGTGGAATTAAAGAATGTTCTGTTTTGTATATTTTTGCCACCATTAGAAAAAATAATGATAATTACATGAATAACAATGACTACAAAGAAGAAGAAAATGTTCTAGAATTGAATATGGAGACAATTGTATAGCTCTTATTGATATGATTGAATTATTGAATTGTATGATGTGGATGAAGTGCTAATAAAACTTTTTTAAAAAAAAAGAATTCCTAGAAAGTTTCTAGCTAAAGGAAGCCAGAGACCATTCTAATGACTTCTGCTCCCTGCCCAGATGAGGACAGGGGACTCAATGTGGGCTAGCTACTGGCCCTGCTCCTAGAAAGCAGTGGTTCCCAATCCTAATTTCAGGGCTTGCCCTGTTCTGTAGTACGAATCCGTCACTGTGGGCTACGCTGATGCTGAAGAGCTAATAAACGCCGTGCATAAACTGAATAGAGTAGTGGAGCTGAACTGTTCCTAGGTTTCTGTTATCCCTGGCCAGGACAAGGAACCTTCCAAGCCTACAATGGGATCTTCGCATTCTGCTTTGCAAACTTCCACGAAGGTAATAAGATTTCAGTAACTTGGTCCCGTCAGTGGAATGTATTGCTCCAGATCTTTTGGGGTCTGGGGTGTTGTGGTTCTGTAATGTTAACCGTATACAAGTGACCGAGTGTGTTGCAGAGATTGTCTGGAGTTGGTGGTTTGGTGTTGGCTTGCTGGTCAATGACCACAGCTCTTCTGGTTTATAGTTCCTAA
The DNA here is from genome assembly GCF_000313985.2 of Echinops telfairi. Taxonomy (NCBI): domain Eukaryota; kingdom Metazoa; phylum Chordata; class Mammalia; order Afrosoricida; family Tenrecidae; genus Echinops; species Echinops telfairi. Next base: position 38,682,659 of record NW_022103968.1, read on the forward strand.
GCCTGCAGATTGGAATCACTGGGGAACTTTAAAAAACAAAACACTGTAATCTAATACCTGGTCTGCCTCCCTAAGTCAGAAACTGGCTGAGGTACAGCTGGAGATGGAGAGAGTGTTTCCACTTCATGCAGAGTCAAATTAGAGCCTATCTGAGCTTTTATCTTTACAGTTCCCTGACCATGGGGTTCACTAAGCCTCCCCGCTTTCCCTTCCAGTTTGTTCTGTGGGGTAAAGCTGTCCTGGCCCAGTTTATAAAATCACTTAGTGAGGCAGACATTGAGTGCTGTCAAAATGACCATTGAAAGGCCCCCAGAAAGGCATTGTGTGTGTTAGACTTCAGCCAACATCTCTCAGGACACCCAGCATAGCCAGTGTTCCTTTGGCAGCAGAACGGGTCACTCTTTCTTTGTGAGCCATTTTGAGTGCAAAACATCTATCTTTAAATATTGGAATTGTACCCAGCTTAACAAAGCACTTGGGGACTGAGACTGGCTTTTGGAACCATGGAGTCATATTTCTTCGCATGCTCAATTTGGGGGCAGACTTGCATGAAATCGAATGTAGGGAGAGTCAAAGGTTCCTTTTAAATTGTGAGCTGCTCACTGCGTGTGTCTTCTTTTAGACGATGTGGATCTTAACTGTGCAATTAGATAGACATGCTCTACTGTTACTTAATGCTCAAGAATTGCACATTTTGTGGGTTCAAATTGCCCCTTTCTAAGTGTGTAGACTTCAACAGAGCCTTTTCTTTCTGTCCTCTAGCATTCCCATGGTTTGGCATGGATATCGGTGGAACGCTGGTTAAGTTGGTCTACTTTGAACCGAAGGATATTACAGCCGAAGAGGAACAAGAGGAAGTTGAGAATCTGAAGAGCATCAGGAAGTATTTGATATCTAACACAGCATATGGGAAAACGGGCATCCGAGATGTCCACCTGGAACTGAAAAACCTGACCATGAGTGGGCGCACAGGGAACCTGCACTTCATCCGCTTTCCCAGCTGTGCAATGCACAGGTTCATTCAAATGGGCAGCGAGAAGAACTTCTCCAGCCTCCACACGACTCTCTGTGCTACAGGGGGTGGGGCTTTCAAGTTCGAAGAGGACTTCCGAATGGTACGTTGGTTTGTCCTTGTCAAGTAACTGCAAAACCACCTCTCAGGCAAAAAAGAAAATCCCCTTAATCTCCATATCTCATACCAACAATGTTTATTATCCCCCACACCACCCCTTGTGACTTAGGACAAGTTTACTTCAACTCTGTGTTCCAGTTTCCTCATCTATATGAAAATAGAAAGCTCCTACTTCATAGGGTTATTGCAGTAAAGACTAAATGAGATTCTGTGTGAAAATGCTTAGTATCAGTTAAAATTCTCTCTCTCTTTCTCTCTCTCTCTCTCTCTCTCTCTCTCGGGAGTTACTACAGTGTAATGTAGTTACTACTGTGTGATATCCTAAAGGCTCACTGATGTCATCAAGTGGATGGATCCTGGCTCACGACAACTCTACCGGGCAGGGTAGAACTGCCCCACAGTGTTTCCAAGGCCGTGTATCTGTTTGACGGTAGATTGCCAGCCACACCTTTCTTCCACACAAAAGGGCTGATCTGTTCCAGCCACCAGCTTTTCGTTTCAGTCAGCAGCTCGGTGCTTAAACCACTGCACCACCAAGACTAGATAGTATATGCTTTCTTCCGAAATATTTCAGTTAGAAGTTTTCAGCCTCTTACTACTGTTTGCTGAGAAGCATACTAGTTTGATACATACGGACTGTTTTAAACATAGATACATATAGTTTTATATATATGGACTATGCGCATATAGGCTGAGGCCTGCAGGAAGGTCTTCTATGACGTCTAAATATCACTACTTCTGTCACGATAACCCACTTGCTCTCCTAAGTATCCTGTCTTAATGACATTTAGAAGCTTCGCGCAGAAAAAAGAGAGAGATCTTTGGCGCCATTTATAGATGAAGTCTTTTACTCAATAAAGAATCCCATTTAAGAAGTGTGGAGTCCATCAGTAAGAATAATGCTGTGGGGGGATTGGGGATCAGGAAATTTAAAAAGAATAATGCTGTATCCTGGCTAGCATTGTATCTCTTGCTCAGTTAGTTGCCACAACTTGGCTAAGTAGCAGGTGGTGTGGGTGAGTAATATACAGGCCTTAGTTTCTCTGTATATAATGATACCCTAGCATCTGTGCATTTCCTTTCTTGTATGGCCAAGACCATTGATCTTTATAATGCCCACCCTCATCTCATAGGGCTTGCTAAGAATACAGTGAAATAGGAGATATAGTTCAGAAAACAAAGCCGGACAGATAAACAGAAACGTGCCTAGGTGGCACAAATGGTTATACATTCAGGAACTGGCTGAATGCATGTTGACTGGAACCCACTCAGCAGTCCTTAAAAGATAACGCCTGGTGATTGCTTCGGAAAGGTCACCGCCTTGAAGCAATGGTTGCAATCCAGTGGGAAGAGGAGGATGAATTTCTAGGATATCAAGACTAAATGTAATCTTTGGACACCAGGAACTACAGCTTTCTTGTGCCATATAGGTGAGGTAACTGAAGCTTAAAGGAATTAGGAGAGCCTCCTGAGTAAGAGGGAGGCAGCAATTCTGAGCCAGAAGAAAATTCTGACTCACCCCCAGTGCTTTGAGCCCCGTAGATCTCTCAGAGATACCCTATCTGGTCCATCTCCACAAGAAAACACAAGTTGAACCCAAGTGACGGGAGCATTTTGCAAACTTGGGGGTGGGGGTGGGGAGTGCCTCCTTCCCTCCCTTGCGTAATATATGTTCTAGAAGAAAGATCATCTCTATTGACCATGGGTAAGTCTATTTCTCACAGTTCTGGACTGAGAAGGGCCATATCTAATTAGGACAGATTAAGAAGTCTGTACTTAAGGCGAGCTAAGCTCTTGGAACCTCATGAAAAGACTGGAGGCAAGAGCCAGTGCAGGCTGTTGTGCTAAGCAGCCCGGCCAGGCCAGCACCATCTGTAAAGGAAAAGTACATGAGGTGCCTTCTTCTTTTTTTTTAATCGTTTTATTAGGGGCTCATACAACTCTTATCACAATACATACGTACATCAATTGTGTAAAGCACCTTTGTACATTCATTGCCCTCATCATTCTCAAAACATTTCCTCTCCACTTAAGCCC
>NW_022103968.1:38687281-38688377 GCF_000313985.2 Echinops telfairi
CCCATTCCCCCCCGCACCCCCAACTGTCAGTCCCGTTGTTTTCGCCTCCAGCCTATCTTATTTAGATGGAGCTGCAGAGATAATAACATGCACAAAAACAAGACAGAACAAAACCAAGCAACAATATACAACAAAACAACAACAAACCACTACCAAAGAACAAAACACAACAAGAAAGAAAAGCTTGTGGTTAGTTCAAGGATTGTTTGTTGGCCTTTAGGAGTGTTTTCCAATCCAGTCTGTTGGACACCACACCCTGGCCCCGAAGTCCACCTTCAGCATTCCCTGGGGACCTTGCCACTCCATTCCCTTGCTGTTCCGCTGCACTCCCCCAGTGCTTTGCCTTGGTGTGGCGGGATCAGATCGGGTGCAATTCCCACACTGTGTCTCCGGTGCTGTCCCCCGCAGGGTCATGGGTCAGTGAGGGGCGTCATGTCTCCTAGTTGGACCGGCCATGTGGTCCTCTTTGGACTGGCTGCTCTTATTGGGGTCATCGTCCTCAAGGCCTGGTGTGCCAGGATATGCTCCACTCCTACTCTCCCTTCATCTGCTCCCGTGTGCTCCGATCAGATATGTCCTTCTCCTGGAGCTGCAGATTCAGTGCCGTCCTTTGAAATAAATTGTTCTGGGGGGAGGGGCAGGCATCCACTTAGTATTTGGGACTGGGGCCAGCCCCCCAGACCTCTCCACTGGTTCCCTACTCCACGTGGAATGTTGCATTCATACCTTGGGGCACTGGGCTGAAGTCTGGTCCCTCTTTCCCTGTGGAGATATAAACAATACCCTCCCCTTGGGTGGGTTAGCACCCTGTGGCCCCGCTACCCATTTCTTCCTTATTTTCATCATTTTTGTGCCTTCTGTTTCCATGTTCGGACTTGGCCAAAGTAATGACAGAATTGAAGAAGGTGAATCTTTTTTTTTAAATCATTTTATTGGGGGTTCTTATAACTTATCACAATCTATACATACATCCATTGTGTCAAGCACATTTGTACATTTGTTGCCCTCATGGTTCTCAAAACATTTTCTTTCCCCTTGAGCCCTTAGTATCAGCTCCTCATTTTTCTCCTTCCTTCCCACCTCCCCTCCCTCATGA
>NW_022103968.1:38689498-38721491 GCF_000313985.2 Echinops telfairi
ATGCACAAAACAGAGCAAAACTAAGCAACAAAAGAAAACAACAACCAAAACAAAAAACCAACATCAAAGAGAAAGAAAAGCCTGTAAATAGTTCAAGGTCTGTTTGTTGACCTTTAGGAGTGTTTTCCAGTCGAATCTGATGGGTGCGATGCCACGCCCAAGCCACAAAGTCTATTTTTGGTATTCCCTGGGGACTTCATTGCTCTGCTCCCCTTGCTGTTCTGTTGCACACCCTTAGTGTTTCGCCTCGGTGTGGTGGGGTCAGATTGGGTGCAATTCCCGCACTGTGTCTGCAAGTGTAGTCTACCGTAGCACTATGGGTCAGTAAGGGACGTCGTGTCTCATAGTGGGACTGGCCCTTTGGTCCTCTCTGTGCACTGGCTGCAGTTTGGTGGGCCAGGATGTGCTCCACTCTCTCTTCCTCCCCTTTCATTTGCTCCTGTGTGCTCTGATCAGACATGTCCCTCTCCCTGAGCTGTAGCTTCATTGCTGTCCTCTGAAGTGAATTCTTCTGCAGAGAGAGGGGGCTATCCACGTATTTGGGATTGGGGCCGGCCCCTAGGACCTATCTTCTCTTATATTATAGTATTTATGAGAAAGATTATGGCTGTACTGTACTGTACCAGACACCATTTTTCACTCCCCTGGGTTAGTAAGTTACTGGTTTCCTCTTACTACCTCAGTTGTTCTCAAAGTGTAGTTCGAGACCCTTCATCACCCCGCACCTGTGGAACCGAGCCCAGGCCCATCTAAGATCAAAAGGACAGCATTTACCCAAGGACACTGGGTTTGGGAAGGAGGGATGGAAACAAAGCACTGGGAGGAAGTGGGATAAGTGGTGGTGCCTTGAGGAGATTAAAATGAATGAGTTGAAGGAAAGTGTCCATAAACCGTTGAATGTAAGACTGTTGAATGTAAGTCCTTGGCCCGGGAGCTCAGTATTTTTTTAAGTTCGGATTTCATACATATATCATTCCATATTTCAATCACCTCAAGTAGAATGTACAATTGCTCCACTGAAAAAAAATGTACATTTGCTACCACAAAAAAATTGCTACTACACAAAAAAAGGAGTTTGTTCCAGGACCAGCAGAATCAGCATTAGCATCACCTGGGGTATTATGAGAAACACTGAAACTCTCCATTATCTGAATGGTGTCCAGCCATGTGTGTTTAAGCAAGTGTCCAGGTAATTCAGATCCATCTGTTTTTTGAGATGTGCCCCGTACTTGCTTGGATACTTTTGATACATGGGGAAATGTTAATTTATCAGATTCTAATTTCACTACTTCCTCCACTTACTAACCTTGGGATTCTGAGTGGGCCATAAACTGCTGTCCCCGGTGATGTGTTTCACTTGCCACGTGAGATCAGTAATAGCTTTCTTTCTTAAAGACCTTCAGAGGGGATCTATACTTAAAAAAAAAAATTAGAGAGCACCCGTTATTTTTGTTTCCATTAAGTTTGATGCATGGAACACTAATGATCAATGACCAAAGACTTGTGAACTGGCATCAAAGGCATCACACACGGAAAAAGCAGAAGGTTGCTAAGAAGGCAGAAAGAAAGAAAACACAAAGGATATCAGAAGAGATGCTGAAGCTTGCTCTTGATGTAAAGTAGCTAAAGCAGATGGAAGAAATGTTGAAGAACTGAACAGAAGATTTCACAAGGAGGCTGAAGAAGACAAAGAGCATTTCCATAAACTGTACAAAGACCTGGGGTTAGAAAACCAAAAGAGAAGAAAAGATTTGACCTTTCTTAAACTGAAAGAAGGGAAGGAAATCCAAGCCTTAATTTGCAATACTGAAGGGCTCTTCTTTGAGCAAAATCCTGAACGATGCAGGAGGCATCAAAAGAAGATGGAAGAATAGATACTCTGCCAAAAATAACTGGTCAGGAGGCAGCCTATGATCAAGAAATGATGGTGTCCAAGGAAGATGTCTAAACTGCACTGAAGGCATTGGGAAGACACAAGGCTCCAGGAATGGATGGAATATCAACTGAGATGTGTCAACAAATGATGGATGCATTGCTAGAAGTGCGCACTCTTCTAAGCCAAGAAATTTGGAAGACAGCTACCTTGGCCCCCCAGTTAGAGATCCATATGTGGTCCGTTCCAAAGAAGGGTGATTCAACCAAATGTGGAAATGACAGGACAATATCATTACTGTCTCATGCAAGTAAAATTTTGTTGAAGATAATTCAGAAAGGGTTGAAACAGAACACAGATAAGGAGCTGCCAGAAATTCAAGCTGGATTCAAAAGAGGACATGGAATAGGGGAGAAGGTGTCATTGCTGATATCAGATAGATCTTGGCTAAAAGTAGAGAATACCAGTAAGGTGTTCACTGTGTTTTTATTAACTATTAAAGGGCATTGGGCTATGTGAATCATACCCATCTGTATAACATTGCAAAGAAGTAGAATTTCAGAATATTTAATTGTGTGCATATGGGACCTATTCATAGACCAAAAGGAAATTGTTCAAACTGAACAAGGGGCTACTGCAGGATATTAAATCAGGAAAGATGTGTGTCAGAGTTGTATGCTGTCATCACACTTACTCTATCTGTCTGCTAAGCACATAATCTGAGAAGCTAGAAGATGTAAGAAAAACATGGCATCAGGAGTGCAGGGAGTCTACTGAAATCAAAGGTTCAGTATGTATTGCATTTGAACATAAAACAAAAATCTTCACAACTGGACCAATGATCACTCTCATGATAAATGGAGAAAGTATTTAAAGTGTTACTTGGATTCCCATCAATATCCATGGAAGCAGTAATCAAGAAGTCAAATGACATGTTGCATTGGATAAATCTGTTGCAAAAAAAACCACTTTAAATTTATCACTTTGAGGACTAAAAGGTGTCTAACGCAAGCCATGCTCAAACTACCTCTATGTGAAATCTGGACAGTGAGTAAGGAAGACAAAGGATTGATGCTTTAGAATTACGGTGTTCGTGAAAATTTTCAAATAATCTATGACCTGCCAGGAGAAAAAGCAAACTTTTCCCGGAAAAAGATCAGCCAGATGCCTCTTTAGAAGCAAGGATGGTGACGCTTGTTCTCCTGTGCTATGGACATGCCATCAGGAGGGACCATTCCCTGTAGAACAGTGGTTCTCAACCTTCCTAGTTCAATTCCTCATGTTGTGGTGACCCCCCCCCCAACCATAAAATTATTTTTGTTGCTACTTCATAACTAATTTTGCTACTGTTATGAATCGGGCAACGCCTGTGAAAGGGTCGTTCGACACCCAAAGGCATCGCGACCCACAAGTTGAGAACCGCTGCTGTAGCAGGACATCATGCTTGGTAAAGTAGAAGGTTTTTGAGAGGAAGACCCTCAAGAAGATGGATGGGCATTATTGCTGTCACAGTGGGATGAGCATAGCCATGCTTGTGTAGATGGCACCGGACCAGGCAGGATTTTGTTCTGTTGTAACAGGATCACTGAGTCGAAAGCGACCCCAGAGCACCTAAGGGCAGTCACCACCACCATCTTTATTTACAGAGTTGGATTCAAGGCTTTAAACCCATTCAACCCACTATGGAGAATTTACTACCTTTCAACCCCATATTTACTTTAGACTCAATCTACATTTTAACAAGTTTCCCAGGTGATTCTAATTTTAAATACACTCACCAGGGGATATATCGTAAGGTGACCAGATTTTAACATTGGTAAAGTGGGACACCATTGATATAACTCATATCCTGGCAAAATCATGGCAGCCAAAAACCGTACACCCTAGCTTGTTGTGCATTCTTTCCAAAAATCAGGACTGTCCCACCAAAAGCGGAACATCTGGTCACCTTAATCTATAGGAGTCATCTAGGGGTCTTGTTGAAAGGAAAATTCTGATTCAGTATATCCAGAATGAACGAGTTTGAAACTGCTGAATAAATTCAAATTGTCAGCCTTTGGTTAGCAGTTAGTTTTTAGCAGGGTTGATTACACCATGGAAATTGGCAAAAGGTATAAACCAGAAGTTTTATTCCCAGAGAGCTTGGCTGTTTACTAGCAAAGTTTGGTGACAGGGTTAGGTTCAAATGAACAGAGCTCCATCTACGTATTGACTGGATCTGACAGTTCAGATTTGTCAGCATTTACACTCCATTATCTAAACAGCAGCATTGGAACGTATATAAAGCTGATAGAGCCTGACAGCCAAGTTCAGCCCACAGATGTGATTTGTATGGCTTGTGATATTAAAAATGTATATATTAATATAAAATAGAAAGATTTCACATAACATCTGGATTTCTGGTTTCTCTTGGGGGGAAAATCAGATCTTTTGGCAACACTGGGTTCTGTTACCCACTGGCAGCCGCGGGATAGAGGTCTTTCTAAACAGGCATTGTTGCCTTTGACTTAACATCCAGCCAAGCACTTCGCTGGTTTATGTTTGCTTCCTTACTGCCTCCTGTAGGCATTTGAGTTTGTTACCCCTGGTCCAGGACTAGCCCACAGAGTGAGTACGTATTTGTTTCTTAATAACTGGGTCTTAACACACTGTTTTAAGCTTTCTAGAGAGTTCATCCAGCTGTGGAAATGAACTAAAGAGTCTGTTATGTGGGTTCGTTCCCAACTTGTCCCAGACTTCAGATAACTAGCCGTGTTTCGAACCCCAGGCAGCTCTCTGGCTCATTGCTTTCCTTTGGGGGTCCCTTTTCCTTTGGGGGTCCCAGACTGCTGGGGGTCTCCATACTCTATAGGTTCGTGGCCTCAGGCAGGTTTCCAAGATGCCCATCCCCTCAGTAGCATGGGTAGAAAAGAACGGGTTTTTGGTTTTGCCTTACTTTTGATTTATTTTTGTTTTTTTCTGCTAGGGCTGTGCTTGAAGGTGGTTTTGAGGGAAAAGGTGAAAGGATGATGTTTCCTTTCAGCCCAAGGTTGTACGTGCCTCATTTATTTGCCTTGTCAGATTTCTTACCTTGCCAGCCTGGTTTTGGGATGTTCAACTGGACAGACGGTCGCGGTCCATGTTGATGATGTTGGCTCCAGGCACGGCTGTCAATATTATTGATTGACCTCAGATTAATATTTAAGCAGATTAACCCATGGTCCCAAGCCTGGCTGATAAGTGCTACTTTTCAGTTTGCAGTGAGCCAGGAGGTGATAACTTCTCCTCTGTCCTATTTAACAACTGTTTATTAAGCAAAGATTATAGAGAAGCCTTTGAGCTTGCTTGGTGGTTGGGGGCAGTCAATGAACCAGAAAACAAGCCAGCTGTGATGCATGCTGGTGAGAACTGTGGAGTTAAGGAGGACAGAGGACGTGGGATTTATGCCGTCATGACCCACCCAATAGTCTTTTTTGGCAAAGTACCTAAGTATGGTGGTACTTGTTCCCAGGCCCAAGAAGCAGGATCCATGTGACAACAAACAGCTGAAGAACAGTGGGTACTTGCTAGTTATATGACTCGGGAAAATAGTTTAATCTCTATGCACCTTCACCATAAAACGAGGATAACCATACCTGCCTAAAAGGGTGTGATTGTAAGAATTAAATGGACTGGTCCAAGTGAAAGGAACTCTGCTTAAGCTGTCGGCTGCTAACCAGAGTCAGGGGTTTGAACCCATCAGCTGCTTTCCTCAGAAGAAAGATGTGGCAGCCTGCTTCCAAAGATTTACAGTGTTGGCACCACCATCTGAACAGTTCTACTCTGCCCTGTCAGATTGGAATCGACTTGTGAGCAAGGGTTTGGTTTTTTGTGTAAGTAAAAGTGCCCGAGTAAAAAACAGTCTATACGAGGGGTACCATTTTTCCCCCTAGGCGGGCATTGAGCAACTTGTTTGAGTTAGTGCACCAGTGGCGTCACCTGGGAAGGTTCTTTCTGGTCACAGTGAATTTTTTCGTAAAAGCAATTTCGCTTGAGCCTCTTCTTGTGATGGCAGATGTAAGAGAACAGCGTGCAGCTGTGAAATTTTGCTTCCTGCTCGGGAAAAATGTCGCAGAAACTGTTGTGATGTTGAACACAGCTTACAAGGGCAGTGCTATGGGGGAAAAAAACTCAAGTGTACAAGTGATTTTTTTCATTTCAAAAGAGGTGAAGTGTCAATTGATGACAAACCTTGTTCTGAACGTCTGTCAACTTCCCGAACAGATGAAAATGTCAACAAAATTTGTGCACTTGTGCTCCAAGACTGACGACGGGCCACTGAAGAGATGAGGACGTTATCTGGACTGTCTTGGTGAGCGGTTTTAACAGAAGACTTGGGAATGAGAAGGGTCACTGGGAAATCTGTGCCTCGGGTTCTGACTGACCAGGAAAAAGCACATCGACCAGAAACATGCTGGCTTTGAAAGAACAACTCCAAGTGACAGACTTTTGTTTCAAGGTCATTACTGGGGAGGAGACATGGTGCTATTCTTCCAACCCCAAAGGCAAACATTAATCAAGCCAGTGGAAGGCGCCATCGTCACTTCACCCAAAAAAAGCTCATCAAGTGAAATCAAAGATCAAGACGATGCTCATTTGTTTTTGTTGTTGTTTTTATGTGAGGGGGTGTAGTGCAGCAGGAGTTTGTTCCACCATGTCAGGCTGTTAATGAAATTTTCTTTAGAGGTTCTGATAAGATTGTTTAACAGTGCCCAGCAAAAAAGGCCTGATTTGTGGCAGACAGGACACACTCTGGTTTTGCTACCACAACATTGCACCTGCTCACACAGACATCTCAGTGTGCCATTTTTTGGCAAAAAACAGCATGCCTTTCTTGCCCCATGCATCTTACTCACCTGACTTCGCTCCATGAGACTTCTTTGTTTCTTCTAATGAAGAGGGACATGAAAGGACAGTGATGTGATGACACCGAAGAGGTGAAGGAAAAAACGAGGGAGGTGCTGTCAGTCACCCAAACGGATGAGTTTGAAAAATGTCTCCAAGAATAGAATCACAGATTTGACAAATACATTAAGTGTAACGGAGAGTACTTTGAAGGTGGCAAGGTTGTTTTGTAAAAAAAAACACATAGCTTTGGGGGGGGGGATATTTTTTTTTTTTTAGGGGTACCCCCCTTGAAATTTTTGCTAATATTTTCTTGAGATTTTTTTTTAACTTTACACTTTACGATTTGTCTTTGGGCTGTTGGCTTCATTGGCTTAGTTTCATGTTGGTAATTGTTTTTTGTTGTTATTCGTGAAAGGAGCCCTGGTGGAGTTGTGGGTTCCACAACAGACTGAAACTATTGGTCACACCGCTGGAGAAAAAAGGGGGGTTTCTACTCCCATAACTAGTTTCAGTCTTAGAAACCCACAGGGGCAGGTCTACCCTGTCTTGTTGTTTCGGTCCATGACATATATCATCAACCCAGATGTCTGGATTAGCAGTAATACAGTGAAAGCTGAGAGAACCAGAACCCACCAGGGACTGCCTTATGTTTCTGGCTCCTACAAGTTCTGCCTCTGGCAGCCTGCCTGTCTTATTAGTGGGAAATGCTTGAGGATCCCATCTGGGTCAGTCACATTTACACCGTTCACAGGTTCCTTCCGTCACCACTTGTGAAGGTTACAGAGTGAATTATGAGTACAAGCAGGCCACTAGCCTATACGTCTAGCACAGTAGCCAGCCTTGAGCGCTGTATACTAGAGAAACAAATCCAGGGAGACTCATGTGTATGTAAGAAAGAGCTTTATATATAAGAGCAAGTGAATATTGAGAAAACATCCTAGCCCAGTCCAGATCAAGTCCGTAAGCCCGATATTAACCTATAGGTCCACTACCAATCTATAAAGTCCTCTTCAGACACATGCAATGACGCCAAATGCAGGAAGATCACCGGCCAGTGGGTGGGAAGTGTTGTGGATCCAGTGGTGTTGTAAGCATCTCAGCGCTGGCAGGGGTCTCCACGTGGCTCCTCCAGTTTCCAGGGCATGGGGGTCTATCAGCATAGTGCCGTATGTCTTGTCAGTAGCGTGTCTCTTACGGAGTGAGCAGAAAGACAAGAGTGTGTCCCGCCTCCAAATAGGAATATCAGAGCTCCCAGAATCCTCAGGAGAGGCCTCATTGGCTATACAATGATTGATAGGTTAGACTCTACCCCTTTACTCATAATCCTCTCAAATTGACAACAGATTACATAACTACCACAAGCGCCACCTCCACCCCTTCCAACACCCCCACCCCCCCTCATTCTTAGGAAAGTGGCACTTTTTGTCTCCTGGAAGTGAAACAAGAGTCACTCATATTAACAAAAAAGTCAACACTATCTTCCGCTCTCAGTATGTGCCCAGGCCCTGTGCTAAGCATCGTCACCTACATCATTTTCATCGTCACAACACTACACAGTGGGTATTACTGTCACCCTGATGCCTTTGCTGAGGTTTGAGGAGTTAAGTAACTCGCCCCACCACTTTCAGTTAAGCATTGGGATTAGAGTTCAAAGCCAGGGTCTTGTTCTCTTTCAGAGTGCTGACCTGACCTGCAGCTCCATAAGCTGGACAAACTGGACTGTCTGATTCAGGGCCTGCTTTACGTGGCTTCTGTGGGCTTCAATGGCAAGCCGAATGTTACTATTTCGAAATAGTAACAGGGTCTAATAGTCTAATAGTTCAGGTTCCTCCTGAACCTGGGGAGGTGGTTGGGCTCCGTGAGGCCAGAGGAGATTGCCCAGCTCCCAGGCTCCACTGGGAGCTCACAAACCCCAGTGTCAGGAGACGTGTGGGACTCCTGCTGCTCTCCAGATAGTCTCACCCTCTCTGGGGGCAGGGGTCCTTGTTTCCCAAGGCTGCTGTAACAAATATCACAAACATGACTGCTTAAGAAAGAAAGAAAATGTGTTCTCTCCCAGAGATCTTGACCAGGAACCCAAAAACCCAGGTGCCAGCAGGGGCACATTTCCTCCGGAGGCTTTGAAGGGGAATCCATTCTTGCCTCTTCCAGCTTCTGGCAACTGCCCTAATGTCTTGAATGGTGACTGCATCACTCCAGCCTCTGCCTCTGCCTACACCTGGGCTTTCTCCCCTGTGTCCATCAGAGTCAGACCTCCCGGAGTGGTTCTTAAAAGAACACTCGTCAATGGATTTAACGTCCACCTGGACCCTCCAGGATAATCTTTCCATCTCACAATCTTTAATTATTGCTCTAACACCTGTGTTCCCAATAGGTAACATTCACAGGTTCTGGTAACCAGGCTCTGTGGGAGACCACCTTCCAAGCATTATCCATGCCAGTAAATGCCTTTCCAGCTAGCCGCATCTCTGCCTTCCTTCAGTGTGCCTCATGGGCCACAGGTGGACTGGTGAATGCTACTTTCACAGCACAGGGTGGCTGGTTGTCACCAAGATTTCACCATTTGGGGTCTCAAGGATGTTTCCAGGCTTTTAATGTTCATGACCCCAACATTAAGCTTTGCTGCAGCCTCTCTGGCTTCCCCTGCACTGGTCCCAGCCTCTCTCACCAAGTCTTGTTCTCTTTCAGATTGCTGACCTGCAGCTCCATAAGCTGGACGAACTGGACTGTCTCATTCAGGGCCTGCTCTACGTGGATTCTGTCGGCTTCAATGGCAAGCCGGAATGTTACTATTTCGAAAACCCCACAAATCCGCAATTGTGTCATAAAAAGCCGTACTGCCTTGACAATCCATACCCTATGTTGCTGGTTAACATGGGCTCAGGTGTCAGCATTCTAGCAGTGTATTCCAAGGACAACTATAAAAGAGTTACAGGGACCAGGTAAACATGTTTCCCACGAGGAGAACTTCATTGTGAGCATTTCCAGCGCATTTCCTTGCTAACCAGTTTTCAGTAGAAGGCTATTTATCTTAAATGTATCTGGGGGGGGGGGGGGGGGGGGGGAGTCTTGTTGTCCTCAGCTAGCCAGAAAGGCTTAATTAAGTGATAGGAGCAAGAGGGTGATTTATCTGAAGACGTATAAAACAGTCCTTGCTGTTTCTGAAGGACTCCCCTGGGTCTGTGGTCAACCATTCCACTGGTAACAGAAAGGTCTGTGGTTGGAAACCACCAACTGCCTTCCAGGACAAAGCAGTGGCAGACTGTTTACACAAAAGCTTCAGGCTTGGAAACCCTATGGGGTAGTTCTACTCTGTCTGCAGGGCTCAGTGAGTCCTGCTGGAGAGCAACTGGTTAGGTTGTTTGTTTCTTTTTAATTCGGCCCTGCTTGAGCAAGGAGATTCTGGTCAGCTTGAGGAAAGAAAGGTCCCATGCATTGACGAGTCAGTGCAATCAAGCGCTAGATGAACCACAAGGACAGTAAGTACTGGAGAATCCAGGCGGAAGCATCGTTGGGATGGTCAGAGAGGCCTTCAGAAGAAGCCTTGGAGCCTAGCACAGTCCTGTTGGCATAGTGGACATGTGTGGGGCTGCTGGAGACCTCCAGCCGCTGCTCCACAGGAGAAAGATGAGGCTTTCTACTCCCACCAAGGGTTCTACTCCTGGAAGGGTAGAGGGGCAGTTCGACCCCGCTCTGTGGGGTCCCTGCGAGTCAATAGACTCGATGGCATTGCGAGTTTGGTGTCGGTGCCTAGCACAAGGCTGGGTACATGCAGCAGACTCAGTACAGGATCTGTCTTTAGACAACATGCCCTTCATTCCTCCTCACACAGAAATTTGGATTACATTGAACAGGAAACTAGCCTAGTGACAATAGTTGAGCAGGCCTGCCTTAGTTTTCATGCACCCTTGTTGGGGTAAATGAGCTCAGCTTCTTGTTTGTGGGGCTTTCACATGGGGAAAGGGTTCAGAAATTGTAGGGAAATTCTAGTAGAAGCAAATTACACTATTTACCACAACACTTTTTTAAAGCCTTTACAATGAGCTCCTGATATGCCAGTCCCTAAAAGGGTTTGATACCAAACATTTAGCTTCCCTAGCTTATTTGGCCGATTTTCCTCTTTTCATGGAAAAAAAAAGGAAAATAAAGTTACAAAGCACCCAGCTTGCAATTAAAAACATTTGTAGTATAGCCCATAATCTAGGATAAAGTGGAGGCCACTTTCTAGCACAATACACACATATCACCCATGTTGGGAAACACCGCCATACCTGGCTCATTGGGTTGGACCGCAGAACCCAGTTTTGGAGGAAGAGCTTAAGGAGCCAGTCCCCTTTGGAACGTGCTGTGGAGGAAGCTGTTGAAGCCACTGTCTTTATGGATGAACCCATCATGTGACTTCCTGTGTCCTCATTTGTCCCTTGAGAGGGGTGTTTCTTAGATTGTAAGATTGGGCTTTTCTAGCACCAGAATTCTGTAGTACTGCTTACCGCTTGGAAAGAGTGCACCACTTGTCCTATGATGGATGTGCAGAAATGAGTGGTTTCTACTGGCAGGGAACAGATTTGCTCCTCCAGGGACATTTGCAATATCACAACCAGGGAAGGGATGGGGCTACTGGCCTCTTGCAGAAGTCAAGAACACTGCTAAACACCAGTCCGGTCCCACCCCACCCCCCACCGAAACACGATGGAGCTTTACATGGCAGTCATTGAGAAACCCTGGCACCCGTGTGCACACGCACATTCAGACTGACCCCTGCTTGTGTCCAGAGAAAAGGCTTTGGTAAGCTGCTTGCCACTAGATGTCTCTTATCTTTCTGGAAATGCAGAACTAAAGCTTGCTTGCTCACAAAAGAATCCAAACGTCCACTACATGGCCTCATGAGGACTGTTAGTTCTGTCTCTGAGACAAGCAAGCCTTTCAGCCAAGCTACTTTTACTCGATAGTGCTCACCAGTAAAGACACTGGTTTTCAGATGGCAACAGATAGCCTTGCAGGAATTACTGAATTGCTAGAACCAGTTCTTTTTTTTTTTTTTTTTGCTAGAACCAGTTCTAAGGTGGCAATGAGCTAGACATTTCCCCACAGAGTCACGTGGTTGTGTTGATCAGCACTCAACAAGCTCATGCATTGCATTAAAGGTACAGGCCCTCCATCCTGGAGCTTCTTGCAGTCGGAATGCTTCTAGAGTCCAGCTATTGCTAACCGCCCGTTCATGACCAATGCTCTGCCCTCATCAGTAAATCCTGCCTCTGGGGTAGCCAAGCTTCCGTACCAAGCCCTCTCTTCCATCAGTTTCGGAATTGTGCTACAGGATTATGGAAATTAATAGCCTTTTCAGGGGCTGCCACATGGGGAAGGGCTTCAAAACCTGCGGGCTCTTACGTCCTCTTTGTCCACTGGGGCAATTCTTGTAGAGATTTCTTTAGGTCTAGGTTTTTAAAGCACTTACAGAAACTGCTATGATCAGCAGTGGAACACACTTCAGAAGTCACAAGTTTAAGCAGTGGCTTAATCTTTAAGTTTTGCTGCTTATCCTGCAATTGAAAAGGAGCCCTTGTGGTATAGTGGTTACAGCCCTTGAACTGGTGACCAAAAAGGTCACCAGTTCAAACTCACCAGCCCTCTGGCTGGAGAAAAAGGTGGCAGTTTGCTAAGGGTATAGCCTCGGAAAGCCTATGGGACAGTTGTGCCCTATCTTAGGGGTAGTCAGGAGTCCGCAGACTGGATTGGGTTTTATTCTGATACTGATGGCTATCGTTTCTGTTTGTTGATAATGTTTTAGACTGTTTTTCCATTGAGCATTTTTAGTTACAGGAAACCACATTGTTAAAACATATGAGGCTTCTTTTATAAAGTCATGGTTTTAAAATGGTTTGTTACCATCTTACATGAAATTGTATTGCATCCCAGATCCGAAAGCAACATATTTTTTCTGGTAACACATCTCCGATTTTATAATAGAAATTAAGTCCCCTCAAACTCCCCATCTACCCCCCACAAAACTGTGCCGCTGACATTGTGCGACTGCAAAGTTGAATCGAAGGGAAATGTAGAGAATTTATCGTGTCATCACTTCAGATTCAACTTTAAAAGGGCTAGTACTCAGTCATGGAAGATTTATTTTACTCCCTGACAGACCTTACTAGAAGATTATTGGTGTGGGGTGTTCTGTTTTTGGAGGAGGGGGTGTTGAGTAATGACAGTCAGCAGCGGTCTCCAGCTAGGTTACTTACGGCTTTAACAAGGGTCTTCCCATGTGTTGTGCCACAGTGAGCAGATCTGCTTGTGGGTGAGGAATCCGTTCAGATGGTGAGCAACTTGAAGGTATTACTACCGTGGGCTCCCATCTGGGGTGAACCAGTTGTGCGAACGCATGCTTACTTCCCATTCTGCTCAGAATGCCTTTGTCTGGAATCACCTGTCATTTTCTTACCATGCCAAACACATGTTCTCCTTTCACCAGCACCAGCATATCCGTTGCCGAGTTGCCTTCTTTCTAAGTCAGCCAAGGCCCTAGGTCACCTATGCTTGGAACAGATTGTTCCACACCTACTGTGAATACCTGCTGTCCAAAGAGAGGTTATTCAGGGCAAGAGGAGGGTAAAAGGCACTGAGAAGCTAGAATGTGAGCAAAGGCTTCCTCTTCGAAATAGGTACTCAACAAAACAAACCCAATTCCGATGACCTCAGAAACCAGTGTTCTCACTAAAGGTAGCTTTCTAGTTTCACTTAAAGCTCACAAGTAGCCTGAAATGTTGCATTAAATGTCAGTAAGTTAAAACTTGGTTAAAGGAAATCTATATGCGTGAGCTGCCCAGGTTGGTGGTGTGCATGGAGCCCCTAGTTTCCTCCTGGCTTTGCGCCCACAGTGGGGTGGCTGCTACAGGACTTGCCTGGTTCCAGGCTTTCTGTGTTTGGTGGTATAGGTGGTATGTGCTGTCCAGGTGATTCCGACTAGCAGCGGAACTCCCCCGTGGGACGTTTCAGGCTGTCATCTGTACAGGAGCAGGTCACCAGGGGCTGCCCGCTGTGTGTGAACCACCAGCTGCGGAGCGTGTAATGATCACACCACCAGAGCGTCTTGATATTCCCATCAGAATACAATTTCAGCCAAGGCGTATTTTTTTAATAATAATTACATTCCCAGAAATAGATTTGAAGAACGGTGCCCATCTACAATCTGGTACATTCTTGTTAACAGTTAACGGTAGAGTTTGCCTAAAAAATAAATACTAATTTGTTTTAACATCAGTTAAAAGAACTTCAGTTCTCAACTTGAATATTTTCTTAGTGTTAGAAGCCAGTACCCAAAACACATAGGGGGCTCGGTGTTGCTCATGGCTAGCCAGCTTGGCTGCCAACCAAATGGTTTAAGTCTACTTCGAGGTGCCTTGGAAGAAAGACCTGGTAATCCACATCTGAAAAAGCCACCTTTGAAAGCCCAGTGGAGCACAGTTCTCCTCCGACACCCATGAGGTCACCATGAGTCAGAATTGACAGCGGCTGGGGACAAAAAAGGGAAGGAAAAAGCCCAAACGTAGATGAGGCCCTTGGGACTTGCAGCAGCAGCTCGTGTACACTTGCTCTTCTGCCTGGGGCTGGAGAGTGAAGCCACGCCCCAGTCTTAGCGATCAGCCTTCCTGTTCCCAGTGAGAGTTCCCTGGTGACACCTGATCTTTACTCCACGTCGGCGTCTCTTTCCATCAGGTGTCTTCCATATCAGTAGTCAATTGAGCTCCCTCTCAACAATCTTAATCTGCTCCTAATTTTATGTAAAAAGACACTATCCTGAAAACAACGGGAAGCTTTTGGAAACATGGTTCTGAGCACTGGGGACCAGTTTATGAACTCTGCTACTATTCTCTGACCATTGTGTGTAAGATAGTTGATGGCTTTTGTCCAAAGTCAACTAGGGGGAAAAATTTAACACCCCATCCCCCCTTAAGAAACTCCAAAGAACTGGATGGGGTTCTCTGCTGGAGAAGGGAGGCAGTCAGGTGAAAGAGTGTTTGTGTTGCCCATCCCTGTAGAGCCCTGGGTCAGTGTTGTCCGCAGAAGGCTGGGCTCCATCGTGGTGAGCATATTTCTTGTATATGCAGTGTCATTTCCTGAGTATTCATACTCAGCTGCAGTGGGAATCTGTTGATTTTATAGTAACCATCCCTCTAGTTTTCTGCTACTTTTAAGCCACCCAACTAGGTGAGATTATGTTGGCCCCATCTTGCAGGCGGGAAGACTGAAGCAGGTAGTTTAGTGGCGAGTTGAAGGTCTCACAACGGAAATCAGTGAGAATCTTTCTGTGGTCTGTGGTGTAAATTTAGAGGCAAGTGTTTCTTCACGTAGGAGCCTTGGTGGCATAGTGGGTTAAGAGTTGGACTGCTCGCCACAGGTCAACAGTTCAAAACCACCAGCTGCCCTTTGGGGGAGAGAGAGTGCTTTCTACTCCTGTGAAGAGATGCAGTCTCAGAAATCCGCAGGGGCAGTTCTACCCTGCCCTATAGAGTTGCTGTGCACAGGGAGATTGGTTCCTTGATGTGGGTTTTTACTCTCTGCCCTTTTTTCCAATCCACCTGAACGCCTGTGGCACCCCTGCACGTTCATTCGGGTGCCCCCACTCCCACCAGCACCCCTTGTTTTTCCTGCCCCCGTTTTTATTAACCCGCATTAATGGTGTTGTCATTGGGGACTCGGATGGGCATATTCGAAGGTGAATTTTAAAAATAAACCTTATTGTTCCTTCAGTCTTGGAGGTGGAACATTCCTAGGCCTATGTTGCTTGCTGACTGGTTGTGAGACCTTTGAAGAAGCTCTGGAAATGGCAGCTAAAGGCGACAGCACCAATGTTGATAAGCTGGTGAAGGACATTTACGGAGGAGACTATGAACGATTTGGCCTCCAAGGATCTGCGGTAGCATCCAGGTAGAGACTCGAGTAGCGAGGGGCAGTAGTCATGAAAATACAAGGCAACCTCCACCCTGGAATATTCATATAGTCATTTTTTTGTTGTTTTTTTAATGTCAGCTCACCAGCCTAGTGCAGATCTCTCTCAAATCAGAGCTCAGACTTGACCTCTGGCCTGTAATGAAGCACCGAGATGTGTGACTGCTGATGCTTGCGCTTAATTAAAAGAGCAACTTTGAAAGAAGGTTCTGGAAAGCTGCCACAGTTTCTGCTGTTGCGGTTCTTGTCCAGATATCTAGAGGCATTACAAATGATGTCGTCCTCATTAATAGCCATGCTACATTGTCTCCATTAGAAAGGGGGCAGCCAGCCATGCATATCATTACCTGTCTGCTCGAAACCCAGGGTGGCCAGATCAGGTCATGTGTTTGAACGGAATTATTCATAGAGCTGTCCGCAGTTCTCTGGTGGAAGCATGGGCCTGCTTGAGCGCGATTTGAACATTCTCGCTAATATTTCCAACATAGCTTTGGCAACATGATGAGTAAAGAAAAGCGAGATTCCATCAGCAAGGAAGACCTCGCCCGAGCCACTTTGGTCACCATCACCAACAACATTGGCTCCATTGCTCGGATGTGTGCGTTGAATGAGGTAAGGCTCCAAGCCAAGGAAAGACATGTGCCATTCATTGTATCATTTCTAGTAGTGCCGTAGCTGTTTGTTACAAACTGCAGATCTCTGGGAGGCCTGCCCTTTTTGTAGTGTCACATTAGAGACCCTTGGGGGAGGTGGGAGGAGTAAATGTTTTATGTTTAAACAGGCACGGGATAACAAAGACCAAAACATCCAAACGTGGAAAGGTAAAAATAGATAAGTCCAGCGTAAAGGCAAGTCTCTTTGGAACCTTGCAAGCAATTGCAGATAAAAGGTGGTTCCTACCAGACTTGTCCATTTCAATACAAAACACCCCCCACCCCTGCTCCAAAGCAGGAACACACAGTGGGAAAATCCACTTGTTTGACTTGAGGTAGTCGATATTCTCTCTGCTTTCAGCTTCTTTACAGTGTTGCCTTGTGGCATGGAGTTCAAGCAGCATTGTACAGGGCTATCAAAGCAGGGAGAGCTTGCTGCAGCCAGAGGGCCCCAAGCAAAAGAAGGGTGGAGCTACCACAGACAAAGCGAGTTTTGAGCCATTGCAAAATTCCATTAGGGGGAAAAATGGAACCTTTTGTGAAATGCAGGGTGTATAAGGAAGAACTGCTTTCTGTTTGCTGAGACTTACTAGATAAGAGAGGGGCTGGGACAGGGAACAAGTAATGGGTAACAACCAGAGTAGAATCAGTAATAGAGGCTTCCCCCCCACCCCGCCCTATAAAATAATTTTGATATAAACTGACACAGTAGAGGGTTCAAATCATTAGCATGCAGCTTGATAAATTTTCACACCCCTGTATGGCCACCACTCAGACAGACAGGCACTGCTAGAGTGCCCTGTGTCCCCTCCCAGTTGAGCAGAGGAGTGTTAAGGGAGGCTTGAGACACACAGCCCTTGTGTGCTAATCCTGCCTTTGAGTTCCAGGCTTGCAAAGGAGGACACCTGTGTTTACAGCATTGAGTGGAGTAGATTGTTAGCCAGTGGATCAGCGTCCGCATTTTTTGAGATTTGTAGGTCCCCATTTCAGATGGAGTTTCAATGCAAGACTGGCATTCAGATGGAAGAGTGTATCCCATACTTGGGACTTGCCAAGGCCACTTTTGTCATGGGACTCACAGTAACAGAGGTTTTATTTTTTGACCTTAACTTTTTTTTTTTCTTTTTGACCTTAACTTTTAATGTCAAACTTTTTAATGCTCATTTAGCTAAATAAGCCATCCGACTTCAGTGTGTGTACTGGCTGTACCCATGGGCTCTCAAAGGTCCTTTAGATAGTACATCCACCACCCCACAGGGCAATAGGTGCCCTTTCCCCTGCTTTCAACAGAGCTGGCTTCAGCCTTGCACACGTGGCTTCAATGAGACAGCAGATCTTTTCACAGGGATTGAAATCACTTTGTGGGAAGGTCAACGGACTTCTCACTTTTGACCTCAATTTCACTCCAACTTATTGTTGGCATTTAGCAAAGTGGCTCTTCAGCAGTATTAGCAGGCTACACTGATTGGATCTGGGGATTTTAGATGTTTCTGTGGAGTTGAGTGAATGAGCATCCCTGGAGTGCTCTGGGGGCAGAGGCTCTACTCCGGATTGGAATCCCCACTGCTGGCGTCCGTCAGTGCACGCTTCCTGTGGGGCACACCAGGGAGAGCAGTAGCTCAAATTCAGTGGTCACTCTTGCTCTTCGGAGTCACTGATTCAGCCATGAGGTGGACGGACACCACATTGTCCACCTGCCCAGTAACAAAGTGCTGTGAAATGTTCTTCATCGGTTTTACATTTTTTATTTTGTGTTTTACTATGGTATCGATGATACAAACACGCAATGCTGAATTCTCAAGGTAATAGAAATATCTACAGGGAAGTGAGTCCCTTATTTCCACCCTGCCCTCACTGGAAACAGGCATCAGTGGCAGGCTTTTAATTTATCCTAAATTAGATGCATTATCAGATGTACACGCATGCACATCTGTACATATACCTCTGATACTATGGATGAATAGATATGTTCACATGTACCTATTTATGTTTATATATAATTTTTTTAAAAAACAACTCAAACTCACTGCCATTGAGTCAGTTATGACGCTTAGCAGCCCTAAGGGACAGGGAAGACCTGCCCCTGTGGGTTTCCGAGACCATCACCACTTCATAGGAGGAGAAAGCCGAGGCCTCCCAAGTAGCAGCTGGCGGTTCCGAACTGCTGATCTTGCAGTTTTCGGCCTAATATATAACCACTACGCCACCAGGGATCCTTATTTATATTTACATATATGCATGCATGCAAGTAGGTAGGTATGTACTTAGATACATACCTGCATGGATGTGTAAAAGGGCCCTGGTGATGTAGTCAGGTACGTCTTGGCTTGCTAACTGCAAGGTCAGCAATTGAAACCACCAACCAGCTCCTCAGGAGGAAGCTGAGGCGTTCTGCTCCCAAAGAGTTACAGCCTCAGAGACCCGAGGAGCAGTTCTGCTCGTCCTATAGGATCACGGAGTCAGAATGGACTAGGCAGCAATCGGTTCAGGTAGGTGCCTATAAACTGTTTTCCCTACCAAAGATGGCAAACCGTACTATAGATTCTTTTTTAATAAGGTTTATTAAGATGTAATTTTGCTAAAAATTCACTCTCTGTATAAGTCCTCTATTGATTAGAATCTGTCATTATTATCTATTATAATCTTTGATTATAAAAGTTGATAAAGTATATTAAGGGGAGAGATGGTATAAAGAACTTCCATGTATCCATCAAGCCTGATGGCACCGTTTCCCAGAGTTGCACCTCAGATTTAGCTGTTTCCATAGCCTTGCTCCCTCTGCTCTCTCCTCTCCCTCCTCTCTGGCTGAAGGGTTAAAAAGGAGATCCCAGATGTACTCTGCTCTACATGCTGCAATGTGCCCCTCTGAAAAGGCGGCTTGTTTGCACAGCAGTCCATCTGGAGATTGTCCGTAGCAGAGCATTTAGAATGGCTTAATCTTTAATACTATGTAGTATCCCATTGTGTTGATAAGCTGCTTGACTTACCCAAACCCTACTTGGGGTTTTCTAGTCTTTTGCTATTATTTATAATTAATAAACACGTTTTGCATACATAGGCATCTTTTTTGCACACATATGAATATAACCGTAGGATAAATTCCTAGGAGGGCAATTGCTGAGTGAAAAAGATGTCAACTGTAAAAAAAAAAAAAAGGTCTTATAAAATCCCCTCTGGTGTACAAATTTACATTCCCACTAGCAGTGTGTCTCCCAGTTTTCTCCATAGAACGTTAGCAGGCATCTCATTACTTTTCTATCTAATAGATGAAAAATGATAGCCTGTGTGGTTTAAACTTGATTTAAAAATGATAGCCTATGTGTTTTTCGTAGTATAAGCAAAATTAAGCTTTTTTCCGTGTGCTTAATCACCTTTACTTCTCATGCACGTGTGTGTACACTTGTGCGCGCGCATGTGTGTGTGTGTGTGTACACTCTCAATGCTGTTCAGTCAGTTTTCTATTGGATTGCTGGTCTTTTTGTTCTTATTGATTTGAAGAAGCTCATTTTTAACCAGAGCCTATTATTAGCTCATGTAATATGCATTGAAAATGTTTTCTGTTTATCACTTTCCACTTGGATTTGCATGTGGTGATGTTTTCCCTAGAATACATGTTTGATATTTAAATATATCTTTTAAACCCTATTCCACATAGTGTGCCTTTTCTATGTTAATATCATTAAAAAAATAATTCTCCCATGTTTGCCTCTAGTATCTTTTTTTTTTTTTTAAGTATCTTTTTCTTAAAATAAATAAGTACCTCTATATCTTTGGTCCGCCGGGCATTTACTTGAAGTCCAGAACACTGCCAGATTTGGAACCAGGCCGCAATTTGGTAGTGTTGGCTGTGTGCTGCCCAGTCTGCTCGAAGCAGCCCCCCTGCAGCATTCACGGTCACTTCTGGCCATCTGTCTATCGAAGTGATGTGGGACTGGGTGCCCCTTGTTCGGGGAGAAAGATCAAAATACAACATTTTAATCAAATTCCTCTTTAATCTGAGTTTCATATTTTGAGTGTTGCTTGCCACCACTTCGACTGGGAAGTTTGTAGCCACTTCTGTTTTGTCTTTTTGTTTTTTGAGGGGAGGGGGGCTTTGGTGTAAAATTACTAAATTAAAAGCACCATTACCCCTCCACCCGTGGAAAATTTCACTGTGATTAACAGTCCAAATGCTCCTTGGAAGAGGGCATGGTGAGACTGTCTCACGTATTTTGGACAGGTCACCAGGAGAGGCCACTCCCTACAGGGGACACGTTTGTAAAGCAGTCAGTGAGAAAGAGGGGAAACCGCAGCTGGATGGATAGACACGGTGTCTACAAAAATGGGCTCCAGCTTAGCAACGATTGTGAGGGTGGCAGAGGCCCTGTCTGTGTTTAATTCTGTTGCACACAGGGTCCCTGTGCGGTGACTCAGTGGCAGCTAACAATGACAATAACAACAGCAGACTGATAAACATGAGCTGGTTAAAAGCTGCTGTTCCCAGAACCTGATTATTCTTGACGCCAACTTCAGAGACGCTCTTCTTCCCTTTGCTGTGAGTGGCCATAGCAACCGGCCTTTGCAGTGGTGAGCAGCCTCCGTGCTGGAGCTCAGGGTGAGCTGTTTTAAACTGCAGACACATCTGGGGAATGAATAGTGCCAGGAGCACACCAGAGCTCAAGGTTGACAGGATTTGCAGTGGGTCTGCATGGTCAGGCTAGGAGAGGGATGTGCATAACTGTGTGTTCAAAGTGCAACTCTATACCTGTGCCTTGACATACCTACATACAGACAGTTGTTACCATAGCTGAATCAGTATCTTGACTGAACAGGATATTCCACCATATAGTATGAGGGCCGAAACAGGTTTGTTTGTTTTTGTTTTTTCATTACCAGTGTTTGCCAGAGTAACCCCTGAGCTAGCTCATTAGATGAATAAACTATAACATGGCCAGGTGGCATAGTGGGCCCATCTTACTAGGATGGATATGAGGTGGACGTAGTAGTGTATAGTTGGAAGTTTGAGGGATTTGTGAAATGAATTAGCAGATTTAGCTAAACTCCCAGTATATTTTGTATGGCTATAGTGAGAGTTGATTGAATGTTAAGACTTAAGGTTACCTAATACAGGACCTGCAGATGGGCCCAGTATCATTGTCTGCCTCACCCAGCAAAACTCTCCCTGGTGTGTTCTTATGGAGTGCACTCTAAAGGCGGCTGCACTTCATCCTGGAGATGCTGAAACAGTTCCCTAAGAAAATGAGGCTGTTGGCATACTGTGCCACACAAAAAGCGAGTCTTTATTAAATGCTCTTTTGATGGTTCAATTGTTTTTCTTTCTGTCTTTCAGAATATTGACAGAGTTGTGTTTGTTGGGAATTTTCTCAGAATCAATATGGTCTCCATGAAGCTGCTAGCATATGCCATGGATTTTTGGTCCAAAGGACAGCTAAAAGCTCTCTTCTTGGAACATGAGGTAGGTTGCGGTTGCATGATTTTATTAGCCTGTAGTGGAGACTAGGAGTCCAAGTGGCGTAGTGGGCCCCACACTGAGCGGCTAACCACAGCTCTGTGGTTAGCAGTTTGAACTCAGCAGCCACTCCTTGGGATCTACAGAACAAAAAATCATATCAGTGATAGAGGGGGGGAGTGCAGAACGGGGACCCAAAAACCCATTTGTAGGCCACTGGATATCCCCTTACAGAAGGGTCTCGGGGAGGAGACGAGCCAGTTAGGGTGCAATGTAGCAACAAGGAAACATACAACTTTCCTCTAGTTCCTAAATGCTTCCTCCCCCCACACTATCATGATCCCAATTCTACCTTACAAATCTGACTAGACCAGAGGATGTAAAAAAAAACTTGTTAACAGGATAAATACAGCTATGGCATTCTAATCAGCAAAATCCATGTTCAAAATAGCCGTGGCACTATCACTGAAGACAATGGGTACACAAGAAAATGTGGTGAAGAAAGCCGATGATGCTTGGCTACCAAAAGATATAATACCTGAAGTCACTGAAGACAATGGGTACACAAGCAAGTGTGGTGAAGAAAGCTGATGGTGCCCAGCTACCAAAAGATATAGCACCTGAAGCCTTAAAGACCTGAAGACAAACAAGCAGCCATCTAGCTGAGAGACAAAAAAACCCATATGGAAGAAGCACACCAGCCTGCCCCTACTCGGTCGCTGAGGACAAAGGGGGTGCATTAGCAAAACTGGTGAAGAAAGCAGATGGTGCCTAGCTATCAAATGAAACAGCATCTGGGGTGTTAAAGGCTTGAAGACAAACAGGCGGCCATCTTGCTAAGAAACAGCAAAACCCACAAGGAAGAAGCACACCAGCCTACCCCGACGCAAATGCTGAAGACAAAGCGGGTACATAAGCAAATGTGGTGAAGAAAGCTGATGGTGCCAAGCTGTCAAATTACACACAATCTGGGGTCCCACATGCTGGAAGATAAACAAGGGGCCATCTAACTGAGAAACAACAAAGCCCACATGGAAGAAGCACACCAGCCTGTAAGATGACAAGGTGGCGAAGGAGTCAGGTATCAAGCATCAAAGACCCTAAAACAAAAAATCATAACATTGTGAATGAGGGGAGTACAGAGTGGGAACCCAGGGCCCATCCAGGGGAAATTGGACATCCCCTTGCTGAAGGGCTGCGGGGAGGAGAGGAGCAAATCAGAGTGCAGTGTAGTAACGATGAAATGTGCAATTTTCCTCTAGTTCTTAAATGCTTCCTCTCCCACCCCCACCCCCCCACTACCATGATCCCAGTTCTGCCTTGCATATCCGGCTGGACCAGAGGATGTGCACTGGCACAGATAGGAACTGGAAATACAGTGAACCCAGGACAGATGAACCCCCTAGGACCAGTGGAGAGGGTGGCGATGGAGGGAGGGTGAGGGAGAAAGGGGGAACAGATGACAAGGTCTGCATATGGCCTCCTCCCTGGGGGATGAACAGCGGAGAAGTGGGTGAGGGAGACGTTGGATGGGGTAGGATATGATAAAATAATAATAATTTATAAATTATTAGGGGTTAGGGGGGAGTGGGGGGGGTGAGCTGACACCAAGGGCTCAAGTGGAAAGCGGGTGTTGTGAGAACGATGAAGTCAACGTAGGTACTAATGTGCTGGACACAAATGACGTATGTATAGATTGTGTTGAGTTGTTTGAGCCCCTAATAAAATGATTACTATAAAAAAATTTTAAAAAGATGTATAGGGCCCCTGGGTGCTGCAAACAGTTAAGATGCTCAGCTGCTAACTGAAAGGTGTGCATTCCAAGTTTACCCAGAGGTGCTTCAGAAGAGAAAGCTGGTGAGCCACTTTAAAAAGCCACATTGACAGCCCCATGGAGCACCATGCTGTTCCACCACACGTGGGACCACGTATGTGGCAGAAAACAAATCAATTAATGAACATATGTCATATATATGTACTTGACTATCAAATCAAATGCCACTTTTCTCATTTCTAAACGGAATTATTCATTTAAAATGTCATTGATGCATTTGTAAGTTGTTTACACCTGACCATGCCCATATTTAAGGAACCCTGGTGGGGTAGTTGGTTACCAAATGGACTGCTCAACCACAAGGTCAGCAGTTCGGACCCACCAGCCACTCCAGGGGAGAAGAAGAATGCTTTCTCCTGCCGTAAAGATTCACAGCCTCTGAAGCGCACAGGGCAGTCCTGCTCTGTGCTGCATGACCACTTTGAGTAGGAATCGCCTTGATGGCAGTGTGGTTTGGGTTGGGTGTGCCCGTATTTTAGTCAACCTGTGAATTAAGGACTTACCATGCTGGGTTATGAAGGCTCTATGTTAGAAATGACTATCTTAACGATTAGTCTGGCTGATAGCTCTCCCCAGCCATGTTTTCGCTGTCGGTGTAAGTGCACAGTGGCTTTTTGTGTAAAGATTCAGGGGTGGAGCTGCAGCTCTTCATTCCTCTGTCCCCAAGCCGGAGGGAGCAGCCCCTTCTTCATCTACTTATTTGCATTTCTGTGTTATGACTTGACTTGTTGAGAAAAAAAAACAGACCCTTCCCTTTAACTAGAAGAAATGGGAAAGAGCCTACTGCAAGCATGGTCTCCACGGCGAGTGGTCAGGTTAGCAACAAAATACAGGACACCCATTACTTGGTCTGGCCGCCCTCCCCCCGGACTAATGCAGAAAGCAAGGCCTGGGAAGAGCCAGGGCTAAAAGTCAGGAGAGTAGAAAATGAGATTTCGTATTCTGAGAAACCTCGCCTCTTCAGGGAAAAATGTCATCAACGGTAGCACTGTCCAATCCCGGGCCTCTGGAATATGCACGTTTGGTTTGTTGCTATGTTTCTTTCATATTGCAGTTTGTATGGCCAATAAACTTAGAATAGTCTTAAAATCCCCTGGAAGTAGCCTCAGAAAATCTTCTACAGTCTAACTTTACTCTGGCTTAGGTAGGTAGAGGGCAAAAGAACTATTGGAAGGAACTGGTAGTACAGTTCCTGGACAGGCATTCTTAGGAGTTGTCAGTGAGTCCACTAGAATTCACGACCGTCTCCCATAGGACAGTCTAGTGGAACAGCCCAGAGCACAGCCTCCTGCTAACCAAGAAGCGGTAGGCAAAACCCGACCTCACTGTCCCCATTTTAGGGTTTGTAAAATGGAATCACAGTACCACGGGACTTCAAGATATTCATGGGAAAATGTAATTAAAAGATACTGGAACTTTTTGAAACCCCTCCTCTTTGTCTCGGTTGTCATGAAAATCAAACGAGCAAATCCCTGTAAAGCACCTAGGACAATTCCTGGCACACAACGAGCCTCGGGGTTCCTGGCGGTGCGGTGGGTCAGTGCGAGGCTGCTGACAGAGGATGGATGATTCGAGCCTGCCGGCCCCTCCATGCAAGACGGATGTGGCAACCTGCTTCCATGGAGCTTCCACCACTACCATCCGGCTCACGGTGACCCAGGGTGGGGGTTCTGAGGCTGGTTTCTCGTGTCTACAACATTAACCCAAAACCGAGCCCACCGCCATGAAATCTCTTCCGACTCCTAGCCCCCCTGTGCATCTCTGCGGGAACAATGAGCCGCCTCTTTCTCCTACGGAGCAGCTCTTGGGGTTGGCCTCCACCTTGAAGTGAGCAGCCCAACACTTAACCCCCAGGACCACCAAGGCTCCTCTGTACAGCTGGCAGCGCTGGAGATCCTCTGGACTGTTCTCCTTTGTCCTCTAGGGTCACTCTGAGCCCAGGTTGACTTGACACCTGTGGATCGGGCTCAGTGTGGGTAGTGAGACCGCAAATGTCGGCAGCTGTAACGGGATCCGCCATCTGGTATCGGACATATTCCCACCCACTTCCACTGTGGCTGTTGAATATGACAAATACCAGTGGGGGGGCGGGGGTACGGTTCTCCTGTCTTTCGGGAATCAGGTTCTCTAAGCAAAGGGCCTTTTCTTTTCACACAAGCAGGGGATGCGCCACGGATTTCATACCTTCCAAAGTCTCCAGAGGGGACACTGGGCTGCTCCCCAGTGAGAGCTCCGACGTCAGGCGGGTGTGGGGTTGGGTTCTGGCACCAGCTACGTGATCTTGAGACAGTATTTTACTTATTAGCGTCCATTTCTCATTGGGTGATAGGAATTTTACCATTACAGAGATTCAAATGCAATGGTAATAAACAATACCCAGTACTTGTAGAGCACACGCTATGGGCCAGACACTGTTCTAAGCACATTATAACTCACTCAGTCTATTTAATTAAGTAGGTGTTCAATAAATGGTTGGTGGTATTAATAGTATTAATATTTTTACAGTTAATACCACTATTCCTCCTCCACCATCCCTCATGGCAAAGAGTTCCGGTCTTACATTTCTTTTACAGCATTAACCCCCCAAACCAGACCCACCGCCGTGAAGTCTATTTACACTCGGGGTGACCTTGTGTCGGGTTGCTGAGACTGTGAGTCTTTTTGGGAGCAGACGATGCATGGAGCAGCTGGTGGGCTTGAACCTCTGACCCTGCAGTTAGCAGCCCAACACATAGCCCACAATGCCACCAGGGTGACGGCATGAAGCAAAGTCATTCCGAGTATGAAAACCAAAAGTACTTGCTAATGTGCAAAGACAGACGGATGTTTTCCCGTTGTTTTGTAGGGTTACTTTGGAGC
The DNA here is from genome assembly GCF_000313985.2 of Echinops telfairi. Classification (NCBI taxonomy): domain Eukaryota; kingdom Metazoa; phylum Chordata; class Mammalia; order Afrosoricida; family Tenrecidae; genus Echinops; species Echinops telfairi. The sequence continues at coordinate 38,715,979 of NW_022103968.1, forward strand.
TGTTGGGGCCCTACTGGAACTGTTCAAAATGACTGCTGACCTGTAAAGAGGAGCGGCACGGAAAGAGCCTCCCGTGAGCACTGGAAACTGCTGCTGGACGCGGTGGAAGCCACGATGCAGCCGGAAGCCAAGCCATTCTGGCACTTCACCCTGCTGGACTTGTAAATAGTTGAAAAATCCTTCTCGCCGGTCTTCTATACTTACGTTTTGAGCTTATGATTCAAAATGGGGAATACAAGATTTTTTTCTGTCTACTGTATTTTTAAAAAAAGAGAAAAGAAAAAAAGTTGTGCAGCGTGGCCAAACCTAACTAATTTTATGCATTAACTTTGCAATGTGTTGTATGATTCTTTTAAGAAGGACCTGAAATGTAAAAGCGGTTTTGTTATCTTAAGTTTTTCTTCTGGGGTTTACTGATCAGTGTGGCAATTTTAACTTCATTTAGTAATCACTCTAGGAGATTTTACCTTTACGTATATTTTTCATGACGTTTCATGATTTGCTGTTTGTTTCAAATGAAACTACAAATCTGGCATGTTTTACTGCGAGCACTGTCTTTGTTTGTTTCCCTTTTTTTGGTCTCGTTTTCCTGTTTGAATGTCTTCTGAACAAAGAAGGTCCTTCCACGGTACTTCTGTCCTGGGATGGTCTCCCCGCCCTCTGCTGACCCAGATGAAAGCCTTTCTCCAACATACTTGTTCCTGTGACTGAAGGTGCTGACCAACTCAATACAAAGTTAATCACCAGATCTTTCAAACCTCAGAAGTGCCCAAGGAAGACTCTGAATGTGTTGCTGAATTCAATGGGTCTGGCCAAAATTCAAAATATGCCATTTTATAGTATCCCTTATGAATATAGCCTTGTTTTGTTGGATTTACTTTATGTTAGGCTCTATTAAAGTGTTGTATGATGAACCGTCCTCATCCATTCAGTGCAGAGAGGCAGTAAATCCTTGTGCAGGGAGGTTATTGTTCACATCAAGAGACTTGGGGGTGGAATTCACGGATTAGCCTGTTACGTAGCCATGAGCTATTTTTTGTGTACATGTATGTACCTAGGAGCTTGGTAACAAGGTATCTTATAAATAATAATGCTAAAGTTTTTGTTTTGTTTTGTTTTTAATATTCTCAATCTAAATCTGCATTTCAATCCTTGTTTTAAGATTAAAAAATACTGACCTTGAATCTTTTTGTTGAAGACATCATAGGGACTGATGAGTAATTTTCCCATTGGACTGTCTCATTCGAATGAGACTCTTGTACCGATGTTAGAACGCTTAAGAGCTGATGATACAGAGCAGACTGGTTTGGGGGTTAAGTGTACCGTTGAACGGGGTTTCTTAAAGGGCAGCACAGTTGTTCCGCGATGGGTCTTTGGTTCTGCCTTCGGAGCACCATCTCTAACTTACTTCTCTTCTGGTCTTGAAGGTGATGCTTGTTGAAATAAAGCCCGTTTCTGTTGTGATGTTTTTAGTGTATGTGTTATTTTCCTCTCGTGATCCTCGTTTTGCATATCTGCTGTGTGCCCTAGAACGAATGTGTGTCATGGTTTGCTGCTCGACATCTCAGAGCTTGAGGTTTCCATACAACTGTGCTTCCAGGTCCAGAGCGCTGTCTTCAGTTGAAGCTGTAGCCCTGTGTAGGGATTTTCCAATTAGCTTTATTGTTCTTATATAACTATCTCCTTAAGACCAGAATGGTTTTGCTGTATTTGATCATTCTGAAGGAGAAGATCGTGTTTGCTGTGGCCATCACAGTAATGAAAACAAGCCAAGTAACTAAGGTGTCCTTGCAAAAGGTAAATGTACACGCCTGCGTGTTCTCGATCATTAGTGCCTTTTTGATGAGTCTCTTCTGCCATCTCTAACCCTGTCAGGGAGGAGCAGGCCGTGGGTGTTGGTTTGGCAAAAGAAATCAGGGCAAGTCAATAGGACTGTATACACTTTGTTATTATCTGAAATCACTTGATCTCTCACTAGAAGTACTTAAAACAATGGTATAGCTAAAGCAATAAATTATTCCATTATACCAATAGAAGTTAAAGGTCAGTTCCCTATAGAAGCTGGGCCGTTTCCCCCCTTTTTTCCTTCAAAGATGAACTTACAGGATACGGAATTTTATACTCACTTGAGTTAGCAAAAAAAACCAAAACCTTTAAACTCAGGACCACAGAAAAACTTACACAAGAGATTTGTATCTTGTGCTACATGAGGTCAGGGTAACGAGGAGATTCATGGCATAGTGTGAGAGGCTTTGGGTTTAGGTCCCAGCTGAGCCGTTTACTAGCTGTGTAGCAAATTGCTAAACCTTTCTCTAAACCTCAGTTTCTTCCTACTTAAAGGGAGGCGAGTACTTTTTGCTGCCTTACTTACTGGACTTAGCACATGGGGCTGGTATATAGCAGATGCCGCACATATGTTAGCTCAGATGAGGGAGATGCAGGCTTTAACTTCTGTGTTCCGTCAGTGCTTCCCAGCCTGACAGAGTGTGGGAACCTTGGAACATGTAAGCATCTCACTGAGCGCCAGTCAGCTGGCACCTTCATCTGGTTCTCTCCTCCAAGGTCCCCTGTCCACATGCTCCTCCACAGCTCCCAAATCCCAAGGCTCTCTTTGTCCTGATCACTTACTTGGCTATAAAACCTGACTTGAACTTTTACCTACTGCACATAGTAGGACTCTTTACGTACTCTGTGACTAATAGATTTTGTTAGACTGCTAATACTATATTTAGATACAAATTACCACCCTGCTAGGGATGTAAGTGGTGAGTAACTCTGGATTTTTAAACATCTAGTTCCAGGAGTTTCAAATAAACAGATTTTGGAACCCTAATTATTTTCCTCCATTTATGCAGTGTACATGGAGTCAGAGCATCTTTTTTAGAAAAACGTCCACCAAAAAGAAAGAAAAACATTGTCATAGGTAATTCATACCCATAGTCATTCAGCCATATAAAGAATGTTAAGATGTAATGTTGGGCCAGGAAGGAGCGAGCCGCAGAGACAAGAACAGGATATAACCCTAGCAGTCCAGTGGGAGAAGACAGGTGGCTCAAACCAACACTCACACCAATGCTAAAGCGTCAGGGGTCCGTCATTGGTTCCTGTGCGTATTCACATCAGCAGCGAGCCAAAACCAAGGTTTCTAGGGTTCTTAGAGTTAGCTTTATAGAAACAACAGACACATGATCAAGCATACTATGTTAAGTCCTCATCGCTACTACAAAGAAATGCGGCAGGGTTATAGGTTAGAGAAGAGGTGGTTCTCTCAGAAGAACAAGAAGGGGAAAGCCACCTTAGCTTCGAGAGGTCAAATGCAACTCCTCATAGCAGGTGACCTTTGAGCAGAGAACCAGATGAAGTTGAGCAAACACCTGGGAGAGAACTTCATTTCTGGAGACCAATGTGTCTCAAGCTGAGAGAAGGGAGGAGTGGTTGGAAATGCAGCTTTAGGGGTGGGGTAGTCATGGGCCAAGCCCCTTTTAAGAAATCTTGGAAGATTACTTCCGATTCAGAAGGCCTGCATTTGAAGGAGAGATGATTGGTTTTGCTGGGGAAGGGTGCTGTAAAGGTTTACTGGAGTCACCACCAGTGACTAGGTGGATCATAGTATAGCGGGAAATGGTTTGGGTTCCAGCTGAGGTTTTTACTAGCTGTGGACTAATTGCCAACCCATTCTCTAAACACTAGTTTCTTCCTGTTGATCCACTGGCTGGCCCAGCAGAAAAGGGCCTCCCAAATGGAGCAGAGGTTCCAAGGGGAGAGACAATCCGGTTTCTTTGGGGAGCGGGCAGTTTGCTCCAGCTGGTAGGCACCTAGTACCTGAAAGAGAAGCTAAGAGAAAAAACATCCAGGCCACAGAAGGACTCATAGTCCATGCTTGAGACCTTGCACTTTTCCGCAGTGTGGAGCCCTTGAACAGTTTGGAGAAAAGAAAACCTAGACTCAGTCTGGCTTCAAAGGGATCAAAAGAGAAAAATATCCTGTGGCGTTTCGAAAAGAGCAAACCAATGATTGTGCTCCTGAAGACCGTTTCATTATCTTGGATCTCCTCCTCCCTCGATTGTAACAATCCTCATGAAGTAGCTGCTTAGTGGTAGTCCCGGGTTCTCCACAAGGTGGTTATATAAACTCGAGAGTGTTCCCAGAGAACCAGTGATGGGCATCAACCCCATTACTCAGGAGAGGTGTTTAGAGAGAAGCCCCTTTCCCTCCTGGACATCCTTACATGTCCCCAAATATGGGAAGAAGATGTAATCGATCTGTGTTGTCTACTGGGTCTATCAGGTGTTCGTTCACGCCTTCCTCATTCATTTCATTTTTACTAAATGTCATTGGTCCAGGAGACACTGGGTAACGTGCAGAATCCGTCTGTGACTAGGCCAGCAAGTGCCCTGTGGTCAGTGAGCTTATGTTCTAGTGAGGGGGCAAGGCTTCAAGCATATCAGGGCGTGATCCACGCTGAAGGAAAGAAGCAGCTTACGACAGGTTCTGATGGAAAGGTGGTGATACGACATGAGGAGATGTTAAGTCATGGCCTCAGCTGCTCAGTGACGACAGCCAGGGTCACCTCATTTTCCTTTCTGCTGCCTCTGGCGAAAAGGAAACACGTGTTTGAGAACCGGTTTAGCGGGTCATTCATTTTCTTTCTATTAAATTCATTCCATTGTCCTGTGTATCTCAAATATTATCTGAAATTATTCATTTTAAAATACGCCTCTCCCCCGCCACCACACACACCCTACTCGTGCATCTGACAAAACAATATTCTTGCTGTTCACCCGTGTCCAGCGTCAATGCCTTTGTGATCACCAGAGTCATTGAACTGTTTTCCAGAGACAGAGCGCTTGTATGAACCTGTACATGGTGTTGACCCTGAATTCTTTGAAATTTTTAAGCCAAGCCACAATCACCTGTTTCTGTCATGAAGTCAGACAGTTGTTTACTTCATTTTCCAGCTGGCCTGTATTGGTGATTGCCACAAGGTGATCATTTCTGTACACAAAAAGACTCACAAGCATCCATCACAATAGAAAAATAAAAAAATTTTGTGATAAAAATTCTTTGCCTCCTTTTTTCACTCACTTCTATCAGGTAAACACTTCTTAACCTAAACCTACTGCCGTCCATTCAGCTCCAGCTCATAGTGACCCTAGATAGGATTTCCAAGGTTATAAATCCTTGCAGGATCAAATAGCCTCATCTTTCTCCCACAGAGCTGCTAGTGGGTTTGAAATGCTGACCTTGCGGTTAGTACTGTAATGTTTACCTGACAGCACGACCAGTGTGAACACTAAGCATTCTAGTAACGATGTCCTTTTCATTGAAGTTTTCAAATTATGCTCAGCCACTAGCAGTTTTATCATCTTTTACAACGTATCTTAATATTTTTCAGCAAGATATTGTTGATGAGTTCCCCAAGGCTAAGTAAAAAAAAGTCTTTGTTTTTTCTTGTTTAGTTCTACCATCATATGAGCACAGTCACTTCCTAAGAAAAGGATAGGCCCATGGGG
>NW_022103968.1:38721591-38737288 GCF_000313985.2 Echinops telfairi
GGGGGGGGGCGGGGATTATTTGAGTATCTGAATTATAAAACTTTCTAAAAATATTCTGTCTTCCACCTTACCAGTTTGACAAGATGTGAAATCTTAGATTTAAAATGTTGTTTCCTCAGAATTGGCAAAGCATCGTTTATTAGGACAAAGTTTCTAGAGCAAGGTGCTATTCTAGCTCCTGCGCTATATGGATGTTCCCCCACCCCACACCCCTCCTTTCTGGAAGATTTCAGAAACTTCTCGACTTGCATTTCAGTTCAGAGACAGAATGAAAAGGCATCACTCCCATCCTTACAAGGGAAGAACTGTGGAGCCTAATCAACAGCAGCATTGTTGAACCCCTCGGAGAACTGAGGTTGCAGGGCGAATTCCCTCCACACTGGGAGAGAAGGGCAAACGGGTGGATTAGATCAGCTTCCCTGGAGAAGAAGCCCTAGATCGGACCACTTACCTGATCATTCAGGCCATACTTCTTTCAAGACAGATTGTCCTTTTAGCAGTTCTCGATCACCAGTAACCAGTAGCATGAATAATCTTGCCCTCAGGCAGACTGTCTTAGACCAGCCAGTCTAGGGAGGAGCAGTCTAGAACTGAGCCAATGCCCTGGGTGTGCTCTGGGTGGAAATTGGGGTATTAGTATTTCATAGTCAGGAGTTATATCCTGACTGCCTTAGGTGGAGAGTCCATGAACCTTATAAACTATTCTAGAAAAACATGGATCCCAATCATGGTCCCATTCCTGTTTCTGTATTGACGTCTTGATCTGCTACGAAGCATGTTTTATGAAAGTGTTCCATGTATTCCCATGCCCTAGTGAACTGGTTGGTTGTCTGTAAACCCTTGAGCTCCATTGTGGCCTCATACTGATAGATTGCCTCATCTGGATGAATAAATGTGTCTATAAATTATATTTGATTTGAGGCCTCGTTTGTCCCCTACAGCAATTCAAGAAAAAGCAACAACCAAGAGAAGCCTGAAGGGCACAATCAGGGCAGTAGGGTAGCTGGGTAAATGTTCCCATTGACATGTAATGTAGGACAGTCCTTGCTACCCTTGAAGAAGAAGCAGGTGTACTGTTGTGATTGGTAAAAATCCTTTTCTGGACTTTTCTTTCCCACCAATACATTTTCAATGTTCTTAAAACTTATTCCTAATGAACCCTCATGATTTCCCTGTGTCTTTCAAGAAAATATATTAAGGTTTTCTAGAGAAACTGATCCAGTGATATATCCATATCTGTACCTATACATATGTACAGAGAGAGAGATTTACTTGAAAGATTTACTTCAAGTAATTGGCTGAGATAATTATAGGGGGCTGGCAAGTCCAAAATTGATCAGTCAGGCTCCAGGCTCCAGGCTCCTACAGGTAGACATTCGAAAATCCACAGGGCAAGCGACAAGAAGAGTATTTTGCTAAAATAGTTCGAGGCTAGAGGCAGAACACAACTGAAAGAAACTCCCGTTTTGCTCTTAAACAGCTTTCAACTGACTGATTCAAGCCTACCCACATTATGGAAGAGAATCTGCTTTACTTAAGGCCAATTGATTTAATCACATGTAACAACTCCATCACAGCAAGTAAACTAGTGTTTTGACAAACAATTGGACACCACAACCAAGCCAAGTTGACAGGCAAATTTAGCCATCACCCCAGTTCTGTCCCTTGTTCTAGCCAGGACAATTAAGTTCCAAAGGGAGGAAGAGGTAAAACTGTCTCTGCTGCTGACATGATCTCATATGCAGAAAAGTCTAATGAAGTCACTAAGAAAAGATTTGATTTAATAAACAGCTTCCACAAGGTTGCAGAGTACAAGAGTCAAGTGGAGGTTTATTTGCTAACAGTGGGCAATCTGAAAAACAAAACTACAGTAAGTGAACAATGACGTATAATAGAATCAAAAAGAATCAAATTCTTAGGAATAAATATAATGAAAGAAATGCAGTTTTCAAACCAAAAACTACAAACCATTTCTGAAGTAAATCAAAGAATATCCAAGCAAATGGGAAAAATATTTTATGTTCATGGATCAGGTGATTTAATATTATTAAGATGCCAACACTCTTGAAATTAATTTACAAATTTAACACAGTTGCTATAAAACTCTCAATTGGCTTTTTTCTTATTGCCCGACACTCCCGAAAAGATCCTAAAATTAATGTGGAAAGAAAAGGATCTAGACTGACCAAAACAATCTTGAAACAGAAGAATGAATTTAAAGGATGACCCTGCCCTGGTTTCAAACTGTTTCAAAGTTGCAATAATCAAAATTGTGAGGCACTGTAATAAGGATAGAAGTGTAAATCCATGAGAGTTCAGACATAAGCCCTACAACTGTGATAATCACATAATTATAATCACAATTACAATCAATAATGGTGCCAAAATAGTCACGGTAGGAAGAATAAAAAGCCAAGAAACCAAACCTATTGCCATCAAGTCGATTCAAAATCATAATGATCTTTACAGGTTTTACAGGAGCAAAGAGCCTCATCTTTCTCCCATGGAGCAAAGGGAGGGTTTGAAATGCCAACCTTGTGGTTAGCAACCCATCACTTACCTTACAGTGGGCCCAAGGCTCCCTGTCGAAAGACTACGTCTCCGGCAAATGATGCTGGCACCTGTATAGCCACATGCAAGCTAAAGACGTTGGGCCCCTTTCTAAGATCATGCATAAAAATTTAACTGAAAATGGATCTTAGACATAAGGGCAAGAGATAAAACTAAAAGACTTAGAAATAGGTATATGAGTAGATTGTCATGATCTTGTGTTAGCCAATGCCCTCTCAGACAATAAAAGCACAATTAATAAAAGGAAAAATATTATTGTACTTCAGCAAAATTCAAAACTTTCATGCTTCAAAGACTAAGAAAACAAAAAGATATCACACAGAATGAGAGAGCTTGTTTTCAGATCATATATTTGATAAAGGATTTGTAGCTATGTTTTATAAAAACACGTCATAGTAAAAATTTGACCCAATTTATAATGACCAAAATATTTGAATAGACGTTAATCCAAAGAAGGTTTACAAATGGCCAATAAGTAAAGAAAAAAATCTCGACGTCATTAGTTACTTAGGAAATACAAATTAAACCACAATAAGGTACCAGTTCACGCTAACTCATGTTGTTAGGACCTGTCCTGTTGGTTCTGACCAACCACAACAAAAAATTGCCCGGTCTTGCACCAGCCTCACAATTGTTCTTATTGTTTAAGACCATTGTTACAGCCTCTGTGTCAGTCCATCTTGTACAAAGTCTTCCTTGTTTTCACTGGTCCTCTACCAAGTATGATGTCCTTCTCCAGGGACTGGTCTCCCCTGATAATATGTCCAAAGTATGGGAGATGAAGTCTCACCATCCTTGCCTCTAAGGCGGCATTCTGGTGGTACATCTTCCAAGACAGACTTGTTTGTCCTTTCAGCAACCCAAGGTACTTTTAATATTCTTCTCCAGCAGTGCAACTCAAATGCACCAATTCTTCTTCAGTCTTACTTATTCAGTGTCCAGCTTTCACCTGCATATGAGACCACTGAAAAGACCATGGCTTGAGTCGGGTGCACCTTACTCCTCAAAGTAACATTCTTGTTTTTCAACTCTTTATATTAAAGAGATTTGTGCAGCAGAATTACCCAATGCAATTCATCCTTTGATCTCTTCGCTGCTGCTTCCATGAACCTTGATTGTGGATCCCAGCAAGACAAAATTCTTGACCTCTTCAATCTTTTCTTCACAGTCACCCTGTATAGGCTTACTGAACCTGGAGATGGAAGCATATAGCTTCATATTTCTCCCATGGACTTCCTGGGGGGTTTGAACCATGAACCTTGTGGTGAGCTGCACAAAGCTTAACCAACAGAGCCACCAGAACTTTCACACCTACTAGGATGGGCAAACATTGTTTAAAAGGTAGGTAATAGCCAGTGTTAGAAAAGATGCGGGGGAATTTTAGCCTTCCTCCTTTGCTGGGGGGAATGTAAAGCGGTGTAACCATTTTGAAAAAGTCTAGAAGTTCATTAAGCATAGAAGGAAGTTCATCACATTTCGAATGACCAATTTAGAATCAGCAATTCTATTCCTAGGTATACCCAAGAAAAATGGAAACATATGTTCGCACAAAAACTTGGACACAGATGTTCTTGGCAACATTATCCGTATTAAGCTAAAAGTGGAAACAACCCAAAGGTCTACCAACTTATGAATGGATGAATAAAATGCGTATATCCTTGCAATAAGATATTATCTGGCCAAAAGAAATACAATATATGCTACAACATGGATGGACCTTGAAAATACCATGTTAAGGGAAAGAAGTTAGTCACAAATATATTTATACATCCATCATTGAACGACAGTTGCAGCAGGTCATTGACAGGGAACTGCCAGAGATTCAGGCCTGATTCTGAAGAGGAGGTGGAACAAGGGATGTCATTGCTGATGTCAGATGGATCTTGGCTCAAAGCAGAGAATACCAGAAAGATGTTTCTTTGTGTTTTATTGACTATGTAAAGGCCTTCAACTGTGTGGGCCATAATCAACCATGGATCACCTTGAGAACAATGGGAATTCCAGAACACTTGATTGTGCTCATGCAGAACTTATACATAGATCGAGAGGCAGTTGTGCAAACAAAGCCAGGGGATACTGCACGGATTAAAGTCAGGAAAGGTGTGTGTCAAGGTTGTATCCTCACCATACTTGTTCTATCTGAGCAAATCATCAGAGAAGCTGGATTATGGGAAGAAGACTGCGGCATCAGGAGTGGAGGAAGGCTTATTAACAACCTGCAGGATGCAGATGACACATCCTTGGTTGCTGGAAGTGAGGAGGACTTGAAGCACTTATTGATGAAGACCAAGGATTGTAACCTTCAGTGTGGATTATGAGTCATTGTGAAAAAGACCAAAATCCTCACAATTGGACCAATAATTAACATCATGATAAATGGAGGACAGGTTGAAGTTGTCAAGGATTTTGTCTTGCTTAGATCCACAATCAGTGCTCATGGAAGCCACAGTCAAGAGATCAAATGACGAGTTGCATTTGGTACATTGAAAAGCAAGGATGACATTTTTAGGTTTTACCTGCTCAAGCTATGGTATTTTCCATTGCCTCATATGCATATGAAAGTTGGACACTGAATCAGGAAGACCAAAGAAGAATTGATGCATGTGAATTGTAGTGCTGGAGAAGAATATTGAAAGCATGGACTGCTAAAAAGACAAGCTGGTCTGTCTTGGAACAAGTATAGCCAGCATGTTCCTTAGGGGCAAAGAGGACAAGGCTTCTTTTTATATACTTTGGACATACTGTCAGGAGACGTGAGTTTTGAAGAAGGACATCATGCTTGGTAAAGTGGAGGGGCAGCGGAGAGAGGAAGACCCCAATGAGAGGGATGGACACAGTGGCTGCAGCAATGGGCTCCGCCATAAGAAAATGGTGAGGATGGTGCAGGATCGCTCCGTGTTCTGTTGTGCACTGGGTCCTCACTAGGGCTTGGAACCGACTCGATGGCACCTAACAACGACATGAATACTAAATGTCTAAATAAGTAAATCTATGAAAAAATACTAAACCAGTTGCCATCAAATTGATTTTGACTCATGGTGACCCTGTGTGTGGTGTTGCAAATGGTTGCCAACTGCAATGTTGGTGGTTTGGATCTGTCAGAGGAAAGGCCTGGGGGTCCACTTCAGAAAAATCCCCAGGCATTGAGAATCTTTTTCTTTCTTTTTATTAAAAGATCATTTTATTGAGGACTCTTACAACTCTTGTTACAATCCATACATCGTTTGTATCAGGCGTGTTTGTACATATGTTGCCCTCATTCTTTTCTGGACATTTACCATATATACTCGTGTATAAGCCGAGTTTTTCAGCACATTTTAAATGCAGTTTTTGTGGTAAAATTAGGTGCCTCGGCTGATATTCGGGTCGGCTTATACTCGAGTACATAGGGTACTATCTATTGAGCCGTTGGTATCAGCTCCTCTATTTTTCCCTTCCTCCCACACCCCTCATAACCCCTTGATAGATTATACATTATTATTTTCCTGTCTCCCTTCCCCATTTTTCTGCTGTTCTTCCCCCTGGAGAGGGGTGTGTGGTTATGTGTTGATCATTGTGATTGGTTCCCCCTTTCTCCCTTCTTCTCTCCTTCCCCCTACCCTTCTGGTATCGCTACTCCAACTCCTGTTCCTGGATTCCGTGTGTCATGAGCCCCTATCTTTTATCTATACCTGTGTACATGTTCCAGTCTAGTCTGAATTGAGAAGCAGCACTGGGCTCATGATGGTTGGGGGTGAGGAAGCCTCAAGGAACCAGAGGAATATTGTATGTTTCATCAATGCTTTACTGCACCCTGGTTGACTCATCCCTCCCCTTTAGCCCCTCTGTGGGAGGATTGTCCCATTGTCTACAGATGGGCTTTAGGTCTGTGCTCCAACCCCCCTCGTTCTCAACAATATGTTTTTGCTTGTTTGTTTGTTTGTTTGTTTGTTATGTGTCTTCTGATGCATGTTACTCAATTCTGATGACTCCTCATGATTGCACCAGTGGTGTGCTTCTTCCATGTGAACTTGTTGCTTCTTTGCTGAATGGCCGCTGGTTTAACTTCAAGTCATTAAGACCCCAGACACTATAACTTTTAATAACCAGGCACCATCTGCTTTCTTCACCACATTTGCTTATGCAGCCATATTGTCTTCCGTGATTGTGTCAGGAGCGGGAACATCTCAGACTGCTGATTGGTTAGAACAAAGTGTTCTTGTATTGAGGGAGGGTATGAGCACAGGCCCGAAGTCTGTCTACTATCTCAGTGTATCGCCATATAAATATATATACATAGGCCAATACCTCTATTTTTGTGACATTAAAAATCTTATGTAGTATCATTCTACTCTAAAGCACACAGGGTCACCATCAGATAAATATATACACACACAAAAATAGATTCTCCTATTTTTAAATATATATAACGTGCCCACATAAGTACTGCACATAAGTATAAAACAAGCATCTTTTGCATAGAAAACGAGCGGGGGGGGGGGGGGGGGGGGGGTGCGGGGAGGGAGGGGAAAAATGAGGACCTAATGTCGGGGGTTTAAATGGGGGGGGGGGGGGGGGGTTAGACAGTTTGCATACTGATATAAAAATACAATAGTGGTTTCCTAGAGCTGTGAGTGCCAGAGAAATGGGAAGTGACTGCTAATGGATACAATGTGCTTTAAAACTGTGATGATGGTTGCCCAATTCAAATAACATTGAATTTTACACTTTAAATTGATTCATTGAATGGTACATAAATGAAAGCTCAATAAAGTTGCTTTCAAAACCCACCTAAATTTGAAGATTGAAAAAAATCAATTGGGAAGGGCACAACAGCGAAATGGCATATAATAGGGTATTCTATTATTCTTTTAACTGTTTGGTACTCTTTTCAGTTTTGTACAGTAGTTTGCGTACATAGTTTTTTCTTTTCCACCTTCTTTTTCCTGTATGTTCCCTAATTATCCCATTTCCATTTTCAGACACAACCCCCGCGTACTAGTCAAAGGTGTGTCCTGAAGTTGATGTCTCCCTAGCTTTAGCTATACTGTGACGTGGATGCAAACAGCCGCAGCCACAGTTGCTTACGTTTTGGTTCCTCTGTAATTTTTGAAGTTACAGCTCAAAGGACAGTTTTTCATGAACTTTTAGCTTTTAAGGCAACTAACAAGATTAGACCCAATTTAGAGCTTCTCTCCTTTCCTCTCTTCTCTCCTCTCTTTCACTCTGTTCATGAAATTCGCTGTTGCTATTTTAACTAGCTTTGGCATCTGAAGAATTTAAGCCATGTGGCTGCCATGGCATGGCTATCAATTATGTCTATTTTACCATACTGCATGTGTGAGACAGGTGGTCTATGTAACATTCTTGTGTTAAGAGGCATTGCATTTAAAAATAGTTTTCCATTAACTGCATAAGCTTTTGTCTGCTGAAATAGTAAATGTTTCTCTCACAGTTTGCCTTCAAGCTATATACCTAGCATTTATGCTGTGTGTTTGTGTAAGTGGACATGATGTATTGAGGGAAGGATAGATCACTAAAAGTATTGGATCTAGAGTTTGTATTTAAACTCTATACTTCTGAATATATATGTGTGTGTGTGTATATATATACCAAACTCTGTACTATCAAGTTAATTCTGATGCACAGCGACGCTATTTAGGGTTTTCAAGACTGACTGTTTTCATCTTTATCCCTATAACGCCTGAATTTTTAATTTCAGGAAAAAAATTTTTTTGTTTTTATTCTTTACTTTCATAGTTATCAATCTATATATTAATATATACATTTTAATTAAATGTTACAAAATCGTCACGCTCGGCGTTATAGGGATAAAGTAAATTTGTTGTTAACAATGATACCTCAGTTGTCGGATGGCTCCAAGCTCAAACGCCGCACTAACTACTCAAACAGCAAAGTTCGAAGACAAAAGAAATCTGCTTGGTGTTCCTAACTCTGCTCAATAGTCGAACTGAAAACCAGAAAAAGACCTGATGCTGAAAAAAACCCTGAATGGGCTGAGAGTGAGTCAGGTGTAGTATCTCGCCTCAGACAGGCGACGCTCCAGTACAGAACGCATCCAGTGCGTGTGTCCGTGCATCAAAACATTTGTCATTGTGTCTCTTTTCTGCTTCGTTTGCATAAAATATGGTAACCGTGGATACAGAAAAGTTAGCGATACCAGCAGTAAAGCTCAGAGGAAAACTGAGAAGCAGGGTAGAGCTAAAGAGACAAATCATTGTGAAATTTGAATCAGGTCTCCCTTGTGGATTTGGTGGCTGAATATAACGTGGTTAAGTCAACATTAACATTTTTTGATGTGATTAAAGCGGCTGAAGTCGCGGAAGATGTAGAATCATGAACCACAAAACAGCCTGGACGATCCAGAGGGTGAAGAGTAGCCGTTAACTTGGATAAAGCGGACTACTCAGTGACAAGCAGTGTAACGAGACAGGGACAGGCGAGAAGACTAACAGCCTCCATAGTGATTTCAGGTCCCAGGAAAATGAGTGTCTAAGTTTAATTTGGGGGCCTCACAACCAATTATCTGATTTTCCATGATTTCTTACGAGAAAAATATGTTTCGTTCGCCGACTTTTCAGTGTTCCAACACGAATATGGAATTGAGTTCAGCAACTGAGGCATCACTGTGGTTGGTCCGCCCGATCTCCTCTGTCCAGCAATGGGTGTGCTGAAGGTACTCAAATCAAATGCGCTTTACACAATTTATGTATGTGTGGATTGTGATGAGAGTTGTATGAGCCCCTAATAAAATGATTTAAAAAAAAAAAGAACTAGGGGAAAAAAGGAGTTGTACGAGCCCCCAATAAAATGATTTAAAAAAGAAAAAAAAAGTTCACTGCTATTGTGTTGAGGCGGACTCACAGCAACCATGTGGGACAGAGCAGGATGGGGCCTTTCGGGTATCCAACACTGCCGATTTCAGGAGTGGAATGAGGGAGTAGACAGCCTTATCGTTTTCACGCGAGTGGCTGGTGGGTTCAAACCAGTGGGTTAGCAGCTTAATGCATAGCCCTAGCCCACTGCACCCCCAAGGCTCTGCGTAGAGGGTAGATTCTGCAAATGTAATGTCATTTTAAATGTTGTAGTATAGTTTTATATTTCAGTAATTGAATCGTGCTAAACATTCCATTATTTTAAATGTAGGTCAAAAGTATTTCTGTTTGGTGTTATATGTGTGAATTGGAATTAGATAAAATGGAAGGGAGACATCGGACTGTGTAAGATATGACAAAATAATAATTTATAAATTATTAAGGGCTCATGAGGGAGGGGGGAGCAGAGAGGAAGGGGGGAAAATGAGGAGCTGATGCCAGGGGCTTAAGTGGAGAGCAAATGTTTTGAGAATGATGAGAGCAATGAATGTACAAATATGCTTTACACAATTGATGTACATATGGATTGTGATAAGAGTTGTATGTGCCCCTAAAAAAATGATTTAAAAAAAAAGAAATTAGATAAAATGTCACCATAAATTTCAAACGGGGGAATTTCTAAGCACTTATGTTCAGTTTATAAATTTTAAAATGAGAAGCCATTCTTCCACATGTGTTCAGCACTCTCATCAACAATGAATTTATCAAGTAGTCATTTATGCAATGTTTAGACAAGCAAAATGAAACAGAGGTGAGGCAATTCGCTGTAAATCCTGCCTACACAAATTTCAGCAGTTGAGGAAGAAAAGGTTCATTTGTCCAGAAAATGGAATTTTGTTGACTCTTTTTTCGACACTCAGTTAATTGCAACATTCTTCAAGGTGTTTAGCTGCATCGGTGTCTGACCCCAGCTGGTTGTGACCGTCCTGGTCAGGGTCCAATTAATCTTCAGGCCTGGATTACCCAAAGAAAGCATGGGCTTATGTGTGCTTGTTTACTAATCTGTAGTGAACAATTTTCATCTGCTGACCTTGCTTAATGGGTGTTCCACCCCTGTCAGGATTGGAAATATGAAAATGCACCTGGATTCTGCAGGCAGACACTGTAGGGTTGGGAGAGAGAGAGATGCCAGCCATACTGAGAATCATTGATATGGTTGGACCACTGACTCGGGGTTAGCCGCCCAATGGGTAACCACTGGGGCTCCTAAAACAGCCTTCCTTGTGTTTGTTTACTAATCTGTAGTCATCCATCCACCAGCTGCTGGATGGGGCTGTCTGCTCCTGTAAAGACGTAGAGCCTAGCAAACCCAGAGGGCCAATTCCATTCTGTCCAATAGGGTCACTATGAACTGGAATAACCTTCGTGACAGTGAGTGAGTGAGTGAGTGAGTGAGTGAGTGAGTGAGTGAGTGAGTGAGTGAGCTGAAGCCTCTTTTATCTTACTTACTGGGTCATTCAGCACTGCTGCTCTGTCCCCATCCCCATCAGTTATATAGCTAGGCCTCAGAGAACCTTAAGGACCATTTTATCTCTAGCATTATTTGCTTAAAAGACCACTAACTAAAATAACAAAAGAAACACTCATTCCCATCAAGTGGATTCTCACTGCCAGTGACCCTATAAGACAGAGGAGAACTGTCCCTTTGGGTTTTTACAGGTGATAGATTCAAACTGCTGACCTCGTAGTTAGCAGCCCAACAAGTAACCCACTGTGCCACCAGCGCTCCTCTAAAGGCCATAGAGAGGTATTACCCAGCTATAACTTATCTGGGCATTTTATTTTTAAACATCATTTTATTGGGGGTTCTTACAGCTTTTGTAACAATCCATACATCAATTGGACATTTTTAATTAACCCATTTGAAAGGGTCTGTGGCATTAAGATTTGGGTCCTAAAAGCAATAACCCATACTGTACAGGGAATCTAGATGTCAAGCAACTTCTCATTCCACTGCTATGTGAAATGTAAGATGCAGAGCTTTATTGGTGTCTTAATTCCTTTGTTAATATAACGAATTCCTGACATAGTTAAATAGTGATTAATAGCCTACTACACATGCTTTTGTGCTAGCTGTTGTCAGTGATTCGGTCCTGCAAAAGAGCCTTTGGAACCAATGACTGAGACTTCTCTTTCAACCCAGGGAGCCGATAGCTTTGATCACTCAAGTGGTAAATCGCAAAGCTGTGCTAAAGGCAAGGTTAGTAGTACAAGAAGCGCCAATTACATTCGAAGATTTAAACGTTCTATTATCGTGTTTCTTTAATTCCGAAATAAATCTTGAACAAATATTTAGGGAATGTCAGATAGGTGGGTGGAACATTATCTTCCTGCTTTGAGTCCTCAAGGACCAGAGGTGACCTTTATTTCCCCTTCAAAGTCCGAGATCCTGTGATTCTAAGAATTGGGCATGCCGCTTGTCCCATTGAAGCTGTCCTTTGGAATAGGAGTCCTTTCAACTCTTCTCATTTTGAGTCATGAGCCATGGACAGATGGTCCTGAAAGCTTTGCTTCATCCACATGGTTAAGGTAGACTCTGCTGTGAGAGGCCAGCTCTTCCCGCCACACATTTGTAGTGCCTTCCGGTCTAAGAGGCTCAGACTCGTTCTCTGGCACTATGTCCAGCAATGTTTTGCTGTTAGTTCTAAGTTCTTCAGTGACTACGTTTTCAGAAACCGCTCTCTTCTTCCTCCTTCTTAGTCTGTTTCTTTGTCTGGAAAGTCTGTTGAAATGTATTCACCAAGGGTGACCCTTCTGGCATTTGAAACACCTGTGGTAGAGCTTTCCGCAGGACGAAAGGCACCATAGTATGCCCTACTGATGGCTGACAGGGGCCTCAGACCTACTAAATGTGAATCTCTGAGTATGGGCCCCAGGGTACATTTTTTATTCTTTTATACTTAAAAACGTGAGGGCCACTATCTTAGTGGTTTTATTACTTGTGGCATTAAAAAGCATATGCGTGCCCATCAACATCTGAATGGAGTAATACAATGTGGTATTCAAGAGGTAAGCCCCTGCCCCCAAGCCGGATTTTTTTTTTCTCTCAAAGCTATGTATTTAATTTTTTTAGAAAACAATCTTATCACCTTCAAAGTACTCTCCATTACACTTAATACATTTGTCAGATCTGCGATTTCATTTTTGGAAACATTTTTCAAACTCATCTGTTTGGAAGACTGACAGAGCGTCCCTCCTTTTTTTTTCTTCCCTTCACCTCTTCTGTGTCATCAAATCGCTGTCCTTTCATGTCCCTCTTCATTTGCAGAAACAAAAGGATGTCTCTCAGAGTGAGGTCAGGTGAGTAAGGTGCATGGGACAAGAGAGGAATGCTGTTCTTTGCCCCAAACTGGTGCACTGAGATGGCTGCATGAGCAGGTGCATTGTCGTGGTGGCAAAACCAGTCCCTCGTCTGCCACAAATTAGGCCTTTTTTGTTGCACACTGTTATGCTGTCTTTTCAGAACCACTAAATAGCATTCTTCATTAACAGCATGACCTGGTGGAATGAACTCCAAGTGCACCACAAGTCTACATTTTCGTCTGTCCACAAAGTTGACAGACGTCCAGAATGAGGTTTGTCATCAATCAACATTTCACCATTTTTAAAATGAGAAAGCCACTTGCACACTTGAGTTTTGCCCATAGCGCTGGCTTTGTAAGCTGTGTTCAACATCACAGCAGTTTCTGGGGAATTTTTCCTGAGCAGGAAACAAAATTTCACAATTGCATGCTGTGCTCTTAAATCAACCATCACAAAGAACGAGGTTCTAGTGAAACTACTTTTACAAAAAAGTTCACTGTGACCAGAGAGAACCTTCCCAGGTGACACCAGTGGGTGCACTAACGAGTGAGTTGCTCGATGGTCGCCCAGTGGGGAAACATTGCATACTATAAAAGCTCTGCCCAGCTAAGCTTTTTTCTGTTTTTTAAGTTCTCCCTCATATACACATAATTAACTATAATTTAGCCATATGGAGAAATGCCCTAAATATCACGGCATAGTCATGCTATGACATGGATAAGTCTTGGATGTACAATGTTGAGTGAAATAAGTCAGACACAAAAGGACAAATACCGGATGATCTCACTTATATGAAATAACTTGAAGAGGCAAATGCATAGAGACCAAAGTAGCGTAGGCATTGCCAGGGGCTGGGGGAGGGGAAAATGAGGCATTACTGATTAACGGGTTCAGAATTGAGGTTTGGGCTGATGAAAGTCTTATAAATAAACAGTGACAATCACACATTGTGAATGCCACTGAATGTCACTGAAGTCATACACTTAAGTATGGTTAAAATGGTAAACTTTATGTCATCTATATAAAGAGCAAATTTTATGATATATATATGTGGTTAAATGGAAACTTTATGTCATATATATAAAGAGCAAACTTTATGATATATATGTGGTTAAAATGGCAAACTATGTCATCTATATAAAGAGCAAACTTTATAATATATATGTATATATGTGTGTGTATGTATATATGTATGTGTGTATATGTATGTATGTATGTATATATATATATTGTGCTGGTGTGGGTTGTGCGTTGGCCTGCTCCAAGATTTCAAACAAAGACTTTGTGAGAGGAAGATGAGGCTGTCTGTTCCCATAAAGATTTACAGTCACTGAAACCCTATATAAGTTGGAATCAACTCAAAGACCGTGGGTTTGGTTTGGGGTTTTATAGATGTTAAGAATGGCTTGGGCATGGCACCTGGCCTCTGACATCACTAGGAGATGGAGAGGCAAACTCAACATCATCTTTTTTTTAAAAATCATTTTATTAGGGGCTCATACAACTCTTATCACAATCCATACGTACATCAATTGCGTAAAGCGCATTTGTACATCATTGCCCTCATCATTCTCAAAACATTTGCTCTCCACCTAAGCCTCCAGCATTAGGTTCTCATTTTTCCCTTCCCTCCCTGCTCCCCGCTCCCTCATGAGCCCTTGATAATTTATAAATTATTATTTTGTCATATCTTGCCCTGTCTGACGTCTCCCTTCACCCACTTTTCTGTTGTCCGTCCCCCAGGGAGGAGGTCACATATAGTTCCTTGTAATCGGTTCCCCCTTTCCAAACCACTCTCCCTCTACCCTTCCATTATTGCCACTCACACCACTGGTCCTGAAGGGATCATCCGCCCTGGATTCCCTGTGTGTCCAGTTCCTATCTGTACCAGTGTACATCCTCTGATCTAGCCAGACTTGCAAGGTAGAATTGGGATCATGATAGTGGGGGTGGGGAGGAAGCATTTAGGAACTAGGGGAAAGTTGTATTTTTCACCGACTCAACATCATCTTAAGAGTTTTCTATGAGCCAAAGTTAAGATATGCCTCTCCCCTCCAACCTTCTCTACTACCTTCTCTCTACTTTAATTCCTTGCAGTGACCACACGGAATTCACAGATAGTACTCGTGATTACGGGGGTGCTGGGGAACTTAACAGGGTACAATTCCAAATCAGAAATCCTAAGGCTGCAGTTCTTCCAGTCAGGGGCAACTCCTCTCAGCTGTGATCACTGGCATGCCTCTGGCCTGGCCTCTCAGCCATGCAGCCCCTTGACCTCTTCCATGCTCAGTTAAAGTTACAAAGTTCTTTGAGCGCTGCTGATACATGCCCAAAGGGCACTTTGCTCTGCTATAAACCTCAGCCCAAAGGACCTAGGCTTTAGCTCTGTGACTCAGCAAAACTAGCTCCCCCATTTAAGTGCCTAGAGGTAAACCACTCCAGGAACTCCTGCCCAAAGGCACTCGGCTTTACTGATCTGTGGCCAGGAAGCCCACTGCTCTGTTTCCTGGTTCTGCTGCTGCCATTCCTCTACAACTTCTCTGGGGCCACTGGCCTGCGTTTCCTGGAGGAGAGTGAGTTCATTCTGCAGGTATCTCAGGGTCCAAAGGATTAACTCTGCTCTCGTCTCGTCTTTCTTAACTGTAGTGAAATTCCCATTTCTGCTGCTGAGATGGCTCATTTTATATCCAGTAGGATAGCAAGCTTGACCAATCCTCATGTTAGAGTTCTAAGGTTTTACAGTCACAATGAACTCTGTTAACAAGCACGCACAACTTAATCATATAATCCTATCAGCATTTTCCTCCACTTTCTCTTACCCAGACCCATTCAGGAAAAGAGAAAATATATCCCACTGTGTTAGATAGGGTTCTCTAGAGAAACAAAACCAGGAGGCATATAACAACTAAGTAGTCCACACAGCAATACAGAAGGCTCAGTTCAACTCA
>NW_022103968.1:38737388-38739229 GCF_000313985.2 Echinops telfairi
TACACACACACACACACACACACACACACACACAGTGAGAATTAATATAAAGTCCACACAGCAATACAGAAGGCTCAGTTCAACTCATTTTTGTGGAACAGTTAATATACTGGAAGTCCTTCAGCGTACATGGGCTTCTGGGTCCAAGGTCAAGGAAGCATACAGCAGAGTCTTCCCTCAGGCAACTGCCCGAAGGCAGCAGACAGCAGGGTGGGTTGGCAACAGTCAGTAGCTTGGTAGCTTAGCGAAGCAGGCCCCAATGGAATCTCAAACTCAAACATGGCAACAGTACCCACCAGCCTAAAGCTCAAGCTGTGTATGTACCATCAGTGTGGTGAAGCAGGTCTTGAAGGAGCCTCAAGCTCTAGTGACATAACCCACGGGTTGGCTTGGCCCACAGGTAGTGTAGCACCCAGGTTGAGGCAAAGAACAAGCTAAAGCAGCAGCACACTGGTCTGATCACCAGGGATCAAGAGAGAGATGGAAGCTGTCTTTCTTTATTTTGGTCATCCTCTAATCAAGCTATAACCTGACCAAACTCCACCTACATGGTACCATTGGCCCACTTGGCACCCAACTATCACACCCACCTGCAGAGTTACAAAGACTAAGGCTCAAAGAGTCATATCGAGTAAATCACTGTCCTGCATATATTTTATCACAATGAAAGTCTCTAGCAGATGACACTCAGTTGTAGGTGACCCAGCACTATGTGACAAATACCTGCTGACTAAACAGCATAATCATTCTTGGGCACACAAAATAATTGTCCCAGTAGATGCCAATCAATCATAAAATCCATTGCCATAAATTTGATCACAATTCAGGGACCCTCTTGGACAGGGTGGCACTGTCCCTTTGGGTTTTGACGAATTTTAAAACTTCATGAGAGCAGACAGCATCACCCCAGGAAGCACCTGGTGGGTTTGAACGGCTGACCTTGTGGTTAACCCACTGCGTAACCCACTATGCCACCAAGGCTTCTTTCAAACAACCATGGCCATTGCAACATGACTGTCACTCCTTAAAGCAATAAAGATAAAAGTGAGCCCTATATCATGTCAAACTGATTTGCCAGTATAATTTGTGGTCTACTTTTCATTTTCTGTCAACACCCACATTTTTCTAATACCTCCCTCAGGGTGAGGAAGGGAATGTTCTGCTTTTTGTTTGCAGGGGAGAAGGAATCTCATTGCTGGACAGTTAACGCTGCTTGAAATTGCCTGTAGTTCATCTCGGGTGACTCACTTGGCTCATTCCAAGGAGGGAAGTGACAAAAGACATCTTCCTACTGCAAGCTTGCATTTACTATCGATGCCTTCTCCGATGATCTAAATCCTTTGCATTTTTAAAATGCCCTGCCACTATATCAGAAACTTTAAAAAATAATTTGCAAAGAAAAATGTAGATTCCATTTACTCAAAAATTTCTGTTACACTGAAAGGCAGAGGCAGGATTGCAGTGTCGTTTTTCTTGTTGTTTTTGGCTGCGTAAGGTCAGAGCTAAGGCTGGGAAAACAGCAATCATGTCTGCCGAGATGTGGCCCTTCTTCCCCCTAAATGTCCTCCAACACCGATCTATGTCAGAGAACTCGGTTTTCTCCCTGTTAAAGAAAAGGCTTATCAAGATTTCTAGGACAGAGGCAACTAACTCCTAGTTTGTTGTATTAGTCTAGGTACTTTGGAGAAACAAATACACAGCGACTCACGTATAAGAGAGAGTTTTATGTAAAGAAAATGTACATCACGAAAACATCCCAACCCAATGCTGCCCAAGCCCACAAGTCCAACATTAACCCATACCCAACACCAGTCCACAAAGTCCTCCACCTCACAAAACAG
>NW_022103968.1:38739458-38814164 GCF_000313985.2 Echinops telfairi
AGCTGCACCCGGTGCAACCATCACAAAACAAGAGACCCGAGAACTAGAAAGGCGAGGCTCACCACCCATTTATCCCTCCGCCTTTCAACCAGCCCCACATGTGATTATCGGCCAGGTTGGCACAATTAACTAACTCATTTCTTAATCTCCATTCCATGAAAAGTTCATTCACTTCAACAAGTACTTACTGATGATGATCCATGAGCCCAGCACAGTGTTCACCCACCAAGTTCTACCTCAAACTCAAATTCCAAACCAAACACTGCCGTCGCTATGCCAACTTATAATGACCCTGCCCCCTGTGAGTTCCCAAGACCGTAACTCTGTGCAGGTGTAGAAAGCCCCATCTTTCTCCTGTGGAGTGGCTAGTGGTTTCCAACGGCTGACCTTGCAGTTAGCAGCCCAACACATAACCAATTCACCATGAGGGCTTCTTGGCAGGACCCAAGGCTCTGTCAATATCTTAAGAGATATCTTTATATTTCCCTACATTTCAACACAAGAGTCACTGAAAGCATTTTGCTTACTTATTATTCTTAGTAGGCAATGCTCCCCATGAAAGGAGTGGAAAGAGAGTGGCGGTTTTAAATTCTTTAGTCTCTGGAAGGCCAAGATCCCAAATGCCTGCAAATTACATTCCTCGGGGTAGTTAGATACCTTTTAAAGATTCTGTTGTGTCCCAGTAGACCCTGAAACATCTGAACTATATTGAACTAAAGACCATTAAAGAAACCGATTATTTAATCATAAAAAAACAAGCCAAAACCAGTGATCTCTGACTTTTCCTCTGTAACTGCCAACATTTTCTCACCAGGATTACTTTATTTATCTAGGACCAGATACGACTTTTCCCTCACTTAAAGAGGTGATAATGAAGCAAAAATATTGTATTAAAACATACAACATACAATAAACATAGCTCAATATACACAGTAAGAGGGAGAGTTAAAAAAAAAAAGGTGCTACTAGCGTTTCAGGTCATGCACATTTAAAAAAGCCAAAATCCATCGCTAGCAGCGCCCGTGGGACAGAAAACCGCTTCCTAGGCTTTCCAGGGCTGCAAGTCGATGAAAGCAGACTGCTTCCTTGTTGGCCCCTGGAGTTGTTGAGAGCTTTGAACAGCTGGTCTTTCCATTAGAGCCTAACACTTAACCTACTTTGCCACCAGGGCTCCACTAGCCCACATATGCTTTTGAGTTTATATATAGTCTTTACAGTAGTTAAGCCTGTCTGTGTGATTAGAGGGTGGCTGTCGACAAACTCTGTCAGCAAGACGAGCACACTTGCCTTAGTCTCACTCTTTACCATCAAGCCAAGGCCCTACTCGTAGCAACTCCGTGGGAGAAGGTAGAACTGCCCCTGTCCCAGAGTTTGGGAGAATGTAAGTCTTCTTGGGAGTAGAAGGTCCCGTTTTTCTCCTGGGAAGTGGCTGGTGGTTTCGAACTGCTGATCTCGTGGTTAGCAGCCCAATGTGTAACCACTACACCACTAGGGCTCCCTTAATCTCATTAGGTGCTTTAAAAAAAAGGGATACTCTTTTTGTGGCATAAAAGATGATTTTGAGGTAAGGGCAAATATCCCATTTTAACAAAACACAAGTGGACACCTTCTCAAACCATTGAAGATGTGCAATAAGTTTATGGAAATGATGCACCCCAACAGTACTAGGTTTCAGATGAATCTGTGTTGGCCTTTTTTTTCCCCCCTCAAAACCATTTTATTAGGAGCTAATCCAGACATCTTAGGAATTTTTGTTGCAAAGAAGTCTGGGGATACCTCAAAGATGAGCTCGAGCCAGGGGTCAGCTCAGAAAGATATGGTGACTGTTTCCGATTTCCAAATGGGTGATCTGGATGGATTTTCTCAAAGGACACAGGCTTATTAAGAAGACGTTTTAAGAAAATTGAAAGCTACCTGGTGAGAAACATGTCAGGCACGTTGCTCCAAAGAATTTCCCATCACAACCATGCGGCCGCTCCCTCTCGAGGGTCACAAGAGCTGTCCCATGGAGATTTCCTTGGGACATCTTACCCCCCCCCACCCTACACCCCTGAGCTTGCCCCTCAAGTCTTCTTATTTCCAAAGCTGTCCTTTGGGGGTGGTGAAATGGAAGAATACAAAATTCTTCAGGGGAGTTTTAGAGCGATGGAAATACCACCATCAGAAGTGTATTGATCGGGTGGAGGATGTACCAAGAAACAAGCTTCACATGTTGATATTTTCATTTATTAAAGTTCTCTGTGATTTTATAGCAATTCTCTTTTACTTCAATATTTTTCTTCAAGTATTCTCACTGCCATTGAGCCGATTCTGACTCATAGTGACCTTATAGGACAGGGTAGAAATGCCCTTGTGAGTTTCGGAGACTGTAATGTATCTCTTTATGGGACTAGAAGCCCTGTCTTTCTCTTGAGGAGCAGCTGGTAGTTTCAAACTGCTGACCTTGTGGTTAGTAACCCCAATGCCACGCGGGCTCCTTTCTGGAAGTAAAAGGCTCATAATTTGGAAAATTTAAACGATATGAGCCACTTCACTATAAAAATAAAATTTATTCCTATACTTATATCTCTCTCTATGGACCACAACTTATCTGTCAGCTTGTGGTGGTGGCTTGCATTTGATTATGATGCGAGAAGTTATCCTACTGGCATTTAATGGACCAATAAAGGACAGTGCTGAGTAGAGCTTCCATATTAAGACAGACTGGAAAGAAAAACCTGCCTTTTTACCTTCTGAGCATTAGGCAATGAAAATCCAATGGATTACACTCGACTATTGTCTAACATGGTGCTGTAAGGTAAATCCCCTAGGGTGGAAGTCACTACACAACCACCACAACACTGGATTAGCGCCCTCAGGAATCATAAAGCTGGAGGAGGTCCAAGGCAACGTCTCTCTGTTGTCCATACAGAGGGACACACTGAGTTGGAGAAAATGGATGGCAACTCTCAACTGTTGTGTGGATTTACTTGTAATGTGTGTTCATACATTGTGATTGATATCTTAGCATTAGTAAGCATTTTCATGAACACGTCTATAATAACTTGGCACCCGGGTGGTGTCGTGTCATGGATTAAGTATTGGACTAAGTGCTAACTGCCAGGTCAGCGGTTTGAATGCAGCAAGCCCCTAACCGGAGGGGTCACGATGAGGCTGCCTGCTCTCGTCACAGTTCCCGTCTCAGAAACCTATGGAGCAGATGGACTTTGGTCTGTAGAGTGGCTAGGAGTTGGAATCAACTCTGGATGGCAGGTTAAAAAAATTCTAATTAAGCTTTTATTGGTGGGAGGACTTCATGCAATGATGACCTCTTAAAGTTTGCTTTGCATTTAAATAGAGTCAACTGGAAGTATACAGAATCCTCGCGTGATGTTGACATTTGAGCCAATCCCATTCTTGAGCCTAACCTTGCTGCTCTCGAATGTCAGCAGTTGGTCCTCCCAGTGCCTGGGAGCCTCCTCCTCCTCCCCACCCTCTGAGCAGCGGTCCTTGTTAAGAGAGGTGGGACCGATTTTTGTCTTCCAGAATCAACATGGCATAATGATGGCTTCTCTTTTTGTTTATTTCCCCCTCCTTTGCTTCCTTTTCAATAAGCTCCCTTTTTCTGAAGGTTCTGATTTGGGGATAGGGTAGGAGGTAGGGAATGCTCCCCCTCCCCCTTACCCTCTAGAAAACTTTAAAGTTGGCATTTTAGTCAGTAAAAGGCAGGGATTGTAAAGAACATTCTAATCCTATGACCACATCACAATAAAAAAATGAATTAAATTAAGCAAGGCTTATGGTGGTCACTAACAACACACATTGACTACAAAAGTCAAAGAACATGATTTTGAAGGGCAGGCATGTCTAGTTTTGGTGTGGAAACAAAATAATTGACCTTTACATTCCATTTTGATTTTAAAAGGCTTCCTAAGCCTATTAAAAAAATCTTCATACTAAGGTTGCATATCAAACTGGGAATTAATGTATGCTTTAAAATGTGCTATTCACAAAGTTTCAACTTGGCGGCTGGTTCAATGATTTCAGAATACGTAGCAGCCATGGCAGTCACGGCTTCAAACAGATGGCAGGATTTCGATGGTGCTGTGTATTAATAGCAGAAGTCGCTTATTTGGATTTCCTTAAAATGTTGTTGCTCTGACGTCTGAGGTGGTTGCTTTTCCTCGGGCCTTGGGTAAACACACGTTAGGTCTGGCAAGACAGTACGGTTTATTGCATGTTTTACTGCAGTGCAGCTTTGCAAGTTACTGGTTTACCTGTCTAATTCCTTACTTACGGAGCGCCGGTGGTGCCAGGTGAAGAGTTTGACTCCCACCGGGAAACTGGTGGTTGGCATCCACCACCCCCGCTCCGTGGGAGAAACGTGTCGCAGTCGGCTTGCTTAAAGATTTATAGCCGTGGGTGCCCTGTAGGCTGTTGTACCTTCTCCTCTAGGGTTGCTAGGAGTGGAACGACTCGATGGCAGTGAGTTTAAATCTAAGGAGTCTGCGTGGCAGGTTCTGGGTTGGGCTTCTAAGCACAAAGTCAGCAGTTCGAAACCATCATGTTGCTCCATGGAAGCAAGACGAGGCTTCTTCTGTAAAGCGTTCCACTCAGAAACCCACAGCGCAGTTCTCCCTGTCCCGCAGAGGGCTGCTAGGAGCCTGAATCTGAGTTTGGTTGCATTTTTATTACACCAGATGGCACTACGTACTTTCCTGAGAATTTCTTGGTTCACCACCAGATGGCAGTACTTTCCTGATAATCTCTTGATTGCGGCCCACATTATGCAGAGCAATTCCAACTGTGAAGGATGTTAGCTAAGGACACAAGTTGACTGCAAAGGTAATTGACGCCTAACAAAACAGCTTTGATATGACAGCAAAAAATATGCTGTGGATCTAAACACTCTCATTATAGGCAATGATGGCTTAAGAGGAAGTAGCTATTACTCTTAGATGTGGTTCAACATATTTATCTCTTTCATCTTGAATTATCTTAACATAAAACTTTTTTTTAATGCTACCAGTTAGCAATATCCTCGTCAAGATTGAATTGAAGAAGTGCCATTCTCAAACTCACTGTCACTGAGTCGATGCCGACTCGCAGGGCAGAGAGAGAACTTGCCCCTGCGGATTTCTGAGACTCGCTGTTCATGGGAGTGAAAGCCCAGTCTGTCTCCAGCGCAGGTGCTGATGGTTTCGAACTGTTGACCTTGCGCAAACACTACGCCACCAGAGTTCCGTGACAAAGTGCTGTAGAGGATTCTAATGTCATCGTGGGAGCTGCACAGTTTGGGTGAGAGACCTGGTCCTATTAGATCATAGGACCATTGACATTACTTGAACCCTGGAAATGGGTGACTATAAAATCACCCCTTTAAGTATCAAATGAAACCATGTCTGTAAAAAACAAAAATCAAAAAACCCAACCCTCTAGAACGTGGGAAGCATTATCATGATAACTAGTACTCATTTTGGCGATTTAAAACTAAATTTACTCCTATTTGTATCATGTATAAATAAGTCACTTTATCGTTCAGGCAGGCAGTGGAATTTAGTGTAGAATTTATCAAGAATTCTGCCAATTAAGAAGCCGTTCCATTTTGAGCCTCTCTCTGAGATGACCATCAGAAGGGGCGGTTTGAAAAGATTCTGTGAGGAAATGATGCAATTTTAAATCAACTGACCTGTCTATTGGATATTTCTGTTTTGGGTTTTTTTTTTTGTTTTTTAGTTTATTGAGTTGAGGCAACTCTAGTTTGGTTGGAAAATATTTAGTGTCTGTTATGTCTGGTGGTAACACCTTTATGTCTACCCAAAAGTTTGCCAATCCTTCCAGGAGATGCAATTAACAACAATGAGATATTATTTTACACCCACAACCACAGCCCAATTAAATTTTTTTTTTTTTTTAAAGTCGAGAGCAACAAATGCTGGAGGGGTGCTGGAGGTTGGAACTCAGACACTGCCAGTGGGCTTGCCCATTTGAACGGCCATTGTGGAAAGAGATATGGCGATCATCCCCTCTGATCGTAGATGAGGGAGGTGAGTCGCCTTGCTGTGAGCCAGAGAGCATTGAAAGTGGACTGTGGCAAATGTAGTTAGGTTAAAATGTAATACCTTATCATTTGATCTCCCTTTGATCCATTTTAGAGCTGTATCAGTTTATAATGTTTTCTACTTTCTTTTTGATTGAGTTTTTTGTGTTTTGGCTAAACGTTGTTTAGTTTTTTGTTTTGTTTCCTGTTGGTGTTTTGTATGATTTTCTGAAATCCAGGAGAGGTAGATCTATAGAG
Organism: Echinops telfairi; assembly: GCF_000313985.2. Lineage (NCBI taxonomy): Eukaryota > Metazoa > Chordata > Mammalia > Afrosoricida > Tenrecidae > Echinops > Echinops telfairi. Next base: position 38,745,736 of record NW_022103968.1, read on the forward strand.
ATGGTAACTGGATTGTGAATTGCCTAGCAGTTGAGAGGGGAGGGTGGGGGAAATGGGGAGCCAATAACAATGAGTATGAGAAGGAATTGTGCTGAGATTATGTTGGTGATTCATAACTATTCCTAATATGCTTGAACAATTAAATGGTATGATATGTGCAGTACCTGCCAATAAAACTATTAAAATAGGTCTAAAGTAAGTATATGATGACGAATGGATGATACATACTGTTTCTTGTTGTTAGTGCTGTCAAGATGGTTCTATCTCACAGCAATCCCCCCCCCCCCCCCCATGCAGCACAGCAGGGCCCTCTTGATCACATGTCTAAAGTACATGAGACAAAGTCTTGCCATCCTACCTTCGAAGGAGCATTCTTGCTGTCCTTCTTCTGGCAGTCCATGGTAGATTCTGTATTCTTTGCCAGCACCTTAGTTCAAAACCAGAGATTCTTTCACATTCCTTAGTCACTGGCCTGCTTTCTCATGCAACCAAGGCTAGAAAACACCCTGGCATATGGATTAGGTGCCCCTTAGTCTGCAAAGTGACCGCCCTGCTCTTTCATATGCTAAAGAGGTCTTGGGAAACAGATGTGGCCAATGCCAAGACATGCTTTGGTTTCTTGACTGCTGTTTCTATGCGTATTGATTGTGGATCCAAGTAGAACGAAATCTTTGTCAACTTCAACCTTTCCTCGGTTAATCATTATACTGCTTATTGGTCCTGGGTTTTAGATTGAGGCCTAATCCATACTGAGCCTTTGACCTTCATCAATAAATGCTTCAAGTTCTCTTCACTTTCAGCAAGCACGGTGTGGCCCCTGCAAACTGCAGGCTGTTGAGTCTCCTTCTGGTCCTGATGCTACTAAAATGCAGACTACTTCTACGTAGAAAACGTCTGACTAAATTTTTTAAGTCAGCAGCCCATCCCAAAGTGATGCATTTTCGTAATTGGACCTTGTTGCTTAGTTAAAAGCTGCCCAAGAAGATAGCACCTACACACATCCTTAAACAGATGAAACCAATGCAAGGAGGCGGCACTAGGTCTGCCAAGAATTCAAATTGCCTAAACTTCTTCCAGTGTAAGCAATAAGTCTTTGCATTTAAGTAGCCCTGGGATCTTCAAAGCACCTGGAGGGAGGTAGAGTTGGAACACATGTTTTAAATGACACTCTCTCATTAAGTATCCAGCTCAGAGCATGTATGCATTTGAATGCTTTAGTTCACTGATATCTATTTCTCTCACGAGATAGTAGGAGCTGTGAATGTTTGTTTGGTGCCAGGTGAATGAGTGGACATAGCACCGGCTTGGCCTTAGTGGCCGTCAGGGAAAGTTCCAACGGTAAACACAAGAGGGCAGTGTTTGACCACCTTACCACCCCAGGTTCACTTCAGAACCTAATTTTCTAGAAGTGTTATTTATTTTTAAAGCCCAGTCTTAGGCAAGAAAGCAAATTCTTTATTCTTTAATGGCTTTAGGTTAATCGTTTTTAAAAAAAATTTACCATGCCCTGGAATATATCGCTATCTTTTTTATAGAAATAAAAATGAAATCTGGTATGTCATCCTAGAACAATGGACCCTAATCTAAAACTAGGTTTGTGCACAGTTAAATCAACAGAAGTATTGCTCATTTGAGTCCAGACTAAATTGCTTATTGACAGATGTAAGCTAATAAGTCACGTCTGAAGTCACTACAAATTTGTGTGGTTTGTTACACAGCAAAATTTCAGGGTATAAACAGTAAGGAGATGAAGTATGATTACATAGAACAACTTTGAATGATAATTTACTGTTTATCAAAAAAGAAAAAAGGTGCATATATCTACATGTAGTTTAGAAACCTATAAACAATGCATTGCTAAGTGCTTGTATATGTTAATACAGTAAAATTCATTGTAATCTCAGATCATAAAGAAAGAAATTTGGAAGGCTGGCTGCATTTGTACCCTGGACTTGGTAATAAACCCACTGCACCGAGTGGCTTCCAACTCACAATGATCCCTTAGAAACAGTAGAATTGCCCTGAGGGGTTCCAAGAGAGTAGACCTTTATGGAAACAAATTGCATCATCTTCCTCCCACTGTTGGGCTTGAACCCATAAACTTTTAGATTAGCCACCCAACACTTTACCTAGTGCACCACTGGGGCTCCTTATGGATTCATTAATAGGGAGCTTAAATAACGAAATATTTAAACCAAAGCAGTCCAGACTTGATTGAGTAGCATCAAATATAATAGTATAGTTCAAGTGGTTATCTAGTGGAACTAAAATACTAATTTGGTCTGCTAATTATTGGGGACCCTTTCCAAAAAGGAGCAGTTCACCCTGAGTACTTGGTTTCACAAAGGTTTAGTGAAAACACCCTGCACGCTGGAGCTTTTACTGGGTGGTGGGAGTTTAACTGCGGAACAGAGACCGGTGGGAGCCCTGCCCATGGAGCTCAGCCTGCTGGGCTTTGTGCCGGCTTTGGGATGGAGAGATTTACCTGCAAGCAAAGCTCAACACTATCTTAGAAATGTTGAGATTTATTAAACTGGATAAGGATTTAGAGATTATCCAATGAAAACTCAGATGCCTTTAGAGGTCGGACCGATAATATAAATATTTTAAATGGCTAGGTGTGGACTACCATTAAGTGAAAAACAGACATCAAATTTAAAGACCTCTCTCTCCTAAGTTAGATTTCCCCCCTCCTTTTTTTTTTTAAAAGATCATTTTATTGGGGGCTCTTACAGCTCTTAGAACAATGTATCAAGCACATTTGTACATGTCTTGCCATCATCATCTTCTAAACATTTACTTTCTATTTGAGCTCTTGGTATCAGCTCCTTTTTTCCCCTCGCTGCCCCCCTCCTACCCTCATGACCCCTTGATAAGTTATAAATTATTATTATTTTCATATCTTACACCGACCGCTGTCTCCCTTCATCCACATTCTGTTGTGCATCCCCCAGGGTTGGGGGTGGGAATCTCCTTTTTAATAAACAAAAACAATACCACTTGGCCTCTCCGTGTCTACACTTTCTCCCAAATCCCCTAACAAATGGAAAGGGGTACCTCCTTCTCCCCAAACAAAACAAAAACCTTGTCCTGGGCTTGATTCTGACTCACAGCAACCCTATAGGGTAGATTAGAGCCGCCCCACAGGGTTTCCAAGAGTGCCCCCTCTTTCTCCTGTAGAGAGGCTGCTGGATTTTAAAAACAGTTTTATTAGTTTATTACTTCATCCACATGTCATACAATTCAATAATTCAATTGTATCAGGAAGAGTTGTCCAATTAGCTATCACCTCATTCAATTTTAGAACATTTCCTTCTTCCCTGTACTCATTCATGTAATTATTATTATTTTTTAATTGTGGCAAAGCTATACACAACAAAAAAATTCTGAGGCTGGTAGATTTTTTTGGTATCAGTTGTGATTTAATACATATTTAATACATATATATTTCAATTATATCCAGTGGAATTGTACAATCGTTACCATGGTTTCCAAACAATCTTTTTCTCTATGAACTCTTTGACATTGTCTCCCTTTTACCCACCAAGCCCACACACTACTGTACCCCTTTCTCCCTCATTCTACTTGCTGTCCCTATAGGTTCATCAATCCTGGGTTTCATAGACTGAAAAACGGAAAAGCACATCACAGCTTCAAGAGAGTGACCTCCGCTGACACATGACCTCAGAGATGCACTCTGTTATGAACAAAAACAAACACACAATACAAACCAAAACTACAGAACACTTTGGAGAACAGATCAGGTCTGAGGCTGGTAGATTTTTAACGGAGCACTTAAACACTGCCACCAGGGCTTCTCGTCCACTCCCACCTCTCCCCTTCATGACAGAGCTGCGTTGCCCCATCGGAGCGAAGTCTTGGGCAGCACAAGACCCCAGGATGAGGCTCCTGCTTTTTCCCTGAAGGCTCCACCGGTGGATCTGATGCGGGTAGTCTCATCCTGCTAGATGTATGTCACCAGGCCCAGAGCCCAGAGCAGAGCCAGTCCCAACAACCTTCGACCTTTGCCATCTGTGCCTATGGGCAGGGGGCGGGTGAGAGGGAGGCTAGGAGTCTCTGTCTCACGGGAAGGTAGATTTGATTTGTTGAAGAGAGACCCGAGGATTTGGAGTTTCAGGAGGCATTTCTTATTGGGAAGGTTACCAACTAAAGCAAACGTTTTCATGTCGTGGGCCCGTCCCAGCTCATCGCAGGGCCGAATTTGTCTCGTTGGCCGACAGTTTCAGCTCAAGGTTAATTCGCTGCGCCCCCAACCCCTCCAATTTTACAGATGAGATAATAGCCTCAGAGTTGCTAATGACTTGCCCAGCATGCAATTTGTTTTCTTTCCACGTTAGCAGTAAAATCAAACCACTGAAAAAAAGTGGAGAAAAGGGCCCCCGATATAAGATCGCTGTTGTCCGCTTTAAGTGGCTCAGGATCAGCCTGAGCAAGGTTGGGGCTGAGATGATTCAAAGGAGGATGCTGTGGCTTTGGCCAGCGATGATGATTGCCAAGCAGCTAATGAGGAAACCAGATTCATGACGCTGGCTGCAGCAAGGGACAAAGGGGGCTCTGCCGGTGCCGGAGCGCTTACTGAATGCGAGGAAGTAGACACAAACAGCAGCAGTGTCTTGGAACACAGGGGCAGGGTCACCTATCCAGAAGTTCTGGGCAAGGCAAACATCCCATTCTTCCAGAAATCCAATAAAAGAAGTGCATACGGAGATGACGATCAAATTAAGAAAACCATGGCCCAGTAACACCCGAAACAAACATGGGGGTTTCGATGGACCTCTAAGGAAGCTGGGGACCGTTCACGTCAATTCGTTTGGGCGTCAGAATTTGGGGCGACTTCTAACGCATGCCGTGATTATTTTATGAGACCGGAGACTAAAAGATTTCAGTAACATTTAAGAAAGTGCTGTTTCTTTGTTTGCTGCATGTGGCTAATTCTTGTTGTGTGACATTTTGAGAGAAAAGTCAAGGGTTGATGTTCTGCTAACCCCTGGCTCCTCTCCCACTTACATCTCCTGATTCTGTTGGGGCAGGGTCCGCGTCTCGTTTGTTCAATGTCATTGTCCCAGCTCAGCTCCTGACTGTCCAAAGACCTTCACACATGTTTGTTTAGTTGGGTTGAATGGACTTAGTTGGAACTGAAAGATCAAAGGGGCTTTAGAGTTAGATCTCATCATCCACGTCACTCCCAGGGCTCCCTGTGTAACTCTCCCTCCTCTTACACATCCGCTTCCACTCACGCGGGGAAAGACAATGGGATATTGTGCCATAGTTGACAGGTGACCCGGTGTAATTTAATAATACTTCCCTAGACCCTTGCCAGATGAAGCTTAACTCCATAGAGTTCTTGGCCAAAGCCTTAACAGAACCAGAATAAATACGAACAACACTTGCTTTATCGTCAATTGGCATTATACTCCTCAAAAAGCCCAAACTTTTCTTCTTGCTATGATATTGTTTGCACTTTAGGTAAACATCAATAAGTCCTCCTTCAAAGGTGGTAGAACATCCTTTAGATGTGCAGAAGTTTCCCAACAACAATGGGACCCAATGCCACTGGGCTGTGGGCAATGGGCTTTAGATCGCCAATCACCGATGTAACTCTGGAAAGGGGCTTCATTTCAAAGGGTACATGTTCGTCCCACTCGAAATGGAAGGTTTTCAGTAGGCTATGTCGGGGACTCTCACAGCGGCAACCTGGACCTCTTCATCCAGCCAGCCATAGTTTCTGAGTTCCTAACATATGCCAGGCGCTGGAGATACGACAGAGACCGTAGGACACATAGTTCCTGTTCTGTGGACCTTTTACCTTAAAGTCAAACGAAATGAAAATCAATGGCAACAAAATATTCAAATTGTAATAAACATTCTGGAGGAGACAAACGCGGGCTCAGCTGAAGAACGATGAAAGGAGAGAGAGAGAGAGTAAATCGAGTTGTCCTGGAAGATTCTTTTAGAGAGGCGCTGTTTATGTAAGCAGCAGTCTTTGCCAAAATAAGCTTTTCAGGGAGGGGAAGCAACAGGTACAAAAGCCTCTGCCTCCCTGGCTTGGTGCTGAGAGAAAGCCCAGTCTGGGTTGTCGTTTGTGTTTGTGGCTCGTGATGATGCAGAGAGAGGCTGGGGCCTTGACCTGTATAGCCAGATCGGGACACTTGAATAGACCATAGACAGATCAGCTCTTTCCCTTCCTCCCTCCCTCCCTCCCTTCTCTTGCTTTCTGCCTGTGTGTCTTTCTTCTTTAGTGCCCTCTCAGCCACGGAGAAGTGTGAACCGGTGAGGCCAGGTAATTAGTTCTGAGAAAAACACTGCTGCGCTCTGTGGAGAATGGATTGGAGGAGGGTCGGAGCAGAGGCAGGAGATGAGTGAGTAGGCTATCACAGGAGGACGCAAGAAAGATGGCAGAGTAGCTTTGAGTGCTGGCAATGCAAGAGAAAAACGTGGGGCAGGTGATCTATTTTGGTGAGATCATTAGTCGGACTTGCTCTGAATTGATGGAGGAGATACGGGATGCCTCTAGATCTCTGGCTTGGTAAATGGACGCCCAATACAGCAAAATCTGCTCTATTTGAAGAGGGAGAAGGTGGTGCAGGAAATCTGGGTCCTGTTTATTGGGATGTTTGCCTTCTCTCTAAAGAGCTCTAGTGGTGTTTATGATTTGGGCTCTAACCGCAAGGTCAGCAGTTTGAAGCCACCAGTCACTCCTCCGTAGCTAATAATAAGAATGCGTGCCGGAATGAAGAAAACGTTCTAAAACCATGGCGACGGTTGTACAACTCTTCTTGATGTGATTGAACTATTGATTGGATGATATATTAACATTATGCCAATAAAACTTGAAAAAACAAAAAGAGTTACCGTCTCAGAAACCCACAGGGGCAGCAGGCAGTGTGCTCTGCAACGGGGTCACGATGAGGCAACATCAACTCAATGGCAGTGACTTTAGGTTTGGATTTTTCTTCTCTCTGATTGGCTTTGTGTTTTCCTAGCCTTCCTAGGTCAGAGTGGTCCAGCTCTGGGGTGCTAAGCCACTTGGAAAGTCGGGCAACAGGTACAGTTGCTGAACAGTAAGTTCTGAGAGCTAGTCAGTGGTTCAGCAGGTCGAAAGTGGCACGGAGAGATCTATAATTTGGACAAGTCACCTTTGCGATTTTCTGATGAAGCGCAAGGGTCTCCGGAAGGCATGGTTTGAAACCCAGGGCTCCACAGTCTCTCTCCGCCCTGCAGCGGAGCCCATGGCCTGCCGGTAAAACCAGAATGATTACAAGGGGCCGCATCCCGCAACGGAAGCCCTCGTCACCGCCTGCACCTCCATCCGGTGGGGAAGAGACCATCCCAGCAGCTGACGGTTAGCTGGCAGGCTGTGCACGGCTTCTTGTCCTTACCTGGTTACTGTTGTTGGAGTCGCTTTTTAAACAAAGAATCCAAAACAAGGTGATCTTTTTCACTTTGTGCTTCTTTATTCTGTATGCTCTGTTGAGATAAAATATATACGTGATCGCTATTTATAGTTCTAGCAACTCCTAAAATGGTACTCTCAGTCAGAGGTGTGCCTTGTATTTTGGTAACGTAATGGTCATGAGGTGTGCGTGGCATGCCCTAGTATCTATAACCATGAGAACTCATCACCCGGCGGTCTACAGGTGTCTCTGCGGAAAGATGGGGACGCCACCACACACTGTGTGGAGTTAGTGTACCTACCGCACAGAAATGACGATGCTTTAGTTCATTTGGATTGGCTTTTGCCCTGATGAAACCTTTCTTTAACTCACACCCTCTGCTTTTACCAAAATGAAAAAAAATATTGAAGGAGAACCATGAATCCACATGGAGACTTAAAAAGGAAAATCAAGCCCAAAGTTGTTTACACAGCCAGTCCCTGGGATGCAACCAAGATCTGGCCTACCAGCCTAAGTATGTGTTTAAGTTGAATCTATATGTCAGTTGGAACAGGTGCATGCAATTTTTAATTTAATCTCCTTTTAAGGTAAGAGCAGCCTGCGTGTCATTGTGGTTATGCATTGCACTGTGATCTGAAAGGTCAGCAGTTCAAAACCACCAGGCAGCCCAAGGGAGAAAGATGAGGCTTTCTACTCCCGTAAGGAGTTACAGTCTTGGAAACTCACAGAGGCAGTTCTACCCTTTCAGGGTCCCTGTGCATCAGCACTGACTCCATGATAATGAGTTTAGTGTAAGAGAAACGAGCCTTGTTGGTGCTTTGGGTTAAGTGTTGGGCTGCTAACTGCAAGGGTGGTGGTTCAAGCCTACCAGCTGACCTTCAGGAGAAAGATGAGGCTGCCTGCTTCTGTAAAAATTTATAGTCTTGGAACCCCGTATAGGGTCACTACTATGATTTGGAATCAACATAATGGCCGGGGGGTTGGTTTTAGTGCAAGAGAAGGAGCCCTGAGTGTGCAATGGGTTAAGGGTCAACCGCTAACTGAAAGGTGAGCCATTTGAATTCATCCATGGTTTGAACCCACCAGTGGTTCTGTGGGAGAAGATAAAGCAGTGGGCTTCCTTAAAGATTTACAACTTCAGAAATGGATAGTTCTACTTTATCCTGTTGGGTCGCTACAGGTCAGAACTGGCCGGACAGCAGTGGGTTGGGTTCAGAAAAGGCTCAAAGTCTTTACAATTACTTAAAAGCTCCATGTGCCCAAAGTGAAGGTGATTGTGATGAAGGATTGGGGTGAGTTGGGGGTGAGTTCAGTAGGTCGTTCCAAAGTGAGGGCAAATTTACGTAACATTACATCTATAAGTGGATGCCCATAACCGGGGGGCTTTCTATATCTAAGAAGGAAAATTAATTAGCTAATCCGAGGCCTAGAAAATGTGATTTTAAAAAAATATATTCATCCTAAAATATGTTTTACATCACAGGAATAGTTGCTTTACCAGGTTTCAGGGCAAATATTGACAACTGGGTGTATCTCCTTTAAATTCATGTAACAAACTGTGGTAGTTACATAATCTGGTGTCAGTTTGGGATTTGAGAGGATTAAGAGTGAAGGGGTGGAGTCTAGTCTGTCAATCATTGTATAGCCAAGAGGCCTTTTTCCCTGAAGATTCTGGGAATTCCTGTCTCTCTCTCTCTCTCTCTCTCTCTCTCTCTCAGCTCACTCCCTGGGAGACATTGAAGCTGACAAGACACATGGAACTACGCTAGTGCCCTGATCTGGAGAAGCCACGCTGAATGCTTACAACTACTGGATCCACAAGACTTCCCACCCTGCCTGTGATCTTCCTGCTTTCAGCATCATTGCATGTGTTTCATGAGTCTGAAGAGGACTTTATAGATTGGTATCAGATGGGTTAATATCAGACTTATGGACTTGATCTGAACTGGGCTAGGCTGTTTTCTCAATATTCAACTGCTCTTGTATATAAACGTCTTTCTTATATACATGAGTGTGTCTCTAGTCTACCCGGACTAACACACAAACCCATTCTATAAAGCCTCCACTTGTGTTTAAGTTATAGCCAAGTGAAAAATCCAGCAGGAACCATTTATACGCTTCAAAGGACTTACAAAGCACTTTGCTCTTGCTGTGAGCAGGTCCTGCTCATTATCGCTCAGTCTTCTCTTGAAAACAAATGCTTCCCTAACTATTCTGGGAGGGCACCCCTCTCCCTTCTCTGCATGGTCCTCACCCTTCCGTGACTCACAGCACTGGCCACATCCTGCTTAGCTGTCAGCTGCTCATGCGTCGTCTCGTTCTTATCACCCCGCCTAGAAGTGGACATTCCTCAAGGTCTAGTTTTAGTCCTTGGGCTCTTGTCTCCTCTCAGGAAATCTCACCCCCTTTTGCCCTGGAGATTTTCAAACCATACCTCCAGCTTTGAACTTTCTCCTTGACCTTCAACCAGCCTGCTGCACATTTCACTCCTGCCTCCAGCTCATGTGTCTAATATTGAATAATTCAAAGCTGCTTGCTAGACTCCTTTCTTTCTGGTCACCACTCTTTTTTTCTGGCCAGAAACACAGGTCATCTTTGCTTTGCCTGTTCCCACTACTTCATGTCTAATGAGTCACACTGTCCTATTGATTTCCTCTGTTCTCTTCAAAACGGCTTGTGTACTCACCGCCAAAGACACCTTGCACTTTCCCACTGGTAGTATATTAACATCAGCTTCCATGCCAGGAATGCCGGCCCCCCTGCTTATTGAAAAGCTCCAAGCAGGAGTTCCAATCCGCCTCCTGTATAAGGTCTGATTTTGCCTTGCCAGCTTCTCCCCCACAGATTCTACTTCTCTGAATTTTCCACCCAATTGTTGACTTCCTTTGTGGGAATGATCACACACCGTTTCTTCTGAAATGCCCTGTGAGGCCATAACAAGGTAGTCTTGACGTCTTTCATTGTGACTCCATTTCGCTCGTTTGTGTCTCTGCTTAAACCTCTAATGAGAGTTTAAGTTCCTTGAAGACAGGCACTGTGTCTTAAAAACCCAGTGCACTGGGGCTGTACCAATGGTCTCAACCAGAAGGACAATTCTGCGGATGGCCCAGGACTGAGTGGGCCGGGTTTTGTTCTAGTGTGTTTAGTGCATTATGAGTCGGAGTCAGCTCCGTGGTACCTAAAAACACCACCAGGCTCCCTATGTGTACAGGCTAGATATTTTAAAATATCGGTGCACTTGTTTGCGTTGGATTTGTTTGATGAAAGAAATGAATGAGAGCCAGGCTCTGTAGCTCACTTTGCAATTTAGGAGCTCATTAAACTGGCTCATTAAACAGAGATTATTTCTTTTCTCATATCATTCATAAAGTACTTTTATAATTATTTTTAAAAATAATTAAGGAGACTATAACAGCATCATAAAAATGGGGTGTGTGGGGGGGGGCAACTATCAATAGTAGTATTGTGAAAAATGTTCTCCCTGTATATTAAACGGTGTAGTTAAGTCTACATCAGTGTGAATTCTCATGAATAGCTTGATGCAATAACCACAAACAACCACAACACATCTGTGGGTATAAACCAAAAACACCCACCAAGAGAAAACCAACAAAACCCAGTCTCACAGCCACCGAGGTGATTTGAGTTGATTCTGACTTATAGTGACCCTATAGAACAGGGTAGAATTGTTCCTATGGATTTTTGAGACTGGAACTCTTTAGGGGAGTAGAAATGCTCATCTTTCTCCTGTGGAGCAGCTGGTAGTTTCAAACTGCTGACCTTGCTGTTCGTAGCCTAGCATGTAACTCACTACCCCACTACAACATCAAGATAAATATTTATTTCTGTGCATGAATTTGTAGGTTGACCGAGTGGTTCTGTAGGTCTGAGCTGGTCTCCATGCATTCACTTGTGTGCCTGCAGTCAACTGTGGGACTGGGTGGCAGGATTATTGATCATGGCTAGGCTTTTGCTCATGCCTGGTGCACCTGGACTGTCTCAGCTAAGCCCATATGTTCTCTTATCTTCTAGCAAAGTGGGGCAGACTTGTGAGAGAGAACCAGGAATACATGGCCCCTTAAGGCCCAGACTCAGAACTGGCCCACCATTATTTCCCTGCCATTCTACTCTCTAAAGCAAGAGTAGCTCTGATTCAAAGGATAGGCAATAGGCCCCACTTGTTGATGAAAGAAGTTATGAATGATATGGGAAGAGAAGTGGAAAGAATCAGAGCTATTTTTGCAACCAATCTGCTCCATAGTTAGAAAAACCTAGTTTCCTGTTTCTATGTATGCTCATGTGGAGCCTGCACATAAATCAAGAGAAACTCTTTTGAACTCAACAAGAGGATAATGTGTGGTTCAAATTTGGAAGCTATGAGAGTTACATCCTTTCACCATACTTATTTAATCTGTATTGTGTTAGACAGGGTTCTCTAGAGAAACAAAACCAGGGCACACACACGCACACATATGGATAGATATGTACAGCACAAACGAATATACTAGCTAATCAATCCACACAGCAGTACAGAGGGCTCAGTTCAACTCACTTCCATGAAACAGTTAATATACGGAAGTCTTTCAACTCACAGGGCTGCTTGGTCCAAGGTCAAAGAAGCAGACAGCCGAGTCTTCCATAGAGGATTGCAGGCAGTCTGGCCAGAGGCAGCAAACAGCAGGGTGGGTTACCAACAGTCAGCCAGATGACAGGACCCAATAGTCTCAAGCTCAAGCGCTATGTACACCAGCAGTGTGGTGAAGCAGGTCTCCAAGGAACCTTAAGCTCTAGTGACACAGTCCACGGGTTGGGTGTCCCACAGGTAGTATAGCTTAGCAGAGAACTAGCTAAGGCAGCCACACACTGGTCAGATCACCAGAGAGAGAGGGAGAGGCAAGGCTTGTCGAGCCATTTATCTCTTTGCCCTCCAATCCAACTGCAGCTTTATTAATCCCACATGTTCTTATTGGCCAGGTTGGCACAATAAATCTACCTCTCACGGTATGCTGAGCAAATAATCCAAGAAACTGGGTTATATGAAGAAGAAGCGCTATATAGCATCAGGATTGGAGGAACACTTGACTACACCCTGAAATATGCAGATGACACAACCTTGTTTGACAGACCCGAAGAACTCGAAGCACTCCCTGGTGAAGATCAAAGACGACAGTCTTCAGTGTGGAGTATACCTCACCCTAAAGACAACAAAGACTTCCCCGACTGGACCATATCATGATGAATGGAGAAAGCATTAAAGTTGTCAAGGGTTCCCTTTTTTCTTGGGTTCCACTATCAGCACCCATTGAAGCAGCGGTCAAGTAGTGAAATGACAGATTGAATTGGGAAAATCTGCTGCCAAAGACCTCTTCAGTGTGTTAAAGAGCACTGTTTACTAGTTGCACAATGTCGGTCCACTCATGTAACCACTCTGGAACGTTTTCCCTCAATGGGGGGAAAATGATATTGTGGGGATTAAAGGAAATAACATGTATGTCTACAACCATACCACTCTGGTCTTGCTTGAATGAAATAACACAAGAGTTATCAGAAGAGCTGATATATATCAGCTATATTTCAATAAATATATATCAGCCTATATTTTAATAAAGGTCCCATAACTCTCCCTTTAGAAAGTCTCTCTTAACATTATGGAAATGAAACACATGTATTAAGATTGAACTGGGAGAAATAAAATGTTAAAACCACACACACACACACACACACCCATGACATGAAAATTCACAATAACTTGGGAGATTTTAAATAAATTAACTAGGAAACGAAGCCCTCTGCCATGAAAGCCCGTAGATCCCAGGTGCTGATGCAGGGAGATCAGGGAAGAGGCAGGGCAGGAAGCCTGCGGTTCAGAACATGGGAACTCCCTCCCCTTGCTTTCTTCATAGTCTCCATCTGATTAGGTAATAGCACCCATTCCTCTTCTTTCTTTCTCAGTCTCCATTTAAAAGCCCATTTCTACCTTAGATATAGTTTCACAGGGTTTTTTTTTTTACTTGGTTAGAAGCTCTCAAGTGGTATAGCAGCACTGGGTTAAGGAGGTCATTGATTTTAGGGGAAAAATATCAGGTGAAGTGTGACTGATTGTGATTCTGCCTACAGTTACTGACTTTGCTCACAATAAATAGTTCATGGTAGATCCCAATGGAATGGACCTTCCTCAAGGAGGAAGACAGGTGAACAAGAGAGCTCATATATTACTAACCTTCACACATTCCACAAAGATTTGTTGAGTTCTGTAGGCCTTGGGGAAAGAGGCAATGAGTCCAAGACAGTTCCTGACCACATAGGTACGTTCTACCTTATGTGGTCAGGGGAGAGGTGTTTGCTTTACTTTCAGTTAGCATTTATTGAATCGTTTGCCCTGGTGGCGTAGTGGTTACTCATTGAGCTGCTAACTGCAAGGTCAGCAGTCAGAAAGCACCAGCCCCCACACAGGAGAAAGGAGGGGCTCTCTACATCCACAAAGAGTTACGGTCTTAGAAACTTACCCTGTCTTATAGGGTCTCGATGAAGCAGCACCCACTCGATGGCAGTGAGTTTTTATTTTTAATACGCTGTAGCCCCGATGCTAAGTACTTTGAAAGTAGAAAACTCATGTAAGCTTCACAAAAATCCTATGAGGAAAGGTGTCATTATTGTGTGCACTTCATAAACGAGAAAATCGAAGTTCTGAGTAACTTGCCCAAGGTTGCTGTTGGAAAGAGGTAGAGGCAGCCTGGCACTCAGATGGACCTGATGTACCAGCTTAGATTCTTAACCCCTGGGGACTAGATTTGGGTCAGAAGGCTTTGTGGAGACATTGGGGTTTTGTTTGCTTGTAAACGTGCTGAAACTTGCTCTTGAATGTCGATTGGCTGGGGAAGAAGTGATGACGCGAAAGCACTGTACAGAGGCTTTTCAAGGGTGACTCAGGAAGACAAAGTATTAGCAGGGAACGTGCAAAAGACCTGGCGTGAGTTCGCCATCAAGGAAGAACATGCTCAGCAGTTCTCAAGCTGAGACAACCGAAGGACAAGTTCAAGCCTTGTGCGAAAAAGGATTCTATGGACAACATGTTAATGACACAGGAAGCATCAAGATGGAAGGAAACACACAGCCACGGCACCAAAAAGGTTTTGTCCACGCTCAGCCATTTCAGGAGGTAGCATATGATGGAGAACCAACTGTACTGAAAAAGTCCAAGTTTATGGAAGGCATTGGTGTAAAGCAAGACTCCAGGATGCCAGGTGAAAATGTTTCAGCAGACGATGCACCACTGAAAGCACTCATTCCTCTCTGCAAAGAAACCTGGAAGGCGTTAGCTGGTCAACTGACCAGAATTGATTCATATTTATACACATCTCGAAGAAAGGTGATAAAACAGAGTGTGGAAATTGTTGAATAATATCACACACATAAAAAAAATCCATTGACAATCATTTAAAAATGTTTGAGCAGTCCGACAACGGGGAACTGCCAGAAATCCCAGCCAGATTCAAAAGAGGATGTGGAACAAGGGATATCATTGCCGATGTTAAATGGTTCTTGGCTGAAAGCAAAGGATAGGAGAAAGGGTTTCCTGTATTTTATTGACTGTGCCGAGGCATTCCACTGCATGCGGGTAAATTATCACAAATTATGGATAACCTGGCAAAGGATGTGGATTCTAAAACACGTGTACGTGCCCATGCAGAACTTGTGCATTGACCGAGTGGCAGTCATTAAAACAGAAGAAGGTGTGCTGTGTGCTTTTAAATCAGAAAGGGTGTGTGTCTGGGTTGCATCCTCTCACTTGACCTGTTCCATCTGTAAGCTGAGCAAAGCGTTCAAGACGCTGGACGCCATGAAGAAAAAGGCAGCATCAGGCTTGGAGGAAGACTCCTTAGCAACCTGTGATATGCAGATGCTGCCAGTTGCTGGCTGAAAGCAAAGCTGATGTGAACCCTTACTGAGGAAGATAAAGGAATGACGGTGCACAGTAAGGATTCTATCTCAGCATAAAGAAAACAAGTGTCCTTTCCACTGAACCCATACGCAACATGATGGTAACCGGAGAACTGATTGCCTGCCGTCCTTGACTTGGCTCCAGCCACAAAGAAATCAAAGAATGGCCTGCAAGGGGGCAAATCTGCGGCACAGAGTCCTCTGTAAAGTGTGAAATAGCAAAGATGTCACTTTGAGGGCTAACTAAGGTGCGCATGCCCAAGCTGCGATGTCACCTCCTATGCAGGTGACAGCTGGGAAATGAGCAAGGAAGACTGTGCTGCAGTCTGGTGTCGGTGAGGAATGTCCAGTGCTAGCGGCTCTGGCCTGCGGGA
The DNA here is from genome assembly GCF_000313985.2 of Echinops telfairi. Lineage (NCBI taxonomy): Eukaryota > Metazoa > Chordata > Mammalia > Afrosoricida > Tenrecidae > Echinops > Echinops telfairi. The sequence goes on from NW_022103968.1 coordinate 38,761,466, forward strand.
GGCTGAGGGGTCTGAAGAGCAGGAGAAGAGACCAGCGGAGAAAGAGAACACTGCACGAAACGTAATATAAGAGTTGGGTTTTACGGTTGTCGAGATTAAAATATTCTACTTGATGGAATACGATAATGATTCAAAACAATATTGCTTCAATGTTTCTCTAAAAAGTGTTTTCAGGAGTGGGAACAGCGATACCAGAAGGGTAGGGGGGAAAGGGGGAGAGGAAGGGAGAAAGGCAGAACCGATGGCAATGATAGACACACAACAATACACCCCTCTCCAAGGGGAAGAACAGCAGAAAGCAGGGGAGAAGGGAGACAGCGTTCCGTGTGAGAGATGAAAATAATAACAACGTACAATCTATCAAGGGGGTATGAGGGTGGGCGGGGGGTGGTGGGGGGTGGGTAAGAGGGGCTGATACCAAGGGCTCAATCGAAAGTCAATGTCTAGAAAAGAATGAACGCAATATATGTACAAATTTGCCTGATGCAAGCAATGCATGGATTGTGACAAGAGTTGTAAGTCCCCAATAGAATGATCTTTTAAAAAGAAAAATCAATCAATCAGTGTTTTCTACTGTGACTTCGAGGAGGTATATCCCTCCCTCACAACCAGTCTGTGCGGCACTTGATTTCATTAAGCTCCAAATTGGTGCCCAAGATTCTCAAATCCTGTTACAACCTATTTTCCCAAAGTCTTCATTTTTGGAGGGGAGGTCTCAGGAATAGCTCATCTTCTGTTCACAAACAGAACTTGCAACTATGATACAGCACATACTTCTCTCCTCTTGCCCCAGCCACCCCCATCTTCTTCTGCCTACAGTCTCATCCTTCTTTTTCCCCCCTCAAGGTATGAGAATATGAGGCAACTTTTTATTCCCCCAGTGTTGTAGCGAGTTCTATGTTGGGCTGCTAACCATGAAGTCAGCAGTTCAAAACCACTAGCTGCTCCCCGGGCAAAGATGAGGCTTTCTATCCTGGTAAAGAGGGCCAGGGGCAGTTATCCTTTGTCCTACAGGGTCATGGTGAGCTGGAATCGACTCAATGGCCATGAGCTTGAAAATTGAGGTCATTCTCACCTGAGCCCATTGAAGCCCTGCAGTGTCTGCATCTAGGCATGCAGAAACCACTTCCAATGACAGTTTTTAAAAAGTTCAGAATGCTCATGAATCATGGCCTCATCTACCTGGAAACCAGAAGAGCTAGATGCTGCTCAACCGATACCACCAACCTCTCCAATCAGGACCACAATAACTAGATACCAAGAGAATGGGAGAACAATGTGGAACAGAACCCGAAAGTCCTGAAAACACAAACCAAATAAAACAGAAACAGCAATAGCAAAATGAAACAAGACACCAACCCGACTGAAGTGGTTGAGAGCGGAGGATTCCCTGCACCAGCATCTTGAGTACTCTTCAAACCTGGAACAGAAAGGAACCCCGAGGTGATCTTGCAGGTAAGTAACAAATTGGCTCAAAAAATAATGACCGTCCCCTGTAAGTCCTGGGCAACACCTTAACTTGAGAGTCTGGAGGATGAATGGACACCCACGTTCTGCACACGTTGACCGCGTTCCAGCAATATGTTAGACTCTGTGCCAGCTACTGTCGCTCTCTCCTTTGTCATCTCATCTGATACGCAGCACTTCCGTCCCTGCGGAAGGTCCTGCTATTCCTTCCAGCATTTCTCTAACCTGGTGGTTCTCCACTAGGGGCAAGTTTGTCTCAGTTGAGGGGACATTTATTTGATAATGTTGAAGACACCTTCTCTCAGGATGAGAACATTTTTATTTCCTAATTTCATTAATAACTAGACTTTTTAAAAAAATTAAGCCACTCTTGAAAAGATGTAAGTACCCCAAAAATCATTCCACTCTCTCTTCTAGGATCGCTATGAGTCAGCATCGACTCCCTGACTGTGAGTTTGGGAAGGTAATTTCTATTGTGATGACTAAGGGCGAGGGCAGCATTGCTAGTAACATCTAATGGGTGGAGCCCAGGAATGCTGCTGACAGCTCATAATGCACAGACAGCACGCACAGCGAGTGATCGAGTCCAAATGTCAAACCTGTAGAAGTTGGGAGTCTAACCTTATTAGCATAAGACCTGGGATAAGCAGTAATTAAATCCACGCTTTAGGATGGCATTACCCATCTCTTGGTAAATCTCCTACTGCGAAGAAATGGCATCGATGAGATATTTACATTGGCCTCCGGATTCCAAAGTCAAGATCTCCGAGTTATATCATGACTCCATGAGGAAGGAAAATGGGTCAGAGATGATACCATGGCTTCAAAGGATAGTAAAGCAGACAGAATGTTAACCCCAGAGAGCAAGGCAGTGTGTTGAAAAGGAGAAACTAGACAGTTTGCGGGGAGCAAGACAGGCTGTCACGATAACTTTGGCTTCTGGTGTATTAACATTTGGAATAATGGGATGGGACAATTCCAGTGGAAATATCCACTGGGCATCTGGCAAAAGGAATTGGAGTTCAGGGAGAGGTCAGAACTGGGAATGCAGGCTTCAGAACTGCTGACCGGCAGGATACATTCGTTCTCCAAAGGGGATGGCAAGAGGGATTAAGAAAGGAGAGCAGAGAAAGAGGGGCTGGATTCTAGAAAAGGCACCTGAGGAAAAAAAGGTTGTGGTGAAGGAGGAACCAGGAAAGAAAGCAGAGAAAATGAAATTGGAATGGCGCCCTTAGGGCATGTTCTTCTTAAAGGTAGTCAGAGATGCATGTTTCTTGGTGGGTAAGATAGAATCTCACTCTTTGTTTTCTCACATATTTGTTCTAATTTAAATCACTGGCCAGGTAATGGACTATAATTTTGTTTGGTCTATGTTTGTTGTTATCTTAAAAACCTCTATTAGTCATTAAAACAAACAAACAAACAAACAAACAAACAAACAAACCCCCAAAGTATAAATTCTAGTCAGGCAATAGCTTCAAGTTTCCGCTCCAATCCCCAGCCTTCTGGTGGCTTCTGATCTGACGTGGGTGCCCCACATATTACTCATCTCAGCCAATGTTCTCATTTCTCCCTGCTGTGTCCACACATCCTTGTTTGACCAAATAGTAAGAACAAACAATTCCTTTCATAATGGATGTACCCTAAGGTGTCATGTTTCTGAGAATCTCATGCACAAATTTATACCGGTGACCCATTGAGCAATATGATTTTGGTTACTACAGTTGTCGTTGATGGAATACAAATGATAAGGATTAACTCTATTTTCCCCACAGACTTTTTGGAGCCCCCTTTGCCAGGCAGTACACAGTTGTTGTTTTTTTTGGGGGGTGGTGGTGGAGAAGAGGCGTGAAAAGGACCATGAATAATAAAAAGACTATGAATAATAGTTTTGTAAGTGGCAGTCAAGGTATCAAGATCAGCTGATCAAATCAGCAGAAGGCTATTTAAATAATAATGATGTGAGTATCAAACTATGACCTACTCTTTTGTTTAACATAATACAGCTATTCATATTAATACTGGCTGAGATCTTTGGAGCATTCGCTCTGTGCGTGGCACTGCAGTGAGTACATTCTGTGGATTACCTTCTTTTGATTCTCATAATAAATCAAGATATAGGTGTCATTTTATCAGGAGGGGCTCTTACAAATCTTATACAATCCATCCTACAACAGTATTGAGCACACTTGTACGTATGTGCTATCAAAATTTCCAAAACATTTTCTTTCTACTTGAGTCCTTTTTTCCCCTCTCTCCCTCCCTTGTGAAGCCTTGATCAATTACATATTATTATTGTTATTTCCTGTCTTACACTGTCCATTTTCTTTCTTCACCCACATTTCTGTTATTTGTCCCTCTCAGGTGGGTGGGCTAGATATCCAACCTTGTGATGGGCTACCCCTTTCTCTCTCCCCTCCCACCCCAATTGGCATTTTGATAAGTGAGATTCAGATTAGGTCTTTAAAAAAAACGGAAATAGCTGGTCTCATCTCATCAAACTTCCACCTTCTTCATCCTCTGCTGGTCATGAGGGCATGGCTGAGCAGAGCTGGGGGTGGAAAAAAGGAAAGGGGAACAAGGAGAAAGAAACCAAGGAGCAAACTCCCCCCTCAAAAGCACTACTGTCAAAAGAACGCAAAATAATAATGAAAATGTCCTGCTTTCTGCCCTGTCCAGTTATGGCAGCCACCAGGCATACACTGCTCAGGGGCACTTAAGATTTGGTTGGTGCAACACTGTAACACTAACAAAAAAATAGGAACCGAGTTTTAATGAACAATTGAAGGCATGCAGCCACATTCAGTAACAGTATGAAATCGTATGTAGCAGTTTCATCATTGCAGATAGTTAAAAGAATGGGAGCATTTTTCCTTTCCTTTGGTTGGATGCTAAAATTCCCCTTTGCCTTTCTCCCACTGGGAGGAGTGGGTGGGGCCCACAGAAGGGCTTTAGCTCAGAATACCCACCTTTTCCCACCTTCCAACCTCAGAGAAAGGAGATGATATCTTTCCGCTTTCCATCACCTTCTATTCCACCTCCGCTTGGTGTGCTCCCCAAAGCAGCATCTTTTCAAAAGCCTTGAAGAGGGAACCCCTTCAGATGGAAGTGAGCAGGGTACATGGGCATTGCTTGTGTTCATGACCAGCACCGGCCCCCCGGCATTGTCACCATCTCCCAGTGAACCGTGCTCTCACAGCATGAGAATCATGTGCCAGAGAGTGAATCAGGCAAACTACATCTGAACATTCCGAGAATTTAAAAAATAGCATGAATGGAGTAAACAAAATATTTGCTTTGGGCTTTGCTGGGGCCCTTGTAAAAGGCAGTGGAGAGGAAAGGAAGCCTGTGTTTCTATCTTCCAAAACGTTTAAAGCACTGGTTGCCCTCCATTATTCAAATGGAAAATTCAGCTTATTTGTCTCCTCAACTAATGTTTAACTAAGAGATTTTTTTTTTCTAAAATTCAAGCCTTTAACCTACAGACCTTCTCGCCCCGAGAGCTCAGCGTCCACAGTCTGACTCTACGTTTATAGGTTCATTTTCCATGCTAATGAAAACTTTTACAGGTCTATTTGTTCATTCTTATGTGGGTTCTAGACACACATTCACTAATCATCTCTTAGATCGAGCTCAGAATGTATTGCAAATGAACTCTGGGTTTAGACTCCAGTTTATCATTAAAGAGCAGGAAACTGAGAGGAGCAGTTCAGACAAAATAGCCAGGGGGTAAAATGAACAGTTTCATGGGTTTGTTCTAAAATCAACCTATGATCAGGTTGAAAGGAGCCCTGGAGGTGTAATGGTTAGCCCTGGGCTGCTGACTGCAAGATCAACACTTCAAAACCACCTGCCACCTGTGGTCTCTGAAACCCAGAGGTGTAGTCCTACTCTGTCGCATAGGGTCTCTATGCGTCAGAATCGACTAGATGGCCCTTGAGCTTGGAGCATCATGTCGGGAAAACGTAACTCATAATTCAGTGATTTCTTCTTCCCCTTCTCAGTTGATCGGCCTCCACGCCGCCCCTTGCCCCCCCACACACCAAATTGAACTCGTTTGGGCTTGGTACTTCTAAAACATTTGATGATAGCCCAATCGTCTGGGGGAATCTTGGTGAAATGAAGATTCTGGTTTAGTAGATTTGGGGTAAGTTCTGAAACTTTTCCACGGAGGTCCAGGTGATGCCCATGCTGCTGGTCCCCAGACCACAGGCTGGAGGTAGCGACCCTGCATGTAGCTATCCAAAGATGTCACACTCAGATCTCCACAGTTCAGAGACCGTGCTCAGGCAGGAAATCGAGTCCTTTGTAATACCCAGCTCGCATGATGAGTTACACACTGAGTTGCCAACCAAAAAAAAAAAAAGGCAGTGTTTCAACCCCCTTGCTGCTTCACAGGAGAAAGATAGCACTGTTTGCGCAAAGATTTAAACGCCTCGGACACCCAAAGGGGCAGTTCTGTTCTGCCCTATAGGGTCTTTACAGGTTGGAATTGAGGCAATGCCAGTACGTTTGTGGTTTTTGTCGCTGATGTGGGATGGCCCCTGGCAGATTCAGGCAGCCCTTTCTTACATGGTAGCCGCTTTTCAGGTTGCGCTTGGAGTTGGGTAAACCCTGGCATCATAAGCAGTACTAACGCGTCAGAGGGCATGGCTCGTGCCTGCGCTTCACGCTACCTTCTGGAGAATCTGCCATCGAACATAGGCACCAATATTACTCTCAACCTGCAGGCTCAGGGGAGTGGCTCGCTTAAGGTCTCCAGCTGTTAGGAAGAGCTGCACCTGGGTTCGATGGACCCTGGAAGACAATGCTTTGAAGAAACACGCCTAAAACATTCAGGTGTGTTTCTCTGCAGCAAAACGGGCGGGATTGAGGGGCAGGATCCGATACACCCCAAGAGGTGTTTGCATTCACCCCGCTTTGTCCCTGCTGGGGGTGGGGAGGAACTTCTTTTGGAGAACCCCGGCCCCCCCTCTCCTGGCCTGGGTGATGGACCCGCACCGCGGTTCCCAGGAAGGGTCCGGCAGTCCGAAAACCAGTTGGCTCGGTTCGAAAGCATTACATAACCGCCAGGCGTCCCTGCTCTCTCGTGCCCCCTTACTCGTGGCGCCGCGGCTACGCGCCCAGCCAGCGGCTCTCCGCGGTCGCTCCCCCTCTGAGCGCACTTCGGAGTGCACCGCGGAGCCGCCTTTCCCAGGCCCTGCGCGGCGATCTGTCCACGAAGATCGTGTCCCCGGCGCTGCCCCCCGGCCCCGGGCGCGCCCTCGGGCTCGCTCGCCCGGTCGGAGCTCCCGCCCCTGCCCGCGAGGCCCGGCACCCGGGGCGCCCCAGGGGCATGTGCGCGCGCCGCCCCCAGAGCGGCAGCGGCGTCGGCGAGGTGAGGACCCTGTGGGGCCGGGCTGGGGGCAGCCGGGACAGGGGGTCCGGCGGGGAGCGGGCAGGAAGAGGGTGATGGTTGGCGCTTTGGAGCGCTGGCCCCTGGCCCCGCCAAGCCTTCCCCAGCGGGCCACCCGGAGCCCGTCCTTCAGCTGGCTTGGCTGGGAAGGGGCCCCCAGCTTCTGGTTGAGTTTCGGGGTCCATGGCTGGAGAGAAAACGGCTTTGATCTCCATCCCCCCTGCTTTCCCGGTGCAACGCAGACTTCCCGGGGCAAAAGTGAGGCATTTCTGGATTCTCTGTGCTTTCAGCGTCCCTTGCCTTCCTTTCTCTCCTTCCTTCTCTCCGACCCTCCATTCATCCTACCCGCCTTCTCTTTACTTTCTTCCGATGTTCCTTCTCTCCCCATTTTCCCCCTCTTTCTCCCAGTTCTCTCTCCCCTCAGATGGTAATATTTGTTTCGCATATATTTTATATAGGGAATGGACGGACCGCAGAAAAGTGGGTGAAAGGAGACAGCGGTCAGTGTAAGACATGAAAAAAAGAGAATAATTTGTAAATTACGTATCAAGGGAACATGGGGGAGGGAGGGAGGGAAAAAATGAGGAGCTGATACCAAGAGCTCAGGTAGAAAGAAAATGTTTTGGAAAAAGATGATGACATATGTACAGGTGTGTTTGACACAAAGGATATCTGTATGGATTGTGATAAGAGGTGTAAGAGCCCCCAATAAAATAAAAACTTTTTAAAAAAGCGCTTCAGCTATCTAAAACTTGTGTTGATTGGACTGAATTTCTCCGAACTGCTTCTAGTCCAGCAGGGATACCTGTGGGTGGGGCTCACAGAATGTTAGCAGTGAACATTTGCAGCCTGGCTCCAGTGGCAGTGGGTTTGGTTCCGTTGGTCCAGTAAGTTGTGGTGCTACCAGGTTAGCTTTAAAACTCAGCATGCTAACGAACCTTCTTATGTGTTTTATCTTCTTGTACAGTCACAAGGGACCTACCAAGACACTGATGAACTCTTCCATTTCCAAAAAACCTAACCAGACTCACTACTGAGAGTTGATTCCAAAATGTTTGACAGGGTTTCCAAGACAAAACCTTTATGTGAGCAGGCAGCCTCCCCTTTCTCCTGGAGAGTGGTTGGTAGGTTTGAACCGCAGGTTTTGAGATTAGAAGCCTAACGCTTAGCACGCAGCACCACCAGGACAACTCCATATTTGGGGTCTCCAGTGGTGCACTAGTTTTAGCCGGGAGGAGAGTCTTCAGGCCCACCCAATACGGAAACACACTATCTCGATAGATACCTGAGCTCAACAGCTTTTAAAATCAATTGTCTTTTGCCTGGTTTGGTTTCTTTGTCCGACTAATGGTGCTGGGCCCTCTCAAAGTGCCCGACTTATAGAAAGACTGAGTAATAATTCATGTTGACTCGATGGGTTCCTGGAACGTGGAAAGATTCAGAGCCCAGCTGCTAGCCGAAGCTTGGCTGTTGGAATCCACAAGGACCCAGGCATCTCCTGTCAAAATGACAGCCAAGAACCCAAAGCCAAACGACGAAAACCAAAAACCCTACGGGGCAGTGGTACTCCCCTTACTGGGGTCCCTCTGAGTTGGAATGCACTGGATGGAATCCAAACGATAGATTTGGGCCCTGTAATCACACGATCTTAGACATTGGAAAGGGGTTTGGGGATAAGCTGTTAAATTCAATCCCCTCACTTTATAACCGTGAAGCTTAGATTCAAGTGGGCCAGCACTGACTAAACTTTAGTTGGTGATGGAGCCAACTGTAGGATCCAAGCATTCTCATTCTCACCTCCTGTAGCTTTAAAAGCACATTATTTCCAAGCGTATTGAACAAAAATGATATAATTAGAATCGACAAAGCATAAATTTCCTGTTCTTAACATATTTATTACTATTTGAAAAAAATAAAAGTAACTGCTTAAAAAAAAAAGAACACCTAGTGGGATTCAGAAATAGATGAGTGAGATTGATGAGGTCATAACATCTTTGAAGTATAATTATTTAAAAATCCAAACTTTTAATTCCAAAACCATGTTCTAAATTATTATCCTGTGCTGATTAGTATGCCCACATATGGGGATTCCAGGTGAATCCTCAGAAGAAAATTCTTCAAAATGGATGCCGTTAAGTCTACCACTGGTATCAGATTTATGTCCCTCCTTTCTGAGAATCTTTTCTAAATTATCTGCTATCTATGGTGGTTGTTAGAGAAAAACTGGGTATTTTACTCGGCAAACAGTTACAGTTTTAGAAACCCACAGGGGTCACGATGAGTCAGCATTGGCTCCATGACAGTGAGCGTATGGTGATGATTAGTTCGAGCTAAAGGTGTGATTGATGACGGCCTTAGATCAAACTTAGGCACATGTTTGTTGCGCTTAATACCTTGACCTGCAAGGGAGCTAGAGGGTTCCGAACGGCACTTTAAGCTCACTTCTGTAGCAGTGCACATTTTAATGTTTGTTTGTTTTCAGTTTACCAGCTGTCTGTTGTCTGCTCTGTGGCCTGCACGCTTCTGGGCATTGAAGACTTTTACCTGATGGAGTTCAAGGTACAGCTCATTCATTAGAATTTTTATAGGTATTGTTAGACAGAAGAAATTTGAGTTTAGCCTAAAGCAGGGATGTGACCATAAACATGTCAAACTACCTCCCACACCTGTCATTCTGCTGATTTTACTAAAAAAGAAACCACTCACGCCCATTGCCTCCTGATTCAGAGTGACCCCACAAGACAGAGTAGAATGACGGAAAAGGATTGCTGAGACTTTGGGGGAGCAGGCAGTCCCTCAAAGCAATTCGTGGGCTTGAACAGCTAACCTTGAAGTTAGCAGCCAAGTGCTTAACCCACAGCACCACCATGGCTTCTTCCTGGTGACCTTGTTTCTTTGTTTTATGGGATCCTGCTGATTTTAGAAGCCAGACACAAAATTAGACGGAGTTATTTAGACTTTCGGGAACTGACGTACTGTATGTGAGTAGCAGTGCTCGCATTTGGTTCTTCTGTGTGTGTGCATATGGAGCTAATGAATGGACATTTCCTTCGGCTCGGGGGACATTATTTTGGGAACTTTAAAGTGAGTGAGCCGTGGGAGGCTGAGTTCTCTCAATGGTGCTGGCACTACCATGCCAGTGTCACAGCTGGTTTGCAGTGCAGACATTTGTAAGACATAGCTTTCAAATTTTATTTATGAAAACAGTGTTCTCCTTTTATGTCATTTTACTTTACATTTGTCCCCCACTCCCCCCAACAGGCATAGGCTGTACCGTGTTTTGACTGATTGGTGAATCTGGTACCACAAAAGTTTGTTTTTTTTTAATTAAATATTCCAGCTTTAAGTACTTTCTAATTCTACCCATTGCTTTTTATTCAAAATGGCATGGTTTGCAAGCTCAGGCTTGTTTATTGTTTTTAACAAGGGCTTATCAAAATGAACTTGGCAGTTGTTCAGTCGTATACAGCCAAAAAAAAGTATTTGTTGCAGGTTTGGGGGTTGTTTGTGTATTCCTTGCCTAACCACTTGCTTTACTTTTCAATAATGACCAATTTGAGAGCTGTTTTCTTGTAAGCATCTTTCTAGCACATCTAAAACCTCCCTTAGTCAAGTGGTCTAATAAATTAAGAGAGGCAAACCAAATCCGCTCTTGAAGACATCAGGTGATGGTGAGTGTACAGATTTTCTTCTGCCTGTCTGGTTTTAATTTGCTCAACATCAAAGGCCAAGAGAAAGCCTTATTACGTGACCTTATCTGATTTGTGGGAGAAAGCCGGGACTTTCTACTCCTATAAACAATTACGGTCTCAGAAACAGGCAGGGACAGTTGGCTCTACCCTGTCCTGTGGGGAGCCTATGAGCCGACATCGACTCAATGGCAGTGTGTTTGGTTTGGTGTCCAGGTTGAAGATGGTCTCTGTTGAATGCTGGAGGAGAACCACGGTTTCCGAGGCCTGCCAGGTACCCAGGGTTGTTGATTTTTCCCCTCAATGGCCCAACTCTTGGCCCCCTCCTTCTAGAATTGCAGTGACAAGCGGGGTGAGTGGCTGTAACTAGGCAGGCTCCTACAGTTATTTAATTAACTGGTTCATGTATTGATTTTTTTAATAGTTCTTGGACTTTTCCTCTTTATTATGGTCATGTTTGCAATGCTTCTTTTATACAAGCTCTGTGTTAGTGGCAGTGGTTGACAGAAAGCCCTGAACCCGTGCCTGTAGGCTTCTCACAGCCTAGCACAGAAGAAAAGATGTTGGGGGAGTGGCTGCCATACCAGTTAGAACTGCTCTCAGAGAGAGGGGACTGCATCGGGGCTTAAGAGGGAGGAGAGACTGTGGAGAAAGAGATGTATATTTGCGCTGCTCCTTGAAAAAAACAGATAGGACAGTATCTTCCAGTGCTGTTGTAGATACAGAAGGATGAACCTATCTCTACAGGTGCGCATCTTTGCTTCTTTTTGATGAGAAAATAGTAGACTTCCTTTTGGGGAACTGCTGATGCAGTGTTAGGCTGCATAAGACATTTGTCACCTCTGCCCCTCTCTGTATGCCTCCGTCCTCTGTTCTGGGTAAGGGGCTACTGACCCAACTCTTAACTCCCTGGGCTAGCCACTGAAACAGAGTTGGTCACAGCACAGAGACCACTGGAGCAAATACCTTTCTTCATAACTAAGTTAATGTACTTTGCTCTTGCTAGCTCCAGCACAAGCGTATAGTCATGTTCGGCCTTAGTCCTGTTTATGCCAGTTGAACTTGCTGTTGTAATTTTGCAACTTAAGTATTGTATGAACTGATAGGATGTGAGTGCCAAGCAATGAAGATTATGTCAATGACCACTGAGTTGCTCACCATATGTGCTTGTAAAAGCAAAAAGTCAGCCAACATTGTAAAACGTCGTGAGCACATGCTACAATTGGATGAGGCTTGAAAGCGTTATGCTGATTGAGAGAAGTCAATACAAAAGGCCATGTTTCAGATGATTTCTTTCACATGGGACTCCAGAATCCGTGAGTCCATAGAGACACCGAGATGGATTAGTGATTGCCAGGTGTCATGGGCTGAATGGTATCCTTCTCTGCCACCCGTGCCCCGAATATGTGTTAACTTGACTAGGCCATGCATTTTTAGTGGTCTGGCAGTTATGTAATGGTATATTTTGGAAGTTAGGATGGGATGCAACCCCCTTACTTAGATCATAGCCCTGGCCCATATAGGAATTTTCCTGGGGCGTGGCCTATGTAATTTTTTATCCTACTACAGATCAAAGGAGAGGGAAATGAGCAGAAAGCGGGACCTGCCTACCACCAAGAAAGAAGAGCTAGGAGAGGAGCTCTTCATTTGAACTCAGGGTCTCTGTGCTGAGAAACCCCTAGACTCAGGGCAAAGTTCAAGTCAAGACATGTGGGGATCTCCCAGGAACACTGGCTCATGGGTGCTGAAGGGAGACAGGACCTTCTTTCAGAGCTGACAGAGTGAGAAAGTCTTTACCCAGAGCTTGAATTCAGACTTCTAGCCTCCTAAACTGTGAGAGAATAAATTTCTGTTTGCTAACGCCACCCCCCTGTGGTATTTCTGCAATAACTTATGAACAAAGTGGGGTGGGGGGTGGATGGAGAAAGGGCGAGATGTGAGTGACTGCTAATGGTAGAGTTTCATATTGGAGGGATGGCCATGTTCTGGAATTAGATAGTGGCAATGGTTACAAACATTGGTGAACATCCTAAAACAAACAAACAAACAAACAATCACACCAAATTTTAGCTTGTAAAATAGTTTAAAGGCCCAATTTTATGTTTTGAGAATTTCACCTCAATTAAAATAAAGGGAAAAGGAAGTCTTTTAAGACTGAAAAACAAACAAACAAAAACCAAAGCAATATTAATGAGCAATTGTTGGTACTTAGGTGTGAATAAAACAACTATAAAAGATTGGAAAGCTATAGCATAGAAAATTTAGAAAGTTTCTACACTCAGATTTTTTTCACAAGTGTCTTTAAGAACCTGCTCTACTTTTAAGAAATGGAAGTAGGAATTTGTATGCGACAGATTCTAGGCATGGTTTAAATAGGGAAGTCAATGTGGGACTCTAAACATGACCTCATATCCAAAGATTCATGAGCAAATTTTTATTTATTTATGTGACTGAAGGTAAAGTACAGCGTTTAAAATGTGGTGCATCAGGTTCTTATTCTCTGCTTTCACTGACTTCTTATCGCTTCAGTTAAGTGAACTGGTAATGTTTGAGATTCTGAGGATATCAAGTAAATCTTGAAAATCGCTCATTTTCTGCATCGAGGGAGAAAATGGAATTCCATGCTTATGAACCTCTCTGGTGGATGTAATATTAGTTACTTAATATTATAGAGGAGAGCTAAACACAGTTTCCTGGCTTCAAATTACCATAGAAAAACAGTAATTTGTTTTACCCTGACTTATCTTATAGACCCCCTGGTTCATAATAAAGGAACTAAGTAATATAAACTGTGAACTACACTATTTAAAACGTATTCTCTAAAAATCCCGTATGTAAGACTCCTCCTGTGGTCTTTGACCATTCATTATCCCTGTCATAATGAGATTGAGGTTGTAATTACTTATTTCAGAGGCTAAGCAGTATTGTTTTTGTGAATGCACGTTGCTTGATGAAATACTTCCTATAAGAGTGACCCCATATTTATTCACTGGAACCAGGTACATTTCTTGCAGTAGCCGCTTCAGCTCCCTGGACCTGGATTTCAAAAGAGCTGTCACAACTTACTTCCATTTAGCCAATTCCTATTCACAGCCATCAAACAGGACAGAGTAGAACAGACAGCTTCCTGGAGCTTCCGAGGCTGTACATTTCCATGAAGCAGACGGTCTCCTCATTTCTCTCACATTTACAGCCCGGTGTTTAACCCATTGTGCCATCAGGGGTCCTTACAACCTATGAAGAAATGACAAAAACCAAAGGATAACAACAACAATAGCAAAACAACCCACACAGAAGCGAAGTTACACCTACTTTAAGGGAGAATTAGAGGACTGTCTCTTGTCTTTTTTCTTTCATTTTCTCTCTCTCTTTTGTCATCTTTTAAAAATAACTTCTTATTGTGAATTGAGTGAAGGTGTTCGGAGCACATTATTTTTCTATTGACCAATTCATACACATTTTGTTTTATGCCATTGATCGCAATCTTTCCAAGCGAACCCCCCTCTTATTGCATATTGCCTTCCCCTTTATCCAAGTTCCTGGCTCAGTGCTGACGAGCTCAGCGTTCCACGGTGGCCGCACGTTTCACAGCCCCCTCCTCAAGTTTGCTGTGCTGTCAACCTCAATGCTCACACTCCTCTCTGGATTTTTCTCGCTTTTATTTAATTATGTAAACATATATTTTCAAAATAGCGGACTCTTACATATTGAAACCGTTTGTGACTTAAGTACAGTGATTAATTTTAATCTTTTCCCCTTGCCATTAGAATTTACTCTTATGACAAAGTGCAGTGAATGTTTCATGGAGAATCTGATATAGAACGATCTACTGGACTACCCAGAACCAACTTCTTCTTAATGACATTTATTCGCATTTTATGCTTAAAACACTGTCACCCAGTGTTCCCAAGCTAAACCTCAGTTAGTTTTCACTAATTGTGCTCTGTGTTGATATAGATATAGATATATATAAAATAGCATCTTTCTGGGTCTTGACCCTGGGCTGTTTTTCCTGGGACTTGCAGATGTGGGAGACTTTCCAGGGGCTTCTGGGGGCCTGTCACAGGGCACGAGGGTAGTTGCCATCTTGGTGCTTAATTCCTGGTGCCCCTGCCGCAGTCTGAGCAGGTGCACTTTCCCTGATTTCACAGGCTGGGGTGCAAAGTAAAAATCTTATTCGAACAAAGGATCTCTTGCTAAAGCAAGTTTTCTGAGGGCTGGACCAGACGTTTCTGATTTATTTCCTCCTCTTGGCTCAATTGGGTTTATGGACCTTTTTGGTAGCTCCTAATTGATTGTGGCTATTTCTGTGCGTTGGTTTCCAAAAGGGTGGGAAGATTCTGGTCTTATTAACTTTAGACCCCTTGGTGCCTGTGGGGAGAGATATTCAAGTGGACTGTCAGATATTCTGGGCAAGAAATATAGAGGGAGAGTTACCAGCATAGAGACTCAGTTTACGTCACGTGTGTGGAAGTCCTCACCCGAGGAGAGTGTTGACAGAGAGAAGGGAGAGATGAAATGGATCAAAGATACAATTCTGGGGAATAGGAGACGTGGTTAGGCCTTCCCCTCTGTGCTCTCATTATCCCAATGTGTATTTTAGTCAGTGCAGTTTTCTTCTTATATTTTTTAATGCATGTGAAGGCGGCTGTCTAACTCTCACAAAGTGTAATGTGTGTGGTTGTCTGGGGAGGCTCAGGTCACAGGAATCCAGGAAGGTATACCTCTCTGAAAATGCTATTCTTCCACAGAACTTCAGGATGGTTTCTATACACATTTTGAGGCACAGAATCAGATCAGGGGGCAGACTTGAGTGGTTGCTAAGTGGATATAGCAGTGCTGACAGGCACCATGGCATTCTGGGGTATAAGTGATTTGCTGAGAAGTATTGTGGTTTCTTAGATTTTTAAAACCCGATGCTTCCCATATATATTTAGTGTTAGGATGGTGACTGCTAGGTTCTGGATGTGACCCCAAGGAGGCTTTCAGTGGGTCCCCAGGCCACGTGTGTCTGCAGCTGCCTTGTGTCTCATTGATACAGACTCCAGCCTTAGTGTTTACCTGCTGCTTGGTAAATTCAGTCACAAGGTTCACTGTTTACGGGAATAGAAAGCCTCGTCTTTCTCCTGCACAGCGGCTGGTGGTCTTGAACAGTTGATCTTGCAGTTAGCAGCTCAACCACTACACCGATATCCTCGCCATTGGGATGGGAATGAGAGGAGGGCTGAGGACATAATCAGTGTGAAGAGATTATCAGATAAAGACATTTCTTCAAGAGGCTAGGATTGTAGGGAAGGAAAGAATGGATACTTGCCAAGAGGGCTGGACTAAAGAGGGGGTTTCTTCTCTTTCTTTTCACTCATGTTCTTCTTCCCGCTTGTAAGAAAGGGTCCCCTTGTGTAAACGTACAGTCTAAGTAGGACGCAGTGAAATGTGGTGAGGTCTAGCTTCAAAATGCAGGGGAATCAATTCTGACACATAGCAACTTTACAGACCAGAACAGAACTGCCCCTGTGGGTTTCCGAGGCTGTGATCCGTAAGGGAGTAGAGAGCCTCAACATTCTCCCAAGGAACAGCTGGTGGGTTTGATCTACTGACCTTATGGTTAGCAGCTCAAATTGTAACCACTGTGCTACTGGGGGTCCTGGAAGGATACACTATAGGAAAGAAATTAAGGAAATTTCCACCCAAAGGCTGCAATTCTCTCTCTAAAATAATAACCAATGGGTTTTAGACACTTTCCAAAGCATTGTTAAAATACTCTATATATTCACATATACAATTCAGTTAATCCTCATAACAATCATGAGAATAGGATTATTATTGCCTTAAGAATACAAATGGGGCAATTATAGCACAAAGAGATTAAGAAGCTTGTCCAAAGATGTTTATCAACTTGCTATCCACTCAACAGATAGAGTATATTATTGCTGTGTCAGACTGAGGGCGTAGCTTATGCTGAAAACCCTAATTGTGCTGTGTTATTAGTCTGCAAGGTTGAGGGATTAATTACAGTAAAACTTGCTTTACCAGTTGGAGGAGTGGAAAAAGGAGATATTTGGATTAAGGAAGAATTGGGGTTGATGGTTTGTAAAGAGTGAATTACTAGCAAGAGACTGGACTCTAAGGTGAAGGAAATGAGAATAGGACATGCTAATTGGATGGGAGAAAATGGAGAAACAAAGGGCCTACGTATTTACATGGGGAGCCCGACTGGTGTAGGGGCTATGAGTTGGGATGCAATCTGAAAGGTCAGGAGTTCGAAACCACCAGCAGCTCCAAGGGAGAAAGACTGGGCTTTCTACTCCTGTAAACAGTCAGCCTCAGAAACCCATGGGAGCGTCTGTCTGAGTCAGCATGGACAGCATGACAGTGCGTTTGGTTTGGAAGGGCTTAAAGAGGTTAGAACTAGATGCTGTAGACGGAAGAGACTTGTGAAGGATAGAACGTTAGGATTGGAGTGGGCTACTTAATCCTTACAGCAACCCTAGATTTCAGAGGGGGTGGCGAGCATAGTTGGTGTGTGTTGGGAATCTGGGGCAGAAATCAATGGGAAGTGAAGCTCATGGGATATGATCACCGGTCGAAGCTGAGATCGACAGAGATGTTGGGTAAATGGATGTTGACTCGACCCTGCCTCTCATTGGAAAATGGTGTCCTATATCCTCTAAGGACAGATCTGGACTTTAGAAAACAGCAACTCAAGTACAAAGGGTTATAGGAAGTTCTCTGCCATTGAGCTGATTGTGACACATAGTGACCCTGTAGGACAAAGTGGAACTGTCCCTGGGGTTTCCAAAACTGTACCTCTTGGAAGCAGTAGAAAGCCGCGTCTTTCTCCCAAGGAGCAGCCTGTGCTTTCTTCCCCTGCAGAGTTTGAAGTTAGCCACAGAACCCACTATGCCACCAGGGCTCCTTATGGTTCCAGAGAAAGATTTGAAAGTTGGTATCTGGCTTAAAATAAAATCACTTGATGCTCTCAGTAGAACATTGTTAAAGAAGAGTTAAATAGTTCGCTTCCTGCATGTAGTCTTTGAAAAACTATGAGTTGGCAAAACAAGACGTTTCTCCAGTAACGTTGGATGCTTGTCTGGAGTAGTCTGTGAAGGAAAGACTACGTGCTTGGATGCCATGTTCGCCTCACCCCGCCCCACAGTGGGGTATAGTACAACACGCTAGGCAAAGAGAGGAAGCGGAATGTCATCAGGCTTCCAGATGTGGAACGCTGGGGTGACTTGTGGGGATGGAGGTCATGGGAGAGGGGCTGGACACGACAGTGGGACTCGTGTGGTGTCCTGAGCCTCTAAAGTTAGCCGTGTGATGGGAAAGCAGCTGCGTGGCTTCTCTCTTCACAGCTGTACATGCCATTGTCTTCTTTGTCCCCATAGGGTCTTAGAAAAGCAAGAGTTGATCCGGTGTAAGCTGAGGAAGCCCTACATGTGAAGAGAGTGAGCTACTGCCTAGAGATAGACTATGTGAACCAGGCCTGATTCAAAAACAGCACGTGTAAGTTACGGATCAGGTAGCCTGTTTTATGGTACAAGCAATGGAAATCCCTCCTGGGAGTGACTCCTATAGTCAGACAGCGTCCTCATGTAGTAGGAAGTCCAGGAGCAGAGTGTCTAGGCTCCGGCTGTGCTTTTCTGGCATTCTCTTGGGTCTGTCCACACAAGATGTTGGCTTCCTGTTCAGCCTGGTTCCCGTCTTGGTCCCAGCATGGTGACCACAGTTTGAGGAGGCTTTTCTGCACAGGAAACATCCTGTGGAAGGGCACTGTGTGCGATCGTCTCATCGGTGAGGAATCCTTTCCCAGAAGGTCCCCAAAGACTTCGCCTCAAATCATTGCCAAGGATTGGGTCACTCCCCTTTTTAAAAAGTTAGTGCATTTCTTACAGATATGCCTGATGAGAGTAAACCTTATGGGTTATTTTAGCATTATTTAATCACCATTTTCCCCATAAGGAAGGGGTTGAAAAATAGTTCTATTTCATCTCATTCAAACGCCCCTTCCTCACTGTCTGCTTAAAACTGTTAAAAATGGAATTAAATCAATCACCATCTGTATCTGCAGCCTATTAGGAATGACTGCTATCATGGAGGAGTTTATAATGAAGCCAGAGAGCATAGAGTTACCATCATTCTTGATCAACCATTGGTTGAAATGGATAGCTGTACTATTCATGACAGAAAAGAGGCTAGAGATGACTTTGTCATGAGATTCCAAGAGTGTTGTCAAGGCGAAAGAGCCTTGAATGGAGTTCAAGTCCCCAATTCCAGCATTCTGTGTGCCTCAATTTCCTCTTACGAGGTCATTGTGAAAATTGAAAGCACTTCATATAAAGTCTAGGAAGTATACAAATGCTAATTATTTAACGATAATGAGAATAAAGATGATGACAACCACCACAATCACTTCCAATTTCCAAGCACTTGTATATAGCGGGCACGTTGTACATGGGTTGCTAAGAGTGGGAACTGAATCAATAGCCCTTTACAGCAACAACGTATCTTATTTAATGAACAAACACTAAGGGGTCCCAATCATACCGCAAGCACTCTTCTAAACTGCGTAGTTTCTGTTCTCATTTAAGCTAAGGTCTGGAACACTAAGGGTGGAGAATAGGGACCTTGAGCATGTGTAGGCTCTGTTTCTTCTCCTGGTTCCACGGGCATTCCTCGGGGGAGGGGGATGGGAGAGAGGGGGAGAGTAGCAGTCCCTGGCTGCAGGGCCTCCAAATGTTGCTGTTATTTACCACTGATGATCTTGGGCAGGTCCCTGGCTCAGGGCTTCCTGCATCGACTAGAGGATGTGCAAAGCACAGGTGTATATGTACTCTTAAAATACCACTTTTCCGCCATCGTTCCTTTATCTTCCCAAACTGGAATCTGAGTATCCTCTTCCTTGCCCTTTTCCACATTTTGTACATTTATGCCTTCTGAATGTAAAAGGATGTACAGGTAGTTATTAAATCTTTGCATAAATCCTAGTATTCCAGGCCTGAATTGCCTCATCTACAGATTAAGTGAGCACATGTGAGCCTCTGCGTGCCTTGCTTATGGGGTACTTCCACACTCCAGGCTCTGTAAATTGGCAAAGAGGCTTTGATTCTGCAGGAGGGAGCTGTGCGTGGAGATTGGAGAGAGACAAATGTGAGCCATATTTATAAACACTTTTTTTTAACGGAAAGGAGTAAAAGGTACTACTTACTTGTGATTGTATATTTACCCTTTGCCAAGTTCATAACTATACACCTCAATTGGACCTAGTTTGGACAAGAATGTTCTGGTTTCGTAGATTATAAGAATCCTGAACCACAATGTCTAGGTGGTATTTGGCTGTAATGGCTACAGATCCCTCTTTGTATTGTTGGTAAACCCACTGTCATCAAGCTGATTTGATTCTGACTCATATCGACCCTTTATGGATTTCTGTGGCTGTAAATCTCTGTGGGAAATGATAGTCTTATCGTTCTTTCACATGGAGTGGCTGGTGGGTTTGAACCACCGACCTTGGGGTCAGCTGCCTAGTGCTTACCCAACAGTGCCACAGAGCTCCTTGTATTGGCGGTGGGACAGATTTTATACATATTGTGGAGACTGATGTCCATGTGTGTGGTTCATTGGTTGAAGACTTCGTCTTGAAGGTTGCTTCTCATCAAAGTCAGATGTAATATATTGTCCTTGTGTACTACGTTACAGCAATTGACCTTGGTGCCCCCTGAGCCCATAGTCCTGACCCCCCTGGCCCAGTAACTCATTCACTCAAGAAATTTGATAATGTCTAAGAAGTTTCCAGAGCCTTGCCCTTTGTATGCGCCGATATATTCATAGAGATATTTCGAAGCTGAATCTTTGACGTAGTGAAAAACGGAAATCGTTCACTACAGATTATTAAGAATGCATCAGCAAACCCCTGTTTACCTAGCCTATTGGGGGATCCAGCATGGCCTGTCATCATAAAATATTTCCAGGAAATTTGAAATTGTTCTGGTACCATGTAATCTGTTTTACCTGGCTCCTATACTAATAATATTAAAAATGGAGTTTCTGTGACTCCGCTTGTCCTAGATTTTGAGGGAAAGCAGCCCACGGTCCATTCTCCCTATTAGTTTCTGAAGTCCTAGATGGAAAAGCTGGTGAATCTTGGTTCATTCTTTTCCTGCTAGTTCCTGGCCGAGAGGCTTCTGGATCCTCTCTACAAACACACTCCCTGGAGGCCCATCCTTCGTTATATGGGGGCACATCTGTGTTTATTCATAGCTCTGCTTTCTCAGCTGGGGCCCTTGTAGACACTTGAACCACACATGAGTAAAGTGACAGCAAACACGGGCTGGGAGAAACCTGTGCTCTGTTGACCCAGCACAGCTTTCTTCTGACGTGGTGGGCCAGATAGAAAGACTTTCTTCATAGGAGTCGACTGCCCATATAATTCTCAAGACTCAACAATTCCTGAAATACTTCTGCTCTGCCTAGCCCCGCACAAGGTATATTTATGAACATTGCTTTATATCTAGAAAAAAAAAAAATCAGAGGGGGAAGTCGCCGGTATTCTTGAGACAGATTTAAAAGCAAATCATGGTTGCGATCGTAGTGCATATAATATAAACTGTGTTTATAGTTGATTCTCTTCTTGCAAGCTTCCTCAAGAACTCTGGTGGCGTACTGGGTTATGCGTGGGGCTGCTAACCACAAGGTCTGTGGTTCAAACACACCAGCTGCTCCTTGGTAGAAAGATGAGGCTTTCTGCTCCCATAAAGAAGCAGCGGTACCTGTAGGATGCAGCGGTACTGTGTGTCGCTGTGAGCCAGAATGGATTTGATGACGGTCGTGAGCCTATGTGACATGGTGAGATCAAAAAGCAGGGGGACCTGAGCTGAAGGAGGAGTGAAGGGGTGCTAGGGCACCAACTACACTGCCCTATGATGGTCACTTGTACCAGGTCACACGGCTAGTCAATGGGAAAGGAAGCCTGGATTTAAACCCAAATCTTTGTACATCTGCAGTGTACATACTCTTCCGTTGTTGCTCTTGGTTGTTTGTTGCAGGTTTGAATTTTAAAAGTTACCCCTGAAACAATTCTGACTTGGCCAAAGGGAATAAAGTGTTTACCACACTCCCCAGCAACCCTCTGTCACACACCCCAACCCAAGCTTTTACTGTGAATTGTTGAGTGGTTTGTACCTGGGCCTCCTTCTTGGCATGTTCAAATCTCCTGAGGAACCCAAGTATGCCAGTTTCCAGCCAGAAAGAACAGCTGCTGGAGAACAGGCCTGGGTCAGAAGTGCCTTGTCCCCTTCCGGATCCACCTGGGTGAGGTTTGGGGCATGCTGAGTCCTGGGGATCAGGGCACTGCCCAGTTAGCCCTACTAGAGCAAAGCCAGAGTGCTCTGGCAGCCCAGCCTTTTGTGACCAAGAGGTTTGTTTGTGCTCCTGCTATGAGTCAGGGTCGATTAGATGGCAGTGCGTTTGGTTTGGGCTTGCTGTTGTGCCTGGCAAAGCCCCGCCTTGCCCAAGCAGAGAACCAGTTCTGAAGCGATTTCATCGGAGAGGAAGACTCAGTGCAGCACTGGGGAGGCTGCAGAATCAGAGGAATACGAAGTTCCCGTCAACTTCTAGGAGAAAGACTAGGCTTTCTACCCCTGTACAGGGTGACAGTCTGCCCACCGGGGCGGTTCTACCAAAGGGTCGCGATGAGCTGGAATCAGCCCAATGAGCGTGTTTGGCGTCAACTTCAGACTGGCTGTCGCTGGGTTCCGAGCTCCAGACCTTTTCACTCGCGGACGTGGCGCCTGTGCTTGCACCCCCGTGGTGCATTAGAGCGCTCGGCTGCAAACCTGGTTCTACTTTTGGCACAAAGAAATCTCCGGGTTGCATTTGTTCACTCACCAAGGTTTTGGCTGGTCACCTCGTTGCTGTTAGGTGCTGTCAAGTCCGACGCGCAACCCAGGGTAACCCTACCTGGTCCTGTGCCATCCTCAGAACGGTGCCTGTGTGTGAGCCCATTGCTCATCTCAGTCGGTCATCTCAGTTGATAACACATGGCAGAAAAGACAACTTTAGTCTTATCCTGTGAAGCGGGCAGTTCAAGAACTTTCCAAAGGGATTTTTAAGACTCACAGTAAGTGCCCGTGTCAGTTAAAAAAGCAATGAAGGTTCTCGATGCACCAATTTGGAAAAAGCTCAAAGGTCTCCTTTTACGGAATGAATGACTACTTTCTGAAAAATAACAGCTGTCCAGTTTACAATAATGAGATTTATTCTTTTATATTTCAATTATATTTGATCGTGTGCAGGCAAAGCCGACTAAAATGGGGTTGTTTTTAAGGGATGAACTAGGGCAGAGACATTGATAGGTGTTATAGATAGAATTGTGTCTCCCTCAAATTGTGTTGTAAATCCCTATTCTTTGTACTTGTGGATGTAATCCCATTTGGGAATGAAGATTTTCCTGTTCTGTTAAAGAGGACCAGTCAGTGTAGAGTGAGGCATAGACCAATCACCTTTTTTTTCCTTCATACTTTTATTGGGGGCCCTTACATCTCTTATCACAATCCATACATTGCTCCAGTGTGTCAAGCACATTTGCACATATGCCGCCATCATATTTTCAAAGCATTCTCTTCTCACGGAGCCCCTGATATCAGTTCCCCATTTCTTCGCCTCCCTCCCCTGCCCACCCTCCCTCACGAATGCTTGATAAGTTATAGATTCTTTTTTGCATATCTTACATCATCCTCTGTCGCCCCTCACCCACTTTTCTGTTATTCGTACCCCTAGGAGGGGGGTTCTAGATTGATCCTTGTGATCGATTCCCACTTTCTCCCCCCACCTTCCCCTAATCCTCCTGGTGTCTCTACTCGCCTTGGTGGCCCTGAGGGGTTTATCTATTCTGGATTCCCTGTGTTGCAGGCTCTTGTCTGTAACTGAGCCCATCAGGCAAAGAAGAAGTGAACACAGATGGGGGAAGAAGATAGAACCGAAACTGAAGAGACAAGGACTTCGCCCCAGAATCGGCAGAGAGAAAGCTTCCCCAGAGCCAGTGCCCTGAATTTGAACTTCTATCCTTCTAAACTCTGAGAAAATAAATTTCTGTTTGATAAAGCTACCCGCTTTGGTTTTTCAGTAACAGGAGCACTAAGAAACTAAAACATGGGATAAGAGATTAAGAAAGGCATAGCTAGTTAAGGTCTTTTTTTGTTTTTTTTACATGTGATTGACTATTGTAATCAATGATCAGTGACATTTTGTTTTAATCTTTGTGTTCTTTTTAAGATCATTTTATTGGGGGTTCTTGTTTTGCTTTCTTCCTTTTTTTTTTAAGCTGCCAAGAGCTTGCAGCAAAACAAGAAACGGTTGGGGTTGGAACGACCTGTGTTTGAGTTACTTGTGCGGCCTGATGCTGGCTTTGGTGCGACGGGTCATTCTGAAGCAGAGCGGCCCGATCTGGTGACTCATCTGGGGGATGATGAAGAGAGAAAGGCAGTTGAAGTTGAGGACACACTGTGTATTGAACAGGTCCCAGAGTCTTTCCAGTTTTCAGCTACACCTGGATCAGACACGGCTATTCTTTTTTTTAAAAAAACACACACATCTCTTCTTGTGCTCCCTTTTCTCACAAACTCCTCAAATGAGGAAAGGACATCACTTTGTGTCGGAGCTTTCCCTCAACTTCCTCCTTGACTCCTGGCACATAAGTTTGTCTTCCTCCACAGCCTTTACTTAAGCTTCCCATTCATTTCCGCCTTGGTCAAAAACAAGTTGATTGCTACCAATTCGGACTCATCGTGACCTTTTAGGACAGAGCAGAAGCACGCCCTTGGTTTTCTGAGAGTGCAAATATGTACAGTGGCAGAGAACTTCATCTTTGCACTGCTGACCTTGTCGTTAGCAGCTCCATGCACAGCACACTAGAGTAGCCCCAGTCTAGGTGGCTTCCAGTTGATTTCAACGCATAGTGCTTCTCCTGTGACAGCGTAGCTCTGCCCCGCAGAGGTTTCTAAGCTGTAATCTTTACAGGAGCCGATCACCACATCTTTCTCCCCAAGAGCCACTGGGTGAGTTTGAACTACCAACCTTCTGATTAGCGGCCTCGTGCTTATCCACTGTGCCACCAGAGCCCACACCATGTGGGGACAATAGCAAACTCCACTGCCAGCAGCTTTCCCCCTGGTTTCTTCTCAGCTTCATTGTGGACTTGTTTACCCTGAGCACACCTGACCCGTCTGACCCCGTGGGCCCTTTCAGGTCGCTGCCTAGGGCGCACCTCTTCGTTTCAATTCCTCACTTTAGGGGCGTGTTGGAGTCCGCAGGCTCCGGGCACTGACTGGGTTTTCTCTTTACGCTCCGCCCCCACCGTGTGAAGTCACTTCACGCTTTGTTGACTTCATCATGCTGTGCAGCCGCACTTAGGAGAGTAGTAAGAGCCAGGAAGAGAGAGGTCTTTTGCAGGTTAATGAGATTTTGCAGGGCCCTGTCATAATTCTAAGTAGGCCTGGAATAGCAACTCTGAATTAAATGGCACTACTGTACATTAATTTCTTTTTAAGTTTTCTCGTTTGCCAAATTGAGTCACTACCTTATATTTTAATCTTTTCCCGATATAACTAGGCTAACATGACATGATGAGACTAATCACAGGTTCCTAAATAAGGCATGTCTAATATAAAAGGAGAGAAGTGTTTAAAAGATTTTTTTTTAACGAGTCGGAGCTAGCCATATGAGAAATAATTCATGTTGATAGATTTGTAAGTTAATGTGATTTGTTAGATAAAGAGAGTCCCTCACTATTCTCCATAACCCTGTTTTAATGACCCGGGGCTGTTCTGGTAATATTCACTCAAAAGACATGAACATAATGGAGGGAGGAGAGGGAAGTGGTTACTAAACAGGGTACACTGGAGAGATGAGCACAGAAGATCAAAGGGAGAAACCGGACTTGAACAGTTAAAACTTTTGTCAGATGGTCCCCCCTCTGATGCCTGCTGGACCTGCTCTGGTTTTCAATATATTCTGTATTTTTGTTTTGTGTTTTTGCTTGTTCATATTAGGATTTATCTCAGAGGTGTTATGTCAGTGGGGGTCACCCACTTGAAGTTGTGTTATATATTTTTCTGTGTTTCAGCCTGTGAAACCCAGGATGGATGCACCTATTAGGACAGAAAGTAGAATAAGGGTTTAAGAGGTGTGTGTGTGTGTGTGTGTGTGTGTGTGTGTGTGTGTGTAGTGGTGGGGTAGTGGGAGTAAAAGGGAGGTGATGTCAAGGAGTCCAGGAAGGAAAAGAATTAGAAACCAATTGTGGTAGCAATTGTACAATACTACTAGATGTGATTGAACTATGAATGATGTGATATATATTAACTCCCAAGTAATAATAAAAAAAATTTTTAAGACATGAAAACAAAGTGCTTTGTCTATTTTGACAAGGTGCTTGTTAGCAAATAGGAACTCCCTGAACCTGATCTTAGTTTATAGTTTTGATTTCAAAGAGAGCGCATTTTCCCCACAAGCATTGCTGGTTGTTGTTCCTCCTCCTTGTTTTGGTCTTTGATCGAGAGAGGGGAGAAACCAGGCTGTTGGCGTCTTTGGGTGGAGGGAAGCCTAGTTCATCGGAAGTTAGGGTGTGCATGGTTCTCTGCCAAGTGAGTATTGATAAGAATCATTGGCCGCAGTCTGTGCAACCAATTTAACTTGGCAGCTGAGAACTTACATGCACACCCTCCTGGAAAGGCTTATGGCGTTAGCATGCTTGGAACACGTGCATCCTCTCTGACTGATATTTATTTGCTTTTATAATCCCATGGACTTAAGGAACTTGACAGTTTTTGGTAGCCCTCCAGTCAGCAATTCTGCAAACTTCTAGGCAAGCTGCTGAGTTCTGCTCAGGTGTATTGTCTGCTGGACGGCGAAGGTGTGTGGGATCTAGTCCTTAATTGCACCGGAAGCGTTTTTGCCTGGTACTACCCTGAATTCCAGCATCAAATCGCCATTGTACAGGCTCTCTCCTAGCATATATTCCTCTCATTGTGGCAGGCATTTTAAGCAGTTAAAGTGGGTTGAATGATCTTCCATTCATGAGATCACTCATTTTCCATTTTTAATATGTGGTAGGCACTGTTCTAGTGGCTGGGTGATCCAGCAAAGGGAAAAACAGGCAAGATTCCTGTCCTGATGGAGCCTACACATCATAATCAAGACCAATATGTAAACAAATGAATACATAAGACAACATTAAATAGTGAAAAATGTGCTACCAGGAAAATAAAAGCGCTTAATTCAACAGAGAGTTACTAGTGGCTGAGAGGTACAGGTTCTGATCACCAGAGTATGGGATTCAAGGTCTTGCCATCCTCCCCCGGAGAGAGCATTCTGGCTGTACTTCTTCCAAGAACGAATTATCCAATTTCTGGCAGTCTATGGTACACTCATCGCAGCAGATTTTCCCATTGCAACCCATCCTTCGGCTTCTTGACTGCTGCTCCCATGGGTGTTGATAGTGGAGCCAAGGGAGATGAATGTCTCGACAACTTCGGGACGGCACCGTCTCTGTTTATCATGGTATTGCTTCCTGGGCCCTTTGTGTGGATTTTGGTTTTCTTTATGTTGAGGGGCAACCCATACTGAAGGCTGTAATCTTTTACCACCGTCAGTAAGTGTTCGAAGGCTCCCTCACTTCTGCAAGGTTGTGCTATCAACATTTCACAGGTTCTAATGATTTTCCTGCCAAGCCTGCTGCCATGGTTGCCTTCATACAGTTCAGCTTCTTGGTTATTTGTTCTTTAGCTATACATAGGTTCCGCTTGAGCAAAAGTCAGTGTTTTGGAATGCCCATTCTTCTCAATGCGGTATGTCATTGTCATGCAGCGAAGCATTTTCTGATATGTTCTGCTTTCAGCCAAGATCTACTAGACATCGACAATGACTTACTAAATGCCACACCTTCTATTGAATTGGCTTGACTATCTGACACTTCCTGTTGATGTACTGCTGCAACCCACTTTGAACTATCTTCAGCAAAATCTTACTTGTGCTTGATATTCATGAGGTTGGATTGCCTTTCTGTGGAATGGAGGTGAATATGGATCTCTTCCAGCTGGCTGTCAAGGGAGTTGACTTACGTATTTCTGTGCTTAAATGAGCAAATGCCTCCTACAGGACAACTCTTTTTTTAATTTTCTTTTTTAAAATCATTTTATTAGGGGCTCATACAACTCTTACCACAACTCATACATCAATCCATTGTGTCAAGCACATTTGTACATAGGTTGCCATCATCATTCTCAAAACACCCGCTTTCTACTTGAGCCCTTGGTACCAGCTCCTCATTTTCCCCCTCCCTCCTGCTCCCCCCTTCCCCCTGAACCTTTGATAATTGATAAATTATTATTATTTTGTCATATCTTACACCATCAGACGTCTCCCTCACTCACTTCTCTGCTGTCCATCCTCCAGGGAGGAGGTTATATGTACACCTTGTAATCTGTTCCCCCTTTCTCCCTCACCTTCCCTCCATCCTCCTCTCACCACTGGTCCTGAGGGGTTCATCTGTCCTGGATTCCCTGTATTCCATGTTCCTATCTGTGCCAGTATACATCCTCCAGTCCAGCCGGATTTGTAAGGTAGAATTGGGATCATGATAGTGGGGGCAAGGAAGCATTCAAGAACTAGAGGAAAATTGTATATTTCATTGTTGCTGCACTGCACCCTGACTGGTTCATCTCCTTCCCGCAGCCCTTCTGCAAGGGGAAGAACATCTGTTTTTTGAAACATCTTTTTCACCAGTGCCTTCCCTGTGATTTTTTTCTTCAGTACCATTTTAAATCCAAGCAGAGTCATCCATGTAGAACAGGTTGTCATGATGCTTCCAGACTAAAAGAGACTTAGAAGAAGGACCTGCAGATCTACTTTTACATAAATTGGCCAGTGAAAACATTACTAATAGCAGCAGAATAATGTAGAGCACCAGAAGATGAGCCCCTCAGATATATAAAGCACAGATATTCAAAATACAACTGGTAAAAAAAAGCTGCCTCTTCTATGTAGAGTCGACCTTAAGGATGTGGCTCAACCATCATTTGCTGCTGGGGCATGACTCAGAATGAGGAGGGATAGCTGAAAACTCGTCTTAGAGATTGGGATTGGGATGTGGGATGTACAAGGTACAAATCTAAGAAAATGGAAGTTGTTGAAAATGCAATGGAACACTTATAGATCATTATCCTAGGTATTAACCCACCTTCTGTCATCAGGTTGATTTTAATGCATAGTGGCCTGATATAGGGTTTCAAAAATTGCAACTCTTTATGTGAACAGACAGCCTCATTTTTCTCCCGAGGAATGGCTGGTAAGTTTTGTCATTTGTAGTCCAAGCCCTAGCCCACAGTGACCGTAGGACACCTAATGCTAGGCCTTAAGGAGCTGAAATATACTGGTATTGGTCATTGTGAGTAAGTTATATCATCTGCTGTGCCAACAATGACAAATTTAAGAGCAACAGCGTGTCACAGTCATTGTGAAGAGGAATATGTGAACGTTAGGCTTCATAGAAATGAAGTAGATCACACATAGTTTTGGAATTTCATTTGTTCTCCTAACTATTTATCTGGAACAACTCCCCTTGCCACTAATTATACCTCAGGTAATTTTTTATAGCTGAAATTTTTGTTTGTTTAAATATATACTATATTAAATTGAAACTGAATATACCACAATTTATCAAACTAATTCCATGGTAATGGAAATGAATTATAATGATTTTGCAATTAGAAATAATGCAAATGCACCACTATAGAACTTTATCTGAATATTTGGGGGAGTGTTCTATGTGATAACACAACCTTGCTTGCTGAAAGTGAGGAGAAATTGAATCCCTTGTTGATGACTAGGAAAGATTGTAGCCTTCGCTATTGATTAGAGTTCAATATAAGGACGACCAGTGTTCTCACAACTGCGTCAACAGGTAACATCAGGATCAATGGAGAAAAGGTTGAAGTTGTCAAGGGTATTATTTTATTTGAGTCCACAATTTAATGCTCATGGAAGCAGAAGTCGAGAGATCAAAGACACATTGCATTAAATACATCTGCTTCACAAGACCTCTTTAGAGTATTGAACAGCGACGATGTTACTTTGAGGACAAAGGTGCATCTGACCCAAGCCATGGTCTTCTCCATTGCCTCACATGGATGTGAAAGTTGGACATTAAATAAGGAAGACTTCACTCAATATAATATTTTCCAGATCCCTCCGTGTCATAAAGTGTTTCATGACTTCATCGCTGTTTTGAGGGATGTATAGTATTCCATTGTGTGTATATACCAACGTTTCTTTATCTGTCCTCCTACAGATGGAGATTTAGGCTGTTTCTAACCTCTTGCTATTGTGAACTGTGCTGCCATGAACATGGGGGAGTTTACATTTGTTTGTGATTGGCTCATGTCTTTGGGGTATGTTCCCAGTAATGGGATTGCTGACTTATGTGGCCTTTCTGTTGCCATCTGTTTCAGGAATCACATTATCGCTTTCCACAGTGGTTGTATGTACTTGCAAGCCCACCGGCAGGGAATAAGAGTTCCAGTCTTGCCACACCCTCTCCAGCATTTGTTGTTCTCTGTTGGTTTTTGTTTTTTTTAACTTGACCACAGTTATGGGCATTAGATTGTATATCGTTGTTTTGACTTGCATTTCCCAGATAGCTAGTGAATGAGAGCATTTCCTCATGTGTTTGTTAGCCATTCGGGCATCACCCTTTGTAAGTTGTCTATTCATGTCCTTTGCCCATCTTTTAAGAGGGTCGTTAGTTTTTTTCTTATTGTGGGCTTGTTGTCGTCTGTAGAATTTTGTAATTTATCCTGTGTCCGTTATGGCATGGCTAACTGTCTTTTCCCAGTCTGTGGGCTCTCGTTTTACTCCTTTTGTGAAATCTTTGGAAGTACACAGGTGTTTTATTTTTGAAAGGTCCCATTCATCCATTCTGGCTTCCACTGAGTGTGCTGCTTTTGGTAGCTCTGGTAGCCTGTGTGGGCCCTGCACTAGGGCCTTAGATTTGTCCCAATTTTCTCACTGATGATCCCGATAACTTTGGCTTCTGAGACTACTCCTCCTTAAAGATTTTCAAATTCATTTTTCCATTTTATAGGGAGCCATACAGATATTATACCAATCTGTAGTTCAGTTAGATCAAGCATGATTGTATGATGGTTACTATTATCATTTAAAAAATACTTTCTTCTTGCACTCTTTGGTATCAGCTTCCCTTTATCCATTCCCCCCTATCCCCCCCAAGAACCCTTGTTATTATATGAAATATTATTATTATTGTTAATCCTCGACCCCCTCCCCATAATCTTATACCACCCAATGTATCTGTTCACCTGCCATTCTGGTATTATTCATTCCCCTTGAGTGGGGTTATATAGTCAACATTATTATCAGTTCCCCTCCCCCTCTCTTTCTGTACCCTCAGAGAATCATTACTCCCATTACAATTCCTAAAGGGTTTGTCTATCATGGATTTCAGGCATCGAATGATTTTAATTATACACATGAACATATGCAGGTCTAACAGGATTAATGAGGTAAAACTAAGACCCTCATAATAGGGGGAGGATATATTACAGAACTAGAGGAAAGTTATGTGTTACAACAGTGCTACAGTGCAACTCTTTATAGGAAGAGAAAACTTCATCTCTCTCCTGTGTATTGGCTGCTGGTGCAGAACTGCTCACCTTGCAGTTGCAGACAATAGGTAGCCTTTAAGTTACCAGGGCTTCTACTCTTGCCACATGACGCCCTGCCCAAATAATCTGGACCAGGGGTCCTCAAACCTTTTAAACAGGGGGCCAGTTCACTGTTCATCAGACCCGTTGGAGGGTCGGACTATAGTTTAAAAAAAATCTACGAGGTGTCGAAGGGATCAGGTATAATGTATCATCATCAGAACAAAAAATCTTACCATAGTGAATGATGGGGGGAGTGCGGAGTGAAGACCCAAAGCCCATTAGTAGGCCACTGGAGATCCCCTTGCAGAGGGGTCTCGGGGAGGAGATGAGCCAGTCAGGGTGCAATGTAACAATGATGAGAAATCCAACTTTCCTCTAGTTCCTAAATGTTTCCTCCCCGCTCCCACTACCATGACTCGAATTCGACCTTGCAAGTCTGGCTAGACCAGAGGATGTACACTGGTACAGATAGGAACTGAAAATCCAGGGAATCCAGGGCGGATGAGCCCTACAGGACCAGTGGTGTGAGTGGCGAAACAGGGAGGGTAGAGGGAGAATGGGTAGGAAAGAGGGAACCGATTACAAGGAACTATATGTGACCTCCTCCCGGGTGTACAGACAACAGAAAAGTGGGTGAAGGGAGACGGTCGGACAGGGCAAGATATAACAAATTAACAATTTATAAACTATCAAGGGCTCATGAGGGAGGAGGGAGCGGGGAGGGAGGGGAAAAATGAGGACTTAATGCCGGGGGTTTAAGTGGAAAGGAAATGTTTTGAGAATGATGAGGGCAATGAATGCACAAATGCACTTTACACAATTGATGTGTGTATGGATTGTGGTAAGAGTTGTATGAGCCCCTAATAAAATGATTAAAAAAATCTATGAACAAATTCCTATGCACACTGCACATATTTTATTTTGAAGTGAAAAAACAAGTGAGGCAAAAACACCGGGCTGGCTGGATAAATGTCCTCAGCGGGCTGCACGTGGCCCGCAGGCCGGTGTTTGAGGACGCCTGCTCTGGACAGTGGTGGCTGACACATCTTCCTCTTTGCCACATGGCACCACCCTGCTCAGTTTCTTGGATCTCTGCTCTGCCTGTCCTTTTCTCTCCTCTGTGCTTGCCTCCTTTTCTCCATCCTGCCTCCCTTTTTTCTTTTCTTCTTTCCTCCCCTTTTTGGGGGATCTATTTTGCTGTTGTTAGACTACTCCCACCCCTGGTAACAAACGACTCTATCTGTGGTACCTTGTTCTCCCCAGACACTACCTTCAGTAGGCTTGACTATCCTAAAGCAAAGCAGCACCCTGAAATACACATTAAAAATACATGGAATGCCTTTAGACTTCCACTTAGAATAATATGTATTAACTTCTCAGCTAGGTTCTTGAGAAATGATAAATTCAATGAGCCGAACTTGTATTATTTACCGTCCTGCCTTAAATGTGGTAGTTGATTTTAAGACACCAGGTTTACAAGCTTTACCTTTTTTCAGTCTTAAAACCAAAACCAAACTCTCTGCTCTCGAGCCAGTTCCGACTGGTGGCGATGCCGTGGGACAGGACAGGACTGTCCTTGGGGGTTCTGAGGCCCGAAACCTCCTGAGCTTAACGCAAGCTTTTATTTCACTCTGAAATCCATCCTCTGTCATCCCAGCCCCCAGCAACGACAGTTTTCTTGTTGTCAGCATTCTTTCATGAACTTTGTCAAAGAGAATGATGTCCTGAGACGCCAGGACTGAAAACATGGCATTCCTGTGTCTAGGACAGTTGTCCCTACGTGGACGTGTTCTTCCTGTGTTGTTTCCTCATCAACTATTGCATCACTCTTTAAGAGGAGGAAATGTTTTAAAATTATATGATAAGATCATGCTGGAAGATATATATGTTTAATTTTATATAAACACACACACATGCATGGAAAAAGAAACTGAAAAAGAAGCTTAGTCCAGATTAGGACAGCTTAGTGCAGGTGCAAGGCAATGGGAAAGCCAACAGGGAGGGCATGTATGAGGGATTAAACAAGAAGGGATTGGAGGTGAAAGAGTCACTGAGAAAGCTTGAAAAGAGTGAAAACGACTCCAAGTTTTCGTGTACACCCAATTAATTATAAGACGAATAACAGCATTAATTATAGACACACACACACACACACACCCATGACTGATAAGTGCTTTCGTAGACATATGAGCATGAGCTGTGTAGTTGGCTGTTTTCTTCTCGAGAAAATGGCCCTGGAAAATAAAGGAAAGCAATATGATGAACTATGAAAAGACCTGGAGTTAGAAGACTACAAGGGAAGACTATGCTTGCCATTTCTCAAGCTCATTTTCCTTTTTCCCCCCCCCTCCCTTCCTCCTCCCCTTTCCCCCGTGTACCCTTGATAATTTATAAATTATTATTGTATCTTATATTACACTGCCCGGCGTCTCCCTTCACCCACCCCTCTGCTGCCCGTCCCCCAGAGAGGAGTTTATATGTAGCTCCCTGTGATCAATTCGCCCTTTCTACACCCCCTTTCCCTCCTGGTTTCACTGCTGTAACCCCTGGTCCTGAGAGGTTCTTCTGTCCTAGATTCCCTGCGTTTCCAATTCCCATCTGTACCGCTGTGCATCATCTGGTCTAGCCAGGTCTGCAAGGCAGAATTGGGGTCCTGGTAGTTGGGGGGAGGAAGCGTTTAAGAACCAGAGGAAGGTTGTGGGTTTCATTATTGCTATACTGTACCCTAAGTGGCTCATCTCCCCACTAGCAAAAGACCTCTTTAAAATATTCAAAAGCCAAGATGTCACTCTAGGATTCCCGGGCGCCTTACCCAGGTCATATTTTCCATTGCCTCAGTTGCGTGTGAAAGCTGAACACTGAGTAAGGAAGACACAAAAAATATTGAAAATATGGACTGCCAGAAGCATGAACACATCTGTCCCAGAATGCTCTTTAGAAGGGAGGGGGGAGAGACTTCATCTCACCAGCTTTGGACATGTTATCAGGAGGGACCAGCTACTGGAGTAAGACATCATGCTTGATAAAGTAGAGGGTCGGCAAAAAAAGAAGAAGAAGCCCCTCAATGATATGGAGTGATACAGTGGTTGTAACAGGGGAATCGCACATGGTCATGATGGCACCAGACCACACAGTGCTGAGTTCTGCTGTGCGTGAGGTTGCTATGAATTAGAACCAACTTGGTGGCACCTAATGGCAGCAATCAGCATAGGCTGACGGACATCTGAGCTCGCAGCTGTGGGAAGGAGTAGGGACAGAGCGGCAGAGTTGTGAGTTCTCACATCTGAAGGTGGTAACTGCAGCCAAAGGAATGCTTTTGTATGAGCAGTCAAAGAGGAGGGCAGTTTCACAAGGAAGCATAATATTAAAAATAAGCCTATACCATTCGAATAGATAACCTACATTGATCTAATAAAAAGGCAAGGGCCATCATTGGTTCAGGGTTTCACCTTAACTTTTCCCCAAAACCCTACCGCACCACCAGGCAAGCTTAGGTGGACCTTGATGTATGGGCGAATTTCCATTTGCCTCTCCGGGTTTACGGTCTACCCTGTTTCTTTCCTGTTCTCTACCCTGGGAGCCTTGCATGTATGGATTATGCCAGCTGGGTGCTTGGAAGGCGCAGCCGCTGGAAAGACCCAACAGCGTTGGAAAGCAGGAGGGAGTGGCTGGTGTCTTTATTTCCTTGGCTCTCTTGGTCCTGATCCTTGTGGACTGTCAGTCGATTTGCCCAAGCCTTTCTTCTCTAGTGACTTTCTCAAGGTTTCAGTAACTACGTTCTTCCTTTGCCTCTCAGGTTCAGAGGTGGAAATGGCTTCCAACTCTTGCTAGCCTCAGGAAACTCTCTCCAATTTCCTAGTGCCTGCTGGAACCTGGACTAATATGCTCTCGGAGCCAGAAGGACCTCTTGCTGTCCGATTATCTGCCCCGCCGTTAATAAGCAAGCTTCTGCTCTATGGGTCTTCAATCTATGAGGAAGGAACAGAGTAGTAGAGGGTCTGCAAGTCTACCAGTACAGGTGGTATTTTGTAAAGGTCATGATTCCTAAAATAGAACATGTGATTGGAAAATTAAAATAAAGTTTATTTCAACTCTTATCTTTATGTATTTTTTTACGCAAAGGTATTTAAGAATATAGCTATTGTCATGATGGGTGAAAGGGCTATTTTAAAGTTTATTTAAGTACTCACCTTCAGAAAAGTTAGGAATTGCCTCTAAGCCCTGTTGTTGCTGAAAAAAGTGACCAGATTTTTTCCCTGGGGTTCCACATTAGCATGCATGATCCAGGACCTTCAGTCACAGCTATTTCTAACAGGGCAGAAGCACAGATGACTGCCTGCGACTTGAACTCCTTTTTGGAGAGCCATTTCTTATGCTTTTCATCCAAGGGAGCCAGCCATTCAGGTCCTTGGACTTGCAATGAAGAGCACACCACCTTCTCAGCCTTGGCAACCCCTTATCCTTTGGGTGACCTGTGTGACTCAAGCAGCAAGCAGAGTCCACAGAGCGCAAACGTCAACATCTCTGAGGGCTTGTGGAATGTGATGGCCTGTGAAGTGTGGGGCAGACCGCGGGCCCGGTGCCAAGCTCAGGAGGTGAGCCCGTTCACAGCCACCCTGTTGGTAGCCAACCTGCCCAAGGGAGCAAACCAGTTGGAAAAGTTCTGTTTCCTGGCTTGGCCTGGTCTAGGGTCAATGCCTGGACGTTCCCCTGGTGTGCAATGAGAGCTCTTCATGGAGGGCTGTCATCCCCAGAAGCCAGGAAGGCCTGCTCCTCGGGCTTGGTAGCTGAAGAAAAAGGACAGAAAGAGGGAACACATGTCCTGCTCCTTTTCTCAACGCGTCCCCGCTCTCTTCCCCAAATGATTTTGAGGAAAGGTCCAGGTTTGAGGATTGAGCTCCCTTGCTCACAAAGGATTGGTGGTTCGAATCCCCCCACTGTGTCTGGAAGAGAAGGACACGATGATCTACATCAGTGAAGAGTACAGGTCCGCTGAAGACAGTGGATGGATGGATGGATTGTGATGAGAGAAGTAAAGAGCCCCCAATAAAATGATTAAGAGAGAGCGAAAGTCCAGGGCCTTGAAACCCTATGCCAGAGTAGGACTCCTACCACATGGAGTCACCAGGAGGCAAACATTGACTCCTGGCACCCAATCATGACAAAAACAAACCTTTATTATTTCTTGCATGCCGACTCTTTCCCTGGCATGAAGCCTAAGCACTGAAGGTGGAGGGTGAGCAGGAGAAGGCAGGGTCCCTGCTCTCTGGAGCCCCGCGCTCGGAGTGCACGCCTGTGCTCTTCTGCTTACACACTCATTCAGACCACCCGTTCTGCACAACACTTTGCCATGTGACGTTACCTCCGAACCAATTGGAATATTTGACTTGTTGGTCCTCCCATTTCACCAACATGGTGGGCAGCAGAGCGGTCTCAGAGGGAGCAATCCCTGTGGAATGGAAGGGTAACTCTACTCTTGCATCAAACCCAAGATCCTCCTCCGCAGCCAAAAGATGTCTGATATAACGTAGTTGGGATGAATAATCTCATCTGCTGTATGAGTATACAATTAGAATCTAAAAGTTCTGCAAGACCCTTGAGTTTAACACAAACAACGTATTCCTTCACCACACAAAGAGAGCAGCACGTTGGTACCAGACTTTGTGCAAGGCACTGAGATACTTGTCTCTGTGTTAAATTTTCATCAGAGAATTTCAGGTTGGGCCTATCACTTATTTATTTAACACAGCCTTCCAAGGGGGAGGGGATAGATCTCTATTCATGCAGAAAATGTTAATTGGGGGCAAGCTCCTGGTCATAAATTGCATCGCCAACAGACCATTTGACTCAGAAGTAAGCGTTTTTGTGATGCTGCCTGGAACCGGTGCCCCAGTGGATTACAGGCTAAAAGGGTGGGAAAATGTTTGCTTTCTCTTCTCCGCCTCTGATGAGAATCAAAGTCATATCTTTTTCTTCTGTTTGGGAGCCCAAATACCATATAAATCACTTTGCTGTTTATTTTAGGTCTTAGGTAAGGTGATTTTAATGCCCTAAATAGGATCACACAGAATTTCTAAAACTTTAGAAGCTTTTCCGAAGGTCAGTGTTTACTTTTGTACTCAATGATCCCTTAAAGTCACCCCAAAATTTATTGGTTAAAGTCAATTATTATTTATTCCTCTGTTACCAGTATCTGTTTGAGGAATAAGTGGAGAGAATGAGGCGGGGGTGAGGGGAGAGAGAGAGAAAGAGAGAGAGAGAGAGAGAGAGAGAGAGAGAGAGAGAGAGAGAGAGAAGAACTAGTCACTAATCTCTCTTCGCCTAAGAATAATATTTTTTTACATAGCACATGTGTAATGTCACTGAGCAAGAAAAATAAATAAATCCGTATGCAGTAGTAGGCAGCTCTAAGACCCAGAGATTCCAAGTGGACAAAACCAGCTGGGTCCCTGGACCAGCGAATGTGCAAACCTGAGCAGGGAGAAGGGTTCTTTAACTTCCCTCCCATGGTCCGTCCTTTCTGAAGCTTCCATAGAGGTCTGTAGGGCTACCAGCTGGACCTTCTGTAAAGGCTGTGCAGAAAAGAGTGGCCGTTACTACACATGGTCTCCTGGTGTTTCCCAGCAAGGATGTTGAATGGGTTCTTTAGTCCTGGTCTGGAGTAGAACCAGCCATCTAATCCTTGGCAAAAGAAATGAAATGTCTTGGAGAGAGGCTCTCTTTCTCAGTGGAAATCGATCTGATATTTGACTACTACAAGCACACATTCTTCTAGTGCTGGCAGCACAGCATCAAACGTACCGTTAGAGACGGTACCTTGACAGAACTTCGAGGCTGTGGAGGGATGAGAGCTTTCGCTCGGAAGTCAAAGTTGAGATTGAATCGTGTGCTATGGATTGAACTGTGTCTTCCCCCAAACACCTGCTAGGATCCTAACCATTATACCTATGGGAATAATCCCATTTAGAATAGTTTTTTTTTACATTAACCATATAATATCAGCATATGGTGTGTTGCAAGTCAACCTCCCTTTTTATTGGTAGTCCTTATTATTTTAATACTAGCATTAATTTATGATAGTCATTATTAAGGTAAAATTATTAAAATTATACAAATGACCTTAAATTTACATGTACAATTTTAATGATGATATGGACTTACTTTAAGCTAATGCTTTTCCTGCCCTCCTTTATATTGTGAATTGAGTGAAGGTGTACAGAGCAGATCAGTTTTCCATTCAATAATTTATACACATTTAGTTTCATCTCATTGATTGTCACCTCCCCAAGGAAACATCACTGCTCCTGTTTCCTTCTTGCCGTGCCGGCTCCCATTCCGTCTTCCTTCTTATCCCATCTGAGTGTTTTCCTTGTGTCAGTTCTGCCCGTTGACCTTAAATGGTTGATTCTGTTAAGGTGTGCATACTTTACTAATGTCATTGTTTCACTTATAGCACTGTCTGTTGGCTGCTAAGCACAAGGTTCGAGGTTCAAACCCACCAGCCACTCTGTAAGGGAAAAATGAGGCTGTCTAGTCCTATAAAGTCTTGGAAACTCAGCCGGGCAGTTCTACCCTGTCCTCAAGGTTCAGTATGAGTTAGAACCGACGGTGTGAAAGTGAGTTTTTGAGTGAGATTGTTTGGCTGAAAATTGAGCCAGGGTGATAAGTTCATTCCCTGACCTGAAGAGTGGCTAAGAGGCATAGTCTCGGGGGTTCCACCAGTCTCTAGCAGACAAGTAAGCCTGTTTGTTTTGTTTTCTAGATTTTTCATTTGGCTCCACATTCTCCTCCTACATTATTCAGGGCCTTCTGATGTGGTCTCCTTCAGGGCAGTGGAGGTGCGACACAGGCACTAGCTAGTTTTTCTGGAGACGGATGCTTCCGTTGTCCACTAGTGCATTGATCCAGTCGTTTTCAGGCATTATCGGTTGCCATCACTCTCCTTTCCTCCAGTCAGGGAGAGACCAATAGTTGCACCTTAGATAAGCAAATCACTTTTGAGATATCAAAGAGCAAATTAGGCACCAAAGAAAGGAGGCTCCCACTGGGGAAAGAGATGCCAGGTGGAGCTGTCCACGGAACGTGGAGAAGAACAGCAGAGGAGGGGAGACCAGGATTTTCCCCTGGAGTGGACAAAGAGAGCCTTCCCCGAAAACTGGCTCCCTGAAGTCAGACATCGAAGCTCCTAAATGACGAGAAAATAAATTTCTGTTTGTTAAGGTCACTCACTTGTGATATTTCTGGTATAGCAGTACTGGATCGCCAAGATAAAAGCAGTCCTTGCTTTTTCTGTAAAATGGATAGTAGCTGCCTTGCAGGTTCTGATGAAGATAAAAGAATGTGAGGAGCTGATCCCAAGGGCTCAATGGAAAGTGAATGGCTAGAAGAGAACGATGGAGTATCTGTACTAATATGTCGGATACAATTGAAGTATGGATTGTAAGAAGAGTTGTAAGAGCCCCCAATAAAATAATCTAAAAATAAGAAGAAGCGAGTTCGGAGCCTGGCAGATTGCTGCCCTGCCGTTAAGTGCGTGGGGTCCATTGGGGTCATCGTGACCCTGTGGGGCCGAGTAGACCCGCCTTGTAGGGGTCTCCGGGCTGCAATCCTCCTAGAAGATTGTCAGGTCTTTCTGCCACGGATGTGAGCCATCAGTCTTTCAGTTGCAGCTGAATGCTAAATTGTTTGACCACAGGACCCCTTCCTGGCAGGTTCAACACTCCCAAATACGAACGATTACTGTTGACAGACTCTCTGGCCAAAAGAGTTAGAGAATTGAACTTTAAGTCCAGGTTGGCACCTCTCTGAGGACGATTTCATACCCCTGTGTGCCCCACATAGGGAGAAGCTGGTGGCGCTAGCTCGTCTTCTTTGTTAGTTGCCATGTTCACTTTCCTTGCCTTCTGTCCAGTGGTGTCTCTAGGGTTGGGACCACCCAGTGTGGTGACTTACGATGACCCTGCCACTCCCGTGGGTCTCCTCCTGTACCAAATTATCCAGGATCCTTGGGGATATTTATGATCTATTTTAATTAATGGAGAAAATGTGTGATATAGTTTTAAATTACTTAAATAGTATTTTTAGCTTACAGGCATATTAACAACAAACTGGAATTATTTCCTATGGGAAAAAAATAATTCATAGTAAGCCACCAGCAGCTCCACAGGAGAAAGACTGGGCTTTCTACTCCCAGAAAGAGTTACAGTCTCGCTTTTCTGAGCCGCCATCTGCGGTGGAGCTGCCACCAAGATGCAGACCTTCAGGAAGACCCCCGGGGAAGGCCGTCACTCTGAGGTCGAACCCTCGCGTACGATAGAGAATGTGAAGGCAAGATCCAGGACAAGGAGGGAATTCCTGATCCCCAGCGGCTGATCGTTGCCAGCAAGCAGCTGGAAGGCGGCCGTGCCTTGTCTGACTACAGCATTCAAGATGAAGAGTGGACGCCTTCTGAATGCTGAGGAGCTGCTGGTGGCTTACCTTGCATTGCTACTTCGTTCCCAAAAGTTGTTGATACAAGTTCACAAGTTTGAATTTACTGTGGTAAGTTTACTGTGGCACTGGAGTTAAAATAACAGAAAATCTGACAAAATTTGCAACTATAGAAATAACAGCAGCAATGAACACCCTGACATGTGCTTGTTTCAGGCTCTGGCGAATCCATGGATTTGAAGTGCTATTTTCATTGGATAATAATAACAGCTCTGAGAGGAGGGCATTAGAAGGTTCAAAGATAAGTTACCAAAAAGATTTAATCTTGTAGGTATATTGGTACATGTAAACTGGGCTTTCAAAAATTATTTTGTTTCTCTAATGAATAACGACAGAGCAATTTTGATAAAATTTTTTCATGACATTCTTAATCTGTACCAGGTATTTTTTGTGTGTGCATGTGTTGGGGTTTGGGGAGGGTGGGAGAGTTGAGAGACGATATAAAGATGCCTAACATAGTTTCTGTTCTGTGAAGCTAGACAGCCT
This sequence comes from Echinops telfairi, assembly GCF_000313985.2. Taxonomy (NCBI): domain Eukaryota; kingdom Metazoa; phylum Chordata; class Mammalia; order Afrosoricida; family Tenrecidae; genus Echinops; species Echinops telfairi. The sequence continues at coordinate 38,802,709 of NW_022103968.1, forward strand.
AGTAGTATGTAGAGGCCAGCAAGCAGATAACAACGCAGTGTTATCTGTCAGGAGAGGATTGTACAAAAATACGCCAAGACTCTGGATAAGGGAGATAACAGGCAGCTTCTGGGTTATAGATGTCTGACTCACAACCTGTAGTTAGCAACCACCCCTGTAAAGCCTAGTATAATAACAAATTCAAGGAACAAATGTTTCTTAATGGCATATATTTTTACGTCACTCAGTGGCTTGCACTGAAACATTTTTCACAGCATGAGAACATCTTAGTCACAACAAAGCACTGCCCAGGGCTGAGCTACTGGGTGTGAGTACCAGAGCGTGCACCCTTGGGGGACACGCGGGTTAATTGAACTACCGAGTGTGAGTACCAGAGAGCACAGTCTTGGGGGACATGCAGGTTAAATGGCGTAGCATAGCCCATAAAGACAATGCTCTGCGTCTGACTTCAGTGAATAGTGACGGGTCTGAAAGCTTGTGAGCGGCCATCTAAATTACAAATTGTTCTCTTTCCGTCTGGAGCAGAGGAGAATGCAGAAAACCACAGACTCAAGGAAACCAGTATTCCAAAGGGAGCCACAGCCTTCGCTAAACTGAGACCAGAAGAACTAGATGATGCTGGGGGGTTACAAGACGCCCCCAATGCTGTCTGGAATCAAAACACTCACTGTTATCAAGTTGATTCCAACTCACAGTGCCCCTGTGGGACAGAGAAGATAGAACGAGTCCTAAGAGTTCCTGAGACTAAACCTTTATGGGAGTGGACAGCCTCATCTCTCTCACACAGAGAGGCTGGTGGTTTTGAACTGCTGACCATTTGATTAGCAGCCCAATGCTTAATTGACTGCACCACCAGAGTGCCTTAAAGAATAAATTCACTGCCATCGGGTCAATTGCCACTGCCTACTAGGGCTCCTTCCAGAGTCTTTTCGGAGGAACCAAATAGGATGGGAGCAAAGGTAGGACAAATGTCAAATTGAAAAATGAAGGCAAGCTTCTTGGTCTGGTAGAGACTGGTGGGAATCCCAGGAACTCTGATCCTTAGACCCACTTCTAACATAGAACTGAAGAGATTCACTCTTTAACATAAAAAGACAGGCCTATAAAATGAACAATAGCATCCAGGAAGGAAATACTTCTGAGAACAAGCACCTACCGGAGACCCAAAGAACAGCATTAGTGATGAGTAGTATGAGCCCCTAATAAAATGACAAAAAAAGAAGAAAAAAAAAGAACAACATTTGCTCAAAAGCAAAGTGAAGAAGGCAGGAAGGGGCAGGGAGATTGAGTGAACCCCAAAAGGAAATTTAAAATGGGAACATGGAGGGTACTGACACTTTGTGGGATTGCAAGCAGTGTCAGGGAATGAGCTGTATAATTTGCTAAATGGGAAATGGATTTGCTTTGCAAACTTTTACCTGGCCCACAATAAGATGTGTATTTAATTATTGCGGTTGGTAAATGGCAGAACACAGTCCAGAGGGGCAGTCAGTTCGACTCTGTCCTACCAGGTCTTTGTGAATCAGAACTGACTCGACGGCAGAGTCTCTGCCCCCAAAGCCGAGGATCCTGATTGTCTGTGACGGAAAGAACATCTGTTTCGTTTCCTCTCCCTCCCCCACCCAACCCCTGAGGAGACAGGCTTTAGTATCTTCACAAAAGAAGTCCCAAATGGGAGTCATGATTCTATGGGGGTACAGGAAGGACAGGAAGGGAGGGGGGCTAAGGAGGAGGACAGGGAACTGAGCAATGATGGCTGTATCACCCCCCTCAAGGGGGATGAATAACAGAATTGTAGGTGAAGGGGTACACTGGGTGGTGTAAGATGTGATGAATATATATTTGGTTCATGAGGATGGCGGGGTGGAGGAGGGAGGGAATAAAGAGGAGCTGATATTAAAGGGCTCAAGAAGAAAGATACTGTTTTGAAAATGATGATGGCAGCATCTTTACAAGTTTGCTTGATATAAGTCAATTGATGGATTATTATAATATCTGTAAGAACCCCCAGCTGAGCATGTTGCCCAGGTTCACCACCCATGACTCTCTGAAAGGGTGTTGCTGTTAGTTGTCAAATTAATGTCAACTCACAGTAGCCCCACGTGACAGAGGAGAAGTAGGCCATGTGGTTTTCTAGGCTGTGATCTCATGGGAACAGAGCATCAGGTCTCTCTTCCCTGGAGCTGCCGGGTGGGTTCAAACTGCCATCACTTCATCGAACAGCCAAGGGCTTACCCATCGTGTCTCCAAAGCACTTGGCCAAAGCTGTCATCTTTCTGGAAGCATATTGCCACATTTCTCTCCCACAGAAGCTGGTGGGTTTGATCCATCAACCTTTGGGTGAGTAGCCCAGCACTTCCCCACTCCACCCCCAGTGCTCCTTTGCTAAAGATGGGTTGTCCTTGTTAAGTGCTGTCAAGTTGAGTTTAACTTATCGCAATCCTATGTATGGCAGCATAAAATACTGCCTGGTCTTGTACCGTCCTCAGGAGCCTTTCTAGGTCCATTGCTGCAGCCGCTGCTTTAATCCAGCTCATTGAGGGTCTTCCTCATTGTCACTGTCCCTCTACTTTACCAAACATGACGTCCTTTTCCAGGAACTGGCTCCTCCTGGTACTACATCCAAAGTAAACAAGAAGACATGTCCGCATCCTCGCTTCTAAGAAGCATTCTGGCTCTCCACATTCACTCTGGCAGCACACGGTACACCAGAGGCTCCGAACCCATGGCCATCTAGTCAATTCCAGCTCAGGGTGACCCTGTGGGACAGAGTCGAACGCCTCCTCGGGTTTAAATCAACAAATTTAAAGACTGCCGATCTGAACGGAAGCAGTGGAGAGGTTGGTGTGTTTGGGCTACCAACTTTTTAGTAAACAGTCCAGAGCTTAGTCCACTGCACCACCAGGGCTGCTTCAAGATGAAGGCTAAGGCCCTGAGGGAAAAAAGGGGACCCATGAGAGAAAGAACAGCGGAGAGACACTAGTAGACGCCTACCAGGACAAGTCATTTCAGAACCACGCTTCCCTTTCTTCTAAGTGCCTACTGACTGTAAGAAACGGTCGATTTTCTGCGGGTGGGAGAGATCACTTCAGAAAACCTCTTTGTGCAGCGTGCACAAATCAAAGGGCTTTCCTAGAAGACTGGGGAACATTAGGGAGAGTTCTTTGGAAATATGGTGAGGATTCTGAAAGAAAGAAAGTTAGGTGAAATTGAGCCTATTTCTATTTAGCCTGTAAGGAGTAGTGAGTGATCTTAGAAGAACATCCTAATATACCATCTCCTTTGTTTCAAAAATGGTTTCTGAAGCCAAAATGAGGTGCAGAATACAATGATATTTTATTCATTGATGTCAAAATAAAACAAAGTGGAGGCTGATTACTAAAGTGAAGGATTTCGTGACAGTAAAATGATCTTTTTGCTTACTCTCTTAGAAGATTTGAATTCAATGGAAGAGTTACTTTCCATTATTTGTCTAATACCAGGCAGGTTAATTATTTACAACAATGCTCAGGCTAATGTTGCACTGGAACTACAAGCTGCTTCAAAGTCTCTAGGACTAGATTCACCTTGTATAACCTGTGCTTTTCTATGACTACATATAAATGTATTGAATGACCTGGTTTTTGTTTTGTTTTGTTTTAAAACCCACGAGTTGTTTTGTGAGCGACAGCATACCCCGTGTCAACCTGGTGGACTCTCCCACTGCATTTTGGCGTGGTCTATCACTTGAATGACCACGTAAGCTTTCCCATTGTTTGGACACCCGGTGGGCAGAAACACCCAAGCACAGTTGTGAAATCTAGAGGACAGATGGACAAGTGGACTGTCCAAACTCTGCCAAAGTGATTGGCCTCATTTTGCATTCAATGCAGTATTGTAGGAAAGCCCTCCACTTCTCGGAACTTCGTTTTCATTATTGCTAAAAAAAAAAAAAAAAAGAGTCCTGTGTGTGTGTGTGTGTGTCTGTGTCTGTGTGGGAGTGGGGGGTGAGGATCAAATGAAATTATGGGGATTCAAAAAGTTCGTGGAAAAACCAATGAAAAAATACTGGAAACGTCGTGTGAATTTCTGAAGCCCCCCCCCCCCCTATTTGTGAATGTGTGAATTATTAACTATCGTATTGAATACAAATACTTGCAGAGAAGTTGTTTCTTGACTCACTGGGATCCCTTGAGGATATTCCTTATTTCTGCAACTTACCCAGGTTGACCCTGGCTTACAACAGACCTGGTTCATCATGCTATCAACACAGCAATACTGGGATTATGACTCACATAATTCCCCCGGATTTATGCACCTGTAAGTTTTGAGAAATATGCACACATTAATTCTTAATTTTAAATATGTAGAAAGACAAAGAGAGGATACTCAGCTAAGCCAACTGAAAAGGGAGAGATGTTCGAATACAGCAGAGACAAAGTGAAAATAAATGATGCCTTACTATATAATTTTTTAAAGAAACAGATTGTGTTATTTTGCTAGCACCTCCTGTCCTCTTTGAAAAATCACCTAAAATAAGGCTGAGCAGCGCCAACAACTGCTAGGGACTACTCACAACAACAGAACTAATTTTCTTGGTCCTTCAGAGAATTTAATAACACAAAGAAATTCAATAGCCTCCAAAACGTCAAATGAATGACTCCATATGCCGAACAGTCGCCTCTTCTGCTTGTGAAAATTAGACCGTGAATAAGGGAGACTGCAGCTGAATCTCTGCGTTTGAATTGTGGTGCTGGTGAAGAATACTGAAAGTACCGTGAGCTGCCAAAAGAACACGCCAATTTGTCTTGTAAGAAGTACAGCTAGAATGCTCCTTAGAGATGTTCCATATTTTGGAATCATGTATTTTGGACATACTATCAAGAGATCAATTCCTGGAAATTAACATCATGCTTGGCCAAGTAGAGAGTCAGCAAAATAGAGGAAGACCCTCAATGAGATGGACTGACAAAGTGGCTGTAACAGCAGGATCCACTATCGCAGATGAGAGAATGGTGCTGGACCAGCAGTGTTTTGTTCTGTTGAACATGGGGGTGCTTGGAGTCCTAGCTAACTGGAAGGCACCTAACAGCAATAACATCTGTCTAATAGATCAGGTAGCCCCTGTCTAAAGCAAGTGCTATGTATACAAAAACTTTTTCCTTCTTTTTTTTTTTCCTTGCCAGTAGTATGGACAAGCACAGCAGCAGCATATAAATGTTAATGAATATGGGAACGTGCCATAATACATTTTGAGGCACTATGTCAGAGAGGGTGCCTAGACATATGTACTTTTCCCAAAACACTTCAGGTGATTTTTTGAGACCATTTCTTGACCAAAATTAAAGGCTCCCTACATTGAAGAGTATTCACAAGCAGAGATCCTAATATACTCACGTATATAACTATTACATAAGACAAACTATTCCAAGTGCCACAATAGGTATATCGAACCATCCTTGAATGTCACAGCCAGGCTTACTGTACTGTACAGCCTAAGTACAGTGACTAAATGAACAAATTAAATTATAAGTTTACCTGGCAATGTAAAGGCTGATAAGGAGGGGATGAACCATAGCTACAAAAAGGAAGAGATTCTCTCCCCCGAACTCAAACTCTTGGGGTCCTTGAAAAGTTTAGGTCTAGGGAACATTACTCACTCACCGACAATCCAAAGTAAGGAGTACCCAAAACACTAGGGATCGACAAAAGTTGTTCAACTGCAAAGAGCTAAACAATAATACTTAAACCGTGAGTAAAGAGAAAGGTGTAATCCATGGATTCTTTAATTCTGCCTTGGCTAAGACATATAGCGGAAGCCAGATTCAATAAGCCTTCATTAGAATTTTAATTCTGTACACAGAGGTCTGATAAGGCCCTTTGACCCAAATGTTTTGTACTTATACACCAAAAGATGATGTAGTAATAGTTTGTGGTTTTTTGAATTTGTGAAACAACAATAATAATGCTGGATATAATTTTTTAAAAGAACCATAATCCAGTAATATTGGCCAATAACTTTCCTTTTTACATATTCTTTCCACCTTTCAAGGGTGCAGTTCAAGTATACATTGTTTACATGATGTTTACATAGCTATCCTCAAAATGCATCTATAATTTTAGAGTCTACTTTTTGCTTTAATGTTGCATCGTAAATAGCTTTCTATATTATATATTATGTTTGTGTGTGTCATATTCTTCTATTTCTGTAATCTCTCACAATTCTCTAAAGACTCTCCAGTTGTTAAGCATTTTGGTTGCTGATGTTTTAGATATTATTCCTAAGGCAGCTATTGTTTTCTACCCATATTCTTTGGCGTTCCTTCAATTGTTTTCTCAAGATAACTTCTCCGGAATGGAATTACTACTCAGAGAATATGAATAACTTTCTGATTCTTGAGCTATCTTATTATATTGCTTTAAAAAATACTCTAGACTATCACAAAATCCCAATTCACTGCCATCGAGTCAGTGGCAATACTGTGGGACAGAGTCGAACTGACCCTGTGGGCTGTGAGTCTGGAACTCTTTAAAAGAGTAGAAAACCTCTTTTCCTGTGGAGTGGCTGATGTTTCTGAACTGCTGCTCTCGAGGTTAGTTAAAGTGAGTCACCATACATGCGACTCACCAGAAGCTTTGCATTGCCTGCGACATGATACGGGGCCTGTGCTCCAGGCAGAAGGTGATGGAACAGTGAGGTAGGCGACTATGGATTTGGGGTGGGAGTTAACCCTGTGTCTTTTATAGTGTGATGCATGTGAAGATAAAAATAATACTCTTTAAGAGGGACAATACTTACGCTCCGTGATTGGACTATACTATCTATAAAGATGCTTCCTAGCAATTTGGCCTGCGGCACACCCCTACCACGTCCTACGGGCTGCTCCACGGGAGAGAAGGAGGCAGTTTGCTTCCATGAAGATGTACCGTCTCAGAAACCCTAGGGATCAGCTAGTGGCTTAAAAGATCGACCTTTCGGTGGGCATCCACACCTGTAGCCTATTGTCGTTGAGGCGGCGCTGGCTCACAGCGCCTCTGTGGGCAGCAGCACGGAACACCGCCCAGCCCCGTGCCGCCTCACTCACCATGGCTACGATGGCGCCCCTCGTTGCGGACACTGAGTCCACCCATCTTGTCCAACGTCGTCTTCTTTATCGCTGTCCCTCTACTTTACCAAGCAGGCGGTCCATTTCTAGGGACTCCTCCCTCCTGATCACATGCCCCAAGTACTGGAGACAAGTTTTATTATGCTTGCTTCTAGGGAACATTCTGGCTGTACTTCTTCCCAGACAGACGTGTTGGTTCACTTGGCAGTCTATGATACTTTCAGTCTTCTTTGCCAGCACCTTAACTCAAATGATAGCTTGAATCTATCAATCCATAATTCAAACCTGTAGTCAGCACTCTTTTTTTTTTAATTGTATATTATTTTTATTGACACATCTTACAAATTCCAATATATTCATTCACATACAACTCTGTTGTTCAATCCCATTGGGTGGGGTTATACAATCATCAATGCTATCAGCTCCCCTTTCCTTCCACCCCTCTCAGGGAACCATTACTCCTGTCACTATCTCTGAGGGGGTCAACTATCTTTTAGTCAGCACTCTTAAAAGAGTATGTGTATACCATTCTTTCTCAAAGTCGGTAATACTGCCCCCTTTGGGGTGCTGGAACGATCCAGTGGGTGGGGTGGTGGTGCTGCAAAAGCAGATATCTTTATACACACTTTATCCTGGATTATGGCTTGTAGTACAAAAGTTTTTAACTGCCAGGAGGATGCTGAGGAATTTGTTTTCTGAAAAGGAGGTGGTAGGCCAAATAAATTTGGGAACCTATGTTCCATATTGTTTTCACTTAGCCTCATCACCAGGGTTGTGATTGGTACTCAGTCCCTTGGCAACGTAAGGAGTCCCTGAAAGTCCTGGTGGCGTAGTGGTTACGCATTGGGCTGCTAATCGCTGGGTCGGCAGTTTGAAACCACCAGCCACCCCTCAGGAGGAAGATGAGGCTTCCTACTCCTGGGAAGATGTGGCATTGGATTTAAGCTTGGGTAGCATAAAGGTGATTAGGTGCTCTTGAACCCATCCAGAGGTACGTGGGGAGTACGCCCTGGCGAGCTTGTGTCCAAAAGATGGCAGCCATGAAAATCATAGGCAATCACCGTGAGTCTGAATTGGTAACCGGTCCCTGGTTTGTATTTATTTAGGCAAGAGAGTAGTCAGGTTATCTTTTGAACTCTAACTTTTATTCTCTCTATACCCATCCTGCTCCTGGAATACTTTTGATGGATGTATATTAACTCTTCCATTGTCCACACGACCTCCTTTGTGCCATTTTGCTCACATCCAAAGGCGAAGAAGTCCCAAAGCTGACGTTTTAAAGTACCATCTTTGATGGTGGTTATGGTCAGACTTTTCGGCTTGCTCATCATTTGCCAGGTGGGAAGCTGTCCGTGTTCACCAGATTACGCGCAGTCTAAATGACACTGTCGTATTTGAAGTGATGTTTTATTCAATGGGCATTCCTTAGGACTTATTCTGGTGATCATAATAGATTTGCATCAACAGCTGGATGATCTGCTCGACCAGGTGCCAAAAGCAATTGCGAGAACTCTCATTTGCCTTCTGAAAAATTCCTCTCTGGTCACTCAGGCATCTTTTTGATGTGCCGAGGAATGCCTGGAGCAATGCCTTATCGCATAGCTCCTGTGGAGTGAGAACACAAGCACAGCTCAGTCAGGCCCTCCCCTCAAGGTCTAACAGGCTGGAATCCAGGTTTCACAGTCAGGCTGTGTCTCAACTGTGGGCCCAGCCAAGGACCCCTCGGCTTCCAGACTCATCTGGAATGTGGGCTGAATTTGTTTTCTTGCAAGTGTGGGACTGTGCACACCAGTGTTTGGCTGTCAGCTGGAGCCTGCTCTCCGGTCTTAGAAACTGCTGCTATCTCACTTTGATTATACTGAATTAGTATGTGTTGGTGCTGTGGGTTCGATGTGGGACCGCTAACTGCAAGGTGTGTGGTACAAATCTATCAGCCACTCCTTGAGAGATAGATGAGACTAGCTGCTCCCATCGAGATTTGCAGGCTTGGAAACCCTGTAGAGTTGCTATGAGTTGGAATTCATTCGATGGCAGTGGGTGGTTGCTAGGGAGCCTGAACTTGCCATTCTAGTCTTGCTTCAATTACATTAGCTAGTGCCGACCCATAGGGACCTATGCACAACAGAACGAAACCCTGCCCTGTCCTGCACTGTCCGCACAATTGTTCCTTTTATGGAGCCATTGTGGCAGCCACGGTGTCAGTTCATCTCCTTGAGGCTCTTCCTCTTTTTCGCTGTCCCTCTATCAAATGTGAAGTCCCTCGTCAGTGACTGGTCTCTCCCAACAACATGTCCAACCTTTGTAAGAGGAAGCCTCACCATCCTTTAAGTTGATGAAATAGAAGCAGCATATATGAATTACATCTGCTCACCTATTGTGTTCGTCTGGGTACTTTAGAGAAACAAATCCACAGAAACTCATGTATAAGAGAGAGTTTTATATAAAGGTTAAGTGCGCACCAAGAAAACACCCCAACCCAGTGCTGCCCAAGCCTACAAGTCCAACATTAACCCATTAACTCATATGTCCAACACCAGTCCACAAAGTCCTCCTCCATCTCACAGAACAGAGGCAATGATGCTGACTGCAGGAGGAAAGCCGAGTCAGTGAATGTGTAAGCGTCTCAGCGCTGTCAAGGGTCTCCACACGGCTGCTCCAGCACCCAGGGCTGCATCGGGGTAGATCCATGTGGCTTCTCCTTGGGGATGTCTTGTAGGAACTCAGTCTTGCAAGCTGAAGCAGGGAACTGCTAAGGCAGCTGCACCCTGGTGTGACCATCACAAAGCAAGAGACCGGAGAGCTTGAAAGGCGAGGTTCACTGAGCCATTTATCTCTCGCCCCTCAGTTAACCCCACATGTGTTTATTGGCCAGGTTGGCACAATAAACTAACTAACTCACCTATCTTAGCTCTAAACTCTGTTGCCACACCTATCTTTAAGGGAAACTATGAATACAGTGCCGAGCAGAGAGGTTAACTTGGCTTGGAGAGGTTATACTATTAAAAAGAAAAAGAGGATTGGGTAGCAAGGGCAAGTAAAATTGGTGTTCCAGGGTGCTATTGATAGGGGCAAATAAGCTTATTGCTTTGCAAAGTAATAATCAGTTGTGCCAAGTAAAAAGCAACTTTGTGGACAGGGCAATCAACAATAAATCTGTCCTGATCTTTGGTTGTAGATGGCCAGTAACCTGTGTGCCAGGTAGCATTCTATGCCAAACTTGAATGCCAACAGGACGTCTCGGGGCAGCAAACACTTCCAAGACCGTAGCTTGGCCGTGGAAGTAGCCTGGAGAAGATAAAAGATAGCTCGAAACGATGGCGAAAGTACAGAGAGCCCAGTATACCTCCCCACCCGATGGCGGCTGGGGCTGGATGATCGTGGCTGGCTGTTTCCTTGTTACCATCTGCACCCGGGCAGTCGCAAGGTAGGGGGGTTTCTTCATTTATTGATATGGCGTGACTTGTTTATTTCTTCTAAGTCTGCTTCACTTTATTTCTGGACCCATGACTGTGAAAACCTAAGTGTACATATGTATGGGATGTGGTGTGTGTGTGTGCATGTGCATGCATGGGGTGTTTGTGTTTTCTCTGACTGCTTAGAATATAATTACGTCTTATAAGTCTTGGGTGTAAAATGGTAAAGTTTTGTTTTATCTAACTTAAAATAATATAAAAATGTCCCTAGCACAAAGTACTAGGACAAAGGTGTCAGAGACCACATGAGCAGGATAAGTCGCCAACCGTCGCCTTTCACGAGCCGCTCCTGAAGCAGACGTGGCAGTACATTGCTCTGTCATGGATCTTCTCTCTGGAAAGTATTCTGACATTCTCATGAAAGGAGGAAGCGTACCATGGAATTTGCATAAGGAAACTATTTTCTTCCCCCAGTTTTTGAGAATTGCCAGACACTCACTTGAGAAAGTAAATTAGCATATGTTGACATGGCCCCAAGGATAGTAAAGATAATTTCTGTAAAATTATTTCTCTAGAATTTTCTTGTCTAGTGTTTTCTCGTTAAGATTTGACAGTGGGAAAGAGGAGCTAATTGAATGTGTAATTCATAATGTGTAAATTACAAAGCACTATAGACACACTGAGGAATGCTTGTGCCCTGCTGGGTTGCCTGTTGGGATGTTACCCTTAAAGTTAGCAGTTCAAAACCATCAGCTGCTCCGGGAGAGGAAGATGAGGCTTTGTATTTCCATAAATATTTTTGTCTCTGTACATTGTTGCTTGGTTTTGCTCTGTCCTGTTTTTGTGCATGTTGTCTCTGCAGGTCTGTCTGGATAGGACAGGCTGGATGAACAATCTGGAGGAGAAAACAACGGGACTGACAGTTCCGGGGGGACATGGGAGAGGGGGAGGTGGGGGG
>NW_022103968.1:38815348-38827076 GCF_000313985.2 Echinops telfairi
TGGGGGACGGACAACAGAAAGGTGGGTGAAGGGAGACGTCGGACAGGGCAAGATATGACAAAATAAAAATTGTAGACTGTCGAGGGCTTATGAGGGAGGGGGGAGCGGGGAGGGAGGTGAAAGGTGAGGACCTAATGCTGGGGATTTAAGTGGAGAGAAAATGTTTTGAGAATGATGGGGGCAATGAATGTGCAGGTGCGCTTTACACAGTTGATATGTGTATGGATTGTGATGAGAGTTGTATGAACCCCTAGTGAAATGATTTAAAAAAAAAAAGAAAAGAAAAAAGATCAATAAAAAAGGTTCAATAAGAAAAAAATATATATATATTTTTTGTCTCAAAAACCTACAGGAGCTGCGTTCTCCTCTGTCCCATCGGGCCCGATGGGTATGAATTGATTTGATAACTCCGTGGGGGAGTGAGTGAGACACACTGATGACAAGGAAGCATGATGGTGTAGCATGCGGCTCTGAGTTTAGGGATAAGGAAAGAGTGCTAGGTTAATAAAGTGTGCTCATAAGGTTTATAGTGGGTTTGTGATCATACCATATGCAGGTAGCCTTGCCCAGAATTGAGGGCATGATCATCTCAGAAGGGGAAAATAAGAAAGACCCAAATAATCCTTGACAACCTGTTGGGTCATCAGGAACTGAGCCCATATAAACTTAACAATCTAGAGTTTAAAATGCTTCTGTTTCATTTTGCATTTTTGGCTGTGATGGGCTACTAGCCACCAAGGTTGGCCGTTCAAACCTGCCAGCTGTGCCTCGGGAGAAAGATGAAGCTGTCTGCTCCCCTAAAGATTCTAGGTCTGGGATGCTGTGAGTTAGAATTCACTCAGTGACAGTAGGTTGGGTTTGGGATGTTGTTTGGTAGAGGCTAAATTCCAGGTTGGAGAGAAGCCATTGAATGATAACAGCATAAATAGAAAAATTCTCTATCTCATTTTCCCCTCACTTCCCCAAGAACATGGAATGGAATCTATTTAAAAGCATACAATGGCTTTTTGTTCTTTGATGCCTGATAACTGATCCCTTCGGCACCTCATGGTCACCCCGGCTGGTGTGCTTCTTACATGTGGGCTTTGTTGCTTCTGAGCTAGATGGCTGCTTGCTTACCTTCAAGCCTTTAAGATGCCAGATGCTATATCTTTTGATAGCTGGGCACCATCAGCTTTCTTCTCCACATTTGCTTATTCGCCCGCTTTGTCTTCAGAAGTTGTTTCGGGAAGGTGAGCATCATAGAATGCCAATTTAATAGAAGAAAATATTCTTTAATTGAGGGAGCACTTGAGTAGAGACCCAATGTCCATCTGCTACCTTAATATTAAACCTATAAATATAGGCACATAGATCTAATTCCCCATCCTCATATATAAATATATTTGCATGTGTATATGTAAATGCCCTTTGCCTCCCCGCTCTTTCCTCTATTTCCCTTGACTTTCCTCCTGTCCCACTATAATGCTCAGTCCCCACCAGGGTTTCAGCAATTCCTCTTGGTTACATTACCCTTGATCATGCCCTATCAGGCCTCCCACACCCTTATCATCACCAATTTGGATCACTTGTTGTTCCCTTGTCCCTGGGTTTGTTAACACCACTACCTTCCCACCCTCCTCCCATGTCGTCCCAGAACTGTCGATCCCGTTGTTTTCTCCTCCAGATTGTTCATCCAGCCTATCTTATTTAGACAGAGCTGCGGAGATAATAACATGCACAAAAACAAGACAGAGCCAATCCAAGCAACATTATACAACACAACAACAACAACAACAACAAACCAATGACAAAAAACAAAACACAAGAAAGAAAAGCTTGTGGTTTGTTCAAGGATTGTTTGTTGGCCGTTAGGAGTGTTTTCCAGTCCAGTCTGTTGGGGTACCACACCATGGCCCCAAAGTCCACCTTCAGCATTCCCTGGGGACCTCACAGCTCCATTCCCTTGCTGTTCTGTTGCACCCCCTTAGTGTTTTGCCTCAGTGTGGTGGGATCAGATTGGGCACAATTCCCACACTGTGTCTCTGGTGTTGTCCCCTGTAGGGCTATGGGTGAGTGAGGGGCATCATGTCTCATAGTGGGGCAGGCCATGTGGTCCTCTCTGTGGACTGGCTGCTCTAATCGGGAACATCATCCTCAAAGCCTGGTGGGCCAGGATGTGCTCTGCTCTCTCCTCCTCCCCCTTCATCTGCTTCTGTGTACTCCGATCAGATATGTCCTCTCCAGAGCTGCAGATTCACTGCCTTCCTTTGAAATAAATTCTTCTGTGGGGAGGGGCAGGTGTCCATGTAGTAGTTGGGACTGGGGCCAGCCCCCAAGGCCCCTAATACCTCTGTGCTCACCTCCATGATACTATTGCTGAAGACAAATGCGTGCATAAGCAAATGTGGCAAAGAAAGCTGATGGTGCCCAGCGATCAAAAGATATAGCATCTGGGGTCTTAAAGGCTTGAAGGTAAACAAGGGGCCATCTAGCTCAAAAGCAACAAAGCCCACACGGAAGAAGCACACCAGCCTGTGTGGTCACGAGGTGTCGAAGGGATCAGGTATCAGGCATCATCAGAACCAAAAATCTTACCACAGTGAATGAGGGGGGGAGTGCGGAGTGGAGACCCAAAGCCCATTTGTAGGCCACTAGATATTCTCTTACGGAAGTGTCTCAGAGAGGAGACAAGCCAGTCAGGGTGCGATGTAGCAACGATGAAAAATACAACTTCCTCTAATTCCTAAATGCTTCCTCCACCCCCACTATCATGATCCCAATTCTACCTTGCAAGTCTGGTTAGACCAGAGGATGTACACTGGTACAGATAGGAACTGGAAGCACAGGGAATCCAGGACATATGAACCCCTCAGGACCAGTGGTGTGAGTGATGATACTGGGAGGATAGAGGGAGAGTGGGTTGGAAAGGAGGAACCGATTACAAGAATCTACATGTGACCTCCTCCCTGGGGGATGGACAACAGAAAAGTGGGTGAAGGGAGATGTTGGACAGGGCAAGATATGAGAAAATAATACTTTGTGAATTATCAAGGGTTCATGAGGGATTGGGGAGTGGGGAGGGAGGGGAAAATGAGGCCTGATGCCAGGGGCTTAAGTGGAGAGCAAATGTTTTGAGAATGATGAGGTCAGTGAATGTACAAATTTTCTTTATACAATTGATGTATGTATAGCTTGTGATGAGAGTTGCATGAGCCCCTAATAAAATGATTTTTAAAAAAGCATAGGAAGGGACCTAATCTTCATATCTTTGGGATAAATACAATTTTGAAATCTGCATGCTCTCTTTCTACTGGTTTGTTCTTTCAAATAGAACTCTTTATTGCTTTTCTCTGGCAACACACCCTTGGCAGTACATAACAATAATTTGCACTAATAACTTTTATGTGATTGCAGCCTGGTTCAAGGCTTGGTATTTCCCCAGTAATAAAGCTGTAATGCAGGAAAGAAGCAGGAGGTTTCTTTTTATTACCCTAAGGTTACGGAGACTGCATCATGACAAACCTGCATCTTTGTTACAATGGTTATTCACATATTAACGAATGCTCTCTTTTTTTTACACTCATGAATTCATATTATACACACACGGCTTTGAACTTTTTTCTCTCCACTAAATAAATATCTCTTGAAATACCTTCCCATAACATCACATATGGATCTACCTTGTTGAACAATTATTGCTTAGAATGCTACCGTATCACAATTTATTTAACACAATTTTTGATATGTGATTTTTTTTGCATTTTTGCTATTAGAAACAATGCTACCACTATGACCCAGACTACTTTAAAATCGTATGTTCTTGCCTTGTAAGGCCTGACTATGCTGCCTCCCATGCAAAATTTACATGAAGCTTAAAGTTATGCAAACTCTTTTGTAACCCCAAAATTTTATATATTATTTGTTTTGCTTATTATTTATGTACTCCCTCAGTCCTTCAATGTGCATTGGTTACTTTTTCCTAGACAGCTTATTGCCAAACACATTATCTACGTTAAAAATCATATTTCATTGCATCATTGCATGATACTCTGATATTCATAAACTGAGTCCTTGGGTTGGAGCTGATACGTAACAGGAAACGCTTGGTCTCAGGGTCCCAGGAAAACCCTCAAGGGTGAGATCTATTTTTCTCTTTAACTTGTGGGTCCAAGTTAACTTATTGCAATAGCTATCTAAAGTTCTATGGGACTGTGGACCTCGTTAAACAACAGCCAGATTCCTACAAATAATTCCCCGTGTTCACTGAGCACTTATTCTGAACTCATTGGCGGGATTCCAAGCACGCCCACTGATAAAAATCACGAAACATGTAACAGTGTAGACAAGTTGAATAACGTGTGCAAGGTCCTACGGCTAATGAGTGGCCGTGCTCTTACCTGCTGGGTTGTAGGGCCTCATGAATCACCGTCTGTGTTGATTTAGTAGATTAATTTCATGGCCTAGAGAGAAGTCTTAACCAAATGTCAGATGTTGTGAACATCTACCTCTATAGGACCCAGAAGCAACATTTTACAACAGAGCAGAGATAGCAAGTGCATTGGCCCCTTGAGAGAAAATATCTTTGAGAATGCAATTTCATAATGGATGACACTTCAGAGATATTTTGTTTCCACATTCTTATAAACAGAGCCTGAAAAACCATAAAAGGATTGTAGGAGTTATTTGCAAAGACAGTATAATCTAATTTCTTCTGGCTAATGCAGTCATGTTCATGAAACCGCTTATTTTATAGATGCGTAAACAAACCCTGGGGGATTAAGAAGCTTTATCAAGGGCACTCATTACCCAATGTGAGAATCAGAGAGCAGAGCAAACTCTCCTGATGCGTGTAATTGTGCAAATATTCCAATGAACAACCGAAATAATGTCCAGCGTGAGAACCGCCTCTCCTTGTAATAGCGTTCTTCTTCTTTTAGGCCGCGCCTGTATTTCAAAGATGTAAGTGGTGAACCTTTGAAGTTTGGGAAATTCGGTGACACCTTTTATTTTTGAGACCAACTGAGAAATGATAAGATATTCTCCCATATGCCTGTGGTGGTGCAGTGGGTTACACAATGGATGCTAATTGCAAGATCGGCAGTTTGATTCCACCAGTTGCTTTGCAGGAGGAAGGTCAGGCTTTCTACTCCTGGGAAAAGTTACAGTCTTGGAAACCCACAGTCAGGTCCACTCTGTCCCAGAGGGTTGCTCTGAGTTGGAATCAACTCCATGGCAGCGAGTTGGGAGTTTGTATTCCATCAAAGTCACATTAATTTAGAAACACAGATATGGCCACTATCTCTCTCAAGTCTGGTCACCTAAGAACCTCAGGTATTATTGCTGTTTTTGAAAGTTGTCTTATTTGTTGAGGAGCATATACGCAGCAGAACATGTATCAATTCAACAATGCCTATGTGTACACGAAGGTGACATTGGCTGCATTTTACAAGTTGCGCATCTGTTCTCCAAGTCCTTTTCTGAATGTTTCCTCTTTTATTCACAGAAACTCATGACCCGCCCAGGTTTGCTGACTTGTCTTTTGAGTTGCTGCTGTCACATTGGCCCGATATAGCTAGTTCTTAAAAGAGCGCAGTACTCAAAGCAGACGTTTTTCCTAGTTACGTTAAATTATTCTTAGGTTTTAAAAAGACATAAAGGGGATATGTTTGGTCTTAGGGTTTAAGGATTATCTCAAAGCAGTAGGTTTTTTTTTCTCGGGGGGTGGGGGTGGGGGTTGTCCATCCCAGAATCAGCTATTTTATTTTATTTTCACATATTTAAAGTAGAGAGCCAGAAAAAATGAGATAAATCTTCAATGAGGTGACGTATACTCATTAATGACATTAAGTAACACTCAGATAACTACAATGGGCACCCTTTTGTTCTGTCTTAGAAAAACTGACTGATATTGAGTTCACTGCTGACTCATAGCAACCCCCTGTGGGTTTCTGAGACTGTAACTGTTTACAGGGGTAGAAAGCCCAGTCTTTCTTCCTCAGAGCTGATGGTGGGTTTGAACAGCTGACCATGCGGATTGCAGCCAACAAACAAAGCAATGAAGCAAGTTTCAGGGAGTTGGGGGTGGGGGTGTCACAGACTAGCAAGAGACAAACAGCCACACAAATAAATGTTAAGTTTCCTCCAAAAAAACGATTCAGTGAGATAAAAAGAAGAGATTGGCCTATGGTACGAATTAGGGTAGTGGTAGGCAGAAGAATTTGAGAACTGTGTAAATAGTAGAACCGTTGATGACTGTCGTTAAGTGCTGTCAAGTTGGTCATGACTCATAAGGACACTGCGTACACCAGCATGAAACACTGCCTGGTCAGGCGCCCATCCTCACAATTGTTAGGCTGATCGCATTTTTGTAGCCACCGCGGCAATCCATCTCGTGGGATTGCTTTACCAAGCATGATGCCCTTTTCCAGTGACTGGCCTCTCCTGTTGCATGTTCAACGTGCATGAGACGAAGGCTTGCCACCCTCCCTTCTAAGCAGTATTCTGATTATACCTCGTCCAAGACAGACTTGTTTGTTCTTCCGGGGGTCCATGGCACTCTCAAAATCTGTTGCCAGCACCATAATTCAAATGCATCAATTCTTCTTCAGTTTTCCTTATACAAAGCAAATTCTTATTTAAGAGTTCTTCTTTATTCCCTTTTCAAATTGGAGCTGTAAGAAGTTCAAACTCAATTAAGAAGAGGATGTGGAACACGGGAGATCATTACTGATGTCAGATAGATCTTGCCTGAAAGCTGAGAATCATACCCTGCAAAATGTTTTCCTGTGTTTTATCGTCTATGCAGAGGCATTCGACTGTGGATAATAGCAAATGATGGATGGCATTGAGAAAAATGGGAATTCCAGAACCCTTCATGTTGTATAATAGGTAGAACTAGGCAATTGATGCATTTGAATGTGGTGCTGGAGAAGAATATTGAAAGTACCATGAACTGCTAAAAGGACAAACCAATCTGTCTTGGAAGAAGTATGGCCAGAGTGCTCCTGAGAGGCTAGGATGGCATGCTTGGACTCACGTACTTTGAATATACTGTCAGAAGAGACCAGTCCCTGGAGAAGGACCTCTTACTTTTCGCTCAAAAGGGAAGGGCCTCCAATGAGATGGAGTGACACGGTGGCTACAACAATGGGTCCAGGTAGAGGAACAGCTGTAAGGACAGGGTGGCGTTTCGTTCTGTTCTGTGTCGTCGAGTTGCTGTGGGTTGGAACCAACTTGATGCCATCTAACAACACACAATTGATCAGATTAGTGATGCCTAACCAGGTTGATGTTGATCTCTAGGAGACCTTCTGGCTACAGGGCAAATATGCTGCTAATGTAGAGGGTAGCCCTTAAAAATAAAGACTTTTCTGGCTCAAAACTAAGCACAATTTTAACTGTTTTAATAAGGAAGCCATGACCCCACCCACCCACCAAAAAAAATTCATTTTTTCCTGAATCAAAGCTAGTTTAAGGCTGTCGCTGTTGAATCATGCTTTAAAAAAGCTTTGCAACACACTAATTACATTTTAATTTTCCCAATCAAGTCTTGCTTACATTGAATCCAAGTATCTAGTAGAGTGGTAAGGCCGTTGTGTTACCATTCTCTGTTGTTAAATATGACTATCTAACAACTAAGTCCTGATTTAAATCGTTGATCGGAGAAGGATCACGTTTCATATCCTTGGGACTGCGCAACAGACCTCAGTGTGGAGGAGTAAAGCACTGTGGGAAATGCAGAGATGTGCCACTGATATGTACGTTCAGCTGCAGGGTCCAGGAGAGCCTGCTGCTTCAATCTGTGTCCTTCAGGCTTCTGCTCCATTGTAGACGGTTGCCTCTCCAAAGAGCACTACTTGCTGGGGGCAGGAGGTTAGGGGTTTGGGAGGCATAGTCAATGAGTGACTGAGGTAGAAGCCTAAAGCCCCAGTCATTTCATTTCAGGTTGACTGCAGTTTTGTTGGGCTTTCATCATTGTTCGACCTTGGCCTCTGCTCCTTCCTGATTGGTTTCTCAACCTTCCACGGGATAATCCTGATCATCTCGCTGCACACTAAGCTCCATATGGACCACCCATGGTCTCTAAACAAACAAACAACAAACAAAATCCTAAACACGCTGCCATCAAGTCAATTCTGATTCACAGTGACGGGATAGGATGCGGTAGAACTTCCCTAGTGGTTTCCGAAGCCGTGAATCTTCACAGGGACAGCAAGCCTCCTCTTTCTCCTGCTGAGAAGCTGGAGGGCTCACACCATCGACCTTGTGGCTAGTAGCCCAGTGGTCTAGGATTTATTCTTTTATGTACACCCCGCATCATCATCTATTTATTACTTTGGACAGACTCTGGAGTTGGGTGGCTCATGGATAACTCTTCATTGTCAAGTTAAAAAAATATTGTGTACTAGGTTAAGGTTTACCGAGTAGATCATCAGTTTACATTCAATAATGTGTACATAGTTTATGCTAACTCATTGACTGAAATCTCCTCTGTGCTATCACTTTTTTCACTTCCTCCTTATGCTTCCTGTTTCCTTCCTTCCTTCTTTCCGAAGCCCTTGAACATTGTCCTGGGGTAAATGCTGCCCTTTTGTTTTTAAAGGGTTTATTTTTCTACTACGGGGGTGAGTTCAGTTCCAAGCCTGAAGGGTAATAGCCATAGTCCTGGGGGTCCCACTTGTCTCCATTTTACCTGAAATCCTCATCTCTTTTCTGATTTTGAGTTCTGGTCTGCGTCTTCTCCCACTCTATCGAGAACCTTCTATGCGATCCCTTTCAGAACGGTTGGTGCTAGTGGCCATGCACTACCTTGTTCTTCAGTGAAGGGTCATAGAGTTGGTAGTTATATGATCCATTAGTCCACGTGGTCTCATTGTTCCCATATGTCTTTGACTTGCACCACTCCACAGAGAAAGACCAATGGTTGCACCTTAGACAACTGCTCAGGACCATTTTTAGGCCCCAGTTGCTATTCACTCGAAACCCACTGCCATCAAGTCAATTCTGATTCACTGAAACCCCTTAGGGCAGGGTAGAACTGCCCCCGAGAGTTTCTGAGACTGTAGCTTCATATAGGAGTAGAGAACTTTCTTTCTCCCTTGGAGTTGGCTAGTGGTTTCGAACTGTTGGGTCTCGTGGTTAGCATCCTAACTCATAACCACTATGCCACCAGGTCTCCTTCTGTTAACTCAGAGGAATGTAAAACATTGTCTTTGTGAACTACATTATGCTAATAGAACTTGTTGTTCCCTGAGACCCAGCGTCCTGGTTCTACAGATGCAGCATTCATTGACAAATTTTAATTTATATAACAATCGATTAGAAGTTACAGGTGTTGCAGATAAACACGATTCCATACTTTTGACCTTTTATCTTTTCCTTAAGTCATTTCCTATAGCAATAATCTTCACATCTACTTGGCTTCAGCAGCCCCATTGATGGTGGAACACTTGTTCTTCGTATCCTCTAGAACAGCAGTTTTCAACCTGTAGGTCCCGACCCCTTTGGGGGTCAAATGACCCTTTCACAGGGATCGCCTAAGGCCATCGGAAAACACATATTTCTGATGGTTTTAGGAACAGAGACACCGCTCCTCTATCTGTCTCCAGGTAGGTCCGCCCACATGCAGATACACCCACATACAAGTACCCAGCATGAAAACTGTTACCCATGCTACACCATGCTTCAAGATGAAATTTCATTTATTTGTAATTAGAAATAAATATTTCACAATATATAATTAACATGTTGCTTTGTGCTTAATCACTATGCTTTAATTATGTTCAATTTATAACAGTGAAAATACATTCTGCATGTACACTGGCAGATAGGAACTGAAAATACAGGGAATCCAGGGCAGATGAGCCCTACGGGACAGTGGTGTGAGTGGCGATACAGGGAGGGTAGAGGGAGAGTGGGTAGGAAAGAGGGAACTGATTAAAAGGAACTATATGTGACCTCTTCCCTGGGGGACAGACAACCGAAAAGTGGGTGAAGGGAGACGTCAGACAGGGCAAGATATGACAAAATAACAATTTATAAACTATCAAGGGCTCATAAGGGAGGGGGGAGTGGGGAGGGAGGGGAAAATGAGGACCTAATGCCGGGGGTTTAAGTGGAGAGAAAATGTTTTGAGAATGATGAGGGCAATGAATGTACAAATGCGCTTTACACAATTGATGTGTGTATGGATTGTGATAAGAGTTGTATGAGCCCCCAATAAAATGATTTAAAAAATACGTCCTGCATATCAGATATTTACATGACGATTCATAACAGTAGCAAAATCACAGCTATGAAGTAGTAAGGAGGATAATTTCATGGTTGGGGGGTCACCACAACATAAGGCCTTGTTTGAAAGGAAAGTTGAGAACCACTGCTCTAGAATAACTCAGTAACTGATCTCTCACTCATTGTGGAGCTGTTGGTTAAGCAGAGGACTACTAACCTCAGGGCCAGCAGTTCAAACCCACCAGCCACTTCACAGGAGAAAGATGGACTATCTGCTTCCTGAATATTTACAGCCTTGCTCAGATGGCAGTGGGTTTGGTGCGTGGTCCAATCACAGGCTCCTGGAAACTGAAGCAGCTGATTAAACCAAAGTTGTAAGTTCTGACTAAAATCCACATTATGCCTAAAACGCGTGCATTGTGTTTTTCAGATGCATTTCCATTTTTTTCGTTGAGTTCCAGACGTACTTTGCTCAGGATTATGCACAAACGGCATGGATTCATTCCATCATAGACTGTGTGACCATGCTCTGTGGTGAGTATCACGTTCTGAATTACTGGCTAGCCTTGAAGTGTACGTGACAATGACTTTCCTCTATCCTGGATTGTCAGTTTTTCTAAGTAGAAAACTATGTGGACAATTGGCTGAGATTATGTCCAGCCTGCCTGCAGCCACACCCAAGCTGAGTGGCTCATGGAATTCTGTCACAGTCTTGGCTGATGTCAGATAGGCCAGGTGGTTAGTAGCTGCAGTGGACGCATACTGCTTGGGGCTGCCATTCAGAGAAATAATTGCTGGGCATTATCGGACTCATTCCGATTTTGTAAGTTTACCAAACAGTCTTAAGTTCTGCTTCAGTATCCAATCATGCAATCGTAAGTCCTTTCTCTTCAACGATTGGCTTTTCTACTATAGGAGTGTGTTCAGTTCCAGATCGGAAGGGGAAGGGCCATAGTTTTGAGGGTCCCACCGGCCTCTATTTTACCACAATGTCTAAATCATTTCTCAAGATTTGGTTTCATTGTTTCTTTTCTAGAGGGGTCAACATTTTAGGAGATAGTCTCAAAATTCATGGCATCTTTCGTTCCGTGTGCATAGTGGAGAGCGATAGACCTTCAATTTCAAACCAAGGTTATTAAATAGCTCTGAGTTTCTGAGAATGGATCAAATTTAAATGATTTCCTTTCAGCCTATACCCATCTTTCCTCCTCACGGAAATGAATCCCAAGCATTTGAGGAAACACTGAGCTCTCCGGGCCATGTCTTGGTGGTAAAGGGGGATAACTATACTAATGGAGTAGCTCAGAGATAACAGCTTCTGATTCCATTTTGTGTCCTGACTCCTATTTATTTTTGGGAAAAGATGCATGTATTTTTAAAAATTATTTTATTGAGGGCTCGTGCAATTCTTATCACAGTCTATACATATATCCATTGAGTCAAGCACATATGTACATTTGTTGCCCTCATCAATCTCAAAACATTTGCCCTCTACTTTAGCCCTTAATATCATTTG
>NW_022103968.1:38828212-38837177 GCF_000313985.2 Echinops telfairi
GATAGTTTATAAATTGGTATTTTGTCATATCTTGCCCTGTCCGACGTCTCCCTTCACCCACTTTTCGGTTGTCTGTCCCCCATGGAGGAGGTCACATATAGTTCCTTGTAATCGGTTCCCTCTTTCCTACCCACTCTCCCTCTACCCTCCCTTCCCCATCCATCACCTCTGTCATCAGCCTGGGGGACTCAATGAGCAAGAGTCATGGGGGGAATGCGCATGCACTCTGTATCAGATAGCTTCATGTCCTTGGGCATGTCATATCCTTCTGAGTCTCAAGTTCTCCTTGCGTTTGATTTATATTTTACAAGCCTTGCTGTAAACACCATTCTGATGTGTTACTAAGCCACCAGTAGGGTGAAGCTGACCAAAATGTCTCTCTGGGTGGGAAGCATTTTCCTAGATTTTTTTTTTAGGCTTAGAATTCCCACCCACAGGGTGTCCTGAAGTCAGAAAGACGTGCTAGATTGTGGAATTTACCGATGGTCTCTCTCCTGGTGTTTCCATACATGACATCGCTGGTCTCACACTGTTGCCCATCTCTGTTCCCCACCAATGAAATGCCACCATTATTTCTTATCATGTACAATGAATACAGGACAAAGCATATAAGGCACATCCCTATGCAAGTGACATGTAAATTAAGAATTGGTCCACCGGTGAAAAACTTCCCATAGTTCAGAGTTATGATTATAGTATGAAAAGTGAAATAAGCACTGGGATGCAAGTCAGGGGACTTGAGTGCTACTTGCAGCTCTGCTGCTTCTCTCTGTGTAACCGTGAACAAGCCACCTCCTCTTCATTCTCTGAGCTGCTGTTTCCAAATCTGTAGAGTGAATGGGGTGAATGTAGGCCTTCGGCTGCTTGTTTGCGCCTCTGCCAATGCCACACCACAGCCTTTTCCCAATGCCTGCAAGACCTTTCTGTTAAACTGCTTTCTTATTGTTTTTTGAAGCTCCACTCGGGAGTGTTGTCAGTAACCATTTATCCTGTCAAGTGGGAATCATGCTGGGTGGCTTGCTTGCATCTACTGGCCTCATCCTGGGCTCATTTGCCACCAGCCTGAAGCACCTCTACCTCACTCTGGGAGTTCTTACAGGTAAGAGTCCCTTGTGCCACTTGTCTCACTCCATCTTACTCAGATGTTGCCAAGTACATCAACAGAACTGTAATTCATAAAGTATTCACTTTGCTAGATGTAAAGTTTAGCTAACCCAACTTATGCTTACCTACTTAACACAGCAACAAAAGAGCTAGAAATGATGTTGATTGCACCAAGCTAACGACAATGCACCCCTCCTTCCATCCAGTCATATGATCCCAAGAACAGCTGGCTCTCCCATTGGCAGCAGTGTGTGGCTGAGATTCTACACTCAGAAAACATAAGATAGTCAGGGTGGCAGATTCTTAGCCACAATCATTCTCCTAATATCTTTGCTAAGACATTAAAATATTACCTGCAATCAGTCTGTGTTGCCCGTTTTATAGTGACTACTATTGTCTGATAAATGAAGCCTTTCTACTTTAAAAAAGAGAGCCCCTGATTGCGAATACTTTCATATCATATGTTCTCTCAATGATCTGGAAGTATCACATTAACGAATCATAATGAGAAGCAATAGATATGCATTCCATAAGTCACACGTCAGGGGACTGCATAAGTTCAAGGTGGGGTTAGTGGGTGGACCTGGAGTACAGGATGGCCCCAACTCTCAGAACGTTGAGAGTAACGTGAACACCTGTCCAGGCCCAGTACCATAGGGATACATGAATCCAGCTACTAAAGAATGAGTCTCCAAGTGAATCTGAAACTCTAGTTCTGCGAACTATTTATGTACCCATCTACCCCTAGAAATCCAAAGGACCCAGCTGCCAGGCTAATGGCTCTTCCCGGGATTGACCTCCTTTTAGCACGAAGTCCCATGTCCAGGAAAGCTCCTCATCCGTGCATGTTGGATGGTCGGCCACAGTACACCACAGCTGGGAACAGAAGCTGAAGTCTCTTTTTCATTCCCTAGCATCTAGATCACATCAAAATCATGCTTAAACCCTTTAGCCTTTCTTGACTTAAAGAACAACCCATTGCCATCAAGTCAATTCCAATCTATAGTAATGCTGTAGGACCAAGGAGAAGCATTCCCTAGGGTTTTTGAGGTGGTAAATTCTCACAGGAGCAGAGACAGTCTTGTCCTTCTTCAGCGGAGTGGCTGGTGGATTCAAACGAGGTTAGCAGCCAAGTGAAGCCCGCGGCCACCACTCAGGACTCCTAAAATAGACCCTTACATGGAAGCTAAAATGGGGCATATATTCAGGCTGCTTTTTCTTTTTTGTTGTTTTTATAATCTTTTTATTAGGGGCTCATACAACTCTTCACAATCCGTACATACATCGTTTGTGTCCAGCACATTAGTACATATGTTGCCATCATCATTCTCACAACACCTGTTTTCTACTTGAGCCCTTGGTGCCAGCTCCTCATTTTCCCCTCTCCCTCCCCACTCCCCCCTCCCTCTGAGCCCTTGATAGTTTATAAATTATTGTTATTTTATCATATCTTACACCATCCGACGTCTCCCTCACCCACTCCTCCGCTGTCCATCCCCCAGGGAGGAGGTTATATGTAGACCTTGTCATCTGTTCCCCCTTTCTCCCTCACCTTCCCTCCACCCTCCCGATATCGCCACTCTCTTCACTGGTCCTGAGGGGTTTATCTGTCCTGAGTTCACTGTATTTTCAGTTCCTATCTGTGCCAGTGTCCATCCTCCAGTCCAGCCGGATATGTGAGGTAGAATTGGGATCAAGATAGTGGGGGGCAGGAAGCATTTAAGAACTAGAGGAAAATAGTATATATCATTGTTGCTACACTGCACTCTGATTGGCTCATCTCCTCCCCACAGCCCTTCTGCAAGGGGATGTCCAACTTCCCCCAGTGGACCCTGGGTCCCCATTCTGCACTCCCCCTCATTCACAATGCTATGATTTTTTTTTTTTTTTGTCTTTGATGCCTGATACCTGATCCCTGATCCCTTCGACACCTTGTCATCTTACAGGCTGATGTGCTTCTTCCATGTGGGCTTTGTTGTTTCTCAGTTAGATGGCCCCTTGTTTATCTTCCAGCCTGTGGGACCCCAGATTCTATATATTTTGACAGCTGGGCACCATCACCTTTCTTCACCGCATTTGCTTATGCAACCGCTTTGTCTTCAGCGTTCATGTAGTCTGGAGTGCTTCTTCCATATTGGCTTTGTTGTTTCTTAGCTAGATGGCCGCCTGTTTGTCTTCAAGCCTATAAACCCCCGGATGCTATATCATTTGATAGCCAGGTACCATCAGCATTCTTCACCACTTTTGCTTATGTACCCGCTTTATCTTCAGCGATCGTGTCGGGAAGGTGATCATCATGGAACGCCAGTTTAATAGAACAAAGTATTCTTGCATTGAGGGAGCACTTGAGTGGAGGCCCAATGTCCATCTGCTACCTTAATACTAAACCTGTAAATATATGCACATAAATCTATTTCTCCATCCTCATATATAAATATATTTACACATGTACATGCCTTTATTTAGACCTCTATAAATGCCCTTTGCCTGCTAGCTTGGTATTTCTTTCTAAGAAGAAAATCACATAGGCTATATTTTCCACAATGTGGATGAGAGGTCACAGGTTACTTCTGTTCACTTGACGTAGAACAGCTTGAAAAGGGTTAACAGAAGGTCAGATTCCCTTTAATCCAATAAAATAGAATTGCCTGTGTGTATATAGATCTTAGTTGTCCATGATATACTTACGGAGCTCTCTTTATCTCCAGGTCTTGGATTTGCACTTTGCTACTCCCCAGCAATCGCCATGGTTGGCAAATATTTCAGCAGACGGAAAGCCCTTGCTTACGGGATCGCCATGTCAGGAAGTGGCATTGGTACCTTCATCCTGGCCCCGGTGGTTCAGCTTCTTATTGAACAGTTTTCCTGGCGGGGAGCATTACTCATTCTTGGGGGCTTCGTTTTGAATCTCTGTGTTTGTGGAGCCTTGATGCGACCCATTACTCTGAAAGAGGACCCTACCACTCCAAAGCCAAACCATGTCTGTAGAACTCAGAAACAAGACTTCCGGTGGGCATCTCCCTGTCCACCTTTGACCAAAGAATGGCTGCAGACCTGCCTTTGTTGCTCTTTGCAGCAGGAATACAGTTTTTTACTGATGTCAGACTTTGTCGTGCTAGCCATCTCTGTTCTGTTTATGGCTTACGGCTGCAGCCCTCTGTTTGTCTACTTGGTGCCTTATGCTTTGAGTGTTGGAGTGAGTCACCAGCAAGCTGCCTTTCTGATGTCCATCCTGGGGGTGATTGATATTATCGGCAATATCACCTTTGGATGGCTAACAGACAGAAGGTAATCCCGTGAATCTACAACTAATTTCTCTACTAGGAGATTGGAGCCTGGAGGGGCTCTTCACCCCCTTTGCTCGGTAGAATACCTAATTATTGTACCCAGTAGAATCCATGGTCTGACTGTTTATGAGCCTTAAATATTAAAAAGAAAGAAAGAAAAGAAAGATATTTCCTTTGCTCACTTTTCTGGATCAGGGGCTGATTTTTTTTTCTGTAAAGGGACAGGTAATAAATATTTTTGGCTTTGTGAGCCATATGCTTACTGCCATTACTCTCCAGTTCTGCCATGGTAGTGAGACAGGAGCCATAAATAATATGTAAACAAGAGTGCTTGTCCCAAGACTTCACTTTGTAACATTGCAATTTAAGTTTCATGTGTCACAAAATAGTCCTCTTTTGACTTTTTCAACCACTTAAAACTACTGGAACTATTCTTCTCTCACAAGTCATTTTAAAAATGTGGTAGGCTAGAGTTTGACCCCCATTCTAGCTGGTTTCAGTTGTGGTCTGCCTAAATCGGACAAGGTGGGGGGTGGTATGTTATTCAATTGGAGACCTGAGAATAACTACCAATTTGAATGACAGGTTAACTCCATGCCAAGTGAAATCAATGCCAGATAAGACAAATGCAGGAAGGATGTTGTGTGTGAGCTTTTTGTGACCAGAGCAGTCAGCTGGTCATGGGGAGAGGAACAGAATCTGTTTAGGCAGGTGCAGTAAATACACATGAGCTGTACCTTCTTATTTATGTTTGATGATGCAAATGGAAAATATTTTCATGACAAATATTGGCTTGGAAGCCAAAGGTATAAGAAATCTACTTAGTTTCTTCAGCAGATGTTCCTCTATTTGGAGAAAAGAGGGCAAATTATTCATCTTTTCCTAAATGGCGACTCTTCGCTATCGAGTTATAACCTATCTTCATTATGGTCTTTCCCATTTGATGTCCTAGCTAACTAATCAGGAGTCACCTGCCACTTTCCAGGGTTAGGAATATAACCGTTAGGGCTAGTGCCACCTTCTTCATGTACAAGGAAGGAAGGGAAGGGCTATTTGACGATCAAATAACTCAGTAGGACGCAGTTTGGCAAAGATATGAAAGTTGGAGACCTTCGGGGCTTAGTTCTTAAGTTGGCTCTGCCCTTTACCAGCTTTATGGCCTAGAAAAAGTCCGCTACCTACTTCCTCTGAGCCTCAAGTGTCAGATGTAAATCGGGGCAATGTATTATATGCCTGTTGATCTCATAGCATTTTCGCAGGCTTAGATGAATCTTTGTGTCCAAAAGACTCCTCAGGCATAAAGTGCTCTCCAAAAGTAAATGGTAGGGGGTGACATTAGGTAGTCATTGAAAATTAGTATCACAGATGAGTTAGAAGTAACCTCAATTAGGGAGATCTTCAAAGTAAGACTTAGTCCCAGAACAAATCTTAATTATGTATGGAGACTTACTTTAATGTCTTCAGACCAGCATATCTTTTTAAAACATTTGACTTATTGAACATCAATGAGGAGCCATGATAGTATAGTGGTTAGGCATTGGGCTGCAATCCGTATGGTCAGCCGTTCAAAACCACCAGCAGCTCCTGGGGAGAAAGACAGGAATTTCTACTCCCATAGACAGTTACAGTCTTGGAAACCCACAGGGGTGGGGTGGGGTGTGCACTGCACGTCGGCATCTACTAGATGGCAATGAGTTTGATTTTGTTGTTGTTGTTTTATGATGTATCACAT
Organism: Echinops telfairi; assembly: GCF_000313985.2. NCBI lineage: Eukaryota > Metazoa > Chordata > Mammalia > Afrosoricida > Tenrecidae > Echinops > Echinops telfairi. Next base: position 38,834,336 of record NW_022103968.1, read on the forward strand.
ATCAGTGGGCCATATATCTGAAAGTACCTTATGTGATAGACGGCCAGAAAATACGAGTCTTCTAACACTCATAATTATCCTTAGAGAATCCTGATGAGATGAATAACCTCCGGTTTTACAACTGGAACTGAGGACAGCGTTAGGCAGTCAGGTGTTAGAAATGGATTCAAACTGACACCTTTCTGATCTTAGAGCAGATTTTCTTTCTACTGTACCAGACATTTGGGGGGAAGGGGAAATGAATTTGCATTTACATATGCCAATGGCAAGATAAAAGACGCCTTAGATAACACAGTGGAACAGCTCTCTCTCTGTATAACTATGATGCTTACTGCGCTCGGCCAGGGTACAGAATCGGTGCTTACCATAACATGCTTGTTTTCTTGGTTCACAGGTGTCTGAAGAGCTACCAGTGTGTCTGCTATCTCTTTGCCGTGGGCCTGGATGGGCTCTGCTATCTCTGCCTCCCAATGCTTCAAAGTCTCCCGTTGCTTGTGCCTTTCTCTTGTACCTTTGGTTACTTTGACGGTGCCTACGTGACCTTGATCCCAGTAGTGACTGCAGAAATAGTGGGGACCCCCTCTTTGTCATCAGCACTGGGCGTGGTTTACTTTCTTCATGCTGTGCCGTATTTGCTGAGCCCACCCATTGCAGGTCAGTTTCCAGAGGGAACCCCCCAAACCCGCACTTCTTCCCTTTCTTCTCTGATGTGAAAAAAAAAAAACGAATCCCACGCAATTACACAAGGACAATGAAAAGAGTTGGGGAAAAGTGTGAAAGCAAAATGGGGTGCAAGATCCATCCCCAAACCATCATGTTTTCGCCTCCATCCTCATTTCATAACCTAAGTCATATAAGTAAAGTTTCTTCCAACTTCAGCCTACCTAGAAAGAGTAAGTGCCAAAGTAGAGTCCAGATGTTGTCCCACACAATTGATAGAGACAATGAATGAGAACAGCTGTTCGGACTTACCAATAGGGAAGGCGCCTTCAGAGGAAATCTGGCAGTACAGGATCCCAGCAGGAGACGGTGACTGGGAGGCTGGCGAGATGAGTGTGACTGCGATGGCGGGTCTTGAAGGCCAGGCAAAGCATCAGGGCTCTTTGTTTTTAAGAGACTCTGATAGTGTCAACATTTTTGTGCAAAGGGGGGATCAGATGTAGCGTGTATTTCAGAAAATGTGATCTAGCGGTCAACGTTGTCACTTAGGGGAGAGCTGGTTAGGATTCCATTCAGGGGGTTCAGAAGAGGACTGATAAAGGCTTGAACTCCGGCTATGGCCACAGAATTGTAAATGTGCTCTGGAGCCAAGGAGGAAGTTTTAGGAAAGAAAACTCAACTGGATTTAGCATAGGGAGGTGAAGCAGCAAAAGGAGGCGGAGGTGTCCTAGAGAAGAATGGCATGGTTGGAGGGAATTTTCAAGTTGCAGAGGTGGCTTTGCAAGAAAAATAAGTTCTAGACTCTGTGTAGCTCTCTGAAATACACATATGCCAGTGTTCAACCGGGCAGTTTCAAGGTGGAATCGGAGCTTTAGAGGAAAGCCGGGCTTGGCTACACAGACGTGGGTGGGAGCCCTCAAATAAAGCCCCTGGAGTGCTTTATGGAGAGTAAAATGCTATAAGCCGTTAGGGCCTAATTAGACAAGCAATACACAAATAATATTTCATGAAATAAATATTAACCTAGTAAATATTGAATGCATAGAATAAGGAATTCAAAAAATATTTATTGTTTGTATAGACCCTTCCTCGTGGTTGGCACCAGAGTTCAGTAACATATCAGAACCTGCTTCCTTTGTGTACGTGGTCTATACATTACTGTCTGTCAGCGGGAGAGCCTCAGAATCCTATGGAACACTTGTGAAAATGCAGATTACTTGACCCGCCCATGTATGACTTGACTCTTTGGAATCAAGACCAAGAATCTACCTTCTCAATCATCTTTCTTAGGAGAGTTATGTCTACGAAACCAATTGCTGTCGGTTTGCTTCTGATTCATATCAACCCCATAGAACAAAGCAAAACTGTACCTTAAGACTGCTCTATGGACCAAGACTGCCAGAGCTTTCTCCTGTGGAACAGCTGGTGGATTCGAACCTTTGGGCTAACAGCTGAGTGCTTCACCACTGCACCACTAGGGCTTATCGTGCACACTAAAGGTTGAAGATAATAGGTTCAGGTAATTATCTGCCTAAAGCATATCTACAAAAGTGAAAGATGGCTCTGAACATAAGCAAAAGAAACATGAGCCAGATATCCATGTCTATGGATTGCAAGACTTACCATCATTAAGGTGCCACTACTTCCAAAGCAATCTACAGATGTACTACGATTCCTATTTATATTCGAACAGCTATTATTTTGTGGAAGTGGAAAAGCCAGTCCTCAAATTTATATGGCACTTCAAGAGTCCCTGACTAATCAAGTCAGTTTTGAAAAAGAAGAACCAAGTTGAAGGAAGGATTCACACTTCTTAATTTCAAAACTACCATCATCAAAACAGTGTGTGACTGTTATAAGTATAGGGTATAATAAAGGGATATAGATAATATAGAGTAGCTTATAGGTATAAGTATAGGGTATAATACAGCGATAAGGAATGGGCCATTGTGTTAGTCTGGGTAGTCTAGAGAAACAAATTCACGGGCAAAGAGCTTTTATACAAGAGCAATTGAATATTGCGAAAACATCCCAACCCAGTCCAGCCCAAGCCCATAAGTCCTATATTAGTCCATATGTTTGATATCATTCTATATAGTCCTCTTCAGACTCCCGAAATACAGGCAATGACACTGAATGCAGGAAGATCGTAGGCTAGCGGGTCTCCATGTGACTTCTCCAG
>NW_022103968.1:38837311-38858178 GCF_000313985.2 Echinops telfairi
GAAATACAGGAGTTCCCAGAATTCTCAGGAGAAGGCCATGCCCACACAGAGGCCTCATTTGTTGTATCTTTATTGTCAGATCAGACTCCATCCCCTCACTCGTAATCTTCTCAAGTCCCAAACTGATGCCAGGTTATGTAACTACCACAGCCATACAAAACATGAGCAACAAAAGGAAGTTGGGCATCAAAATGAAAAGCTTTTGTTCATTGAAAGACATTCAGGAAAGTAAAAGAGAACTGACCGAGGGGATTTATGGGAGAAAATATTTGCAAATTGTATGTGTTAAGGGTTTGGCATACAGAATAGATAAATAACTCAATTTAACAATAAAAAATGAGAAATATTTTTAAATGGGCACAAGACTTGAGTAAGATTGTATGTCTACAAAGAAGACATACAACGGACTAATAAGGACATAAAAATTCTCAAGAACAAGTCCCTTGAATTGTAAACAGGGATTCAAACATATATGAAACCAATGATCATGGCAGTACTGGGTCACAACAGACAAATGGTGGAAACAGTCCAAGAGATGAATGGGTCAATGCCCACCAATAGATAAATGGATAAACAACATGTGGTGTATGCTTACCCAGAAGATTACTGGCCATAAGAAAGGGTGAAATTCTGACCCATGCTGTAATATGGGTGAACCTTGAAAACATGGTGCTAAGTGAAATAAACTCAATACAAAAGGACAACTATTTCATGATCTCACTTATATGAAATATCTAGAGTAAGCAAATAGAGACAGGAGGTAGATGAGAGGTTACTAGTTGCTGGAGGGAAGGGAGAGTGGGAGGTATGCTTCATGAGCATAGTGTTTGTTTGAGGGGATGAAGAATCTTTGGAAATAGTGGTGATGGTTACACAACATTGTGAACGTAATTAATGCCACTGAAATGTACATATGGAAATAATTAAAATGGTACATTTCATTTATGCTTTGCCACGACAGAGCAAAACCCCCAAAGGAGTACAGATAGAGTGGAGGGTAGAGAGGGCGGATCAAACATTTGCCGGGAAGGAGGGGACTTTTTTGAAGAAGGCAGGGTTTCTGATACAATCTGCTCTAGTGCGGAGAGGAAGCCACCTTCGTTTGGGCTATTTCTCAACCTCAGCAGGTGCTAAGGGAGCAGACTGGAGGAAACTGGCTGCTTCATTGATGCCTCGGGAAATTCCTGGTCAGTTTAAACTCTCGATTTAGGACGATAGGATTAGTACTTCGTTTTTAAAACTTCCTCCCTAGATGCTCTGCGCTCTCTTCTCCCTCCGAGGTCAATGTTAGTGTTCACTAGCCTTGATGAGCGGTGTACAACTCAGAAGCCTGAAGTGACCTTGCCTGTCTCAGCTCAGACTTTCAATCTATGGCCTTCATTTGGCAAAGTCAGTCCCATAGTAACTAAAATATTCCAGAGTCATTTGAAATGCAAGAAACTTTCTGGGGCTTCTAATAATTGCTACATGATGTTAGAAGGCAGGGTGGGATATCCATGGCAGAGAAGTAAAGTTTGGAGAAACTTCAAAACAATATTTTGATAGTCACAAAATAATTACCTACCAACGTCTTCTTTTATTCCACGGGCTTTCTAATGACTAAGGCCCATAGTTTGTATAGTGTATAACCTGATTACTCAACATTGAGAGAGTAGCTATTGAGATGAAATTGTTGCAATGATAAAGAAAAAGAAATTGACGGTTCTAGAGATGCGCCTTCTGAAGTTTGCACCGGAGCTTCCACGATGTCCTGAAAGTCCCAGTTTTCACCCTGCCTGGTGTACAATGATTGGCTTCCATCAGAAATTTGGATTCAGCTTGGAAACATTTCATGTTACTCCAACGGGACAGAGTATGGGTGTTGGGGATACCACAGGAATTTTAAAAATTATCTTCTCTTAACGCAACAGAAATCATTCCATATTCAATCATTCGAATGATGCTATTTTTATCTTTTCTCCTAGATTTCAGGGAATTAAAAATAATAACAACTAATATTTACTGTGCAGGTAGCAAGTATGTGACCTACTTCCAACCACTTTGCAATCCATTTGCTTCACATGGTTCCCTACAAAATAGAATGTTTGGGTTTTTATTTTTTTCCTGCTATTGCATAATATTATTAGTGATCTGCTTTTGGTATCAAAATTATGATGGCGGTACTAACAATCAATTGTTTCCATCTTTACGAATTATTAGATCTGGCAAGGGGTAAATGGTTGAATTGTCAACGCAACAATATCATTTTGCTATTTTTGGTTTTCACAGGATGGCTGGTGGACACAACTGGCAGCTACACCGCAGCCTTTCTTGTCTGTGGATTCTCCATGATATTTAGTTCTGTGTTGCTTGGTCTTGCAAGACTTGTAAAGAAGATGAAAAAAACCGAGCTGCGGTTTCTTGCCCAAGAATCAGACCCCAAGGTGCAGCTATGGACCAATGGGTCTGTGGCTTATTCTGTAGCAAGAGAACTAGATCAGAAGGATGGAGAATCTGTGGCCACAGCCATGCCTGGTTATAACCCCACATGACCAATGGCCTTTGGACTGGGAAATCCTCAGAGCTGAGAGAGGTGGGGCCACTGGATTGCAGTATACATGTTTCTGAAGCATTTTCTTTTGGCAGGAGCATTGCCTTCCAAGGAGATTGGTATTTTGGGATTAACATTTTGATTTTGGATGAACATGCTTTTAGGGGAGAACAGTAAATAACAAACAAACCTCCCCAGAGGTTCCTCATTTGGGGATATGGACTTCTTATGGATCACATCACATAGCTCCATGGGGAATACAAAGGCAGAGCTGATATGACTGGTTCTAAGTAAGGGTAATGTCAATGCACGACCAAATCAAGTGTGCTTTGGGCAGCACTGTGTCTTAAAGTCTCCCTCCTCGGTCAGCAGGTAAATGGCAACATTGACAGACAGGTTTGCTCTTTGGAGGATGAGGGTCAGCTCAGCTTGGGTGTGGTTGTGGAGGGTGAAGATATAAAACATTTCCATGATGGAGTTTCTTGTTAGACTCTTAAATAAGTATGTTGAAGAATATTTTTGATCTGCCATGAAAGTGACACACACACCCCCGCTTTTTTTTTCTTTTTCCTTTTTCTTTTTACTCTGCTCACCACCACTTTGAGAATCATTGGCTACCACCATTGGATAGATCTTCCAGGGGGGCTAGTATGATTTTCTACTTGAAATTTTTCACTGGATACTCAACGCTTTTTCAAAGACTGATCTCATCTCAATTATGATCATAGACAATTTAGCGTGGCACCCCCCAAAAGTCCATGGAAACTTTCCATCTTAGCTGGAATGTGAACACTCCTAAAACATCCCAATATTTTTTTCTGCCGGGGTGGGGGTGGGGGCCGCGGGAAGGAAGTTCTTATTTAAACAGCAGGCACATTCTTAGTAAGAACAGGAAATGCCAAATTCCAACTGGGCGGGAATAAAATTCTCGAACCAGTAGGTCTCCACTAAAGTTGTTCTGTTCCCATCAGACAGTGAGGTCCGTCATTGCCCAACACAGACTGGGAACTCTGACCTGAAGATGTTCTCCTAGAGAGAGTCTAAAGCTGAGCTTCCCTGCCCCGCTTCATTCCTGTTCCAAGATCCACGCTCTCCGCTGCTATGGACAATCATTGGAAACTTGGTGGAACTTTTCAGCACAATGAGACGGTTTCAGGGGAAATGTCAGCACTCCTCCCCCCATGTATCCAAGCTTCTGCCAGGTCAGAAGGGGGAAATCGAAGAAGGCGACATGTGTGGCATCTAAGAGGTTTCAGAACCCTTCCACATACTTTAGCTCACTGGATTAGGAAAGTTTACTCATTCCCAAGTACCTCTGTTTCTTATGATGTGTGACCACTGTGGATCCTTCCGATTGAAGAGCAGGGCGTGGAGAGAGAGAAAGGAAGAAAGGTGGGAAAAATAAAATCTGAAGCTTGAGGAAATATTTTTACTCTGAAAGCCACTTAATCCCACTGTCCTCACAAGGGCACTGTCCAGGGAACGCAGCAGCGAGGAAGATCCTGCATTGACTGGGCTGCCCAGCAGGACGCCTTCCCTATAACTGCCTTCTGCAGGTTAAACTTTGATAAAACCGACAAAACGTCAATCCATTACTTCTAAAACAAAGGTTTTACTTTTGTTTGATGGAAGAAAGTAATATTTCATTTTGAGTTGTTTTCCAAAGAGAAATGTAAGTGTTACCTTTCTACTTAGGCTGAGAATTTCCTTTAAATCCATTGACTGTCTTTTGTCAGTAAAAAGAATAATTTTGAAATATTATAATGTTTGTGATTAAAAAGAATAGTTTTGAAATAATTTGAAAATATTTCTTAAAAAGTCAAGGTTAATTTGTTTGGAATAGTGCTGCGTACTACATGTCTTTTCTTGAGTCTTCAAGTCTAAAGACTTTTTGAAATATATTCTTAAAAAAATATTCACATCCATGTCTTTTTTCATAACAGTAATCACAAAATTTGTATGCGGTTCTGTAATAATAATTTCTTTAAAGTATTACCAGCATTCATGAAAATAAGCATAGAGACCAGAGCTTTCAAAGATTTGTGTAAAAACCTTTGTAATGTTTGATTTTATACATATGGAAGTTTTCATTTTCATTTAACCTTTTGCAGCAAAATTTTTAGAAAACCAGTAAGAAAAATGCAGATCTTCGAGTCCTACCATTTTGTCACCTACACAAAATTTTACTTTTAAGGTTCCATGTGCCTGCACTGCTCATTTTTAAAAATTGAAGGATGCAAGGGAATGGTATATTTTGTGGGATCAAAAAAGTGTGTTGAGAGGTTTCGACATCTCAAATATTTATTTACTTGACAAGCTAGACTTTGAAATGGACTGACTAGACAGCCGGAAGACACTAACCTTTGTAGATACACTGTATCCTCCCACCTTTTTTTCATATTGTAATTTCACTAAGAGACCAAATATTTATGTTAATATTTTCTTATTTCAAAAGCACAATAAAGAATTTATAATCATGTTGCAAGACTATAAGCCCTGGACAATGGGTTTAGACTTGATGGTGTGTGGATCTGTCTAGATCATGCCAAGATAGAGTTGTTCAATACAGGTAGGGTAAACAGCCAAGTAATTTATAAAAATCAAGCCCATTTATTATTTCCAATGTCCAAGTATTTAATGTCTCATTAAATCCTCAAAATCTATACAACAAACCACTTTGTAGATATGGAAACTGAGATGCCAGACGCCACAGCTGGTGACTCAGACACTCCACTCTAGTGCCGCCACTGTGGAGTCCTATAAAACTGAGATGCTCCCTGATGTGGGAACCTGTACCCTTCTGTCTGCGCCTGTGTTGATCATCTTCCAACATGGGCTCGTGAAGCCATTTGGGAAAAGGTTCTTTCTCGAGCACAAAAATCCTTTGGGTAATACCTCAATCTTTCAGCAAGTATAGAAGGTGGATTCAAGATTGGGAATTTTTTAAAAATCATTTTATTGGGGGCTCATACAACTCTTATCACAATCCATACATACATCCATTATGTCAAGCACATTTGTACATCTGTTTACCATCATCATTCTCAAAACATTTGCTTTCTACTTGAGTCCTTGGTATCAGCTCTTCATTTTTTCCTCTCCCTCCCCCTCCCCCCTCCCTCATGAACCCTTGATAATTTATAAATTATCATTTTGTCATGTTACACTGTCTGACATCTCCCTTCACCCACTTTTCTGTTGTCCACCCCCCAGCGAGGGGGTTATGTGTAGATCCTTATAATCGGTTCCCTCTTTACACCCCACCTTCCCTCCACCCTCTGGTATCGCCACTCTCACCACCCCACTGGTCCTGAAGGCATCATCTGTCCTGGATTCCCTGTGTTTCCAGTTCCTATCTGTACCAGTGTACATTCTCTGATCTAGCCAGATTTGTAAGGTAGAATTTGGATCATGATAGTGGGGGGAGGAAGCATTAAAGAACTAGAGGAAAGTTGTATGTTTTGTTGTTGCTACACTGCATCCTGACTGGCTTGTCTCCTCCCTGAGACCCTTCTGTAAGAGATGTCCAGTTGTCTACAGTGGGTCCCCACTCCGCACTGCCTCTCATTCTCAATGATAGGATTTTTTGTTCTTTGATGCCTGATACCTGATCCCTTTGATATCTCATGGTCACACAGGCTGGTGTGCTTCTTCCATGTGGACTTTGTTGCTTCTCAGCTAGATGTCCGCTTGTTTATCTTCAAGCTTTTAAGATCCCAGATGCTGTATCTTTTGACAGCCGGGCACCATCAGCTTTCTTCACTACATTTGCTTATGCACCTGCTTTGTCTTCAGCAATCGTGTCAGGAAGGTGAGCACAAGATTGGAAAATTTTTAAAGTTTTCTCCAGAGACTTGTTCTACCAAGACCACTACTATCAGGCTAAGGGTCTTAATTTGCTGTTGGATATAGACTTCTCTTGGGGACTTTCTGTGGGGTTGTGAGATGGCGGGTTTTGTTTCATACCACGGGAATTGACAAATATTAAATAATGGTAACGGTCTGTTAAAAACAATTTGTTATTGTGATTTAGGTGAAGCACGACAGAGCAGATCAGTTTCCATTCAACAATTCAGTGCAATTTTGTTTCATAATGTGGATCGAAATTCCCACGACTGCCACATCTGTCCTACTCCCCACCTGTGCTTCCTGCTTCTACACCTTCTTCTTTCCAAACCCTTCTGAACTTTCTCCTCAGAAGAAATGCTGCCTTTTGATCTCAAATGGCTAAGGGTTCTAAGGCGTGCATACGTCTCTAGTTATTGTTGTTTGGCAGAGGATTGAACCACTTGGGTGAGTTCATTTACAGACTCAGAGTGACCACGGTCCACAATCCCAGGGGTTCCACTCATCTCTGACCACTAAGCCTGGCTTGTTCCATATTTTCTCCCCCCCTGCATCTGAGACTTTCTAAGGTGATCCCTTTCAGAGCCCTTAGTCGTGGTGGCCAGTCCCCATCTAGTTCTTCTGGCCCATGAGTTGCCCCAGTCACTACTCACCAAACAAAGGACGTGGAACATTGTCTTTGTGGATTGCGTTATGCTAATTGGCCTTGGTATTTTCTGAGACCCTGGTCTTGAGCCCTTAGGCCCCGTGACTCATTTCCTCATGGTTGGTTAAAAACATAACATTTTATGGAAAATTTCAAGCCTGTAGACAAGTAGAAAAATAGCCAAGTGAAGCGGACATGTACATCTTTCAGCATTGGCCCGTTACTGTCCACTTTGATGATGCAATGTGAAGTATTAACATGTTGACCACACATGTCTTCCTTCAGCTATCTAGGAGCAATTGAGCTCAGCAAAAATAATGTGAACATGCTAGAGGGTGAGAGTGGTTAGGGTCACCAATCAATTATTACCTATAATGCTCACTAGGGCCCTTTCTGGTATCTAAATTTGGGGGAGGGTGTTTGAACTGTAGGTTAAAGTTTTGCCCCCATCCCTCACTGTTTCATTCCTCATGTAGATCTATCTACTCAAAGCCTAGAACCAAGTCAACTAAGCACATAGTTCTTCATCCTTTTGGATGACAGGCGTCATTCTCAATCTTAATTGTTAACAGGTTTGTGGTTTCTTTTGAAGGAACTGGGACTTAGGGTTGGTCTAAAATTAAAATTTAATACCCTATTTTTTTAAAGGAGTTAATGATTGGTCAACTTACATTTTGAATCGGCATTAAAACTCCCATTTTAAAATGTGGCACTTCACCAGGACCACTGGTTCTTGGGTGATGGCAAGCGTGATCTTCAACTGCTGACAGAAGCAGATGGCAGTAATAGTTGGACAGGTTCCTTGTTGTTAGGGGCTGTCGACTTGGTTCCGATCCAAGCAACCCTCTGTGCGACAGAAGGAAGACCACACCTTACTCACAGTTGCTATGTTTGAGCCCATTGATGCCACCACTCTGTCAATCCACCTCCTTGATTTACTTTCCACTTTTTTGCTTCCCCTCCACTTTACTTCGCATGATGCCCTGCACCAGGCACTAGTCCCTCCTGATAACATGTCCAAAATATGTGAGCTAAAATCTCACTATCCTCACCCTCCGGGATCCTTGTCCCTCAGATCTAAATGTTGGTCTGATTGGCTGAAAAAGGAGGAAGAATAAAACTGAAGTAGAGTTGGAGTCTTTAATGACTTACAAGTTCATTTCAAGCATAGGGGGAAAAATCTCACCATCCTCACTTCCTCTTCTTCTTTTTAAAAAATCATTTTGTTGGGGGCGCAAACAACTCATCACAATCCATCCATCCATGCACTGTATCAAGCACATTTGTACATTTGTTGCCATCATCATTTTCAAAACATTTTCTTTCTACTTGAGCCCTTGGTATCAGCTTCTCATTCCTCCCCCCAACCATCCCTCACTTCTAAGGAGCATTCTGGCTTTACTTCTTCCAGACAAACATGTTTCTTTGTTGGCAGTCCACGGTAGTGTTGGTATTCTTCAACAGCACCGTAATTCCAATTCTTCTTTAGTCTTCCTTATTTAAATATCCAACTTTCCTATGCACATGAGGCATTTGAAAGCACCATGGCCGGGGGCAGGCGCACCTTTCTCCGCTCAGTAATATCCTTGCTCTCCAACACTTTAAAGCTGCCTCCGTGAGCATTGGTTGTGGATCTAAGCATGATGAAATCCTTGGCTTCTTTCTTTTCTTCTCTTCAATCTTTTCTTCCCCATTTACCGATTGGTACAATTATGATGCTTTTGGTCTTCTTTGCATTGAGTTGTAATCCACACTGAAGGTTGCAATCCTTGATCTTCATCAGCAAGAGCTTCTGGTCCTCCTCACTTTCAGCAGGCAAGTGCTGAAGGTTGTTCATAAACCTTCCTCCAATCCAGATGCCCCTTCTTCACGGAGCCCAGTTTCTCGTATGACCTGCCCAGTATACAGATTGAATAAGGATGGTGAAAGGATACAACCCTGAGGCTCACCTTTCTTGATCTTAAACCATGTGGTATTCCTAAGCTCTGTTCAAACCATGACCTCCTGATCCACATACAGTGTTCTGGAATTCCCATTATTCTCAGTGCTCTCCACAGTTGCGATCCACACAGTTGAAAGCCTTTGAAGAGCCGATGAAACACTAGTAAAACGTTTCTGCTTTCAGCCAAGGTCCGCCACTTGGTGATCAGTTTCTCGTGTTATGGCAGCTTGGTGCGATGGTTGAAACGAGGTCACGGGCATTTCAAAGCAGTATCACCCAAGGTGAACAGGGGTCGGCAGAGCTTCTAGACCAAAAGCAGACTCTGAAGGACTAGGTTGTCCACTTCTGAGGACTTAACTGCTGAAAACGTACCTGGGCAGGCTTGGGGAAGAGAGTGATGGTGGCAAAGAGAAGATTACAGAAAGATATGAAATCACTAAAATTTTTGACTGGGTCCGAAGATAAAATGCACACTGCTGTGTTCAACCCAGACAAGCTTATTTAAATAAGTTCAGTTGCCGCTGGGTAAACACTGGGCTGCTAATTGCAAGGTTAGCAGTTCAAACCCATCCCCCACTCTGCTCCTCAGGAGAGCGATGAGGCCGCCTGCTCCCATCAAGATGTATAGTCTTGGAAGCCCTATACGGACGGAGTCACCATGAGTTGGAATGGAAGTGGCTTGTGCTCAACTGATGATGAGCCCAGGAATGGGGCCTTGCTCACACCAGGGCTTGGGGCTAGTGTAGTCCAGTGTGCCACTGCTCCCACAACCTAAGAATTCCCATTTCCACCCTGGAGTTCCTGAACCAGAATCTACATGTTAACATTTCAACAAGTACTTCTTATGCATCTATCCCTAAAAATCTATAAGACATCTGTAAATATCTCCCAGGGATCTTGCAAATGTTAATTCGGATATAGTGTATCTGGAAATTTTCAGCAGGGCATCAAACCACAGTGGGCTGATTCAAAGCCCTGGCTCACACAAGAGTGCCCTGGAACATGGGGGAAAGGTGGGGCTCAGACGCCCCGTGCAGGACAAGATGTGGTTTCAGTTACAGGCCATTCAAACTGCTTTCACACCAAACCTCCACGGCCGGGTTTGTCCAGGTGCAGAAGTCCCTGACTAGAGTCTTTTTCCCAGTCCTATTGCTGTTTCTTAATTCATAGACCATCACTGAAAATCAGACAGTATGCTGGCGGAACATTTGAAGAGTTGGTGACAGAAGTTCATCAGCCAACAACTGTTGACTCGAGTCCTCATGGGAATAAGGTGCCATGTTGGACTTGACTGAACATCAAGACACACAGAATCCCCACCAGGGTCTCAAGTTTACTGCCTACTTGGCAAGTTGAACACCACCAAGAAGTTATGAATGCCGACCTCAGGCATCCTTTGGGGATTAGGAGAAGACGGCTCGCCGTAGGCTGGAATCATTGCAGCAGTTTTCGTGTGAATCAGGAGTGGGATCGAATGAGTTGGAATCAATCTTGATTCTTTTCAGAGGAAGAGCTTGTCAGTGGGAGAGAGGGATGTTGGACGGTTGTTTTGTGTGGCTACTCAAAGGCCATTGTGGAAACACGCACTAGTGGACACGAATAGGTGATCTGAGAAGGGGTCCTTCAAAGGGTCTGGCGCAGAGGTGAAACACTCAAGCCGCTAACCAGAAGATTGGTGGCTTGAACCCCACAGTGGCTCTGCGGGAGAAAGATGTGGCAGTTTGCTTCCCTGAAGATTACATTACACTCTGTTCTTACGGCGTCACTGTGAGTTGGAATAAGGAGCCCTCATGGCGTGGTCGGCAGTTCGAACACAACAGTGTCTGTGCGGGACGAAGAGGAGACTGTCTGGCCTTGTACAGATTGAAAGTGTCAGAAACTCAAGGGGGCAGTTCGAGATTGCCCTGCAGACTTTCTGTCAGTTGGGCTCTAATGGAAACGGTAGCTGTGCGTTGAGCTACAGTAAGTTTTGAGTTTTGAGAAAGACTGGACCTTTGGGCTGCCTTTGACTTTTTTAGGTTGAAAGAAGGACCTTGCAGGGGGGTATTGTGGGTTATGTTTCAACACATAATTCTTTAAAGAATCCTTTGTAAGATTCCCCTAGGACCTAAGTTTAGAAAGGAAAGGAAATTACCGGTATCGAACACCGCCATCTGCTGGACACAGTGAGCACACCTCCTGAAAGTTGGTCTTCAATTAGTTACCATGGAGTTGGCTGAACTGAAGGCCGCCCCCTGCACAGCAGAGGGGAACATGGCCCAGTCCTGTGGCTGACATCTCCACCATGCTTGCTGTGCTTGAGTCCATGGTGTGGGTATTGTGCTGGGCCTTTCGGCCTCGAGGGCATACCTTCCGGCGCTGTATTAAACAGCATTCTGTGATGACCTGTGAGGTTGGCTTGGCTAAGCCTGGAAACGCCTCTGAAACATGACCCTGCTGGAACGTGAACGATAAATGACCTAGTTTCCAACATCGTAGCAATAGACAAGCCACTACAGGCGGATGGGAGGTGGTGGAAGTCTCCTGGACTAGGTTTGCCTTAGAAAACGCCTTCCTTTTCCTCACCCTGCCCTCTGTTTGTTACTCTTTCTACGTTTATTATTAAGTATAAATAGGCTATTATATTTTTCAGCATTCAGATCACCTAGGGTGGTGCAGATGGCTAAGTGCTCAACTCAAAACAACCAAACGTACTGCCATTATCAATGCCAGCTCATAATGCCCCTATAGGTCAGAGTGGAACTGCCTCTGAGTTTCTCCAGATTACATCTTTACAGGAATAAAAAGCCTTGTCGTTCTCCTTCAGAACCACTGGAACTGCTAGCCGTGCGGTTTAACCGGCCCTCATGTAACCCTCTACGAAACCCGGGCTCCTACGTGTTGAACTACTGACCCCAAAGTTCGCAGTTCCAACCCCATCCAGAGAGGGCACAGAAGGAAGGCTATGCCAATCTGCTTCCAGTCGGGCATATCCTTAAAAACCCTAGGGAGCGCATGTCCACTCTGCACCCCTGGGCTCCTTCTTCATGAGTCACAAACTACCAACAGTGGAGGTCTCCATGGGGGTGTCAAAGTTGATGAGAACGGTGATTTAGGTTGGCCTGAGCAGGGGCAGCCCGCAGCAATGTTTAATGTGAAATGTTTGCTCGTTTGTGTTGAGGCTTCTGTCTTTCTTTGACATCCTGGGTCCTGTGCTGGGTTCTCCACTTGGAGCCCAATTGATGCTGCTCATTGGTTTCGCAGGAGTCGAGGAATGAGGCAATGAACATGTGAGATGCGGGATCACAAACACCTCAAGTCAAAGTCTGGAAACTACGGAAACCAAATAATGTAAGGGGATGGGTTCTGTGTCAATTTGAAGCCAACACATTACACCTATTACACATCCCTCGAGGAAGACCCTCAATGGGCTGGATTGCCTACAAGAGCGGCCTCGAGTGGACTCACAGTTGTGAGAATGGTGCAGGACTGGGCAGCGTTTCCTTCTGATCTACGTAGGGGTCCCTGAGTCAGAACCAACTCGATGGCACTGAACACCAAGTTGCCCAGAAGTCATTTCAGACTCAGGGTGAGAATAGAACTGTGCTCTGTCAACTTTTCAGAAAGTGGCTGTGTTAGTCTGCGTACTTTAGAGAAACAAATCCACAGAAACTCATATGTATAAGAGAGTTTTATATAAAGGGCAAGTGCACATCCCAACCCAGTGCTGCCCAAGTCCACAAGTCCAACATTAACCCATATGTCTGACACCAATCCACAAAGTCCTCCTCCATCTCACAAAAGACATGCAATGACACCGACTGCAGGAGAAAAGCCGAATCAGTGAACGTGAAAACATCTCAGCACTGGCAGGGGTCTCCACACGGCTGCTCCAGCACCCAGTACTGCATCGGGGTAGGTCCATGCGGCGTCTCCTCAGGGATGTCTTGCAGGAAGTGAGCCTTGCCAGCTGAAGCAGGGAACTGGCTAAGGCAGCGGCACTCTGGTCCGACCATCACAAAGCAAGAGACCAGAGAACTCGAAAGGCGAGGCTCACCGAGCCACTTATCTCTCCACCCTTCAATTAACCCCACGTGTTTATCGGCCAGGTTGGCACAATAAATTTTAACTATCTCAGTGGCTGAGTCTTGGGGAAGAGAACTCAGGCTTTTCTTTCAAGGTGAGTGAGTTAACAGTCTGCACCACCCAGGAACTTTATACTTCTTATAATACACACAAATGATGTCAAGTTAAGTTCTTGAACTGAATTTACCGCGTGTAATCCCTGTAAGAGTGTGGAGAATGGACCATGTTCAAGTGAGCGACCCCTTTGTTGAGCTAGGCAACATGATGCCTTTGTTTACAGGTAAATCGTGACTACAGGGATAGGAGTGAGAGAGAACTGAACGGATTCTGCTTAAGGAAAAAAAAAACATGAATGAGTTTTTTTTCCGTTTCAAGGTTAGAAAAGAGAATAATGAAAGAGGCAAGGCCCAGAAAATGGAAAGCCGGGCATATGATGAGGTAAGGGTTTTTTTCTTCCCCCTCCCTCCTGCTTTTCTTGCAAAGGAACAAGGATTTGCTAATAATGAGTTTCTGGAATGTGTGCGGCAGAGTTTGGGTCTCCTGAAACGTTCCCAATGGTGTTTGATACACACGTGACTTGGTCCCTTTGGGTTGTTGTTTTCCCTTTGAATTGTATTGGCTGGTGGCGGTTCATCCTAACACGTTATGGTCACGGGTAGGAACTGTCACCTGGGGAAGCGTCCTGCCGAGTCAGGCCCACACGTTTGCTGTAAAATCGTAGTAAGTCACATCACCAATCTGGGTCTCAATTTTCTAACCAATATATTGAGTGGAAGCTGGGCTTTTCTCGGGGTTCTCCTGGCTCTAAAGTTCATGGGCCGATAAGGTTACTCTAGAACTGAGGTAGTTAGCGAAGGAAATAATCAAAGGGGCTTGTGCCGGGCTGGCTCCAGCTCCCAGTGACTCCTGTGCATCCGAGTAGAAATGTGCTCTACAGGGGAGTAAGGGACTGATTTGGGGGACGTAGCTCACCACGCCTTCTGAGGCCCTGCCAGGTGAACTGAACCAATTTTTCTGTTCACAGCCAAGCATGTGAACCATCTGTCCTCCCAGGGACTCTCACACAGAAGGGGAAAAGACATGGGTTCAAACCTACCAATCTTGCCAGTGTCCAGTACAAATGTCCCTAATAATTTCACCCCTGCTTCCAACTTTTTCTGCAATCCTTGCTCTCAGCTATCTGTTGAACACAACACCTCCCCCAGCCCCCTCCCTCAGGCCAAGCTGAGAGATTTGAGAATAGGCATGTGACCTACAAGGATGGTTGGCAGAAGAGAAAGCAAGAGGCAGCTGTCATAGGCCGTGGCGTTAAGAACTTTCTCAGACGGAGCCAAGTCTGAGGACTGAGGACTGGGAAGTGGAGGGCGTAACCGCTTCCTGGTCCCACTGCCTGATAAGATTTACTTCTTTGTTGTTTACTGCTTTAAAGCCCGTTTCCATTGGGTTTTCTGCTATCAGCTGTTTGTTGCAAGGAATAGATTGTATAAACAAACTTTTCCTGGGCATTATCTTTCAGGGGGTCACTGGAATCGAACTAAGCAACCCAGTGACAAAGAAATCTGTTTCAAAAAGCCAACTGCGAAGGTATGGGATGTGAAAGAAGTGTTATAAAAGGGCACGTGTGTGTGGGGGGGGAATCCAACGAGGAGGTACAAAATGGACTTTTACAAATTTTGGTTACTTTAGTATACATGTAATCACCAAAAGAAGTGGCCCTAAAACCTCACTGTGTGTATTCAAGTTAAACTCTGAGCATAAGTCAGCAGCAAATTATGCCAGTTTGGAGAAAATTCTAATTGTCCATCATGCTGAGGTCACTTGACTATGTCTTATATGGGCAGGTTGCAAGACCAGGGTATGTTGAACATCATCTCGCGATAGAAGATGACTTATTTTTGAATGTTTTCAGGCATGTGAAGTAGACATTTGGTTTGGACCCACAAGACTTCTAATAACAGTCCTTGATGTGTATGTGTGTCTGACCCTCCTACTCTTTTGAATCCTGAATTCATCAGAAACTAGTGCTACTGTTAAATTAATCTATTCTTACATTTCCATTTCTGCTTAGGTCCGTTTGAGCTAGTTTTCTGCCACTGGCAATAAAAAATTCTGATACAGGATGTCAATTCTAAAAGGATGGGATGTTTGAGGTCTCTCAAGATAGACCTTGGATTAAAACGCAGAGTGCACTGGTCAAAAATCTGTTAAACTGAAAGAAAAATGTTCTAATAAGGACTACCTGAAGATGAAAATATCTATTTAGAAGGTACTTAACTAAAGCTTAAAATAATTAAAATTAAAGCTAAACCATCTCCTGATGGTTAAGAATGGTGACCTTTAAGGTCTTTTATTTTTTTAATTAAATACTTTCATTGGGGGCTCTTACATCTCATCACAATCCATACATTCATCCAGTGTGTCAAGCACATTTGTACATATGCTGCCATCATCATTTTCAAAGCATTCTCTTCCCACTTGATCCTCTGATATCAGCTCCCATTTTTCCCCCTCCCTTCCCTGCCGGCCCTCCCTCACAAACCCTCAGTAAGTTATAGATTATTATTTTCATATCTTACCTTGTCCTCTGTCACCCTTCACCCACTTTTCTGTTGTTCATCCCCCTGGGAGGGGGTTATAGACTGATCCTTGTGATAGATCCACTTTCTCCTCCCATCCTCCCCTAATCTTCCTGGTATCTCTACTCTCATTATTGGCCCTGAGGGGTTTATCTATCCTGGATTCCCTGTGTTGCAGGCTCTTATCTGTTGCAGTGTGCATGCTCTGGTCTAATCTGATCTGTAAGGTAGAATTGAGGTCATGTTAGTGGGTGAAGGAAGCACCATATGAACTAGAGGAAAGTTGTGTGTTTCATCAGTTCTATACTGCACCCGACTGGCTCATCTCTTCCCTGTGACCCTTTTGTGAGGAGATGTCCAAATGTTTACAGATGGGCATGGTATTTCAGTCCCCCAGATCTATCTCTAAGTATTCCTTCTGCATTTTATGAGAGCAAGCCCCACTATTGGCAAAATTTTAAGTTATTATAGACAACATATTCATTTTAGTTTAATATGTGATAGTTGTATTCTTCATGGGCTGAGCCTATATACTTTTTAGCATGTTTTAATATATATTGAAATCCAAAGTCACTTAATAGGTCTTGATGCCTAATATTATTTTAAATATACAGACTTCATAGTTATATCTTTGGCATGGTTGCATGGGTAACTGTATTTGATTACATGCGAAGTCCCTAGTCAGGAGTATAATCTGAATTATAACATTATATTCAGTGGGGGCTGGGGGATGATCTGCTTTGCAGGAAATATCCTAAAATATTTGCTAAAAGTGACACAGACTTCTTCTGAGAGGTCGACTTCAGTCCCGAAATTTTTAAATTCTTGAATAAAGATTATTATCTTTCCTGTTCTTCCTTTTAAATCAACAAATGAAATATGCACAGTATCCAAAAGCAACAAGAGCTTGAATAAAATTAGAACGCTTTAAAAATGTAATTTATGAGATATACTGTAGTATATGTGGGTATATGCATAGCAAAAAGATCTGGAAGTATACAAATTGAATTGTTATCAGCTTATCTTGGGGATATAGGGAAAGAGGGGCCGTACTTTTAAGTTCATATGTTTCTGTGTTGTCTGAAATGTTACAATAAGAATTCATTCCTTTTACCAAAAGTAAATTTAGAAACAAAACAACACACACACACACCGTAATTCTCAGAGCTCCATTTCAGGTGGGAAGAATTTAGATCACAAGGCAAACTTTTCCATTAATACCATGGTGGTAAAGATCATGATATGGTCTACAATGAAAGGAACAATAGTATAGAAGCCGCACATAATATCCCAATATAAAAAGTCCCTTCACATATCAGCAGTCAAGCAGCAACCCCTCAAGGTAGATATTGAAGCTAAAAGATAGGTGTAATTATTCCCAGGGGACACAGCAGAAAATGCCATTCCGAAAACATTAGCCAAAAGAAAAAGCTCCCACAAAGGCCCTACAACAATTCAGGGAAGGTCGGAAATGGTCGCGCTTGCCAGTTCAGACCGAAAACAATTACACGGAAGCTTTGGTAGTCTAGGGAGGTAGGCTAAGAGGAGCTCCTTCACCCACTTATCAGTTTCCCAATTTCCTAACTGGTCTGCTTTCAAGGGCAACATTTTTAACATAAAGATATTACAATTTTAATTGGAAGGGATATTAGTTTAGGCTTATTCTCATTTAAAAACCAGAGATATTTGAAACTAATTATTTTCCATGATTCCTTTTGTTCCTCATTACTGTTTCTAGATACTTGTGGACACTTTAGAGATATTTCTAATTTCCTATGAATCGCTGAGATTCTGTAGATATTTAAAGTGTGAGGAAGCCTTTTTCCTACTGCTCTTACTTTTTTTTGTTGCTTTTATTGAAGTCTTATCAGAGACAACCAATTCTTTATTATTATAAACTTTCTTTCCCAATGAAGAAAATTCTGTAGATGGTTAACAGGTGATGGCTAAATAAATATCCTGATCAAAGTTAGAACATCTGTAAGTGAAAGGTTTTATCTTTTCCAACCAATGATTAAGAACTAGTAATTTTGTTTTTCGAAAAGGCTGTTCCTGAACTAGATGTCAAAAGCTTCTATAGGATCATAATTACTGCATGAGTAAATATAATGTGGGAAATTTGATAAAAATTAATCAGAAAATTCATATAACTAGGAAAGATGGAGTATATAGTCCTAACAACCACATCATTTTTCAGTTATAATAGATGGAATGTCACCATCGCTGAATGAAGGACGATATATTGATAATCAAAGAAAGAAAAGAATCAACATTCATCCGAATGTAGATGAAGCATTTAGCACAATGCCTGATACACAATACCAACTCATGAAATAGGAGGTCTGTGATGAACAGTGGATGAAAACAATAAGCCTGCAAAAATAGAAACCGCCCAATGGGATATGGGTAGGGCTTTGGAACCAGTTTCCCAGAGAAGGCATCTAAATGGAAAGGCGAAGCTCACAGAGCGCAGTGAGGAATTCCTCGTTGTCGGGGTCCATCTGCTGAGCCCTCTCGTAGTACTCGGCAGCTCGCCTCTTCTCCCCGTCCAGCTTACAGACGAACCCCAGGGCACTTAAACTCTGCACGTCGAAGGCATCGTGACCAAGTCTCTTGGAAGCTAATTTCTTCACGGCACTTGTCAGTTTGGGGCGCAGGGACGATCTTTCTTTGACCTTTAAGGCTTCTACGTAATGAAGAATGGCAGTCTTTTCCGACCTGCGGTGGAATTCCTGGAAGCGGCCGTAGTGGTAATGGATCTGATGTTTGTGATCGTCAGTAATGTTCTCCAGCAGAAGGGCTTTCTGGAAAACGTCTTCAGCTCGTCTATACTGGCCTCCCTCGGCGTACATGTTGGCCAGGTCTGTGTAGGCAAAGGCAAACATGGAGTCGCGTTCCACCGCCGCTCGGAAGTGAAATATAGCACAGGCAATCAGCTCTTCCACTTCTGCCTTCTCCTTTCCCCTGGGCCTGTTGCGCGTGGCCTTCTTGATGTGGATCATCTGGGCCCTGTAGCAGAGCCCCATTTGGTGATGCAGGAAAGACGAGGTGGGGGTCACCTCCAAGGCCTTTTTTAACAGCTCCAGAGCTTTGTCCCAGGAATTTTTCCTGCGGTAGAATTTGGCTGCCTAATGAAGCACGTAAGGCTGGGCTGATATTTGGTCCAGGATTTCTTCAATATACCTTTCTCCTTCAGCCTCTGCATGCACGTCTTGAAGTTTCAAGGCCAGGAAAACCTTAATGTAGGCGTTGTCTGGGTTCAGGGCAACAGCTTTCCTTAAAGGGCCCAGAGAAAAGCTCTTTATAGAACCGTCCCTGTCGGAATCATCTAGCTGGTAGACCGTGATGGCATAGCCGATGTTAAATTCTGGATTGTCAGGTTCTGCTTCCAGAGCCTTCTCAAAAGCTCCTTTCGCCTTTTGGTAATATTTCCCTCCAAATTTCAAGAGCGCTCACCCTTTCTCACAGTTGATCTCAGGGCGGGCCAACGTGTAGTTACAAGGACTGGTCAGTTTCTTACAGACCTTCCCTACCTTGTCTATGTACTTCTGAGCTTCTTCAAGTTGGCCCATGCGGTAATAGACCCACGCATAATTTCCCCAAGTGACTAGACTTCGCACTTCTTCTTCGCCTGAGTGTTCTTGCTGGATTATTTCTTCTGCTTGTTCCAAGCACTTTAGAGCCTCTTTATCTTGGTCTTTTAGGTGTTTCACATAAGCCAATAGGTTATAAAGAGTCAGTTTGGGTTTTGTCGTAAGAAACTCAAGCTGCTGCCCAATTGTATCTTCCACATCACACAGATCGATGTCTTTCTTCAGTAAATTCCAAGTAAAGTGACATTCTAACTCCAACAGGATGGCCTTCAAGGAATTCCTGGGAATTTCACTGTCAAAGATAAAATTCTTTTTAATTTGTGGGGGAAAAAACTAAGGAAACGATCACTTTCAAACCTTAGAAACCATTCTTTGCATAGACACCCGTTTAATCTTGTATTTAATCTGACGGTTAAACCACTGTAACACATGAGTGCCTGTGACTTTAGATTAGAGCTTCCTATGCACCGTTAGGCCTTAGGAACGACTCGCGAAGTTCCTATTGTGGATGGCAAAACCAATTCTGGTAAGTGACAGGGCATTCTGTGGGCACAAATAATCTGCACTCATTTAATAGCCTACACACTGGCCGGTAAGAACCCACCTATCTGGCTGCAATACAAAAGAAAAAGCACAGGCATAAGACCCCCTACGGGGCATTTCTACTCTGCAGTACATGGGTTACCAGGAGTCTGGTGACTCAACAGCTTTGTATTTGGTTTTGTTTTATTTCCTTTTGGCAGTCAGTACACCACAGGGGAATTTAAAGCTTTCTATTGACCAGCTTTGAAGATGAAGAAAAATAAATGGATACCTATTCAGTAATTAATGTAAGTATTTCCCTTCTGTATTATGAGTAGGGAAGGGAAAGAAGACGAGCGAGCGGAGGGTGAAAAATGGGTGGGGGCAGGGTCGTGCATTGGCGGCGACATGGCTTTTGCAGAGGTTGAGAAACAGAACAGAGCAGAGCTCTTTGGCAGAATGACAGCTGTGAGGGACCTCCCTGAGAGAGCCTGTCAATAAAGTGAAAGGGATGAAAACACAACAGGTGGGGACAGACAGGTGACTAAGCGGTGAAGACAATGGATATGGGGGAGCATAGGCCACTCTTTCTGAACCCATTATTCCAATGAACCCATTCACAGTTCCAAGAGACACGCTGACAATTGTTGCTATGTTTGCGCCCATTGTTGCAGCCACGATGGCAATCCATTTTGTGTAGGTCTTGTTCTCTGCCCCTCGACTTTACTAAGCAAGCACGACGTCCTTCTCCCGGGACTGCTTCGCACTGCCATCGAGTCAGTACGTGGTGGGTGGGGTGCTGGTGAGGACTGAGAACAAAAGGGCCGTCGCTGGGTGGGCAGCTCCAGCTCTCATTCTGGGTGACACGTGGGTGGGTCACTAAAGCAGAGATGGGTGCTAGCCCCCAGGCCTATGAGATGCCTTCAGAAAGCGACCTCACCATCGCAAACTAATAAGGAGACCGACCAGGAGTCCTCGGAAAATAGTGGCTTTGGCGAGTCCATAGCCATCTGGACATGGTGCAAAGGAGGCTGGGAGGACGGGGACAATGCCAGTGCGGCTCGTTGGGTAAGAAACCAGAAAGGCAAAATGGCAGGAGCCCGCATGGGTGACGCCCCGCGGGCCGAGGGAAAGGCAGTGGCAGCCC
>NW_022103968.1:38858433-38863710 GCF_000313985.2 Echinops telfairi
CTGGGAGCCGCGGGCCGGGGAGGTAGGCGCTCCGGGGCCGCGGCGCTGCGTGGGAAGAAACGGAGCGCGGTGGCAGCGCCGGTTGGGAACAAAGGCCTAAGCCGGGCCGGGGAGGCGGGGCGGGGCGGGGCGGGGAGCCCTTACTCCATGGTGGCCGGGCTCGCCTGGCCGTCCCGGGAGGCGGCAGTCGCCGGGCGTTCTCCTCGCACCGGGGCTGTCCCGCAGCGGGCGACGGGCGCGGCGCGTCCGGGGCGCACGGCGCGGCACGGGCTGCGCGTGGAGGCGTTTGCGCGCGGGGTCTGTGCCACCGCGGTTGCCTTTGTGAAAGTCAGGGTCCCGCGGGAACTAGAAAGTGAATCGGATGCCCGTCCGGCTCCAGGAAACAGAAACTAAAAGGACGCTGAGTCAGGGCCAGGCTTGAGGTCCAAGAAGAGCTGCTTGGCCAGCAGCACGGGTTGGTTCGGCCGTGAATTTGCAGTGCCAGAGGAAAAAATCTCTGCGTTCCCAGGCGAGAGACAAGGGGAATTTGATGAAGGGGGTACTACGGCTCTAGCAGGGCAGCACTCAGTGAAAATACTAACTGCCCCCCCTTCTCGTCTATCCAGTCATCAGGGGTTTCACGTTCAGAGGGCAGGGGAGAGGTGGCGGGTTAGTGGTTCTGGAGCTTTAGGTCCTTTGAAATGTAAAGATTGTCCTTTTGGCTAGCGGGGAGTGAGTTTTACTCCCTGGGTGAGTGCCGTCAGCCAGTTGGGTTCCACATTCCACAAATTACTTCCCGACCCATTCTTCCCCAGAACAAACCAGGGTTTTGCTTCTTGGGGAGCTGGGGGTGGGGCGATGCGTGTTGCTCCCATCACTCCAGTCCTGAGATGATGATGTGTCCTTAGATGGGACATTTTCCATCTGCAGCACACGGGGTCCTTGGATTTAGGAAATCCTGCAGTTCTGACCTCTCACTTTACTTACTGAGTTAAAGTGCTGCTTGGCTTAACATCTTCACTTTATTTTTTCATACAAAGAACCAAGGATTGTTCGACATCATTTATGGTCTAAGGTGGAAGGGATACGCTTCCAACTTTCTGTACCCTAAATGGACACCGAAGTCATTGCTTTTCGTCATTGCTTTTCGTTTTTCATTCAACCAAGAGACTGCTTGCCATCCTGTGCACCTGTGCCCTTATCTCCATCGAGTAAGTTTATAGTAGAGAATGTGGGGGGTAGTTGTCAGAACCTTCTGTTAGCACCCAAGCATGTCAACCATTTACATCACCCAGGGAATGTCCTGCCATGTAGGTCCCTTCTGCCTCATGGCCATCCCAGGTGTTACAGAAAGACCTGGGCTTTAGAGAGCTTCTTGACTGTAATCTTTACATCAGCAGACTGCCAGACCTTTCTTTCGTGGTGCCTCTGGTTGGGTTTGACGGCCAATGTTTAGGCTGGTCATCTAGAGCAAACTGCCCCTCTGAGGAATCTTATTGCCAATAATAGCAATGAATAAAACAGGCAAAGGCCCTAGCCTCATGGAATGCTAGCATGACAAGATAAAGATAAACAAATAAATATGACTTGTTGGTTGGTGCTTTTTTTTAGCTGTCAAAGACATTTATCGTGGGAATCTAAAATTTGGATAAAATTGTTGAATGTTTTCCAAAAAGCTTACACAAGGGAATCTGTCATAGTTTTATTTTATTATTATTTCCCTAAGACATTAACAGCCTTATCACGAGAGAGGGGTTTGAAACCAAACCAAACCAAACCACCTCTGAATCTGAGTAGGCACCAGGCTGTGTGCAGATGGGTGCGTCTAGTCTCTGTGACCGTGAGGATGAACTGCAAACTGTGGTCCAATCACCAGACTTAAACCATACCAAAGAAGTGTAAAACAAAAACCAGCAACCAAACCGACACACCCCACCAAAAGCAAAAACACCACCACCACTACTTTATAGCTCCCTGGGTACATACGCAGTAACTACAAAAACATTTCATTTCAAAAGTGTTAAAAAAAACAAAACCAGACACCCCTCTTGTAATTGTCCACTGCCAGGCTAAAATTCTCGTGTAAAAACTGGACTAAAAGGCAGGGTCGAACCACCAAGACCGCAGGAGCGAGCGGCTTTTTGATCTGGCTGTTTTCCATGCTACTAGAGGCAAAACAACAAAAATCCAAAGGCACTTGGACAAGGCTTTGTGCGTTTGTCAGCAGGGCTTCCGGTGGTGGCCGGGGTGGGGGGTGGGGGGGTGGGGGTGAGGCCTCAGAGGGGCTGGTCTCCAAAGTGCTCCAAACCTCTGCTGTGTGTCCTTGAACCGCTGCTGTGGGAGCCACCAGGGTGGGAGTTCGCAGGAGGCCAAACGCTGTCTCTCCTCTGCACCTCCAAGTGAAGGCTCCCGCAGCCCCACCGTGTCCTGGGTGGGAATTCGGCCCCCATATGACGAGGCAGCGTTGGCCCTTCGGAGCCTGAGCCACACACCCGGGGGAAGGACAGTTCTTAGTGGCTGGGCTCAGCCCCCTTGGGCGTCTCTGTGGCGGTGACAGTTTCTGGGCCACCCCGTACTGTTGGGGGCCTGGTTGCCTTCTCTCGAAGGGAAGCAGTTTGTAATCCCATCTTTCGAGCCAACCCAACCCCAACCCTCAGCCTCGCCATAAAAAGTCTTTTTTTGCGTTTCCCCTGGTGGAAAAATGGCAGGCTTTCTTTTAAAAGGAGCAATTACTTGTTTTTTCTTCTCTTGCCACAATCTATAAGAGTTTCCTGGGTGTGTACAGGTTTTTCGTCTTTGCTTTTTTCTGGGAGGCTTCGTCTGTGGGCTGTTTGCTGTACAATGATAAAGTTGGTGGTGAGGAAAGATTTCACTACAAAAGTGACCGGGGCACAAAGATCTGAAGAAGGTGGAGGGGCGAGCGCTAAATGACACGGTCTAGGGGCATTCCAAGTGGAGAAAACAGTACCTGGGGAGCTCTGGAGGGGAGACCATCTTTGGTTTGCCTGGACCGTGTGGTGGAGTGAAGCAGGCAGAGGGGTGAATCATAAGAACCAAGGTCAGAGAGGCAATGCTGGTGGGGTGGGCCTGCGGTCCACTGTCGAAGTACTACATTGTGGTGTGTTACCCTAGAAGTTCTATCTTGAGTGAGATAAAAGGCCTGAGAGATTTATTGTGCCTGAAAAAAATAGACCTAGAATTTCCTCCTTACCAATGATTTAAAGAACACTTAGTAGATAGAGCTCCGTGTTTGAAAAACGTTTCCAGGTGTTCTTTTTTTTTTTTCTTCATCATTTCCCTCCTGCTGGGCTCCCACTTCTTTGAGCTGTTTTTAATGAAGAGATCGTGATGTTAGGTGCCAAAGAGATGGAGATGTTAGGTGCCAAGAGATGGTGATGTTAGGTGCCATCATGGCCCCCCTGGGCGCAACAGAAGGAAACCCTGCCCAGCCCTGCACCATCCTCACAATGATTAGGCTTGAGCCCATTGATGCAGCCACTGTGCCAATCCATCTCCTTGAGAACCTCTCTCCTTCTGCTGATCTGTTTTACCAAGCATGATGCCCTTTTCCAGGGCCTTGTCTCTCCCAACAGCATGTTCAAGTCTTAGCATCAGCAGTGAGAAGTCTTAGCATCCGAGCTCAAGTCAAGTATCCTAGCTTAGCATCCTGAGACCTCCAGTCTCAGCAGTGAGAAGTCTTAGCATTCTAGCTTCTAAGGAGCATTCTGACTGTACTGCTACCAGTCACTGCCACCCCTAGTGTTTTCCTAAACTTCCTGATTGTCCCACACTTGAGTTTTACAGTCTTGTGGGTGGGCGCTCCCACAGCACCCAGTACCAGTAAAGTGTGGGACAATCAGGATGCTTACAGTAAAAGAAGCCCTGGCAGCATGGTGATTATGAGTTGGGCTGCCAACTGCAAGGTGAGCAGTTCAAAACCAACAGCCGCTCCTGGGGAGGAAGACGGACCTTTCTGTTCCAGTAAAGAGTTATACCTCGGAAGTTCACAGGGCAGTTCCTCCCTGCCCTATGTGGTTGCTATGTGTCAGACAACTATGAGTGAGTCCTATCAACTTGATGGCAGCGAGTTTGGTTTTGGTTTGGTAGGAGCATAGAACTCTCTTCCAGAGGTAGAAAAGCCAGGATGAGGAGGTAGGGTTAGGTTGTAAGATACAGTAAACAACTGTGATCCCTGGACATTGCCAGAAACACCTAATGCAAATACTCCACCTAATCCAAAGACTTGTTGGTGTAAAATAAAAAAATAGTGGGTGGCAGTGACTGGCGATAGTTGCTGCAACGCTAGAGAATTGGCCAGTTACCCAACAGCGATTTGCTATTTCTCCCCCTGGGAGAGTTAGTAATGGTGAGATTTGGTTTTGCCTGTACCAATTTGTGGCACCCTCTGTCTGACCTCCAACACATACACTTTATTTATTTATAAATCATTTTATCAGGAGCTCTTACAGCTATTGTCACAATCCATCCACCCATCCATTGGGCCAAGCACATTTGTACGTAGGTTGCCATCATCATGGTTAAAGCATTTTCTTTCTGCTTGAGCCCTTGGAATCAGCTCGTTTCCCCCCCTCTCCCACTCTCCCACCCTTCCTCCCTCATGAACCCTTGATAATTTTTTTTCGTGTCTTACGCTGACAGCTGTCTCCCTTCACCCACTTTCTGTTGTCTGCCCCTCTTGGAGGGGGTTATATGTTGATCATTGTGATTGACAGGCTGGACTCCCCCCCCCCACACTCTTAATAGCCTTAAGTTGACACGAGATTATGCAATTACAATTGGTGTGAGAATTTATTTCATATTCAAAATTTGGGACTTTCTTGGGATGCTCTGTGTTAAAATAATGGTCCCCCAAAGATGTACATGCCTAATTTCTAAATCTAACTTTCACATATAGCAAAAATAACATCTGCAGACTATAAGCTGTATGAGAATTGGTAAAAAATTTCAGTCATGCTCAGATATTTTAACATTTAGCACAAAAACTATTTGTTGATCAAATGAATGATTACATGTTTTAATATGAATAAGCCCAGTCTTTTTCCTGATGCAATTTTGTTTCAAACTGCTTGATCTACTATGTAGCATTCTCACAAATGGTTACTGTGTTAGACAGGGTTCTCTAGAGAGATAAAACCAAATTGCTGATAGTTCAATATATTTATTTATAAGGATAATAAACAAGAATGAACTGTTAAATCATATACAGATAAATATATAATACAAGAAAGAAACAGTTAAATTATAAAGCACTACAAATGGCTCAATTCAACTCACTGC
>NW_022103968.1:38864022-38871239 GCF_000313985.2 Echinops telfairi
GAGACAAGAAAGGCGAGACTCACCAAGCCATTTATCTCTCTGCCCTTCAGTGAATCCCACTTGTGTTTATTGGCCAGGCTGGCACAATAAACTATCTGTTACATAGACATTTTATTTTCCTTCAGTGTTTTTCTGAATACAGCTTGCATTGTTCAAGCATCTTATCATAGTGAATTATATAATACATTTCTTGAATGCAGCATGCAGGAAAGAGAACTCATGACATATTAGCCTAAAATCAAATCGAGTGTGACAATGCTGGTCTTTTAGTGCCTAGGGACGCCCTCTCTTAGAGAGCTCAAAGCCAGTAGCCAGCCCGATGGCCTTCTCATAGCAGTCCAGCGCTTCATTAATTTCTCCTTTCATTTTATGGATGAACCCAAGGAGGCCCCAACTTTCCTCATCAGATGGGTTTCTGTGACATTTCCTTAAAGCCAGTTTCTCCAGTGAACCGATGCTCTTTTCCCTGGCAAATGACTCAGTTTCTATTTTGATTGCTTCTAAATAATGGCGAATTGCACCATCATCATATCTCCTTTGAAATTCCAGAAACCGGGCATATTGGAAATGTACCTTTTGCTTTTTCACCGCTTCAAATGGTTTGATCTCTAATACTTTTTGGTAAGTCTCTTCTGCCTTTCTGTAATCACTTGCTTCTATATACATACTTGCCAGGTGTACATAAGCAACATCAAAAGTGGGCTTTTGTTTCACAGCATACTCCAAATGAAATATAGCTGATTTTATTATGTTGTCATGTGGTCGGCTCTGCACTCTAGGCTGCCTGTTGTTGGCTTCCTTTGTCTGGATCAGGAGATCCCTGTAGCAAAGCCCAATCTGGTGGTGCAAAAAGGCAGAGTCTGGTGTCCTCTGCAAGGCCATTTTTAAGAATTGGAGCGCTTTATCCACAGAGCCCTTTCTCCGGTAAAACCTGGCTGCATGTCGAAAGACATAGGTCTGGGAGGATGTGCTGGTCAGTGCTTCTTCAATGTACTGTTCTCCTTCCTCTTCTTGTCCTACCTCCTGAAGCTTCAGGGCTAGGAGAACTTTAATAAGTACATCTTCTGGATTTAACCTGACAGCCTGCCTCAGGGGGAGCAGAGAAAGCTCAGTTGGTTGTGTTTCTCTGGTGAAGCCATCCAGGCGGTATAGGGTAATTGCATACCCCGTACTGAATTCAGGATTTTCAGGGTCCGCTTCCAGAGCCTTCTGAAAGCAGACTTTGGCCTGTTCATAGTTTCGTCCTCCACACTTCAGAAAGGCCCATCCTTCAGCACAGTCTATCTCGGGGCACCTTATCCTATAGTGGGAGGGACTTTCAAACTTCTTGCAAGTCTTCTCCACCTTGTCCAGGTAAGTCTGAGCTTCCGCCACTTTCCCCAGGTGGTAGTACACCCAAGCATAATTGCCCCAAGTAACCAAACTTTTCACATCAGATTGGTCCCCATGTTTTTGCCGGATGAGCTCTTCAGCCATTTGCAGGTTCTCCAGGGCTGCCTCATTTTGGCTTTTCAGATGCTGCACGTAGGCCAGGAGGTTGTGTATTTCCACATTGTATTGAGTGTCTAGGAACTCAATCTCTTCCAAAATCCTGCTTTCCAAATCTAGCATTTCCTTGGCTTCAATTATTAACTGCCATGTGAAGTGGCATCTCAACTGCTCCAGCCTCTCCTTGATCCAGTGCTCATCAGCGTGCTGACTAAGGAAACAAAAGCAGACGGTCTTTGTTAGGTGAAGACCAGCTGATAGACCAAAGGCAGATAAAATGCTTCCTATTCTCCCCCTTTCAAGGAGCACACCTGCTTCGTTATTCATTAGTATCCCTGTGTTTCTAACATCTACAAGGTCTTTGAGCACAGTTTGCTTGACTTCACAGACTGGCCCCAGCACTTGTGATTCAGAGAGAGTTACCTTTTTAATGAGTCAAATTGTGGCCCACGGATGGCAGTCATTACAAAAAGGAGGAGGGACTCTCAGGGTAGTGGGTAATTTCACCAAGTAACTACCTCCCTGTTGACCCAAGATCAATTATGTAATGCAAAATACATGAAGACAAGAAAAATATTAGGAAATGGCTGAGGCAATAGGAAAAAATAGAAACTTATCTATAGCAAAGGTACCCTAAACAAGTTAAGCAGAAAAATAAATAAGGCTATGGGAATAAGGCCAACAGAAATCTGCACAAATAGATAATTTATGGCAGCATAAATATAAATAAATAGCTGATATAAACTGTGGGGTACCAGCCCCAAAATTGAATGGGACCAAAGAGCGGTTGTGTAATTGAGGGGTAAAATTAAAGAGACATCAGACGATAAAGCATGCAAGGGCTCACCTCCGGGACTGCCTGGACTTCAGGAGCCAGGTCCGCGCAGAGAGAAAATATATTCCCAACCAGGGCTTATATATACTCTAGGGACATACCAGACCCCTTAATTACAGGTAACCACATGGGTAACAAAGTGGACTGTACCCTTACCCTAAAGGTCCCTGAGTACAGAGGGGAAGTAACCTAACCAGAGCCCGGGGCAGGGCTGTCTTCCGAGCCTAGAGAGCAATAGCGCATGTCTGCTCCTATAGTTAAAGCTTCCGGCTAGATAGCCATCAGCCATGTGCTTCTAAGAGGTAACCTTAAGGTTGTACTATTATGGGAGGATATAGTGGGGAACAATATTAATTATGAGAATGTTATTGGGACACATCTCCCACTCACAAGAGTGAAGGCCTCCCTCCACCCCAGCAATCCAGCCTGCCAGGCTTCTTAATATGAGAATAAAGGATTCATCCACACACACTCTCTTCCCATTCTCAGCTTCCCACAATAACCAACAAAAATCTCGTTCTTTTTGTGTCCTTTCCAATGTTAGCAAACAGAGTAGAACTGCCTCAGAGGGTTTCCAAGGCTGTAATCTTACACACGCAGACTTCCACATAGCTCTCCCATCCAGTGGGTTAACACTGCCTGTGAAGGTGGCTGTAAAGATTACATCTTTGGAAACTCCATGGGGTTGTTCTCTGTGCTATTGGGTGACTATAGATCAGACTCGGCAAGACAGCAGTTGGTACTGGGGGGAGTCACTATGGGCAGCCTGCAACATTTTCCTCCCTGCAGAGGAGCTGGTGGGGCCAAAACGCAGACCTTTGGTTAGCAAATCAGTGCTTAACCACTGTGCCATTAGAGCCAATGACATAGCCAATAGAAAAAACCCCAAACACCAAACTCACTGCCACTGAGTCAATTCTGACTCATAGCAACCCTATCAGACAGGATAGAACTGCCCCTGTGAGTTTCCGAGATGAACTCTTTAGGGAAGTAGAAAGCCCCATTTTCTTTTTTTTTTTTTTAAATCAATTTATTGGGGCTCATACAATTCGTCACAATACATAGATCAATTGTGTAAAGCACATCTACACATTTGTTGCCCTCATTATTCCCAAAATTCGCTTGCCTCTTGGGTTCCCGGAATCCGCCCCATTTTCTTCAGCACAGCAGCTGTTTGTTGGTTTGCTCTGCTGACCTCTTGGTTAGTAGCTAGCACATAACCGCTCCGATTCCTGCCCCACCCCAGCCAATACGCCCCGCGGCCTCTGGTACCTCTCTTCCTCCAATGAAAGGAGCAGCAGTTTCTAACTGCCTAGTCAGAATGGCAAAAGTGTCAATAAGGCGAAGATACCAGCTACTACAATCGTGAGTTGTTAGAGCCGTTCGAAAGAAAGCATTGTACTGTGCTTTAAGTGAAAGGACACGCTTGGGCGGCGGCGACGTGGTCGTGCATTCGGCTGAGGTCTGAAAGGTCCCTGGAAACCATCTGCTGTTCTGCAGGGAAGATGGGGTTTCCACTTCTGTAAACAGTGACAGGCCGGTCTACCCTGTCCTAGGAGGTCGCTGTGACTGTGGGATTGACTGGATGGCAGTGAGGGGTTTTTTGTTTGTTGGTTATAGGTGAAAATTTACAGAGCAAATTTGTTTCCCATTCAATATATCGCTTCATAACACTGTTTGCAATCCCCATAATGTGTCTGCACTCACCCCTCATTTCCATCGCCAACATTCCTGTCCCTCTCTGGCTTCTCATCTGTACTTTTAGGCATCTGTTTGCCCGTTTGGTCTCCTATGCTTGCTTATCCTAAGGCACATATTCCATGTGCATAAACCAGTCTAATATGTGGTTGCCAAGGAGTCCTGGTGGTGCTGTCAGGTAAGTGTTGAACTGCTAACCATAGATCAATGGCTAAAACCCACCTGCCACTCTGAGGGAGAAAGTGGGAGCTATTTGCTGTCATAGAGATTTGTAGCCTACAAGTCAGAATCAACCTGATGGCTATCTGTTTGGTTTGAGGGTTTAATGTTTGGTGAACTTCCAGAAAACTTTGGTTCTGATTTAAAAGGCTGTCTAGGGGGCATAGTCCATACCTCTCGTCTCTGTCAGACCACTCAATCTGGTCATTGATTTGAATTTTGTTCCACATGTTTTTCCTGCTCGTAGGTTCCCAAACGTATTTGGCTTATAGCCAGCCCCCTTTTAAAAATTTCTCAGTGCCTCTCTGGCACTTTAAAAACTTTTGTACTGCAGCCTTCCTGGATCGGTGCAGCGCCCCCTAGCTGTCAGTGTCATCCACTTTAGGGAACCCTGTTCTATGGTTATGGCCTTTCTGAAGAAGTGTTCATAATTATACATCCAGTGTGCCCTATTCAGAATAGACAAATCCATAGAGGCAGAAAACAGGTTAATGATTTCCACGGAGGGAATAATGACGAGTGACACTGTCATGGGCATGGGATATCCTGTTGAAATGATGAAAATAATCTTTCTGGAACAGAAGATACACAGTGAGTGTATGAACACTACTG
This sequence comes from Echinops telfairi, assembly GCF_000313985.2. Taxonomy (NCBI): domain Eukaryota; kingdom Metazoa; phylum Chordata; class Mammalia; order Afrosoricida; family Tenrecidae; genus Echinops; species Echinops telfairi. The sequence goes on from NW_022103968.1 coordinate 38,868,875, forward strand.
AATTAGTCACTTTAAATTAGCGAATATGATGAATTTGTCTTAAGTGACTTTATAACAATGAAATTTTTATTACAAGCTTAAATGGAAATCTACAAATTACATACATATTTTTCAAATACATTTAAAAATAAATACAAAATCATTAAAATAAAAAGCTGCTTGTGCCACTAGAAATTATGACATGTGTACCCAGTTGTAGCTTTTTGAGAAGGACTGGTTTAAGGATTAAAAATAATGTCATTGAAATTAGTTTATATCTCGGCTCCTTTTTTTTAATTTTTTTATCTCGGCTCCTTTTATTATCTGTGTGATCTAAACTTCTGTAAATCTAAGGTTCCTTAATACAAAATGAGAATAACATGAGTTACTTGCCTTGTTGGTTTGTTTTGATGATCAAATAATTTATACTACACTTTTAGAAGCCAGGTCGGCATGTAACAGACAGTCAGGAGTGATAACTATTATCGTATTGTATGTTAATGATTTTTGGAAACCCACTTCACCTGTTTATTGGCCAAAGAGAGGAGGGGAGTTCATCACAGGCCCGAGGCTGTGTATATTCCAGGACTTCTGTCCCATTCCAATTTTTCCCACTGGACCACTGAAGGGAATGTTGAAAGTTGCTACTAATGGTGGCTTTTTTTTCCCCTTGCTGAAATCAAGGGTTATTTGAATCAAGATTCCATGTGGACAATCTGGAAGTCCCACATAAGATCCTTCAGGTAAGAATGCAGTGAAGTCCAGGCAAGTCCCCTGAACAGGGGGACATCGGGGCTCTGGAGAGAGTTTCACTTCTGAGGAGCAAGTGTCCTGTGCAGGCTAGGAGCCCAGCAGTGCATCTGGACAAGGAAAGGTCTTATTCTCCAGCATATAGCTCCTTCTACCATATCCCCACAGTATTTTCCCATCGGACTTTGGGGAGGCACCAGAGATGCAGCTTGCAGAGCTGGTGTGTCCGCCTTTGACAACATGGTGAGGAATCAGTCGGTATAAAAGAATGTCCCTACCCAGACCAGCCCCTCACTCTCTCCCTCGTCAGACAGAACTGATTTGGCCATCATTTTCTCACTTCTGCTAATCTTTTCCCTCTCCTATTTCTCTCCCTTCTTTGAGCTATATAGCATGGGGTAAAAATATCTTCATAGCAATGCTAACAAAAAATTAAAGTCACTGAATTAATAAAACAGTTCAACACACATTCCATCCAAAAGCAAATGCTGAAATAGAAGCTAGGAAACTTAACCGCCGTGAGACCAAGTCTGTTGAGACAGTATGAACAATTTCCCCCACTGCAAACTCTAGGCGTGAAGACAGAAGAAAAGTCTGTACCTCATGGCTGCTGTGAATCCGGCAGCGGTTCTGCACTGTGGTGTTCAGCCTGCTGGACTTCTCTGAGATCTAGTCCCTCCAGAGGATTTTCAGACAAATCTAAGCCCGGGGACAGGCTATATATAAGGGGACTAGACTGACAGCTGTTGATGTATGTGACTGAGGTTGCAAACAGGAAATGGAAACTGAAAGCAGAAAATGAAACTAGAGTCAAAACTGAAACTTAAGCAGTGATGTCTGCTGCTCTGAGATAAACTGAACCCTTTCACAACTGAAGGGACAGGAAAGGAGGGGAAATGTAAAGCGGGGAAACAGGAGTGTGCTGTTACATTGTAAAGATTGTAATCTGTGTCAAATGCATATGAATTGTTGAACAGTAAAGCAATTTTGCTCCGCGAACTTTCACCCAAATCACAATGAAAAGTTTGATTTTTTTAAAAAGTGGGGCGATGGGAGGAAGATGGTGAAAAGCCTACTGATATGCTAATTCCTTTATGGGGGGTACTTGAGTTTACTGAGACTTGAAAGCTAGGATATTCCTCTTAGTGCATCTCCTAGCTGCAGGAAGACCCCTGAAAATTGCCTGTGTATATGAGAGTGAGTTGTGGCTGCCATTTGGATCTGCGTTTCCTCATCTGGAAGCAGGGGTGCTCCTTTTACTGTATACGCACTGCTAGTGCTGGCTCATAGCGACCCCTGCCCCCGCTGTGGGTTTCGAGACTGCAATTGTTTTGTTTGTTTTTTAATTTTTTAAAAATCTTTTTATTCGGGGTTCATACAACTCTTATAAAAATCCACACATACATCAATTGTGTAAAGCACTTTTGTCCATTTGTTTCCCCCATCATTCTCAAAACATTTGCTTCCTGCTTGAGCCCTTGGTATCAGCTCCTCGTTTTTTTCCCCTCCCTCCCCGCTTCCCCCGCCCCCATGAACCCTTGATAATTTATAAATTATTATTATTTTGTCATATCTTACACCGTCCGACGTCCCCCTTCACCCACTTTTCCGCTGTCCGTCCCCCAGGGAGGAGGTT
>NW_022103968.1:38871816-38873790 GCF_000313985.2 Echinops telfairi
TGAGAATGATGTACAAATGTGCTTTACACAATTGATGTGTGTATGGATTGCGATAACAGTTGTATGAGCCCCTAATAAAATGTTTTTTTTTAAAAAAAGGTGGTGTCTTTCAGTCAGGATGGTTCCCATAAACCTATCATTTGAATTGATGCCCTTTGCCTCTGTTGGCCTCTGTTCTCCCCTCCTCTGGGGGCAGGTGTGCTGTCATCAAGTTCGGAGGCAGGCGCTCATCGCCATACGGGACCTCTGACTCAGTCTTATGCAGAATAGGACAGGGGCTGAAAAATTCCCGACATGGAGTTGTCGGGCCCCAGGGGAGGGCAGCGTTTCCTTTCTTGGGTGCTTAGATATACTTGGGATGAAAATTTGTGACACTGGGCTTTAAGAATAGGCCCTGTGGCCTGTGCCCCTGATCTTCTCTAAAGTGTTAGTGAAAGGCTGGAAGAATTGCAATATGACTCAGATTCTTGATCTGGATATGCCTTGACTGTGTCCCCTGAGGCAGTGCCCAGAGCCAGGAGGAGCCACCTTAAGCGTGACGTTGACTACCAGCCAGGGAATGTCTGACCTTGGCTCACACTGTACCTTCTGGCTTCTTGAAGTATTAAGCTAAACTACTTAGCTGTAGATGAAAGTGATTCCAGAGTCTCGGCCCCGGGTGCATACGCCTTCCGCCTGAGAACAGTTCTGAGACAATCAGAAGGAGGATTTAGGGCAGATGAGATATTTAACTCTAGGCCTGCAAAAAATAGCAGGGATTGAATTCCATTGGTGCCTATTCCTTGACCCCCATCCCCACAATCCTTTTGGTTGCATTTTTTTTCTTAATGTGCTCATGATGTGCATCCTGCCTGTTCTCACCACCCAAAGCCAAGACAAGACTGCTCAACTGTTTGACGCTAACCCTCTATTCTCTGGTGACCAAGTTTTGGTCACAGCTTCCCAGGAAAGTTTCTGAACAACTGTAAAATAATAAAGTTATTTTCAGGCAAAAAAAGAGAGACTGTAACTGTTTATGGGGGGTAGAAAGCCTGTCTTTCTCCCAAGGAGCTGCTGATGTTTTCGAACTGCTGACCATGTGTATCACAGCCCAATTAGTAACCACTACATCACCAAGGTTCCTCGTTTACTATATATAATTCTGTCAATCTCTAAGCTAGACGCTTAACCCAAATTTGCTCTCTCTATGAGAGGTCATGTCTCACTAATCTTGCACATCTGTGGACTGGGCACTAGCAGTCAAAGACCTGTCCCTTTTTCCTCTTCATCAGAACAGAGTGAATTGTGTGTGCAAACGTGTCCTTCAAAGAAAACACAGCATCCAATTGTTAAGCCGTGTTTTTCAAGAGACATGAGCAAATCGGAAGATTCTGTAGAAATGAGATTTAAAAAAAAATTAATCATACAGGTTATCTATGCGTTCAGGCAAATATTCAGACTGACCCAAAGCTGAAATACTTGAACTTAAAAAAGCTGTTTTTGTGTGGAGGGAGCAAGGTGACCGGATTCTTCAGGGGAAGAAACCAGGGGTTGGTACTTTCCCAGGGTACTGGAGAGCACACCGAGACACAGGCATGGGTTGTGTTGTTGGTGCTGAGAGTTTGGCAGAAGTCCTGGCTCAGTGAGTCTCTGACTCAGGCATCTGGGGGCTGCAGAATCTGATTAGGTGTCCCCAAAGTGCCTTTGGCATAAATGATTACCAACAAGTGACAAAGCAGTACAACGGAGAAAGGAAAGAGCCAGTGAAGTGTGTTTGCAAATAGGAAGAAAAATGGAAACTGAGGGAAACGACTTTTAAAAAATAAAATGGCATCCTGGCCCACCAGGCCTTGAGGACGATGACCCCAATTAGAGCAGCCAGTCCACAGAGAGGACTACATGGCCAGCCCCACTATGAGACATGATGCCCCTCACTGACCCACGGCCCTGCGGGGGACAACACCAGAGACACAGTGTGGGAATTGCACCCAATCT
>NW_022103968.1:38875555-38880226 GCF_000313985.2 Echinops telfairi
TTTACACAATTGATGTGTGTATGGATTGGGATAACAGTTGTATGAGCCCCTAATAAAATGTTAAAAAAAATAAAAAATAAAAAATAAAATGGGCACTCAGCTGTGAGTCCATTCCCAGGCACCTAGGGCCAGCTCTTTGAAGGACTGGTCAGCTCTGGTAAGCTGTGTCACACCTAGGAGTTACCGTTTCCTCAGCACATACCCAAGTGGACTGGAACAGGTAAATGGATTCCAACCCTCACTGCACATTCAGATTGACTAGGAAGATTAAAAAAAAAATTCTAACTAGCCACACCCAACCAATTAAATACATCTGTAGGAATGGGCCCCAGACTCGGTAGTACCAAGAAATCCTCCGGTGATTCTAATATATACTTGGGCTGAAATGGCCTAGTTGATCCCTGGTGCCCATTGTGTCCATGAGCTTCGCAGGCTGAATGGGAAGGCTCTCAATATCAGGACTTCCTTTCCTTTCTTTGAGGTCCAAACTCTTCCTTTCTCAGTTCCTTGTCTCCACCTTCACAGTGGACAATTAACCTCCGGTCTCTTAAGACACAGCATGTCACGGAAAAAGAATGAAGTTTCAAAGAGTTGGACTGCTTCTGGAAAGTGTGCTCTGGCTTCAGTTCTAGACTCTAATCGTGCGCATGGAGAAAGGATTCACACATCAGAAGTCCTTTGTGGTGAAGGACCTGTTGATTTTTTGCACTTTCTCTTGACTCTCCAAGCATTTCATTGCACTGTGACTCACAGTTTGACTTAATGCACTATAAATCAGTACTGACTTTAGTTGATAAGACTCAAAGTTATGTAAATGTAAAAACTGTGTGTTTTACATTTAGCATAAAATGGAGACTCACAAGAAGCTGCAAAATCATGCATACAGTCCACAGAAGGACAGACCCTTCATCCCACTTGTCTTACAGGCGACATCGAATCTAACTCGTGTGGAAATTAAAGCCAGAAAGGGTGTCTATTTTTAAAGAAAAACACGTAGTGAATTCACCTGACAAATTCAGACCTGTAGGACTCTTACTTCCCCTCTTCAAACTGAAAAACCATTTGAATTAGTCTAGAATCCTGATTTCTGGATTCGTGGATTTAAGGTGACCCACTCAGACTTTCTGCCCTCAGGTGAGTCATTTGGCCTTGGCATTGGGATATGTTTTGAGGAGCAGAAATGCAGGGTCTGCTAGAAAAACCTTTGAACTTAGTACCTTGGTTTCTCTAACCAACCAACTCCCCCTGCACGTGTTCTAACACGACCTCCTGAGACATTAACATGACAGTGCGCGATGGAACCCTCTTCACTGCCTGGTTTGACTGGGTCTACTCATAATAAAAATAGTTTTGGTGTTTGCACATTTTAGTTGTGGATAAGTACTGGTATCAGAAGTGGGGTTTGGCCCCTGATCAACTTCCCCTAGAGCTCTTGTGGACATGGGCGTGGCACCTACGGACTCCTTTTGGGCTTGCAATCTCCACGGAGCATCTGGAGACCGTATTGGTAAGCCCTCGTGACCTGCTGCTTTCGCATTTGGACCCGAATCCAGTATTTATTTTGAGTTTCGTGAATTTGTGGTCATGTAGTTCTTTGGACTGTCGTGAAATGGTGCTTGCCAAATGCAAGCAAGAAGGAGCCCTCTTGTGGAACTCCACGTGCTACGTGGTATTTCCTTCATTCTCCGTTAGTGTATAGGGATCTAACCAATGTTTGTCCAGTCACCCTGCCGCATTGCTAAGCTTTTCATTTAGTTCCAGTAATTTTCTTCCTGAGCCGTTGGGATTTTCTGTGTTTAGGATCATTTCAGCAGTGAATGGAGATGGTTTTACTTCTTCTTTGACAATTTGTATGCCTTTCATTTCCCTTTCTTGCATAACTGCTCTAGCTAAGACTGTTAGTACATAGGAGTGATGATACAGGCATCCTTGTCTAATTCCAAAGGTGGTTGCTTTCCGTATCTCTTCACTGAGACCAATATTGGCCATTTGTTTTTATTTATGCCCTTAATTATGTCGACAAGGAATTCCCCTTTTATTCCTACTTGTTTGAACATTTTTATAACAAAAATTAGTGTTGGGTTTTGTCAAATGCCATTTCTGCATCAATTGATATGATCATGTGGTTCTTTGCCTTTGTCATATTTATGTGGTGTTTTACATTGATAGTTTTTCTATAGAATCATTCTTGCATACCCGGTATGAATCTCATGTGGTCATAATGGTTGTTTTTTTTTCAGATTGTACTTGGGGTTCTCTTGATTAGTATATGGTTGAGAATTTTTGCATCTATTATTAGGAGGGAACTTGATATATAATTTTTTAAATTGTACCTTCACCTGGCTTTTATAAGGGCTATAATCGCTTCATGAAATGAATTGGGAAATACTCTCTTTTAGTGTGTATTCTGGAATAGTTTGAGTAGAACTGATGCCAAGTTTTCAGTGAATATTTCTAATAATTTGCCAGTGAAGAAAATCAAGGCAAGACTTTTGTTGTTGCTTTTTTTCATAACTGTTCAATTTTTTTGTTATGGGTCTGTTCAAATTTTCTACTTCTATTTGTGTTAATTTTGGTAGGTAGTCTGTTTCTTGAAAATTAGCCACTTATTGTGGATTTTCAGATTTTTTAGAGAACAGTTCACCATAATATTCAATTATTACCTTTAAAAAAATCATTTTATTGGGGGCTTGAACAAGTCTTATCACAATCCATCCATCCATCCATCCATTGTGTCAAGTACATTTGTACATTTATTGCTGTCATCATTTTTAAAACACTTTCTTTCTACTTGAGCCCTTGGTATCAGCTTTTCATTTTTTCCCACCCTCCCTCACAAACCCTTGATAATTTATAAATTATTATTATTTTTTCATGTCTTAGACTGACCATTGCCTCCTGTCACCCACTTTTCTGCTGTCTGTCATTCCACTTTTCCCTTTCCCATCTGATATCGCTACTCTCATTATTCGTCCTGAGGGGTTGGTCTGTCCTGGACTCCCTGTGTTTCCAGCTCCAAGCTGTACCAGTGTACATGCTGCAGCCTAGCTGGATTTGTAAGGTAGAATTGGGATCATGATAGTGCAGGGGAGGAAGCATTAAAGAACTAGAGGAAAGTTGTATGTTTCATCGTTGCTATGCTGCACCCTCACTGGCTCATCTTCTCCCCATGACCCCTCTGTAAGGGGATGCCCAGTTGCCTACAAATGGGCTTTGGGTCTTCACTCCGCATTCCCCCTAGTTTACAATGATACGATTTTTTTGGTCTTTGATGCTTGATACCTGATCCCATCAACACCTCGTGATCAGACAGGCTGCTGTGCTTCTTCTATGTGGGCTTTGTTGCTTCTCAGCTAGATGGCCTCTTGTTTGTCTTCAAGCCTTTAAGACCCCAGATGCTATATCTTTTGACAGCTGGGCACCATCAGCTTTCTTCACCACATTTTTTTATGCACCCACTTTATCTTCAGCAATTGTGTCAGGAAGGTTAGCATCATGGAATGCCAGTTTAATAGAACAAAGTGTTCTTGCATTGAGGGAGTACTTGAGTAGAGGCCCAATGTCCATCTGCTACCTTAATACTAAACCTATAAATATATGTACATAGATCTATTTCCACATCATCACAGATAACTATATTTACATATGTACAGGCCTGTATTTAGACCTCTATAAATGCCTTTGTCTCCTAGCTCTTTCCTCTATTTCCTTTTGCTTTCCTCTTGTCCCACTATCATGTTCAGCCTTCAGTTGGATTTCAGTAATTCCTCTCAGTTACATTGGCTTTGATCCAGCCTAACGAGGCCTCCTACATCCTCCTCTCCATCAATTTTAGATTACTTGTTGTTCCCTTGTTCCTGGGTTTGTTAACAGCTGCTTCCTTTCCCCTGTGTTCCCCTCTCCCATGTCCCCCTGGAGCCATCGGTCCCATTGTTTTCTCCTCCAGATTATTTATCCTGCCTATCTTATCTAGATAGACCTGCAGAGATAATATGCACACAAAAAACAAGACAGAGCAAAACAAAGCAACAAAACAAAACAACAACAACAAAAAAGAAAAGCTTATAGTTTCAGATCTGTTTGTTGACCTTTAGGAGTATTTTCTGTTTGAGTATGATGGGGTGCCATGCCTTGGCCTCCAAGTCTATTTTTGGTATTCCCTGGGGACTTCATTGCTCTGCTCCCATTGCTGTTCTGTTGCACACCCTTAGTGTTTCGCCTTGGTGTGGTGGGGTCAGATTGGGCACAATTCCTGCACCGTGTCTCCAGTGTTGTCCTCCGTAGTGCTACGGGTCAGTGAGGGATGTCATGTCTTGCATTGGCTGCTCTGAGCAGGAATATAGTCCTCAGGCTTTGGTGGGCCAGGATGTGTCCCACTTTGTCTTCTTCCCTCTTCCTTTGCTCCTGTGTGCTCTGATCAGACGTGCCCCTCTCCCCAAGCTGCAGCTTCAGTGCTGTCCTCTGAAGTGTATTCTTATGTGGGGAGGGAGGAGGGTGTCCACATAGATGAGATTGGAGTTGGCCCTGCAGACTCTCTATTGGTTCCCTGCGTAATGCCAGTATGTTGCATGTCTTGGGGCACTGGTTGAAGTCTGGTCCCTCTCTCCTTCTCCTGTGGAGATATAAACAATACCCTTTCCCCTGATACCCATATCTTTTCTTTCTTTCTTT
>NW_022103968.1:38880326-38881970 GCF_000313985.2 Echinops telfairi
TCCTTCCTTCCTTCCTTCCTTCCTTCCTTCCTTCCTTCCTTTCTTTCTTTCCCCCTCCTTTTTAGTTGGCTGCCATATGTATCCCTGGATTGGGTCTGGCCCCTCCCATAGTACCTGGACCTCACCCCAGGACTGTATGTATACTAGCTTTTCCCCTACGCCCCTTTTGCCTTTTTAAGCTTACCTCAGCAGACTCATGTTGTACTTGCCCTTTTGTGCTTGGCTTACTTTGCATAACATAATTTCCTCCAGTTCTTCCCATGCAGCAATATGCTTCATGCGTTCATCACTTTTTTAATGGATGTGTAATACTCCATGTATGTATGTACCACAATTTGTTCATTGATGGAAATTTGGGTTGTTTTTAACTATTTAAGATTGTGAATTGCACCACGATAAACATTGGAGCACAGATGTCTGGCTGTGGTTTGATTCTTGCCTCTTCTGGGTATATGGCCAGTAATATAAATTTTGTTATAATTTAAAGTTTACATTCTTTTTCTGTAACAAAGAATTGGTCAACATTCAGCCACTTTAGGAGGTATCATATAATCAAGCACCAATGGTGTTGAATACTAAGTGAGATGTTTCAACAAACAAATGCAGCTCTGGAAGCGCTCACTTGTCCAGGGGGTCAGCCACCTGCACGCGAGCCATATTTGTCTTCATACCAAAAGAGGATGGTCCAAGAGAATGTGAAAATGAGCAAACAATGTTCTCAATGTCATAAGTAAACATTTGCTGAATCTACTTCAAAAATGGTTCCAGTGGTAGACCAGCAGAGTATTTCTAGAAATTCAAGCTGGATTCAGAAGAGGACAGAGAACTAAGGAAATCATTACTGGTGGCAGGTGGAACGTGGCCGATAACAGAAAAGGCCAGAACAATGTGTATTTGTGTTTTATTGACTATAAAAAGTCAGATCAATGTGTTCAAAGTTTATTTCTGCCTCAAGTTTAATGGTTGATGAGGCATATTAGGAGCTTTTATATTAAATAACATATAAACAAAGGATTATGTTTCTTATGATGAAAACAACATTTTCTTTGATGACTGGGCAGAGTTAATGTTATCCTTTGTGTAATCTACCTTAAAGGCAAAGTTAAATCCCTAATCTAACAGTTTGGTTAAAAGCAAACAAACAAAAATCAAACAAATAAAAACCACTAAGGTTTTTTTTTTTTATAAATAAGAAATTTCTAAAAACTGATATATAAATAGATATATTAAGATATTTTAAAGATATACACATTTCAAAATGCCAAAACCTTTATAAAATGTATAATTAAAATATATTACCCAATATTTGAGTAAATGAAAACAGTGTCACCATGTAATACTGCTGGTAAAGTTCTCTGATTCAAACAGTCCACAAAATATTCCATGAATATGTTTTTGTATTCTCTGGGTTATCTCTTTTGATCCAGCGTTATTTTTTATAGTAAGGAAAATTATAAATATGCTTTTAAACAACGCTAAGCATTTCCCATTGGCATCAATCACCGTTGATTGTAGTTGCCTATGTGAGGTTGGCACGATTTCCACTTGGCATTTTATATTTCCCTTATCTATATCCACCAGATATTTATATCAGTAACTGGCTGACAGGCGGCCAAATGACAAGGATGTTGTGCTATGAGTTTT
>NW_022103968.1:38882070-38908314 GCF_000313985.2 Echinops telfairi
TAAAGCACATCTATACATTTGTTGCCCTCATCATTCCCAAAATTCGCTAGCCTCTAATTTTCCTTTTTCCCCCCCTCCCCTTCCCTTCCTCCTCCCCTCTCCCCCATGCACCCCTACCACTAAGGTTTTTTTTGACCTCTGATAAACTCCTGGCAATTTTTAAACTTCGTGGAAAGTCACAAAGTACTTTTTCTGCTTTACAGAAGAAAAAAGTCCTGAAAGATAATTTAATATGCATACTTAATGTGTTATAAGTTAGTTGTCAAATCTTCTTTGGTGTAAAAATTTGTATATTAGACAATATGATTGTATTATTAGCCATAATTTTAATTGCTAACTTGGTCACAACTTTGTGTGTGTGTGTGTGTGTGTTTTAAAGTAGCAGAATAAAAGCCAATTTTTATGGGCTTAATTGGGAGAATTATTCCATTTACCTATACCCTGTTTCCCCGAAAATAAGACAATGTCTTATATTAATTTTTGTTCCCAAAGATGCGCTAGGTCTTATTTTCAGGGGATATCTTATTTTTCCACAAAGAAGAATATGGTACATATTTATTGTTTATTGTTTTATTAAAAGAGACCTCGCACTTCCTGTCTGCCCCAGCTGTGCTGTGGCCAACAGTGAGCTGCATGGCGGTACCTGCCGCTACGGTCCAGAGTCCAGAGTTACAGTAGCTTTGGGGAGCCTTATTTTCAGGGGATGCCTTATATTTCAGCAAGAGGCAAAACTGTAAGTAGGTCTTATTTTGGGAGGATGTCTTACTTTTGGGGAAACAGGGTAGTTGACAAGTAGTCAATTCCTTATCCTTTTTTGAATGGGTTGTAAATCCTAACCTCCCTGCCTATGTTTATAATCACATTTTGGAGGGAGTTCTCTGGTACAGAATGAAGTTGGGATGTATCTTAGACCCTGCTTTGTTATAAGGGAGGAGCCCTGGAGGAGTAGTGGGTTATGAGTCAGGCAGGTAACTGCAAGGTCATCATTTGGAAACCACCAGCCATTCCAAGGGAGAAAGATGAAGCTTTTCTACCGGAAAGAGTTAGAGCCTGGGGACATCCACAGGGGCAAATAACCTCTTCCCTACAGGGTCGCTATGAGTTGGAATTGACCATAGACTTGGTGGCCCTGAATTTACTAGAGGGTGTGGGTGTGACTTAAGTCATTATCCTCCGCTTTTCCTGGGGAGATGGTTGGCCACCACTGCCATTGATTCAATTCTGACTCAAAGTGACCCTATAGAACTGAGTAGAACTGCCTCTTTGACTTTACAAGACTTTACACTTTTACAGCCTCATTCTTCTCCTGATAGAGTCGAAGAGTTGCTGACTGCAACACTTAACCCAGCTCTCCTTTGTCTCGGTGTTATTATGTTATAGCTGAAGCTTTGAAAAAAGGTTCATCATTGTATTTAGAGATATTTTTGTTCAAAGTTATTGAACTGATTTTCTTTCACTTTGCATTATTTTTGTAATCAATTCCTATTAAACTTTTCACTTTCAAAAAGTACTATTATTGTCAGTTAATCAGGACTGTGATTAACTGTTGTGTGTAAATTTGGCCCTGCCAGGATTCTCAGTGGCTTGGCAGTTTAGATGTAGTCATCCCTTATAGTGAGATCTTTTGCATAAGAAGTAATCACTTTTGTTGATGAGATGTGCTATAAGCAGCAACCTTTCTCAGAGAGCGTGGCCTACTTCTACTACGCGAGGCTACTCTGGCAAAGCATGCTTGCTTTTGGCTGGGTCCGCATCCTGCATCTGACTCATCTTCTGACCTCCAGATCCTTGGATCTCAGCCAATAGTCTGCCGATCCAGAGTCATCCGCTACTTGCCACCTTACCTGCTGCCTTTAGACGGATTCACCTCTGCAGCAGAAGTCTGCAGTCTGACTTCTTGATCTTCAGCTCACCAGCCCCTGTAATGCTAAAAGAATGTTTATTTTGGTGTGTAAGTCTTGGCTTTTTATAATATTGGTTTCATTCAATGTTTGTCCTTTTATGATTGACTTACTTTACTAAGCACAATGTCCTCTAGGTTCATCAATGTTATGAAGTCTTTCGTAGATTTTTTCATTATAAACACTATGTAGTCTTCTGTTGTGTGTGTTCTGTATGTACCATGGTTTGTTTATCAAACATGTTCTGTATGTACCATGTTTGTTTATCAAACATGTTCTATATGTACCATGGTTTGTTCATCAATTCATTTGATCATAGGCACTTAGATTGTTCCATGTTGTTGTTGTGAGTACAACTGCTAAAATGAATATAGTTGTACATATTTATTAATATCATGGCTCTAGGTTATATACCAAGTCATAGAATGGCTATGACAACCTCTTAATGTGGAATTTCAAATCATGCCTCAGCTAAAGTAAAAATTCCTAGCTAATTTAGATCTTTGAGATCCCTCAGAAATGGTCAAAGTTGCATTTATTATGTCTCTGAATGCCAGGTAGCTGCTGGGGGTGGGGGTAGGGGGCGGGGGGCTGGTGTGGGTTCTAAATATTCTTTTTTTTTTTTTAAACATTTTATTAGGGGCTCATACAACTGTTATCGCAATCCATACACACATCAATTGTGTAAAGCGCATTTGTACATCATTCTCAAAACATTTTCTCTCCACTTAAACCCCCGACATTAGGTCCTCATTTTCCCCCTCCCTCCCCGCTCCCCCCTCCCTCATGAGCCCACGATAGTTTATAAATTGGTATTTTGTCATATCGTGCCCTGTCCGACGTCTCCCTTCACCCACTTTTCTGTTGTTCGTCCCCCAGGGAGGAGGTCACATATAGACCCCTGTAATCAGTTCCCTCTTTCCAACCCACTCTCCCTCTACCCTCCCAGTATCACCACTCACACCACTGGTCCTGTAGGGCTCATCTGCCCTGGATTCCCTGGATTTTCAGTTCCTATCTGTACCAGTGTACATCCTCTGGTCTAGCCAGACTTGCAAGATCGAATTCGAGTCATGGTAGTGGGAGCGGGGAAGAAACATTTAGGAACTAGAGGAAAGTTGTATTTCTCATCGTTGTTACATCGCACCCTGACTGGCTCATCTCCTCCCCGAGACCCCTCTGCAAGGGGGTTCTAAATATTCTTGTCAGAGAAACAAAAGCGTTTAGGCTATAATGATTCTCTTGCTCACAGATCTTCAGAGAAACAAGTTTCTAAATGTTAAACAAATTGAGGGATTATCTCAACTTATATCACAAGTTTACTAATTAGTTACACAAATATTTCCCAAAAGCCAACCCAAATCATTGCTATGGGGTTGATTCTGACTCATATGCCACTTTCTTTCTTTCTTTTAATATAAATAAATCATTTTATTAGGGGCTCCTACAGCTCTTATAACAATCCATATATCAATTGTATCAAGCACATTTGTACATATGTTGCTTTCATTATTTAAAAAATATTTTCTTTCTGTTTGAGCCCTTGGTATCAGCTTCTCCTTTTTTCCCTCCTTTCCCCACGCTCCCACCCTAATGGACCCCTGATAAATTATAAATTATTATTGTTTTCATATCTTACACTGCCCGCTGTCCATTTTTGTTGCCCATCCCCCTGGGGGGGAGATTGTGGGTCGTTGTAATTGGTTCCCCATTTCTCCTCTTTGTCCCCCCACCTTTCCCTACCCTCATGAAATCACTACTCCCATTGCTGTTCCTGAGGGGTTCACCTGTCCTGGATTCCATGTGTTGAAAGCTCTTACCTGTACCAGTGCACATGCTCCTGGTCTAGTTGGATTTGTAAGGTAGAACTGGGTCATGATAGTGGTGGGGGGAGGAAGCATTAAAGAACTAGAGGAATGCTGTGTGCTCCGTCGGTGCTGTGATGCACCATCCCTGTCTTGTTCTCTCCTTGTGACCCTTCTTTGAGGGAATGTCCAATTATCTACAGATGGGCTTTGAGTCTCCACTCCGACCCCCATCATTTGCATCAATATATTTGTTTGTTTGGACTCTTCTGATGCCTAATACCTTATCCCGTTGACACCTCATAATCACCCAGGCTGGTGTGTTTCTTCCATGTGGACTTTGTTGCTTCCCTGCTAGATGGCTGCTTGTTTAGCTTCAAGCTTTTAAGACCCCAGACGTTATATCATGTGCTAATTTCCAGCCAAGGGGAAAAGTAATTTAAAGGGAAATATTCAAATGAGTATATTACTTCCATGTATTTACCTTTCTGTATATATCCTTGTGACTAAGTCTTGTGTTTATGGATGAATAAAAGGTGGGCTGCAGAACACAACCTCAATGTCCCCAAAGACCATTATCCAAGCGTTTGGAACCCTCATTCTCCAGGCCTGACTGTCACCTGAGCATAATGGAACTCGCCACGTCAGATGCTGGTTATTTTGTAAGGGCTCTGGGAGACCTAGATGGACTTAATTCCAGATTTACTAGCATGTACGTAGCTTAGGGAGCATTGCTATTGTCAGGCGTCTGTGGATTTCCTAGATGATGAACTATTTAAAAATCTGATCCCACACTAAGGAACACAGTGGGAAAGAGAGAAAATGGAAATCCAGACGGTCAGGCACAGCACACAGGCGTTAATGCTGGGGAGGAGGAACGTTAATGCAGGGGAGTACATAGACTAGGTGATAAGGAATGAACCTCATAGATGTTGGCAAGGCAGAAGTTGGCCTGGTGGTAAGGTAGAGCCTCATGTCTCTAGCTTCAGCCGACAAATCAGGGCCAACTGCATCAGCGTGTACAGATATGCCGGGGCGAGGAGGCTGTGCTCTTTCATTCAGATACGGGTTCAAGCTCCAGGCATATTCTTTCCTAGCTTTGTAGGTTTGGGCAAATTACTAAATCTTTCTGAGTCTCTTCCATACCCCACCAGTTGTAGAGGCTTTCAACAGTCTTAGCACAGAGGCCAACAGTTACATGTTTTTATTGCTATTATTTTGTAGCTCTAGAAACTATTATTGTATCTCCAGCACCTTTCTTAGAATTCTGAGATGGCTTAGAGCAGTGGTTCTCAACCTGTGGGTCGCGACCCCCTTAGGGGTCGAACGACCCTTTCACAGGGGTCGCCCGATTCATAACAGTAGCAAAATTACAGTTATGAAGGAGCAACGGAAACGATTTTATGGTTGGGGGGTCGCCACAACATGAGGAACTGCATGAAAGGGTTGCGGCATTAGGAAGGTTGACAACCACTGTCTTAGAGGAAGTTTTCCACTGCTCACCTCTTTTAGCCAGGCAACCAGATGCCAATATTGGTTTTAATTGTAATATTCCCTGGAAGGGCCCAGTCAACCTCTTTTTAAAAAAATAATTTTATTGGGGGCTTGTACAACTCTTATCACAATTTATCCATCCATTATGTCAAGCACATTCAAACATATGTTGCCATCATCATTCTCAAAACATTTGCTTTCTACTTGAGCCCTTGGTAGCAGCTCCTCATTTCCCCCTCCCTCGCCACTCCCCCAAAGCAAACTCACTGCCATGGAGTTGATGCCGACTCATAGCGACCCTACAGGGCAGTATAGAACTGCCCCTGTGAGTTTCCGAGGCTGTAACTTTTTACAGGAGTAGAAAGCCCCTTTTTCCTACCCCGGAGCGGCTGGTGGTTTCAAACTGTTGACCTTGCAGTTGGCAGCTCAATGCACAACCACTACATCATCAGGGCTCCTCAGTCAACCTCTTTAGAACTGGTCATGAGGCCACAGCTGGCCAGAAACCTGGAATTCACAGTTGGGCATCTGTTTGCTCTGTCCAGCATTGCTGGAGCCAGCAGAGAACTCGAAGGGCACCCTTTGCAGCTCCAACACCCCATGTAGTTCATTAAGCAACTTCCCAGGACCCCCTCCCTGCATATTGGAAGAGTCTAGTTTCTGACTCTCCATTCAGAAATGAGATGGGATCTGGCATCTTAGAGGTGTATGACATTTTTCCTGTGCATCACGGAAGTCACACACTAGAAAAACCAGCCTTGAAGTGGTGCAGTGCTGGTTGAGGAGACCTTGGGAACAGGACTCCCTGTGCACTGCTGGGTGGCACAGAGCAAACAACACTTGTGCAAAGGAAATGGCCAGGTTGAGGACCGACCGGCATGACTGCAGCCGGAGAAACTTTGGGTGTTAATATTTCTGTCTGAATAACATGCTCACACAAACTACACAGTGACCTTTATTCTGAGTTTAGAAAGTTTACATTTATTGTAGAATGATTATCCAGAAAACATATGTATTCTTGTTTGGGATGCCTATAAATGTGGTGGCCAGAGCAAAGACTGTTGCAGGGTTAGTCAAAAGCTAGTCTGCCAGGAGGCTCAGAGAGCTGGGCAGAAAGGACATGGAGAGAGTGCACTGAAGATTCTGTTGGTAGATAATCACCATTTATGAACTTTGGCAAAAAGGGCAAAAATGGAGGTTGTCTGGTGACCTGGGTGCAAAGTGAGAATTAGTCAGCTTTATGTAGACCCCAGGCACTGCTTCCATGAGTAGTTAGTTATGAGACATGCTGACTAGGTAACTGTGTGGCTACTCTAATTTATACCTTGATGAAATCAACAAGCAAGGTCACTCTGCTCAATGGTCCCAAGTGGGAACCCATGGCGTTCCCTCCTTGTCCTCTTCACGGACACTCTTTCCTTCTCCTGCCTTTGTCTCTACTCAAGGGTTGGAGGCTTTCTGGGAGTGGAGCTGTCTGCACGCTGGTCCATCATTTTCACTGTCCCCCTCAAGCTCCGATGCTGGCAGGAACAAGCTGCTGATGCCTGTAGGGGTGTTCCTTAGCAGGCGCCCCAGTTCCTTCTCATAGCATTCCACGGCTTGCTGCACCTCGCCCTTCAGCTTGTGAGCTACTCCTTGATGGTACCAAGAATTTGGTGCATTTCGTGAAAGCTGACTTTCAGCTACATTTTGTGGTTGGCATGTCATCTTTTCCTTCTCTGCTGATTTTTTGCTTATCTGCAAACCCTGCAAAGGATGTCGGACAGCACCGTCTTCAAACTGCGTGTGATCTTCCCGCACGTTGCCACAGTGCTGATGGAGCTCCTGCTTCTCGGCATCCTTATTCCATGCCATCCGGCAACATTCTTCGGCTTCTCTGTACTGACCTCTTTGTGCCAGCAGCTCCACGAGACAGGGGTGGACATTTGGATTTTGAATGCCCTTTCCAAGAGCTTTTCTCATATAGTCTATAGCACATTCCCTTAGTTCTTCAATCATTTCTTGCGTCTCACCAGCGACACTTTCTTCTGCATTCTGCAATTTCTTGATTTTTTCCTTGTAGCAGTATCCAATTTGGTAATGGAGGTAACTGTTATTTGGTATGTGTTCCAGTGCCCTCAGAAACAGTTCAATAGCTTTGTCTAGATCACCCTTGTTTCTGTAAAATTTGGCTGCACTTCGAAGAACGTCTGTTTGGTGAGGAGCTTTCTCCACGGCTTCTTTGGCCAGTAGCTCCCCTTCAGGTTCCCTGCTCAACTTCTGCAGTTTCAGGGCCAAGAGAACTTTAACATACTGGTTGTCAGGGTTCAGCTCAATGGCCTGCCTCAAAGTATCCACAGGGAACTGCTTCTGTGGTTTTTCCTCCAGGCGGTACTTGGCAATTGCCAGTCCAGAGGAAAACTCAGGATCATTGGGTTTCTTGTCCAGCGCTTTCTCAAAGCAGACCTTTGCCCTTTCATTATGCATTCCTCCACACTTTAACCATGTCCACCCTTCCTCACCGTCAAGTTCAGGACACTCAAGACTGTAAGGGTTGGAAAACTTCTCACAGATCTGTTTCACTTTGTCTATACATGCTTGCACTTCTGAGAGCCTGCCCATGTGATAGTAGACCCAGGCGTAGTTTCCCCAGGTGACCAGACTTCTGATGTCTGCTTCCTCTGGGTGCTCTTGCTGGATTAACTCTTCGGCTTGTCGTAAACAATCCAAGGCGGCCTCGTTTTGACCGTCCAGGTGTTTTACATAGGCCAACAGGTTGTACATCGTGGCTTTGAACTCGGTGTTTAAAAACTCAATTTGGTTGCACACTCGCTCTTCTAGATCACGTATGTCACTTTCTTCAATTAGTAAGTTCCATGTGAAATGGCATTTCAGTTGCAGAAGGATTTTCCTCAGGGAATCCTTGGTGATCTCACTGTAGAGAAAACAAAGATGGTTACTCTTGTGTGCACTGCCAAGCACTCCACCCCTAAGTCGTGTTAGGCAGAAGAGGAGGCACGTTCCTTGCCCTTTCCAGATTTATCTTTCTGTAGCCATGGTCTAAGTAGGAACCCACAAAGCACATCCCCTACACCCTTGCAGCGGCTATGCACCCACTGTCTTCATGTTGATTCAGACTTGGTAAATCTTTGTGGAAATAGAAAGCCTCATCTTTCAGCAGGTGGGTTCAGGCTGTTGACCTTGGAATTAGTAGCTCAACACGTAGCCCATTATGCCATCAGGAAAATGTCCACGAACTTTTGAATCCCCATTGCATAAAAGATGGGGAAGGATGAATGAGAGGAGGATGGAGAAGGCTCTCTTTGGCTATGTCTCAGTTCTCACCCACTCTGGGTCCGTATATTTAGCCACTATACTGAGCGCCATCTCAAGGAGCTCTGGTGGCATAGTGACTGCACATTGGGCTATTAACGGCAAAGTCAACAGTATAAAACCATGATCTCCTTCAAAGATCAGGTCTTCTGATTCCTTAGAGTTTTACAACATCGAAAGACCCACAGGGAAATTCTACCGTGTCTTGTAGGGTTGCTATGAGCCAGTAGTGACTGGATGGCTGTAAATTTGGTTTGGGGAGTTTGAAAATCTTCTCTGTACCATGTTCTTTGCTAGAGACACTAAGAAAAATAGAAGACATCCCAGCATTCCCTGCCCCACTCAGTAGCTCCTGGTCTCATTAGAAGGAGCCATGAAAATACAGGGATGTCTGCCAATGTACGTGTGATTTTATCCTTTTCCTTCATCTTTGTCACCACCTCCCTGAAATCACACACAGACCACTGAAGGCTTGGCTTGAGTCTGACAGAACCCGCTTCCCACCATATAGGAGAGCTAAGTAGGTAGATAAATAGTGTGATGGTAGATTTATTGTGCCAACCTGGCCAATAGACACATGTGGGATTAATAAGGTTGCAGCTTATTGGAAGGGCAAAGAGATAAATGGCTCATTGAGCCTCATCCATGTGTCTCTTGCTCTCTGATGATCGGACCAGTGTGCAGCTGTCTTAGCTAGTTCTCTGCCTCAACTTGCAAGCTACACTATCTGTGGGATACCCAACCCATGGACCATGTTGCTATAGTGTGAGGTTCCTTCAACACCTGCTTCACCACACTGCTGGTGTGTACATCACTTGAGCTGCGGACTGTCGGACCCTGTCATCTGGCTGACTATTGGTGACCTGGCCTGCTGTTTGCTGCCTATGGCTGGACTGCCTATATTGATCTACAGAAGACTCAGCTGTCTGCTTCCTTGACTTGCACCCAACAGCCCTTATGAGTTGAAGGATTGCCTGAGCCCTCTGTACTGCTCTATGGACTAATTAGCTCTTTATTTCATTGTGTTATATATATCCATCCATATACATATATATGTATATATGTGCACATATATCCATATATATATATATATATATTCATAAGAGTCCTGATTTTGTTTCTCTAGAGAACCCTGGCTAACACACCCAAAGAGAATGAAGTTACTTTAAGAACACAGAGAAAACCCAAAATCTGTGTCTTTTTAAAAAAATTAAAACATTTTATTGGGGGCTTGTACAAGTCTTATCACAATCCACACATACATGCATTGTGTCAAGCACTTTTATACATTTGTTTCTCTCATCATTCTCAAAACATTTGCTTTCTACTGGAGCCCCTGGTATTCGCTCCTCATTTTTCCCCTCCCTCCCTGCTCTCCCCTCCCCCATGAACCCTTGATAATTTATAAATTATTATTATTTTGTCATATCTTACACCGTCTGACATCTCCCTTCACCCACTTCTCCACTGTCCATCCGCCAGGGAGGAGGTTATATGTGTGTCTTATAGTTAGTTGGAAGATAATCAAGAGAAGTCATTTGTTGTACTTAGCTATAGAAGTCATTTCAGTTCTGAGAGTGTGTTCTCACATCATAAGTTCAGTAGTTCCAACCGATCAACTGCACCGCCGGCCAAAGATGAGGCTGTCTGCTCCCTGAAGTTTTACAGTCTACTCTAAGGAGCAGTTTTATGTAGCTTTTCATCTCCAGGCATCAAGACTATAAGTATCCGAGAGGGGAGCCATCTTTTTCTCTCGGCTTTCCCTCTCTGGAGGCTCTCTCTGATGATAGTCCTCTAGCAGGTTAATACATTTTTTTTTCAGTCAAGATTCTGAGAGTATCCTTTACCTAAAATAAAACGCACCCATTTTAAATGTACAGTGTGCTGAGTTTCGACAGTGTGACCATCATCACTCTCCCCCTAGACTACTTCTCTGTGCCCGAGAGATTCCCCCACCCCCGTGGCCCCGGAGTTAGTCTCCACCTCATCACTGTCCATAGGCAGCCAGTCATCTGGTTCCCACTAGAAATTAGAGCTTTGACTGGTAAATAATTTTGAGGAGAAATTACTTTCAGCTGCTTAATAGCTCTCACAATAAACACTGAGCTCTGGTCTTTGTCTTCATATAAGATATGCAAAGTACCCAACTGTGAGAACTTTTTCTACCATGTCCCACCTTAAACTGATCAAGTGGCTCAGGGCAAAAATGCCCTCAGTATGGGTAGCATTTGCAGTATTGATCCTGTCTTTAAGACAATTATCAGCTGAAAAGAAATACTCTTCTTACAACGACAAGCAAAAAAGCCTCTGAGGGAATCCTTTCAGGTGCTTAACAAGAACAGGAAAAGGTGTAATCCTCAGGAAGAGTAGTCCCCTTGGGTGCGCCTTCAAATGAGCAAACTTTGCTAAGTGGATCTAACTACACCTGTCACCCCTCCCCCTGTCAGGAAAGCAAGAGATGGGGCAAGGAGAGAAGGGGAACCAATGGAAGGAATCCCCGTTATCAAGGGAGGGAGGGGCAGGGCAGAAAAGTCACGTTTCATTATCAGCGCCTTTCAAAGGGGTGGGCTTCCTTGTACCACGGGGGAGGTAGTCAAGGGTGTGGATTCAGATGAGCCAGAAGAGCACAGCGTAGGTTCTGCCTCACAGCATGACACAGCACGAATTTTGGGTGTGTACACTACATCTTTCTGAAGGAGCTTTATAAAGGGAAGTGTACCAGGGAAAAGCCAGCCCAGAGCAGAAACTCTGCCATCAGCCGCAATAGAAACCGGGATTTCCATGGAGGTTAACTGAGATGCCTGACTGCACTTTTGTGTCGGTGTCACCCTTAAATAAGGTCCCTCCCTCCGTTCTAAACATCTTCCTATGTCTTGCCTGCATACTTGGTGGCCAGAGTGACAACTGCGGGAGGAGGGACCTGAGACAGGCTCTCCCATCCCAGGTCTACCTAGAAGTTTAAGGAGCCTGAAGTTACTCACCTGAAAGAGTAACAGGAAAAAACAAACCAAACCAAAAAACCCAAGCGGATAAATGCAAATGTATCCCATAAGCCAAAGGACGATTCAGGGATTTGTTTGCTCACGGAGAAGCACAGATCACCAGATGCATTCCAGAGCAAGAGAAGATAATCATTCTTATTTTACTTACCTCATGATGGCAATCAGCTTCTGGGCTCTTCTGGAGAGCTGGGGTCCACACGCAGGTTCCTTCTCCAGCACCTTTCCTGCACTGCCCCAACACAGCGCTAAAGCGCTCTCTGCAGGGCTGGGAATAAATACATCAGCTGATGCTGACTTCCTGTTCCTGCTTAATTGCCTGAAGAAAAAGGAAGGGAAAGTGGAAAGTGAAACTGATTTCAAATCTGATGAAAACATCCAGAAGGTTCTTTGTTGAGGAAAACGAAACTTTTGAAATAAGAATGAAAAGCCGGTTTAAATGAAAAACAAAGAGGTTGGTTCTTTGCAAAAGAGCAGTTTGCAAAACGGGGGGCACAGGGAGTCCAGATGTTCTTGACAAAGTGCTGTAGAGGCTGTGCGTTTACAAAGGACCCCAGAGAAGCACAGCAGACTGCGGTGGGCGGCAATGGACGGAGCTTAGAGAGGAATTAGATCCACGCTCTGGAAAAGCATAGGGTTTTGTAAGGACCTAGGCACAGGTTAGGGAAAAATAAAGGTCTTTTTGTTTTGTTTTGTTTTTTGAGGGGGAGTAAACGGGGTATGTTCTGATAATCAGCTGACCTCTAAAACCCCAGACTTAACGCCCGCACTACTTGAGTTATGTGCTTTTAATATTAGCCATTTCTAACCACAAGGTCATCTTAGAACATTTGGGCAAGCCGAATAGGGGTGCAAAGTCACATTTCTGTAGAGCTGCTTGTTTGTAGGTCAAAAGTACAAAGGAAAAGTTACAGAAGCATCAGGCTGAATTATATGGTAGTAGCTACACTTTATGTTTAAAAGTTTTTTAATGGCAACATGAAGCAGCCCTGGAGGCAGCATGGGATACACCGTGAGCTGCTAACTTCAAGGTCAGCAGTTTGAACCCACCAGGCAGTCCATGGGAGAAAGAGGAGGTTTTCTGTTCCTGTAAATATTTAGAAGTCTCCGAAACCCAAAAGGGCAGTCCTACTCTGTTCTATGGGATTGCTATGAGTCAGGATTGACTTGCTGGCAATGGAAAAAGCAAAATGAGGAGCTCTAGTGGTACAGTGGATTATACATTGAACTGCTAGCCACAAGGTCAAGGGTTCGAACCCACCAGCCACTCCCAGTAAGAAAGATGCCCCAGTCTCTTCCCATAAAGGATTAAAGTCCCCAAACCCAGAGGGATAGTTTCTACTCTGTCCTATAGGGTCATAATGAGTGGTGATCGACTCAATGACAGGGAGAGGTTTGCTGTTGTTGTTGATGTTGTTTTAAAGGCCTAGGCTTTAGTCAGAAGTCTCAGCCCTGTCAAGAGTCATCATTTTGGAATGCCCTTCTACAGGATTGAGACCCGTATTGCCTCCAGACACAGCACATTTCCCCAAAAAGCAGGATTCTGAAAGACAGTTGGAGAGAATGTTAAAGCCATTCCAGGAACTGACTGCAAATCTAGGATGGGCTAGGGAACAGCATTTAAAATAACTTTGAGGAGATTTTCATCTAAGAGTTTCTAGGAAGACATGATATGAAAGACATCCAGAAACATTTCGTAAAGAGTAGTGTTTTTCCAGAAAATATACTTGTGAGAGATCTGGATTGAGTGTGTCTGTTCAGTACCTCTGTTGCTCAAATCTTCTCTATTCTTCAACGCAGTGTCTCACAACTCACCAACATTCGTGATTTAATATTCTTTCAATTTGAGTAGGGAAGGTGTGGTAGTTACATAATCTCCTGT
Organism: Echinops telfairi; assembly: GCF_000313985.2. Classification (NCBI taxonomy): domain Eukaryota; kingdom Metazoa; phylum Chordata; class Mammalia; order Afrosoricida; family Tenrecidae; genus Echinops; species Echinops telfairi. The sequence goes on from NW_022103968.1 coordinate 38,895,464, forward strand.
CAACTTGAGAACACTGAGAGTGAAGGGGTGGAGTCTAGCCTGTCAATCAGGTCACAGCCTCATGATGTCTCCTTGTGGGTGTGGCCTCCGGGGAGGTGGGCTACAATCTCTCTCTGCTACACATTCCTGTTGACAAGCCACATGAAGCCACGCTGATGGCAGCCAGAGCCCTGGAGATGCATCGACCACCATTGGATCCTCAGGACTTTCCATCCACTGGCATGTGATCTTCCTGCATTTGGCATCATTGCGTGTGCTGTGTGAATTTATGGACTAGTATCAGGCTTATGGGGTAATATCAAACTTATGGTTTTGTTCTGGACTGGGCTGGGATGTTTTCTCAATATGCAATAGCTCTTTGATATAAAGCTCTCTCTTACATCTATGAGTGCATCTGGATTTGTTTCTCTGGTCAACCCACCCTAACACAGAAGGCAAGACTTAGAAGGATGTTTTTCCCTAAACTGGAAGATTAGGGTGCTTAATGCTGGCTCAGTGGAATTTGAAACATCCAGAAGGGCTTTGCTGTTGTTCGGTGCTTTTGAGTCCACTCAGATTCATCACAAGGCTCTGTGTCCAACAGAACAAAATCCTGCCTAGTCCTGCTCCTGCCTCACAATTATGTTTGAGCCCATTGTTGCAGTCATTGTGCCAACCCAGCTCCTTCCGGGACTTTCTCTTTTTCACTGAACCCCACTTTATCAATCATGATGTCTCTCCTGAGAACACGTTCAAAGGATGTGAGATGAAGTCTCGCCACCCTAGTTTCTAAATAGCATTCTGGCTGTACTTTTTTCAAGATAGACTTATTTATTCTCCTGGCCATCCACAGTACTTTCAATGTTCTTCACCAACACTATAAATCATCAAATGAACTTGATGGAGCTAATGATGAGAAATAACATATAATTTTTATATCTTTTAATCTCATTTTCCAATCATTAAAAAAATACCCTTGAGGCAGACTAGCAAAAGAAACTCCATTTTGTAGCTGCTGAATGACCTACCTCCTTCCCACTCCCTTCTCGGAAAGTCCCACTAGTGATTGCTTTTAGAATGTACTCTCATGTTCCCAGGTTCAGGACACTACAATTAATTTAGACTATTCTTCAATATATCGTGTTTTAATATTGTTCCTTTTGATGTTCTAAAGTGCGTGGTGTAGTTAATCTTGTTGTGGTAACCAGGATGTTATAGCCAATGTTGGTCTTGTTTCTTTTATGATAAGGAATGAACCTTGTAATACATGCTGGCTCTTCTTGAAGTTACCAGAATGTTATGATCATGCTGTACCCTGCAATGCTCCCTGACCCTAAAGAATAGTAACATTAATTTTGCTTTCTGCTTCTGTCCACGCTTGCTTAAGTCTTAGACTAAGGATAAATGAGTTTTTTGACTCAAAAGGTGGGCTGAAATTTCGACTCAGGACTGCAATCAAAGAATCACTTTTAGGTTCTAGCAGTTCGGTTATAACTGAATGAAGACTCTTCTGAATTATCAAGACATTATAGTGGCTGTCATTTCTTTGAACCCATAATACCCTCATATATACATTTTAAATAAAACACTTTAAAAGCTTTATTTAGTTATAATTCATGTACCATATAATGAACACACTTAAAGTGTACAATTTAATGACTTTCGGCACATTCAGAGTCGTATAACCATTACCAGCTGTAGAATATCCTCATTATACCAGAGAGAAGCCCAGATCCCTTAGCAATCCCATCCAATATCCCCGTTCCTCTGCAAGCACTCGTCTAGCATCTGTCGCTATAGATTTGCCTATTATGGACGTTCCCTAGAAATGGAGTCATACTCTATGTGGTCCGTTGTGTCTGGCTGCTCTCACTTTGCGTGATGGTTTCAGGGTTTGTCTATAATGTGGCATGTAACAGCTTCGTTGCTTTTCTGCTTTTTATAAAAGCTTTTTATTGTGGATTGGGTGAAGGTTTACAGAGTAGCTTAGTTTTCCATTTAAAAATTCATATACATTTCATTTAATCTGATTGATTGCTACCCCCAAATGTGACATCATGTTTCCCACTTCTTCCCTGTGGTTCCTGTTTGCATTCTGCCTCCTTTTCTAACACACTGGGTTTTGTGCTCGGGTAAATGTTGGGCTTTTTATGTCAAAAGATTGATTATTCTAAAGTCTGGGTACTTCACTTGTGTGATTGTTCCTCCATATAGGCCTGTCTATTTTTGTCTCAAAATTGAGAATGGGGGTGAGTTCATTTTCAAACCTGAAGAGTGACAAGGGGCAATAGCCTCAAGGGTTCGACCCAACCAGTCCCTCCAACCAGCCTCAAATCCCACTGGCATCCAGTTGATTCTGACACACAGAGACCCTGTAACGGGTTTCTGTGCCAGCCTCACCATTCTCCCTCCGGTCAGCTGATGAGTTCGAACTGCAGATCTTGCCGTTAGCAACCCAATGTCTACTCCAAACTACCACCAAAGCTCCTTAAACCATGAGATTTGGTCTTTTTAAAAAAATCACTTTGAGTTTTGGTCCACATTCTTTTTGCTCTCTACAGAAAACTCTAAAGTGATCCCCATCAGAAAGGTCATGGTAACTGGGCATCATCTAGTTATGGTCTCAGGGTCATGTAGACTGATGTGCATATCATCCATTGGACTAATTGTCCCCATGCATCTTTGATTTTCATCACTCTGGACAAAGACAGACCAGTGGTTTAACTTTAGGTGGTTGCTCACAAGCCATTAAGACCCTAGTATTTACTCACCCGAGAAGGCTGTAGAAGGCTGTCTTTGTGGGAGTTAAAGACTTTGGCTAGCAGAACCACATTAAATAATTCACTGCTCCTGAAATGCTCTCTGCCCATTTTTTAAAATTAATCATTTTATTGGGAGGTCTTAAAAATAGTATAACAATCCATAATTCGATTAGACAAAGCATAATTTTACAATTGCTACCACCATCAGTTTCAAAATTAAAGAACTAGAAATATTAAAGAACTGGAGGATAGTTAATGGTGTCACATTATTAGAACAAACCATTGTTTTTTTTTAAACATTTAATTAGGAGCTCCTACATATATTATTATAATCCAAAATTCCATTAGATCAAGCATAATTGTGCAATTTCTGTCATCATCATTTTCAATACATTTTCTTTCTTCTTGAGGTCCTTGATATCAGCTCCCCATTATCCCCCTCCCTCCCCGACCCTACCACTCCCCTTATCCCTTAATATATATTATAATTATTATTGGGGGGGTTCCCCATAACTTACACCATCTCATGTATCCATTCACCTAAAATTCTGTTCTTTCCCCTCCAGTGAGGTTATACAATCATCATTGCTATCATTTCCCCTCTCCCCCACTCTCTTCCCATATCATCAGGGAGTCATTACTTCCCTTACTGTTTCTGAGGGGTTTATCTATCTTGATTTCATGCATTGAAAGTTCTTGATTGTACTCATGTGCATACTCAGGTCTAGCATAATAGTGGGAGGAGGAAATTTTAAAGAACTAGAGGATAGCTATGTGTTTCATCAGTGCTCTATTGAACCCTGGATATATTATCCCTTCCATATGACCCTTCTGTGAGGGATTGCCCAATTATCTTACAGGTGGGCTTTGGGTCTCTAATTTGCCTATGCTTTCAGGTCCATTTGATTGCTTGTTTTTGAATTTCAGATACCTATTCCTGTTGACACCTCATGATCACACAGGCTGGTATGCTTCTTCTATGTGGGTTTTGTTGGTTCCCTGCTAGATGGCCACTTGTTTAACTTCAAACCTTTAATAAGACTCCAGACATTATGTCTTTTAATAGCTGGGCACCATCAACTTTCCTCACCACATTTGCTTATGCATCCATTTTGTCTTCAGCATTCATCGGGACGATGAATATCATACATTGCCACATATTAGAACAAACTTCCTGTATTGAGGTAAGATTTAAGTAGAGGCCCAAAGTCCATCTGCTTCCTTGTTGTATTTATATATGTATATACATATCTAGACAAATATACCCATCATTATATAGTTACATATATACATATCTATATTTATACCTATAATTTTTACTTCTTTCCTCTTTTCTCCTGCCCCACTGTCATGTTTACCCATTGTTCACCTCTCAGTAATTCCCCTCAGATACATTTCAATTGATCAAACTAGACCAGGACTGCTACACCCTCCTCACCGTCAATTTTAGGACCCTTGTTATTCCCTTGTCCCTGTTGTTATTGGCTCACCACTCACCTACCCCCACTTCCTCCCCTTCAATTTCCCATCCCCCTGGAAACTGTCAGTCCCTTCTCTGTCTCCTTGGAATTGCTTATCCTGTCTGTCTTATATAGATAGATACCAAAAGAAATTTTTAAAAAAAGAAAGAAAAGCATACAAATAGTTCCAAGCTGAACTGTTATCCTGACCCAGATTAAATAGCAAGCAGTTATAATCCATCAGTCCAATCCTCTTTTCTTTCAGGGTTCCATATCCCAGGAACCGCATATCTGACAGCACTTATACCCTTTGATTCCTTAGCATTCATTATCAAGAGGCACATCTCCTATAAGACCCCATTGCTCTTCTTGCAGTCAGGGATGGAGTGTTCTAATGCCTCCACCCCCACTCCCAAGACATCTTTAGACTTTCAGTGTGGGCCTATAGTGAGTACCCCCAACCAGTTCAGATGAGGTGATTAGTCTGCCCCCTGAGTCAGAAGTCTACAATCTGGATTCCCCAGGGACTTCATGGTTTTGCTCCCATTGCTGTGCTGTTGCACTTCTCTCTTGGTTTGCTCCATGTGAGCAGGTCAGACTGGTCAATCACCCCACACTGTGTCTTTGGTGCTGTCTTCTGTAGCACTGCTATCCAGGGAGGGGAGGTCATGTTTCAAGATGTGGCTGTCACTGCAGTCCTTTCTGAATGAGCTGCTCTGAGCAGGAACATTGTCTTCAAGGGTTGGCACACCAGAATAAAGTCTACTCTCTCTTCCTTTCCGATGGAGATATAAACAATACCCTGCCCTTGGGTTGATTAGTGCCATGGTCCCCCAATAGCCTTCTTTTTTATTCCCCCACCCCTCTGTGGGCCTTAAAGGCATATGTCCTCTGCCCATTTTTAATTATTTATCTTTTTGTTGTTGAGGTGTTGAAGTTGTCTATACATTTTGGAGAATATGTCCTTGCACAATAAGTTCAGAAAATGGCAATGAAGATCATGTCTGACCTACTGTGGTTTCCTATTGCCACAAGGCAGGGTCAGACAAGCCTCCACGGTCCATCCTTCTTTACCTATTGTGACACCAACAATTCCTCCCATGCCACTCTACAACTGTTCTGGTTTCCATACTTTGTTACAATGGCCAAACAGAACCCACAGACAACTTTTAGAGTTAAGTGGGTATATTGTGATGAACATAAGTGTGCAACAGCACCAAGAGGTAACATCATGATAAATGGAGGGGGGGAAAGAAAATTGTCAAGGATTTCATCTGGCTTGAATCCACAGTCAATGCTCATGGAAGCAGTTGTCAAAAGATCAAAGGACTCATTGCATTGGTTAAATCTGCAGCACAAGATCTCTTTAAAGCGTTGAATATCAAAGATGTTACTTTAAGGACTAAGGTGTGCCTGACCCAACACATGGTATTTTCAGTGGCCCCACATTCATGTGAATGTTGGACAGTGATGAGGAAGACTGAAGAAGTACCAGAACGATGGTACTGGTGAAGAACATTGAAAGTACTATGGACCACCAACAGGACCAACAATTTCTCTCTTGTTGATCATTTCTATTGTTTTCCTGTTTTAATTCCATCTGTTCTAATGGTTATTATTTCTTTTATTCTGCTGACCATAGGTTTATTTTGCTGCTCTTTTCCTAATGGTTGAAGCTAGTAGGTGCAGGTATTGATTTTTTTCTTTTATCTTGATGAGTGTTTTTGTTCTAAATTGTCCTCTGAGTACTGCTTTTTCTGTGTCCTATAGGTTTTGGTATGTGTGTTTCCATTCTTGATTGATTCAAGGGGTTCCCCCCTCCCCATTTATTCCTTTTATTACTCAGTAGTTTTAAAGCAAGGTTTTATTAAATTTACACATTTTAAAGCACCCCCCTCCTTGATTTTCCTATTGCTGATTTTTGAATTTTATAGTGTTGTGATCTGAGAAGATGATTTGTGTTGTTTGGATGTTTTCGAATGTATCGAGGCTTACTCTGTGGCCTCACGTGGTTCATTCGGGAGACTATTTCATGTACATTGGAGAGGACTGTATATTGTGCTGTCAATAAGTGGAGTGTTCTATACATGTTTCTGAGGTCAAGTTGGCTAAAGCTGTTGTTCAGCTTTCTTTTATCTGTTCTGAGTTACTTTCTAATTGTTCCCGTCCTTCATCAAAAATACTGCAGTAAAGTCTCCTAATACTATTATAGAGTTGTCGGTTTCTCTCTTCAATTCTGTTAGAATTTGACTTCTGTGTTTTGAGGCTCTTCCATTGGATTCATAGATATTTATTATGGTTATGCCCTCTTGTTCAATTGTGTAACATGCTTCTTTGTCTCTTATAGTGGTTTTTACCTCGTTGTTGTTGTTGGGTGCCATCTAGCTGGTTCTGATCCACAGCAACCCTATGCACAACAGAACAAAACACTGCCTGGTCCTGCACCATCTTCACAAGGGTTCCTAAACTTGAGCCCATTGTGTCAATCCATCTCCTTGAGGCCCTTCCTCTTTTTGTTGCCCCCCTCTTCACCGAGCATGATGTCTTTCTCCAGCGATTGGTCTCTTCGGATATGTCCAAAGTACGAGAGACAAAGTTTGCAATTCTTGCCTATAAGGAGCAATATGGCCGTATTTCTTCCCCAAAAGGAGCAATATGGCTGTGTTTCTTCCAAGACAGATTTGTTTATCTTTTTCAGCAGTCCATGCATAGTACTTGAAATATTCTTCTCTGACATCACAGTTCGAATGCTTCAATTCTTCTTTAGTCTTCCTTATTCAATGTTTTTGCCTGAAAATGTATTTTATTAGAGATTAATATTGTCATTTCTCTTTTTAATTGCCATTAGCTTAATATATTCTTTCCAGTCTTTGATTTTCAGTCTTCAATTTAGTCTATTTGCATCTTAAGTGTGTCTCTTGTAGACTGCATATTGTCGGGTCCTGTTTTCTTATCTATTGTTCTACTCCTACCATCTTGACCGATACTCAGTGTGATATCGGTTTAATCTATTTACATTCAGTGTAATTATTGATAGGTTTAAATTTATTGTTGTCATTTTGCCGTATGTTTTTTTTGTGTGTGGTGTTTCTGATTTCTTTGCTGAATTTATTTTCTTTCTCAGTTTTTTATCATTATCTTTGTTGATATTATTTTATTGTTTACTAAATCTTTATGATTTTATTCTATTTATTTTAATTAGAAGATTTATTTCTTTTCTTTGAGGTGTTGGCCCGTAATTTAGTCATTTCTTCCCAAGTTTAAAACAAATCTACTTCACTTTCTCTTCATTTGAAACTTTGGTAACTATGCTGTTCCCTCTTTTTACATTGTTTACAGAATGATAACTCTGTTTTCTGTTTTTCAGTCTTGAAGGCTTGTTTGTTTCTGGAAACTTCCATATCTGGGTTGATTTCTCGTTATTGTCATCATGCACGCTCATCTTAGGTTGTTGTTTGTCATTGTTGGTTCTTTATCCACAGAATTCCCTCTACTATTTCTCATAATGTTGGTCAGATTCACAATGTTTTTAAATTTCTGATTATCTGGAATTGTCTTAATTTTGGCATTATATTAGAGGGATAATTTTCTGCATATATATTTCTTGGTTGGCAGTTTTATTCTTTTAGAATTTTATATATATCATCACATTACCTTCTTGCTGCATGATTTCTGCTGAGAAATTAGAGCTTAATATTATTGACTCTCATTTGTAAGTATTTGTTAACTTTTCCTGAGCCCCTTTCAGGGTTCTTTTCTTGTATTTGCTTTATGAAACTTTGATTATGATATGTCTCCATAATTTTATTTTGGAATCTACACTGTTCGAGGTTTAATTACCTCCCTGTATACCTATCTTCTCTTCTTTAATATTAGAGAAGTTTTCTTCAAGTAAATATTGGACAATTTTCCTTGATTTTTTTCTCCAGTTCTTTTCTATTCTGGAATTTCAATAAATGTATGTTATCCTCTTGATGGTGTTCCACATAATTGTTAGTCTTTCTTAATTTTTCAGCAGCCCACCCCCAATTCCACCTCTAGTAGATTAGAATAGAAAATTTTGCCTCCAAGCTTAATGTATTACACAGTTCAACTATATAAATATTCTTGCTGCCTTGGCTTTTAGTGCTCAGGATACTTGGGGTGCTGTTCAGAAACATGTGTTAGAAGGATGTGTTAGACCACAGCCACTCTACTTTCTTAGAATCAGGTACTTAGCTCTTTCCAAGGAGTCTTCTGAATTGCTTGCCCTCATACTAAATGAAAGAAATGTACGTCAGCCTGGAGCAAAAATGGCATTTTATTGAAGGAGAGAAAAGGAGCCTTTCTTTACCAAAGACAACGTACTATTCTGCAATGACATCAGAAAGCCTCTGAAGAAAATTAGTCTTTCAGAATATAAGCCAAGTGAGGGGTGTCTTTTCATTGATAGTTCAAAACATAGTTTGATATGTGTTCTTTTAAATAATGGCAAAAAATATGGTTCTATCACAATCAATCACTCAACCAGGATGAAAGAAGAGCACAAGGCCATCTCTTTAGTTTTGGAAAAGATGAATTATCAAGAGCATCAATGAGTGGTTTGTGTAGACTTGAAGATGTTTAGTTTTCTTCTTGGTCAATGACTACACAAAATATACTTTTATTTTGTGCCTTTATCATAGTACAGTCAATCATGAACATTGGGCAAAAAAATATTGACCACTGAGGGAATATATGGTGGTTGAAGGACCAAATACAATCAATTAATATGTGGTAGCACAAGACAGAATCATACTGCCACCACTACATACTAGGACTGATGAAACAAATTGTAAAAGCTTTGAATAAAATAAAGTTTCAATTGTCCACAGATCAGACAACTTATAAATGACCCACATTTAAGAGCATCAATGAATGAAATCAGATCATGTACCCGGTGTTCATTTGTTCTTGTGGAAAATTTTCTCTTGGCAACCAGAAGGCAGAAAACTGCACACAATTACTATAGGACATATCCTTTCATTTCTATAGGCATGGCTATAACATGAATGTTAAAGGGCATGTCACACATTTTCTTTTAATTTTTGACATTTTCCTTCATGCTTAAAAGATTTAATTTAAACACTAAACACTACACTTTAAAAAAATCATAGTTTTTTTTATGATTGAGCATAGTGAAGAGTGTCATATGCCTTATGTTCTGTTGCTCAAAAAACTAGAGCTGGTAGTGGGGAACTAGCGTCATATTTAGAATGAGCAGGTCAAATATACGCAGAAACAAGCCGAACATTGTGGCACCAAAATATGTACTGGCTAGTGTTAGCTATTCTTTGAATCTTTGTATTAATCTTCTGGATGGCTATGTGCTCTTTTTGTCCTTTATTCTGTTAGTTTATTCATGTGTGTGCATGTACTCTTAGTTCTTCTAAAATGTTGCCCGTGTTTTCCTTTATCTTCTCTGCAGCTTTCTTGATATTTATCTCAACCCATTGAATATACCTCTATATCATTTTTTAACAAATCCCTTACCAAGTAGTTCCCATGCCATTTTTCCTTAGAAAGGATTTCTCAGTCTGTAGTTTGGTCATTTTTTCTCAGTCACGTTGTCTTGTTTCTTCATGCACACTGGAATTGTGTGTTGTCTCTGAGATACTGTGGGGGTGCTGTGCCTGTATTTCATTGAGTGTTGTGTGTTGTGCTCTTAGGCACTTACCATCTGTCTTCCAGTGGATGTGATGGAAATTACGAGTGTGTGTACAGTTCCATCTTTGCTGTTTGTGTAGCACAGTTGATGGTAGATTTGGTTGCACTGTCTATCATTAATCAAGTGGCTTAGAAGGAAGAGGTAGTGGCCTTCACCCAGTGGAAATACTGATGGGGCCGGGCCATCTCTCCTTGAGTATTTCAAGGACATAAAACAAAACAAAACAAAAAAACCAAGAGAATCCCACAAAAATGCCCAACAGCAAAAATGAAAGCGATTTTTAAAAATCAACAAAAAGAACAAGTAAATAGTTAAAACAAGCCCCAAAAATCAAGAAAAAAATTTAATAATCCAAAAGAAATAAAAATGGAAATGAAAATAAAAACTAGGGAATAAAGAAAGAAAAGAAAAATCAGTGAACAAAACAACTAAGGGGGAGAAAGAATGAAGGAAAAAAGAGTAAAGAAATAAACTAAGAGGGGGGGAAAAGAAGGTAAAGGGCCAAGGAAAGGAGAAACAGAAGAAAATAGGAAAGAAACCAAAAAAGCAAAGCAGACCAAGAAAGGATAAAGCACAAGTAAAGAGAAATTTTTAAAAGGGTAGGAAATAAAATAGGAGCATACTGGGCAGGGATAAGAACCAGAAAGGAGAAAACTTTGGGAGGCAGATAAACACCCAGTATGTGTTGACAGCCTTTACAAACCAAGGTGTTCATGAGTTGTAGTGGTAGGGGTGAGGATATGGAACAAGTCAAGCCCAGGACAAAGCTCCTGTTGGTCTAGATGGTGTGGCAGACAGAGCACTTAATTCAGAGGTAAGTGTGATTGAGGTCAAAGTGCTTTTCCCAGAAGGAATTATTTTGGGTGTTGTGTTTGCATGGGTAGACTAGAGAAACAAATCCAGAGACTTTCATATGTGTATAAGAAAAAGCATTATACAAGAGCAATTGAACATTGAGAAAACATCCCAGCCCAGTCCAGATCAAGTCCATAAGTCTGATATTAGCCCATATGTCTGATACCAATCTATAAATTCCTCTTCAGACTCATGAAACACATGCAATGATGCCAAATGCAGGAAGATCACAGGCCAGTGGGTGGAAAGTCTTGTGGATCCAGTGGTGATAGAAGCATCTCAGTGCTGGCATGGGTCTCCATGTGGCTCCTCCAGCTCCAGGGCTCTGGCTGCATCAGTGTAACTCCATCAGGTTTGTTGTCAGTCAGTAATATCTCACAGGGCATGAGCGTGTGTCCTGCCTCCAGCGAGCAATTTATCTCCTTAGCACCTCCAAATGAGGCCATCAAGCTGTGACATGATTGACAGGCTAAACTCCACCCCTTCACTCATAATAGTCTTAAATTGACAACAGATTATGGAATTTCCGCAGGTGTATAGGCTAGCTGGGGCAGGGTTGCTAGTTATGGAAAGAGGTCTTGCCTGCCCAGGGGTGGCTGGAGACAGATCAATAGTCTGGATTCTGATCTCATGAAGTGGAGTTAACATGTCTGCAGACATGCGGATGAGGTTGGGGTTTCTGCTGCTAGATCAAGGAGCATCCAGCTACAACCTCAGGCAGCACTGAAGCCTTTGTCTGGGAGGGGAGTCATTGGCCAATGGAGGAGTGATGGATGAGTGAGTGTGGATGTTGACTGTGCTTCTGGTCACCAGAAGATTGTGGGAAGCAAGGGGAGGATTGTATCTGGTTGTCAGCCAACAGTGTGGGTGTTTGTGCTGTCAGGTCACTAAGCCAGTCCAATGCCACTTGTAAACATTCAAAGTGGCCAACACTCTGTCAGGCCAGGTGACAGTGCGCTGGTTTTGTCTGCTTTCCCTCTTGCTCCTTTTGCTCAACTTCTTTTAGTCAGTGATCAGTCCATTTCTCTATCCTTCCCTCTGGAAAAAATGGTTCCAGGATATCATGTGTATCTGTTTTCTCATTTTTCTTTATGGTAGAGGATGCTAGTAGCAGGTCTGCTTTATCTGCCGTCTTGCAGGAAGCCCCACATTTCATTTCCAAATAGTGTGCTCTTGTGTGATATGCCATATTTTAATTATCTGCTCACTAGCTCATGGACTCACTTCTTGGTCTATGATGGAGACTGCTGTTAGAAACAATTATGTGCAAACTTTTTAGTGTGGATGTAAGTTTTCATTTTTCTTTGGCAGAGAAACTGCCGAGTGATATGGTAACTCTATGCTCCGCTAGTTGATGAACTGCCCGACTGTTTTTGAAATGAAGCTGTGCCATTTTACAAGAAGAGCATTGATTGAGGGATACACGGTTTTTGACCTGTGCTCCTAGGAGGTGAGTTGTTAAGAGACAGAAGACCATAGGAAGGAACTTCACGTTTGACCAGAGGATAGGGTCAAAAAGGGAACCACCCAGACGGGTTTGGGTGCAGTCAATCTACACATTCAAATTTGTGTACTTGTAGCATAACTTTGACCTGAGAACTTGTGAGAAATACACTATCTAGACCCCACTCCAGACTTACTGACTTCAGTCTGATATTTGACTAAATATCCAGGTAATCGTATGTACATTAAAGTTTGAGAAGCATTGGTTTACGTATAGATAGTCCACAGGTGGTGACATTGAAAACTGATTTCTGGACTACATATAGAATTTGTGTTAATGTTTGACTTGTTGAAGTCTATTCTAGGGATGCAAGCCATTTACTTTGCCAACCATCACCTCTGTTTCTTTCTAGAAAGCCTGTCCACATCCTTTCTCCAAGAGCTCTTACAACCCCTGTTGTTTGGGATGTGACCTTGTTCTCATGGTCACACTGGATTCTGTAAGGACAAATAAAAATGGAAAATAAAGGACTTTAATTATTCCAATTAAAAATAAGGGAAGAGAGGGAGTTCCAGCAAGATGGCACCCAGGTAAATAGCCCGCATTGTAAGCTCCATGGCGATCAGTGGCCCTAGTGTCCAGGAGGACGAGTGGGCAGATTCTGG
>NW_022103968.1:38908492-38928358 GCF_000313985.2 Echinops telfairi
TTGCTGGGCCTGCACTGCCATGCTACTTCGGACCCTACTGAGACCACCACCAGCTGATCGACCCCTCTCAGCCTGATCACGGCACACGGAGCTGGACAACTGCCCCACTGAGTCCTCCGCAGCCTCAGCTGGACTCCCACACAGTGACTGTCCCCCCTCGGCACTCTCCACTATAAGCTGCTCCCTTCTCCCGAGGCTCCCTTCTTCCCACGTGGTAGGGCCCACTGCCAAGCTTGAGACCCTCCAACCACCCTCCTGTGGCCCCAGCGGCCTCGGCTAGACCCTGTCAGCAGTCTGCCTGCAGTAAATTCAGTCACCTGCAACTGCGGTGGCTCTTGCACCATTGCCTGGCCCCCACCCCCACCCCTGCAGCAGCGGCACCCTCCTCCCCACTTCCCCCACCTTCGCCCAGCACCCCCTCTCATGGCAGCGGGGCTTCTCCCATCCTTGTCCAGCATTCCCATGCACAGAGCTACACTCATTGCCTGCAACCGCAATGCCTGTGTGCCCTGAGAGGGCTGCCAGACCTGCCCTCCAAATAGGGATCCCAGCTGTCTAAGGAGAGTAAAACCCTAGTGAGATAAAGGAGTAGCCCGATCCCCCAGCGTACTTGGCTATAGGAAGCTGGCAGAATCATTCCTACCAGCCTCTCAAAGAGAGAGCCCAGGGTTCTTTGACTCCTTGGATAATGGTGCCAAGCTCCTCCAAAATGACATGCAGACAGCATCCACAACAACCTCAACGAAAAAACAGGAGAAACAAAACGCCTCGTCAGAGGAAGTCCTGAATCCAGTGATGTGCGTAAAACAAGCAGAAGTTGAGCTACCACAGAAAGAAATCTTCAGAATGCTGCTCGGATCCATACAGGATATGAGGGAAGCATTACCGGAAAAGGGTGAAACCATAGAGGAGATAAAGGCCACACACCGAAGGGAAACACGAGGGTTAAGGGACGAGGTAACAAAAGCAAATAACAAGCTAACAGGCTTTGCCAACAACGTAAAGAAGCTGAGAATAGTAGCAGTGACCTTGAGGATAACCAGACAGACTTCAACAAATGGGAAAGACTGTTGAAGAAGATAATCAAAGAGGCTGAAGAAGACCTGACAACAGTGTCAGCTGCTGGGAAGAGGAACAAAGTTAGAATCAATGGACTACAAGACACAACAAAGAAGGCGATGGCAAAAACAGCAAGGGAATTCCTAGAGGAAAACTTCCCCAGCTTAATGAGTGAGAATCAGGCAACCATCCAGGAAGCAGAGAGGGCACCAGCTAGACTGAAGATACAGCCTGGGGAGAGTGATGGGTCTGCCCAGACCACCACTTGGGAGCAAACTAAGAGGGAAGGAGGGAGGGAGGGAGGGAGGGAGGGAAGAAGAGTGAGTGAGAGAGAGACAGAGAGAGGGAGAGAACGAACCACATCCTGGCCCAACAAGCCTCAAGGACCACAATCCTGCTCAGAGCAGCCAATGCCCAAGAGGACTGTGGGGCTCGCCCCACCATGAGACATGACACCCCCTCACTGACCCACAGTGCTTCCTGGGACAACACTGGAGACACAGAGCGGGAATTGTGCCCAGTCTGACCCCCCACCCCCACCCCCACCCCACACATACGTGAACCATGAAGAGAGTGCAACAGAGCAGCAAGGGGAGCAAAGCAATGAAGTCCCCGAGGAATCCCAAAAATAGACTTCTGAATCGGTGGGCAGGGCTTGGCACTTCACCAGATCTGAGTGGAAAACAACCAGAAGGGTCAGCAGACAGACCTGGAACTACTTATAGGCTGTTTTCTTTTTCTCATGTCTATCCATATAAAAGGCAGTCAGGATAACCAATCCAGAGGAGAAAGTAATGGGGCCGATGGCTCCCAGGGGGCTTGTCATATGAGGAGAATCAGGTCCTGTACAGGGGCCGAGAGTAAGAGCCAGGGAATTAAAAGTCATTACAGTTAATGTCTCAGGATGGTGAGCTTTCAGGATGAAACATGAGTTACATCCATAACTTCATATGCTTTCCCCCCAGCCATATTGGTTAGGTTTCAGTCCTCAAAATAAAAGTACCAGGTTGTACATCTCTCCCTCACCCTTTTCACTTTTTCCTATTCCTGTTTCAGCTAGTATTTAGGTGGTATGACCCAAAATGATAAGGTTATATCTACCTGGCATGCCTTTCTTTTATTTTTAATCACACTGCCGGTTGCCAGTGAACCTTTCGCAAGGTTAGTGTGCCTGCCCATCTCACCCTCTACTCAGAACATTCCTGGGCCCCTTCCCCATGCACCCAGGCAAGTGAGCTCCGTCAAGTAAGATGGATAGAATGGACTGACGGTTGTAGGTGATGTGAATTTTATTTTCCACCAAAGTCTCCTTGTTGCTTAGGAAAAGCTCTATAAAATACATTTGTATTCCCTTTGGTATGAAGCATAAAATAAAATCAGGGGCCTTTTAGACTAGTTAAGAGCCTTTCAGACTTCTTTTCCAAAGTATCCTCCTTCAATAAACTCACTCTTCCTGTTCACAACTTTAAGAAAAATAATACCCAAAACTAAATAAAACCAGGGATACCCTTCATTTCTCCAGACTAGAGAAAACATGAAGGAAAAGTGCAGTGGAAAAAACTATTAGTGTTGGGGCAGTGTGTCTGTGTGAAGCTCTGTGCATGGTGGTGGGGTTGTCAGAGAAAAAGTGGAAGCCGTGATCTCTTAGGACTACATAAAACAAATTTTTGCCCTAGCAAGTAAATTTGGTGGATGACCCCAAATCCCCTCACTGCCATCATGTTGAGGCTGACTCACAGTGACCCTATAGTACAAGGTAGAACTTCCCCTGTGAATTTATGAGACTGTACCTCTTTATGTGAGTAAAAAGCCCTTTCTCCATTTGATGGGCTGGTGGTTTCGAACTGCTGACCTTGAAAATCACAGCCCAACTTGTAAGCACTTTGCCACCAGGGCTCCTCAATGTTTGACTAGACTGGGCAATTCAGAACCAATTACCTTTACTAATAGCTAAATCTGAATGACTTAAGGTGAGATGAATTTTCAGATAAACTAGAACACTCCTTTAGGCTGCATCACATATATTTTATTAAACCATTGACTCTCTTCAGGATTCCAAATTGTGCACACTAATGACTTCAAGTCTATACAACAAAATTTTAAATCCAGAAAATAACATGAGAGCCATGGTTATAGTAGTTGGAATTTTTACTTTTTAAAAAATCTTTCATTTCATAAAATCTTTCAGTAACTGAATGAAAAATGTTAACATACTGCTCAACTTAAAACCAAATCCAACAAATAAGCTTATTTTATAACTGAGAGGGTGGCTGATGGTGTCAGACCGGCTCAACTGACTATGTTAAGTTCAGCCTAACTCTGAGGAGAGTGGAGGCCCATTTGGTGTCTACCTAGAACACTCCAACCAAACCGAGTACAACATGAAGTCTGTGATTTTCAGAGTTACAAGAAGTATCTATATCCATTACACAATACCCAAAATTTGTAATGAAGGGGGAAAACAATGCTTCAGTATCAAAGCCATTTCTCAAGTTCTTTCAATACTCCCTCAACTATGAAGTCATTCACTGGTCTGATGTTTTACCTACCATCCCAAACCTGGGTTCATCAAAGCAGCTGCCACCCTACAGGGGAATTTACCTAGTAGTGGCTAGGAAAATGTTTCTTCTTATGATTGTTTGACAACAACAAAGCAACTCTCTCTCCTTTCACCTTTTGGGTTACACTTTATCCTGCTTCAAAGAACAGCACTGTTGGCACACTGTTTCATTACAGTCTCTTAAGAAATGTATTACTTGGACGTCTATGATATTTTGAATTATCCTTTGTAATTTTTCACATCCTGTATCACAGGTAAAGTGGGGTGAGGTGGCATTGAAGTCTACACTCCCCATTGGTCACCCAAAAGACCAGTACTGTGATTACCTGACTCTATTACATCTCCTAAAAGTCTCTCCTAGATTTGAACTCCTTTCTGCTATTTTTCTCTGCCCGTTTTTCTCCATCAATGTTAGCTGATAGGACAGTTGTGCTGGACAATCTAGACCAGTGGTTCTCAACCTTCCTAATGCCGTGAGCCTTTAATATAGTTCCTCATATGGTGATGACCCCCAACCATAAAATTATTTTCGTTGCTACTTCATAGCTGTAATTTTGCTAGTTATGAATCATAATGTAAATATCTGATATGCAGGATGTAGTTTCATTTTTACAAATTGAACATAATTAAAACATGGTGATTAATCACAAACAATAAGTAATTATGTTGTGTAATATTTATTTTTAATTACAAATAAGTGACATTTTGTTTTGAAGCCTGGTGTAGCATGGGTAACAATCTTCACGCAGGGTACTCATTTATGGGCATATCTGCATGTGGGCGGACCTGCCTGGAGACAGATAGAGGAGCAGTGTCTCTGTTCCTGAGACCATCTGAAATACGTGCTTTCTGATGGTCTCAGGCGACCCTGTAAAAGGGTCATTTGACCCCGCAAAGGGGCTGTGACCCACAGGTTGAGAACCGCTGGTCTAGACTGAGGATTGGCCACGCCACGGAGGAAGAGGGTGGAGGCAGATCCTGAGTCCTTTCCAGGCTTTGGTCCTTCGGTCTCCGAGGGACGCAGCACATCCAACCCACATGCCCAGAATCCAACAGGACTCCAGGAATGGAAAAGCATCTTGAAAGTGGGCCACACAGTTTCCGATTTGAAGCATCTGTCCCTTTTGTAGAAGCATATACCCCCCAAAATAAACAAAACAAACAAACAAACAAACAAAAGCTTATACCCAAGGTATCAAGATAGCACAGGGTAACAAACAGGAAGAGAGTGTGATTAAGGGAATGCCCTGGAATGAACTGCACCCAAGTGTTCAATTGGGAAATAGTTCCTTTCCCATCCCCTGGACTGACTCCCAAATCTGGTTCCTTCTCCAGAACTCCCTAGACGTCTACATGATTCCTCTAGCAATTCAAGAGTCAACATTTGGGGTCCTTCAGATCCCTCTACTTCAGTCCATGTTAAATATCTCACTATCCCTTTCCTGCCCATGGAGGAGGGGCTTCACACCCCTGCCTTCGTGCAGCACCTCTTTGAGCCCCTTCACCCAATTCCTCATCTCCTGCCTGGGCTATGGATGCTGATGGGAGGAGGCCAGTGGGGTCCAACCCCCTCTCGGCATCTTCATCTGCTTGCTCCATTTCTCTGTTCAGCTCATCCAGGACCTTCAACAGACTCAAGGCCTTAGGATCATCTTTATTCTGAAAAAGCCGCATTTTAGCAATTTTTTCCAGCTTGCCTTTCATCTTTTCTTTGGGCTTTGATCTCTTATTTATTTTAATGCCTTCTATAAAATGGTGGATGGCCTTTTCTTCACAATGCATTTGGTACAGTTGAAAGTTGCCATAGCGCAGGTGAAGGAGCTGCATCACCACAGGACTCAGCTCTCTGCGGAATTCTTTTTGGAAGTAGCAATCGGCTTCCTCATACTGACCTGCTTGTGCAAGGAGGCAGGCAAGAGAGGAGTAGATGTTGAGGAGATTCGCATTGAGCTTTTCTGCTTTCTTGAAATGGTCCACAGCTTGGTGTACGAGTTCCAGTAATTTCTCTTTTTCCCCAAACCTTTCATGCTGCATTTGCAAGACTTTTGCCCTGTGGCAGCACGCGATGTAGTAATGCACGTAGGCATTGTTTGGCATGCCATCTAAAGCTCTCCCAAGCATTTCTATAACTTTGTCCAAAGCACCTTTCTTTCGATAAAAGTTTGCGGCGCTGCGCAGCACATCTGTAGCATATGGGGCTTTCTCCACGGCTTCTTCCACTAAACTATCCCCTTTATCTTCTTCGTTCAGCTCTAGGAGTTTCAGAGCCAGGAGGACTTTAACATACTCATTGTCTGGATTCAGCTCCATGGCTTGCCGCAGGGCATCCACCGCGTTTTGCTGGGGTGGCCATTTATCCAGCCGGTAGTTCACGATTGCCAGTCCCGAGGTGAATTCTGGGTGTTGGGGTTTCTTTTCCAGAGCCTTCTCAAAACACACTTTAGCCCTTTCACCAAACTTTCCCCCAGACTTCAATCGGGTCCAGCCTTCCTCACACTCCAGCTCAGGACTTTCAAGTCTATAGGGGTTGGAAAACTTCTTGCAGACTTGTTTGACCTTATCTACGTAGAGCTGAGCTTCAGAGAGCCTGTCCATGTGATAGTAGACCCAGGCACAGTTTCCCCAGGTGACCAGACTTCTGATTTCGGCTCGGTCGGCGTGCTCTCGCTGGATGAACTCTTCCGCTTGCTGTAAGTATTGCAAGGCTGTCTCATTCTGGCCCCTGAGGTGTTTTAGGTAGGCCAATATGTTGCATGTGGTGGCCTTGAACTCACTGTTCTGGAACTCAATCTGATGACACACTCTGTTTTCGAAATCATCCAAAGACTCTTCTCCTTCCATCAAATTCCAGGTGAAGTGACATTTAAGTTGCCGGAGGCTGAGCTCCAAGGAACTCTTGGTGATCTCACTGGAGGGAAAACAGAGAGAAGGACACTTTGAGACATAGCACAGATCCCCTGGGACAGGAGATGTGGATTTCAAGCACAGGTGCCCTCCTCAGCTGTCGACCCTAATCAAAAAGGAACACACTTCTCCTTTTGTTTCTTTCACCCGACCCTCTGTCTATGTCTCAAGTTCATGGTGAAACAGGAATCTGAGGATGGTGGGGATCAAAAGAGTTAGTGGGGGTGGGAGAGGCAGTGGGCAGTCTTTGAGATGGAGACCGTATGTCCTTGAATAAGGCAGTTTTTGCTAGAGCTCTGGCTCTCAGCTTTCTGCTTTTGAAGACCTCTCTGGAAGTTGCCAACTCTGTGGGAATGGATTTCAGTAGAAAACCTGATTTCCTTTTATTGTTGTGTAGTTTGTTTTAAGAAGCAAAGGTTTTAAAAAGGATTGTTGCAAACTAAGAAATGACAAAATAATTAAAAGAAATTTTGACTAAACAAAAAACATCAAAATGTGAAGCTGTCTGTTACCCTCCCCCCAAGCATTCAGTGTTCTTCGACTTATACCCTGTCGGAATGTCAGTTTGGGAATCCTCAAAGGACTCGAATTGTGTTCTTTTAAAACTTTTCTTTTGCATTTTGGAAACCAAAAGTCGCCTAAAGGTGTAACATCAGGGCTGTAGGATGGAGAGGGTAAGGTTTCTCATGGAAATTCTCTTGGGACAGCCCTTAGAGAATGAGGAGGTGCCTTGGTGTGCTAAAGAAATTCCTTGGCACAACTTTCATGACATTTTGTCATTGAATGGTAGCTAGATTTAGGGACAGGGGGGTTGTCCCTCCCATGCCTGCAAAAGAACACACGTTTCTGGAAATAAATCAGGCAAACGAATTGGACACCTATTGGGAAAACCCAGAAATGGGCATGTGCAAATTTAAGTGCAAACTCCCCCTCCAGGCCCAGGCGCACAGATTTGGCCCAGGCTCATGGCATCACACAGGAGCTCTTTTTACTCTGCACCTGTTCAGCGGCAGGCAGAGGTGGGGTCTCTCGGAGCCTGCTCTGGGCCTACTTAGGGCCCATATGCACTTGGGCTCTTGGCCTCTTAGTCTGGGGGTTCCCCAGTTCTGCGTATGTGGGTGTTCTTTTCCACCTGGTTTTCCATGCCCAATTGTGGACCCCAATGCGGCTTTGGTGCGGCTTGGCACACATTCCAAAAATAGTGTGTGCCCCTTTGAGACTGTAGAACTGGAACCTTTTCTGGTCCTTCATAAAAACTCACTTGGATGACAAAACGTGCTTTGGCGTGAATTCTTTCAGCTTGCAAAGCAAAGACCCAAGGTATAAGCACCCACTCCAGAAACCCAATGTCATCAATTTAGTTTTCCATTTTCTTAAAGTTTCTTCCAACAAGTCCCCGCGATCACCCTGTGCCATTGGAGAGAATCCAGTCAGACTCCCTCAATGGAATCTTCCCCTTTCCCCGCTCAATTGGCATAACCTGAGCTGATCTTTCTACCTTGAATTGAACTGTCCCAGGAGATGTCCTAGGAAGTCATAGGTTTGATTGGAGCTTCTTGGAAGGCACCCAAACAAGACTAGGACAAATTATCAAGAGAACTTGTCTGCAGTCACCCACTGATTGCTGACATGCTTGACAAATAATACAAAACAAAAAACCCTGCCTATCCCTTTCAAATTGTCCTCCTTTATTGGAATTTTTAGCATTAGATTTTTCTGCTGTTTTAATATTACAATGTTATAAACCTCTTGATCCTTCTGAAATTAAACTCTTACGCTGTCCATATTTTTAATGTCTTAGTTCTTTTAACATCTTGATCACTTTCTATTTCCTGCCTAATGTTTATTGTTTATATATCCTTACTTGATCTCCTTAGCCTGTACAAACTTTTTGAGCTTTTATCAGAATGGTTTTGTCTATTTTAACATTGTGTATCTAATTTTTTTAGTTGGAACCCCCTCCCCCATTGTAAAGATTTAAATCTTATTTTCTAACTATCTTCTTACTCAGTACCTCTGCTTTTGTATCTTCCTGGTCTCAGAATGGAGGTGTAGGTGCATAGTCTGTTTACCTCTGAACTATTTACTTTAATTCTTTAACTCTTAACTGTTATACTGTTCACCACTACCTCTTCACTCTGTTATCATTGGCCATGTTAGGCATGCCTTAAACTTGTTTCAAAATAAAATTTAATCACTTTTTATCCTATGTTTGCTTCTAATCTTTGATTTCCTGTTTCTTAACATGTCTCACCGAGTCAGCCTATTAATAACTTTGCATTTGTTGTTGGAATCTTCTTTCAAAATTAATTTTTTTCTCCAGTAGTTTGCTTTTACAGTAGCAGGTGACAGGTTTGGCTACAGGAGCCCACAGAATCCTTTCCTGATGGAAAGACCTTTTTCTGTCAGGTGCCCTTTAAGGGTTTTCCTATCCCTTCAATATCAGTCCTCTAGGTAAATAAAATAAATGAGCAACAAACAACCACTGGGGAAAAAAAAAAGCAAAGAGACAAATAAGCAAAAGCCCCTACTCTGAGTAACTTTTGAGATAGTTAGGGTCAAAATCATCCCATGCCCTAAATAGTCTCCGCACTGCCTATGACGAGAGTCCCTGAAATGTTGCTTTTTCTTAAGGTTAATTTTTTTTTTTTAAAGAATCATGGTATGTGTTCACTAGCCCTTTTATCAAGAGCTGGACAATTTAGATATTCTGACATACACAACTAATATAGATGTGGAAGTCTGTGTCAAGGGGCAAGCATCATTTTTGAAGCAGTTGTCTAGATTGACAATTATAGCCCACCAAGGTCCTCCTGTAGCCTCCTCCTCACTTTTCATACAGAGTGACCTACCCTTTCCCCTCCCCACCCAATCGGGCCAGGAGTGAGTACTTAAACTTACTGAAAGCTAGGAATGGAAGTGAGAGTGAGATCCAGTAAGGGAGTCAGAGTGAGTCTGAAGGTGCGAGGATGGGTACAGTGCACTTTGAGAATCTGCTGGTGGGCAACTTCTATCATATTCTACAAATCATGCTGCACAGCAAGCACGCAGATGCACAAAGAGAAGACAGGGACTGGGTCCCCCAAGCCCCCCAGTATCCTGTGCTAATCCTCCTGGGGTTGATGCAGTCCCTGTTCTTTTGTGTTGAAACAAAACAACACTAAGTACCACACACAGAATAAACAAAAAGAGGGGAAGTGGGCTGGAGGTTCTTCTGAGGGAAGGGTTCCTGTCAAAGCCCCAGGGAGGTCCCAGTGGGGAAAAACAGGCTGTTTGAACTGCTTCATGTAACCAGTGGGGAGTATCTAGCATCTTTCTTGAAAAGGCCATGCTCAATCTGATTTATCCTCCTTCTCAGGGAGGTTATAGAAAGAGTCCTTTGCACATGAGCTCCTTTCTTGTTTCATACAAGATATAAAATGAGAGAATTTAATTGAGATGATCTCTGACATGTAAAATATACTGTCAGAGTTGCATTTCATAGAGATATTTAATGTATGCATTTAAATTAAAAAAACAACAACAACCAAGTCACTTGCTGCTAAGTCTGTTCTGGCTCCCGGCAGACTGTTGTGTGTCAGAGCAGCCTGTGCTCTGGGGAGTTTTCAATGGCTGACTTTGCAGTAGTCAAGCCTTTCTTCCAGCGTGCCTTTGGGTAAACTCACAACGGTCAGCTGCCCAGTAACAACCATTTGTGCCAAGTCAGGGGGGCCTTTAATATATACACTTTTGTGAAATCCTCTTGGAGGAGCCATTGAAAAAACAACCCAGTTTCACTAATTGCCCCTAAAACCAAAACACAAACAAACTCACTGCCATTGAGGTGGCAATGCCAACTCATAGCGAACCTGTGGGACAGGGTGGAACTGTCCCTGAGTTTCTGAGACTGTGAACTGTTTACTGAAGTAGAATAGGTTTGATTTTCTCAAGTACCTAAGGGAGGTGAGTCTCAGATACTTGCTTTCTTGGGCTTCGACTTGTGCTCTAGATCTCTCTAGAACAGAGATTCTCAACCTTCCTAATGCCCCGACTCTTTAATACAGTTCCTCATGTGTGGTGACCACCAACAATACAATTATTGTTGTTGCTGCTTCATAACTGTAATTTTGCTACTGTTATGAATTGTAATGTAAATATCTGATATGCAGGATGTATTTTCATTGTTACAAATTGAACATAATTAAAGCATGGTGATTAATCACCAAAACAATATGTAATTATCTATTGTGAAATATTTATTTCTAATTACAAATAAATGAAATTTTGTCTTGAAGCATGGTGTAGCATAGGTAACAGTCTTCACACTGCGTACTCGTATGTGGGCATATCTGCATGTGGGCGAACCTGCCTGAAGACGGATAGAGGAGTGGTGTCTCTGTTCTTAAGACCAGCCAGGGGGTTATGACCCACAGGTTGAGAACCGCTGCTCTAGAAGTTCCAACACTTTCTTCTTCTGTTCCTGTCTGGATAACAGCTACAATGGCACTGTTCACCAGGCAGGGAATTACTATTCCAGTGTCTTAGAGTGATGCTACTCAGTGTATGGTCTGAGACATCACCTAGGAGCTAGTTTAAAAATGTGCATCTTCAGGACCCAACCCAGGCCTATGGCATCAAAGTCTCTTGGGGGAGTTGAGCCCAGAAATCTGTCTTTAGCAAGGTCTCAGGGTGATTCTTAGGTAGCTCAAGTTTGAAAATTACACTCTCAGAGTACAAGGGCAATGTGCAGTGAAAGTCCTACTGGGAATGGATTACTAAATAAACAAGGTACCCAAGCCCTAGAGTTGAGTCTGATTTATAAAGAAGTTATATAGATCAGAGGACTGTAAATCATACGGGGGCAAACGGCCTGATCTTTCTCCCTCGAAGTAGCTGGTAGGCTTGAAACAACAACCTTGAAGTTAGCAGCCTGATGCTTAACCCACAGCGCCACCAAGGCTACAGAACAAGGTCCCCATGGGTTTAATTGTGCTTCTTTACTTATCTGTCTAGTGCACCATTTCCCATTGTTGCCTACCTCATTATAGGAGCGTGAGCACCACAGGTGCGCAAGTGAGCATTGCTAAGCAGACACATACCCTGCTGAGTGGTGAATCTGCCCCAGATTCAAGAACCAAGGAAAGTGAGAGAGGAAATGGTAGGTCTGTAACATGATGGGAAAGGTTCCCAAGTAAGATAGGTGCCCAGGTTCTGACTTCACACACATTGTCAGTAGCTCCTATTCTTTTTTACTATCAGCCAGATAGGCAGATTAGCTGAAGACCAACAAGAAAAAAACAAAACAGTTCAGGAAGACAATGTGGCTTCTGGAACGGGTCACTCCTGTGACTGATAGCCCTAGCTAGATTCTAGAGTCACCAGGTCTGGCCACCGCCAACCCTCAAGCTGCAAAAAGGAAGCTGAGATCCCTCCCCGGACACTGAGCTGACACTTCCTCTCCGGGGTTATCTTGTTTCTAGGGGCCATGTAGGGTCATGCCTGGAGCCCTGATGGCATCAGTGGTTAAGCGATGGGCTGCTACCTGCAAGGTCAGCAGTTTGAAACTACCAACTGCTCAGCAGGAAGACCAGGCTTTCTACTCCCCTACAGAGTTCCAGTGTCAGAAGCTTTCCGGAGCATTTCTGCCCTGTCACTGTGAGTGGCATCGACTTCACGGCAGTGACTTTTTTCCCTAAGGTCCTGTAGGTGGGGACCAGCTTCTCCACCTGCAATGCATACTCCAGATAGGAAAACCCGGGCCAATCTGTTCCTTTGATAAGAGAGGAATGAGCCCTTTAAAGCTCCAGTTCACCATAACACAAAGTAGGGTTGCTGTACCGAGTACTTCCCTACCAGTATCTGTTGAAAAGAAACCTTTTACTAAATAATATTTACTAGACTCCACTGACCAAATCATTTCTTCGAAGTAAGAAACAAGAGCAGGGCCATCGATCAAAGCAAGTGCCCCGGAGTGACTTTTAAAGGGCCACCTGCCTGATTATACCCAAGTGCGCTTCCTGCTCGGCTGCTTCCTCCGCGGGCCCTCAGGAGCCCCAAAGGGGTTCGGGATAAAACGCCAGCTTTCGTCGCGTGGCTTTATAATGCAGATAGAAGCCCGGGAAGGGAGGCTCTAAAACAGTCAAGGACAGTCCGGGCCACTGCTGTCTTCCGCCGTGGGACGGAGCTGCGGAGCCTTGCATTAGGCCACAAGCAGGAGAGGAGCAGGTGACAGGGCGGGGACACCCTTACCTCATGGTCACGGCCCAGCTCTTCCAGGAGGCTGAGACTCAGGCGGCGGAACTCGCCCGAAGCCGTCTTCCTCTGCCTTCAGCGCAGTCTGGAGAGGCTTATATACAGAGGCGGCGTCCGCTTGCTTCTTTCCCTGGGGTTCCCGTGATTGAAAATGAAACCGGAAAGTGAAACCGACGTGAAGTGGACCAGAATCCTTGCCGAAGGAAAACGGATCTGGGAAGAGAACCACACCCAGCAGGGCCCCAGCCCGGCGCGGTGAGTCACAGCAACCTCCCCCCTCGGTTGTCTTCATGTCCCAGGTCAGCTGACCTCCGGGGAGCGCAGCTCCGAGAAGGGCACCTTTGCTTCAACATTACCACGTTAGACCACCCTCAACACCCCTAGGGCCCACAGGACCCGGGAAGGAATAGTTCAAGTTCCAAGGACTTTCCCCTCTCAGTTTTGTTCGCTACTCAACCTGCCGTCCCTGCTGTCATACCTGGTACAAGCAGGCAAACCCAAATTCGTTTCTGAGTGAATTAACGGAGGAATGCCCATTCAGAAGCGTGGTTCCATTTGTATTGCTGTGAGACTTGGCGCAGAATATTGAAATGTTTCTATGTTGTGTGTGTCCCCACCTCCCACGTCCACCCCTGTGAAATGAGAGGAATACTATTACACACTCATAGAGCTACTGTGAGGATCAAATTAGTTATTATAGGAAATCTACTTACAATAAAGCCAGACACATCATATGCAAATGTTAGTTTGTGATATCATTAAAGACTAAATTATGAACCCAAGACAGCAGAAAGGAAATTTGCCACGTTTGTTCTCTCTAGAGTTTTTGTAACTTTGACACTTCCCATCATGGTCACTAACCTAGGCCAAGCAATTCCAACGTGTCTCACTTGTCCTGGTTTTCCTGAGCCCCACCAACATGTTCGATTCTTATCACCTTGGTATTCAGCATCACACATCGTGGTTTATAACTTTTTTTTCATGATAGGGGAAATGTACATTCCTTGCTTTTTTTTGATTCATGTCCATTGATAACAAAGGAGCTATATTATGCACAGCCCTAAGGGGAACAAGGAGCCCTGGTGGGGAAGGGGTTACTCTTGCACTTTGGGGCTGTGATTTGTTCCTCATGATTGGCAGTTGGAAACCATCAGCAGCCCTGCGGGAGAAAGGCTGGGCTGTCTATTGCAGTAAACAATGACAGTCTCCAAGACCCACAGGCCGGTGACTCTGAGTCAGCATGAACCCTCGCAGGCAGTGAGCTTGTATTGGTAATTTTTTTGTAAAGGGGGACAAAGGCAACAAGGAAATTCCAGGAAGCACAGAGGAAACATGTGCCCCGTCATAAAAGTTGATAAGTTGTAAAAATTAAGATTGTTGAGGCAGACTTGGAGAAAGTGTTATTTACCTTGGAGGCGTCTGGCCAGGGTTGAAGGTGCACATCTTGAGAATCCTTTCCCCCTTATTTAGAATATTTATCTTAGTGGAGAATCCTTACTTTGAGTTTCCATTGAAGAGTTACAAGTTCTAGAACCTAGGTGAACCCCAAATGAGAAACCTGAGCAGAAAAATCAACGTTGTTATCTACTTATAGGAATGCCTCTGAGCAACATAAGGAGCCCTGAAATAGGAAACTGGGATCATTGTTCTGTGCTTTGTTTTGAGATTTACTTTTAAGGAAACTAGCGTGAAGGAATATCTCAATGTTTTTCGCAAAGGTGTTTCCTGGGAAGAAGCAGAGAGAAAGCTTGCCCTTCATGTTCCTGTGTTTTAAGGTATCCAGAGATAGTAATCTATTTTCTAGATAGCTGGAGGAACAATGCCAGTCTATAAAGCTATTGTGGGGTTGAGGGTGATTGGGAAACTGGGTAAGTGTGATTGCAAAACAGAAACTGGAAAGGAAAACCAATTCTCTACTGGATACATTTCTATTTCTTGAAAAAAGGAACCATGCTTAGGGAGAGTTCTGATACCTGTTTGCTACAAATATATCATGTTCCCAGGTCCTAGAACATAGGGCCAGGACTTCTTCTGTCATAGCCTAGGCTAACAGAAGGATCTTGCTTAATGTTTTCAAATAAATCACACCTTGAGTAGCTACATCAACTACAAACCCAAACTCCAAACTCACTGCTGTGGAGTCAATGCTGACCCATAGCCACCCTCCTAGGGGTTCCTGAGACTAGAAAGCCCAGTCTTCCTTCTGAGGAGCTGCTGGTGGTTTTGAGCTGTTGACCATGTGGATCACAGCCCTATGCATTACCACTTACCCAACAGGGCTCCTACGGAGAGGTATAATGTACTGCTTATCACAGTGTGGGCTACGTCTAGCAGTATCAGCCTCCTTACTGAGAGTGCAAATTCTCAGGTGGCGTTCTAAATATACCTGGTCAGAAACTGTAGGAGGGGTAGGGACTAGGAATCTCTGTGTTAATAATTCATCAGATAATTTTGATGTATGCCAAAATTAGATCAGTCATATATTGAATGTAAGTGAAAATAGTTTTAGCTTCATAAATTACTCAAAATGCCTGTGGGAAAAAAGTCCTGATCTTTCTATTCCACTGCTCCACGAACTTTGTGAAGCCCTCTCATAAAACTCTATACTTTTTGCTTGAAATTTTAAAAATATAGACTGTTAGAACTTATTTTGGAGTTTAAGGAACCAGCCTTTCATGCAGTTCCATTCACTCAAGCATCAACAAATACGTAGTGTTTACTCTGTGGCCCTGGTGGTACTGTGGATGCAACCCCAAGGTCGGTGGTCCAAATACCTCAGCCGCTCCACAGGAGAAAGATGGACAGTCTTGAAAATCATCGGCAGTGGGCGTATTACGAACCAAGCAATGTGCAAGGCATTGGGTAAGAGCCTGTGAGAAAATTTGGATGATGGAGACAGAAGAGAGCAGAATTAGAGTCATAAAGCAAATGCTTTCTCTCTAGGGAGCTCTTACCTAAGATGTGAATGACAGAGGAACCAAGGATTCTGGGCTTCCAGATTCAATGGAGAGAATTTTCAGGACCTGTATGTATAGCAAAGCAGAAAATTCAGCCATTTGGCTCACGTTCTGTGAGTTGGGACTTCTCTGCCTCCCAGTTTCTGTCCCCTCACAATCAGTGAGCCAACCTTCCTGTCCTTTCTTCCTCTCTCTCTTCTTCTCTGAAGCGCAGAGGCCTCTTTGGGAGTTCTTTCTAAAGCCTCTGCCCTTATGGGTAGGGACCCCCTTAACTTTCCTGCCTTTCACCTTCAGAGATGCACATCGGCCGGGGCCTGAGCCAGCATTGTCCATTAGTATCCCTGCCTACTCTCAGACTGAAGAAAGAGGCTCAAGAAGGACCCCCGAGAGATGCCAACCCACAATGTCTGTGCTGAGACCTCCTGGTCAATCACTGGTGAGTCTTCTTAGGTCTATGACTAGCTTTTCCTTCTTAATCAGTGTTTCATTTCTCTTCAAGCCCTCCGGGCAATGGTGGATGGCCACAACATCGCAGCCTCTGGTACTGCTGAACAATGCCATGTTGTGCGGGGAATGCTCGCTTGCTTGTCTCTCTGTGGGGGGAGGTGCACCTTACTGAATGATTTTTGGAAGTCACATCAGAGCATTCTGACTTTGTATGGCATAGAGACAAATAAGGTGCAGGCAGACACTTGAGAAGCTAGTATTCGACTCAACAATGTTCTCAAAATGACTTGCAGCAATAACACCGCCCGCCGCCCCCCCCCCCACCGCCCCCCCAACCATTATTTCATGCCGTTTTTTCTTCATTCTTATTTCTGGTACATTTTCTTGACCTCTCCATTTGTGTGCCTTTTGCAATATTCAGTCTGGAGATATTGGCACATACAGTTAGACACTAATTCCAGGGTCTTTTAAAACCATTCTAGAGCTGTGTCCAGAAGACCCTTTATTCTCCTAATATTGCAGGATACGGTAGTAGACAACTTTTTTCAAATATAAAAATCAAGATAAAAACCTTTTATTGTGATTTGGGTGGAAGTTTATGGAAAAACTGGTTTTCTGTTCAAGAATTCATGTACATTTTGCTTTGTGACATTGACCGTAATCCCTGTAGCACATTCCTCACCTTTTCTTCCTGAATCTACGTCTGCACTCAGCCCTCTTTCCTATCCCTCCCTGTCTCCTGAGCTTTACTCTTGGACAAATGCTGCCTTTTTGATCTCATGTGGCTGATTGTTCTACGGAACTCCTACCTCCCAGGTGTCTTAGACCACTTTCCAGGCCTACCTTTTGGCTGAAAGTTGAATTCCAGTTCAACTGGAGAGACTTCAGTTCCTGAATTGAAGGGTGTTTAAGAACCATAGTCCTGGGGCTTCCACCAGGTGTTATCAGGCCTGGTATTTTATTAAGTTTTGTTCCACATTTCCCCCCACTCTATCCAGAATTTCCATTACCTTTTACAGTGTGGTCAGCAGGGGTAGTTAAGGGCCATTCCACTCTGGTTTCAGAGTCATGGAAGCCAGGATTCTTGGCCCATTCATTCTTTGGACTAACTGTGCACTTGACCCTTAAGTTTCCCCCCCTACTCTTTTTCGCTCTGCATGGGAAGAGACCAAGAGCTGCATCTGATGTGGCCACTTACAAGCTTTTAAGGCTCCAGTTGCTACTCACCAAAGTAAGATAAGGTTTTTGGTGACTCTGTTGTGCCAATTGACCTGAGTATCTCCTGAGATGATGGTCCTGATCCCTCAGGACAAGCAACTCATTCCCACATGGTGTTTGGTTATGGCTAAGAAGTTTTCCTAACTTTGCCCTCTGTATTGTTAGAACGGGAATCAAAGGAAAGCGGGCCCAGCGGGTGGGTTGTAATTAACTGGTGTCATTAGAGTTAGGGACCTGCCGGGGGGGTTTAGAATGGAATGAGAGTAAAGGGGGCAAGGTGAGGGGAGATTGAAAGACAGTAAAGCAAGAATAGGCGAAAGTAAGAAAGGAAGCGAGAGAGTGGAGAACAGGCAGAGGGACAGATGTGTGGCCATAAGAGAAAGTGAAGAAAGTTAGAGAGAGCGAACAAAGGAATCCCGTGTTAATAAACTTTTGGGAAAGAAATAAATTATTATGTGTAAAAAGAGCCCCCGCTCCCCCCACTCCATTGGCTGTGGCACCAGAACAGTGAAGAGAGGGGGAGAGGGGGGAGGGCTTCTGTGAGAGTCGTGAGAAGGTGAAGTGTCACACCATACAAGGTGGAGATGGAGAAGGGATGAGAGACGCTGCATGTGGTTGAGAACCTTAGCGTTACTCCTGGAACCTTCATGTATGTTCTACAACCTTCATAGAAATATTTCCAGCACATGTAGACGTATCCTCTGCCATGTCCATATTCATGATGCGATCTTACTTGTCTTCCTGCCCCTGTTCAGCTGAGTGTCTACCTATGTATGCACTCTTTCTTAGGTTATTGCTATTACAGTTATTGCACAGGTAAGTCTGCAATAGGATTTACGTCTGTTGCCTTTAACTCTTGTGTTCCTTCAAGGGTCTGCCTTTGCTGTCCTCCCCCTCATTGTAGATGGCCTCTCCCTCTACCACAGTTAGCCCATGGTCACCTTCTAGTTAGGGACCTGCCTTCCCTCTCCTCCCCACTCCTGGTGACCTTCAAGGAATGTTTCTTTCTGTGTTCATGAAGCTTTTCTTGACTTTGTGCCGTAGTGATCTCGTACAGTATTTGTCATTTTGCGATGGACTCAACTCAAGTGTATCTTTTGTGTGTTGTGTACGAGCTGCCATAAAAGTTTCAAGCAATTACAGGCAAAACATGTTCCCATTCTGTGTGCTTCTGGAATATACAGACACATACAAATAAATACTTGAAGCACATAGAATAGATATTTTTTGTAATTGATTGTATTTATTATATTTTAATATTAATATTATAAACAAATAAAGTATTATAATAAATGAAACATATTCTAAATAAAATACCCCAAATCTCCAAGCTCACTGCCATCTAGTCAATTCTTATGGCAACCCGATAGGGCACCCCTGTGGGTTACTGACACTGTCATTCTTTATGGGAGTAGAAAACCTTATTTTTCTCCCAATTCTACCTTACAAATCCGGCTAGACCAGAGCATGTACATGGGTACAGAAAACAGCTGGAAACACAGGGAATCCAGGACAGATAACCCCCTCAGGACCAATAATGAGAGTCGCAATACCAGGAGGATGGAGGGAAAGTGGGGGGAAAGAGGGGAACCGATCTATATATAACCCCCTCCCAGGGGGATGGACAAAAGAAAAGTGGGTGAAGGGAAACATCAGTCAGTGTAAGACATGATAAATAATAGTAATTTATAAATTATCAAGGGTCCTTAAGGGAGGGAGGGGGAAAAATGAGGAGCTGATACCAAGAGTTCAAGTAGAAAGAAATGTTTTGAAAATGATGATGCCAACAAATGTACAAATGTGCTTGATACAACTGATGGATGTATGAATTTTAATGAGTTTTACGAGCCCCTCCAATAAAATGATTAAAAAAAATAGGAAATCTGACCAGATCTTGCTATAATCACTCAAAAAAAAAAAAAAAAGTTTTGTTTCCTTATCTAGAAAAAAAAAGAAAAGATTGGTTTAGAAGATTGTGGACTGTATTGAATGATCCTTGAATAAATCTGGCTTTAAAAATCAATTAAATAAATAAACACCAAAACACACAGACACACGCACAAAGCCTTATCTTTGTGGTGGATTTGAATGGCTGACCTCCAGGTTGGTAGCCCAACCTATAGTCAGTATGCCACCAGAGCCCCTTCTAAATAAAATAGGATAATAACAAGTATGAAAGCACACAGAATGAGAGAAATTTTTTGTCAACACTGCTTGTGGCTTTATGGCAGTTATAGCTCTATAGCCAGTCAAAGTAAAAAAGGATTTACTCCTAGAGCTGTCGGTTTTGGTTGCATTATTAGAAGTACAATAGGCAAGAACAGTGAAGTAAAAAGTGATCGATGTTATACTGGTATGAGAAACTATTTGGTATGATATGGTCTTTTAAAAAATATTAGATTACAGTGAACCCTCGTTTATCGCGGTTAATCGGTTCTAGACCCTACCGTGATAAATGAAATTCCGCGAAGTAGGATTCCTTATTTGTAA
>NW_022103968.1:38931126-38970039 GCF_000313985.2 Echinops telfairi
AATAGCTAATTAGTCCACATAGCTGTACAGAGGGCTCAGTTCAACTCACTATCCTGGAACAGTTAATATGCTGAAAGTCATTAACTCATGAGGACTCCCAGTCCAAGGTCAAGGAAGCAGACAGCAGAGTCTTCCCTCAGGCAAAATAGAGTCTGCCTGTAGACAGCAGACAGCAGGTTGGGTCAGCAACAGTTAGTAGCACCAGAGCTTAGTGGAGCAGGCCCTTGATGTGATCTAACTCTCAAGGGATGCATGATCCGCAGCAACAGGATCCACCAGCCTCAACCCAGGTGAAGTAAATGCCAGCAGCGTGGAGTCTCAAAGGAGCCTCAAGCTCTAGCAACACGATCCATGGGTTGGCTTAGCCCACAGGTAGTGCAGCACATATTTGAGGCAAAGAACTGACACAAGCAACAGTGCACTGGTCCAATCATCAGGAAGGAAGAGAGAAGGGGGCAGGTCTTAGAAAGCCATTTATCTCGTTCCCCTCCAATCAAACTGCGACCTGATTAAATTCTGTCCACATTGTTCCTATTGGCCTAGTTGGCACAATAAACCTATCACATCTCATAAAATATATTAGCATTTTCTATATAACATGAAGGAACTTAAAAATGTTTGTGGAAAAAAAAATAAATAAAAATGTTTGTGGAAAAAGAGAATTTAAAAATAATGGAATTTTGCCATGAAGATCTCTCATATATTACATAATACTCAATAGTACTATATTTAATTGAATATTGTTATACCTGAGGAGGCTTCTATATAATGCTATAGCAGCCTCGTGGTGTACTGGGTTACTTGTTGGGCTGCTAACCACAGAGGCCAGTGGTTCAGGCTGACTAGCCACTCCATGGGAGAGACAGGAGTCTGACTGATCCTGTAAAGCCTTACGCTCTCCGAAACCCTTAAGGAGAGGTTACAGTCTCTCTTACAGGGTCTCTATGAGCTAGAATTGACTTGATTGAAATAGTGGTTATATAATATCCTCTATCTGTACATATTTCTATTCTGTATGCTCTTATGACTCTTCTAATCCTACGATCAAGACTTCACATTTGACACAATTCAACCATAGTTTATGACATTTCTTGCTTTTCCAAACATAAAGAGCTATTTGGAGCCTGTCTTTGTAATTCTATTTTTTTTGTCAATATTTTAAGCACATATTATATTCAGAGTAGATCTGCCGGCTCTGACATAAAATAGAAGAACTTTCTCACTGTGTGGCCTTGGGAAAGTTACTTAACCTCTCTGTGTCTCTGCTTCCTCCTGCCTAGGTTTGTTGTAAGATTAAATGAAATGAATCTGAAAGCTCCAAGGAGAGTGCTGGCAAATAGCAAGCTGTTCAGAATGTTCGTCATATTATTATTACCTGGTCATGCTTTGCACCATTTCCCACAAATCCCTGACACATTACCGCCTGGGGATTGACCTCGCTAGCCTTGTTTGCAGACCTGCGGGGTACAGAGGCGCACATGCC
Organism: Echinops telfairi; assembly: GCF_000313985.2. NCBI lineage: Eukaryota > Metazoa > Chordata > Mammalia > Afrosoricida > Tenrecidae > Echinops > Echinops telfairi. The sequence goes on from NW_022103968.1 coordinate 38,932,610, forward strand.
AGCCCTTCTTGTTTTGTGTGTTTGCTTTTGGAGTCAGGCCAGCCAGGACCTTCTTTGCTTGCGGTAAGGGTTATGTAAGGACAAACAATTTTATGATCTGCTCTGTCTTTTCTTTCCGTAAAGCTAGGAAATTCTTAGAACGGAGAAAGTGAAACTGCCCTTGTTAATTTCCCCAGGGAAAGAAACCACGCTCTGTAAACTAGTTCCTTGAGAGTTCTCATCATTCTATGACTCATCCTCTTGTGGTTTTACAAGGCCCTGGCACTGACTGAGGTCAGGAATGCACTTTGATCCAGGAGGAGGAGACTGATGAAAAGAAGAGGATTAATGAGGAGGAGGGAGAAGTGTTTTGTGTAAAAATTGCCGTAGAGCAAGCTACTCTGGGAGTTGAAAGGCAAGTTGTGCTTTGCGTTCTTGGAAGAATGACTGACTGACTGAAGGACCTTATGTCCTCCAAGTCATGTCCCTAACTGAATTCTGACCAATATATTTTATTTTGAAAATAACATTTAACTGTGCTTTCAGTGAGGAATCCTGGTGACATGGTGGGGATGCATTGGGCTGCTAAGGGTATGCATTGGGTAAGCAGTTCGAAACCACCAGCTGCTCAAACGGAGAAAGATGAGGCTCTCTACTCTTATAAAGATTTACAGTCTAGGAAATTGACAGGGGCAGACTTATGCTGCCCCATAGGGTCGCTATGAGTCAGAATCTACTACATGGGGGTGCTTTTGAGTGAGCATGTTTGTTGAAGGTTTACACAGTGGTTTACATTCTCATTCAACAATTTCTATACCAAGTGTTCACGGATCCACGTTACATTCTTCACAGGGCAAGCACAGTCTCCTTCTTTACATTCTGGTTGCTGCCTCTCCATTAGTCACTTCTCTGCCCCTTACCTATCTTTGCTTTAAAGTAATGGTCGACCTGTTGGTTTCAAACAGACGGTATTTTAAAACAGGAGCTTAGTCCTGACATGGAATGCAGTTCATTTTGTGACTCAGTCTGTTATTTACCTAAAAGATGGCTTCAGGGGAGAGTTTCTGGTCGAGGTTTAACAAGTCTCTAGCTCAGGGCAGTAGTCTCCGGGAGTCCAGTTTCAACAAGATCCGGGAAGTTGAGAATTTTTTTTTTAATGAATTTGAGGTTCTGTTCCACATTTTTCTTCCATTCTATCAGGATTCATCTATTGTGGCCCTGATACAGCAGAGGTGGTTTTAAATAGTTTCTTCTATTTAAAATAATTTGAATATGTGTACCCTGAAGGGAAATGTGAGGATATTGTCATCAGAATATCTATTTTGTCTTTTGCCCATTCAATTATATTCATTTACTAATTGTCAGTTAATATTTTGGAACTTTAATCACTGTGTCATTGTTCTCTGCCTCCAAATTTCTGAGAATAGTACCAAAAAAAGATGGCTAACATTTTTGGTTCCTAATCATGCTAGGAACTGCTTCAGGCATCCTGTGTATATTGTTGTGCTTAATCTCAGAAATAGTTTTATGATACACGTTGTAATTATTCCTGTTTCAGAGATGAAGAAACAGACAGAATTGCATTAAATAGCTTATCCATGATTACCCTTGCAAGTGGTGGATTTTTGCTTCCGTGCTCATTACCCTACATATTCTGGTCTTGTCTAGAACCTCTATACTTAATCACTGTCTTTTACAGTTTTCTCTGTGAAATTACTCAATGGAGTATAACCGGCATCATACGACTTGAGCTGGCATTTCTGTCATAAGACATGCACTTGAAGCACAGTGATAATATAGAAAGAAATGACCTTATACAAAATCTTAATAGAGTACAATTAGTGAGCAATTTATGAAGCATCCGGTAGAGTTGGGCCTGAAGTCATCAAATGATTTGACGGATACCTGTGGCATAGTGGCTGCTGACCACGAGGCCAGCCATTTGAACCCGCCAGCTGCTCTGCGGGAGAAAGAAGAGACTTTCCTTGCCTACAAAGATTGACAGCCTCAGAAACCCCAGAGAGGTCACTATGGGTCAGAATTAAATTGGTCTCAATGGGTTGTTGTTGTAGAGTTCGAATGGAAAGATCTCGGATCTCAGTGAAATGCCTAGACTGAGATTGAGATAGAGTAAAAGAAGCAGTTAAAGTCACCTTCACAAAGTGATGTAACCAGAATTAATAGAAACAAAAGTAACAAAACCACACCACGAATCTGCCAAGTCCTAGTTTCACCAAGTGTTTCTAATTCTGAATTAGTCACAGTTCAGTGAGAGTAGAACCTATAAGAGGCATATGTGTGTGTGTCCGTTTGCACACCTATGTGCTTGTTGTTTGGTGCATAGAGTCCGTTCCTACTCACCGAGACCCTATGTACAACTGCATGAAGTCATGTCTGGTCCCGCACGGTCCGCATGTTCGTCCCTATCTTTGAGCCCTTGTTGCAGTCACAGTGTCAATCCATGTCCTGAGGATCTTCTTCTTCTTCATGAGCACTCAGGTGTCCTCTAGGACTGGGCAACAGACCCAAAGTGCACGAGCCTTGCCATCCTTGCTTCTAAGGAGCCTTCTGGCAATATCTCCTCCAATAGATAGGTTTGGTTTCGGTTTTTGTAGCAGTCGGTGTTATAGTAAATATTCTGTCAGTCCCACAATTCAAAGGCATCACGTGTTCTCTGGTCGTCCTTATTCGATGTCTACTTTGCATATGCATGTGAGGCAATGGAAAATGCCTTGGTGTGGGTCAGGCACATCGAAACTCCTCAAAGTGACATTTTCGCTTTTTAACATTTGAAAGAGGTATTTTGCAGCAGATTTGCCCAATGTGATGTGATGTCTTGACTGCTGGTTCCACACCACATTTGATCATTTCAATGCTGCTTTCTTGGATGTTAATTGTGGATCCAAAGCAAATGAAATCTTGACACCTTCACTCTTTGGTCCCTTTAGCGTGATGTTGCGTATTGGTCCAGGTGTGAGGATTTAGGTTTTCTTTACATTGGAGTCTGCTCTGTGATGAGGGCCATTTTCTTTGATTTTTATCAGCAGGTGCTTCAAGGCATTTTCACTTTCATTAGGCAAAGTTGTGTCATCTGCATGTCTGTTTGTCAATATGTCTTCTTCCCATCCTGATGCTGTGTTCTTCTTCATCTCACCCAGCTTCTCAGATTATTTGCCTGGCATACAGACGGAATAAGTATGGCAAGAGGACACAGCCTTGCTGCAGACCTTTCTGATTTTAAACTAGGTATGGCTGATTTGACATGGACTCGATGGCAGTGGGTTTGGTTTGGTTTGAGTATCCCTTTGAATGACTGCCTCTTGGTCTAGGTGGAGGTTCCTCCACTGGAATTCTCATTCTTTGCAACGTTATCCACAGTTTGTTATGATTATTACACATATTTGAAGGTAAGTGAAATAAAGTATTGCTATTAGGTTTCAGTTACTACAGGTTTAGTCCAGATAAAGCAAGTTACAATATGGGTCTGTGATTCGTGGATGGCTGCAGTCAAGTTCTTTTCAGGAATACATCTCCGTCTCATTCCAAACCAAACAACCCAAACCCACTGTCATTGAGTTTGTTCAACATCTTTTATGGTTTTTGAGGCAGTAAGTTTTTATAGGAGCAGATAGGCTCATTTTAGTCTCATTAGGGCAGCCAAAAAACAGTATGTGTGTGTGTGTGTGGGGGGGGGCACCAATTAAAATTGTGGCTTTCCCTGGAGAATCCCCTCTGACCATGAACCAGGGATGTGAATAGCCTGGCTAACAGGCACAATGCATTGGAAAGTGAATTGTTGCAGATACAATTAGGTTAAGATGTAGCACCCTATCATTTGATCTTCCTCATGATTCATTAAAATTTGATGTAGTTTTTCATATTTTCTTCTTTCTTTTTGATTGAGCTTTTAATCTGTTTTACTTTGGTATTCTTGTTAGAGTTTTTAAAAATGTTTTTCTGTATATGAAGTCCAGGATAGGTAAATCTATAGAGATAGTAAATCCACAAAGGGGTATGGCAGGGGAGGTTGGGGAGGAAATAGGGAACTACTAATGATGAGTACAAAATAGAAGAAAATGTTCAGATTGTGGTGATGATTGTACAACTATTCTTGATGCTACTGAACTTTTGAATTGTATGATATGTGAATTATATGCCAATAAAATTATTGGAAAACAAGCAAGCAAACAAACAAACAAAAATAAGAACCCAAAACAACAGGGTCTTTCAAGAATATCTACCAGGCCAGTTACATTCAAGGCAGATAGATTCAGCTCAGAAAATTGTGTTGACTATTTATTTTTTTTATCTCAAAGGGGTAATCTTGATAGCTTTTTTTTAAGGGTTCAGGATGATTATGGGGACTCATTAAGAAGAAATTTTATGAAAACTGAAAATTGCATTGGTGAGAAAAAGCCAGGAAAGTTGTACCAAGAAATATTTTCCCATCGCGACAATGCACATTCTTTGAGGGTAGCAAGGATGAGCCTAAGAGAATTTTATTGGAAAATCTAGCTTATCCACCCTGAAGCCCTGATCTTGCCCTTCAGACATCTTTTTGTTTTCAAAATTCAAAGCACGTTGACAAGACACAGAATTTGAACCCCCCGAGAATGCCCCAACTGCCAATTTGACGTGGTCTCAAACAGTGCCGTCAGTTGATGTCAACTCATAGTGACCCTATAGGGCAGGTAGAACGGCCCCGTGAGTTTCTGAGCCTGTAACTGTTCCGGAAGTAGAAAACTCACTCTTTCTCCTGCAGAGGGATGATGGTTCCTAACTTTGAACCTTGCGTTTACTAGCCCAGCGAATAACCACTGTGCCTCCAGTGTTCCTTGTCATGGTATAAAGGCAGAATTCTTTGGAGGAAGAGCTAAAATGATAGAAATACTGCCTTCAGAAGTGTATAGACTTACAGAGAGGATATGGAGAGAAATAATAGCTTCATATTTGAATATTTTTGTTTAACAAGAGTTTTAATATTTTAGTACTACTTTTAAAAAGTTTTTTAAAAAAACAGTTTAATTGACATGTAATTCATGTACCATATACAATTAATGGTTTGAATATATTTTAAAGAGTTGTCCAATCATCACCACAATGAATTTTACATTTTCTTCATTTTTGTATTCATTGTTACTAGCTCCCCATTTGCCCCCAACCTCTTCTGTCATAACCCTAAGAAACCAGTATTCTAGTTCTGTCTCAATAGGTTTCCCTATCCTGGATTTCATACACAGAAAGTCATACCAACACCCCCTCGCCAATAACAAAAGAAAACACAGACAAACCTCAATCCAAAAGAAAGCAGAAGACAATAAAAGCTACAACAAATTAAAAATGTGTCAAAAGGGGAAACAAATGATAAGATGTGAAAGTGTAACCTAATTGTATCTGCATTAATTCTGATGCTCTCTGGTCAAAGGCAAAGCTATCCACATCCCCTATCAATGGTTCAAGGGAATTCAATGGAGACTTAATCCTATGGGGGCTCTCAGCAGTACTTTTTGAACTACCCTTGTATATATATTTCTTATAGGAACTTAACCTTATCCAACTGTGGGAGCTGGTTGAATGGTGTCTCCGTGTCTGATGATGGAGTTTTAAGTCCAAAGGGTGTGCAGTCAGCCAGGCAAGACAGAAGTGAAGTGAGGGCAAGCAGAAAAGCCTGAACCCACGAGCACAAACTGCAGCCTCACAGATAACTGGAACCCAAGTCACTGCTCACCGTCTTCAGCCTCGTGGACGTGGTTATATCTCCCACAGGAGAAGCTAGTGCCCTTTGTCAAGGAACTAAACACGTACCTGCCTAAGATTCAGAGCAGGTAAGAAGAATCCAGAGGAAGGTGGGGGAGTTGAGGGCTAGGAGCATCATGGAGTTGAAACAGTAGATAAGCAACCATGTACCTGGACCACCGAATAGCTTGCTCTGACCTTCCAAGCCTTGGTGTGTGTGTGTTTGTGTGGGGTGGGGGTGGGGAGGGTGGGGAGCATGTGGGGTGGGGGTGGGGAGGAGGAGGTTGAAGGTAGGCGGGGAGAGGCAGGCTACTTTTTCACTTCCAACCTCATAGAAAAACGTGATTCATTACTACTCTACTGGAAACATTCAGAGCAGAAATTCTGGGAAGCACTGTTTTAGTTGACATATTCCAAAACTCCCACAGTTTCTATTCAGCCTCACTTTTGCCTATATCAGTCACTGCTATGTAACAACTGGACTGTACATTCCAAGACTGAATGTCTTTTCATCTTAAAAAAAACGTTGAAGAATAAAATGCATTCTGGATTGCTAGGCTTCTGTCACCGGAGGTGACGCCCCCAGCATCCTCCTTTGAACAGTAGCAGTAACCCCTGAAATCGAGCTATTTTGCATCTTTTTTATTGTTCTAGGAGGAAGTACACTCCAAGAACATTATCTTGACCAAGATCACCTTCTTCTCATCACACATGGAAATACAAAGTGCTAGTGGGAGCCCTGGTCCCTGTCTTTATCCGCAGGCCTCGGGTCACTGTCCAAGGATCAGGGAAATGCCTATATCCCTTTGGATTTCTCTGCCACTAACAATCAGTAAGAATGTTTCCTGGGTCTGTGACTGCAAGGTTCAAGGCTAAGAGACAGAGATCAGTCAAAAAGTGGTTCTCAGGAAAAAACCCTAACTGATCAAGATGCTGTGATGACATGCTCTGCCCTGGTTTCTCAGCCATCCACTGCTGAGAACTTTATGCTTAACTCATGGGTTGATAGTCAGGACTGAATGGAGTAGAGATTTGAGGATCTCCCTTGTAGGAGGGGCCTGCACAAAAGGCTTCCTGATCCTTTCCCACGAGGCCACTGTCTTCTTATTCTCAGATGGTTCACAGGGTGACCTCCAAACATTGTCCGTATTCCATTCTCAGTGCGACATTAAATGGTGGGGTTTCTCTAGTCAGCCTCAGAAACATACAAAGAAACCAGAGTGCGAATATTCTGGTTCAGCCAGACTAGAGACAATTCTTTGCTCTCGTCTGGGCCCTTGCTAGTATTTATTTAGATGCTATTTCACAAGAAACTGAAATTTGTAGGAGGTGCAAACTTTTTCTGTTAAGCACCAAATAATAAGTGTTTTTTTGTGTTTGCGAGCAATATGGCAATATTACACAACCTACCAAGACTAAAATAATCTCCAATTATTTTATTTTTCACCAATTCTGACAGGAGCCCTCTCTTCTCTATTACTCTCTACTTCTCTGATGTATTTGATACTTTATTGTAATAGCCACGTGACTTCATCCTGACTCTCATGGTTTGGCAATTAAGATGTAGTTTGGCAGTTACGCAATGATATAGTCAACTCTCTTGATGAGATTTGATAGCATGTAATTACCTCCATGATGAGATGTGCTGTGAGCAGTTAATCTGTTGAAAGGGCGTTCTGGTCTTCACCCTGGATATGTATATATAGGTGTTCTGGCAAAGCTCTCTGGCTTTCTACTGGATCTGGATCCTGCCTCTGGCTCATCATCATGTGACTTCTGATTCTCTAGATTTGAGCTGCTGACTTGGGACTTGGGACTTGCCAACCTCTATAACCACATGGGCAATTTCCTTGAGATAACTCTTTCTGCATCATATATACATAAAAGCTTCACTGGCTGGGCTTTTCTTGAGAAACAAGTCTAAGATATGGGTTAATTAAGGAAATCACAAGTTATATTTCAAGATCAGAAATACTCAGGATACAGTTCTTTGATCAGCTGTGCTTCAAGCAGGCCTTGTGAATCCCGTTACTGTCGCTAATAAAAGCAGGCAGTAGGCTGTATTCAGCCACTAGTGACAGTTTGTTAACCCTTTCTCTATGGTTAATGCATTCTTTTTACTTGCGGAGTATCTTAAGGAAATGTACCCCCGTGCTATCGGTGCTGCCTCTTTGTGGAGGAAGGACATTTCTTACTATGGCTCTTTCATCCAAGTCTCAGGAACTCCCCCCAAATGACTGGGTGAGACTACGAAAAGAATGTACCACGAACAGAGGGAACTGGTCAGTTCTCCTTACCTCCTCCCTGATGATAAGGATGAACAATCCCGGGAGCAACAGCAGGGAGAGAAACCCAGAGGAAGGCCTTGGAAGAGCAATTTCAAGATCTCTACCTGAAGTGCCAGAGGCTGGCGAGATCAGATGTGTCAGAGACTGGCATGCAAACCCATAGGAGCAGGGCCCAGACAGTTGGGGACCTTCTGGGCCTTAGACTACAGAACTGTGGCCCAGAGTGAGAGGTAGGTTGGCTTTCTGGCCAATGAAGACCAAGGCCAAGGGCACACATGGCTGAGAGGCTGAGAACTGAAGGGAGACTTGGCTGCTGTTTGCTAATCCTGACTTTTGGTAACCTATTAACTTCCCTAATAAACCTCCTTAACTGTGAGTATTGGCTGTGTGGCCGTTGCAACGAATTATCGAACCCAACATAGATGTGGAGTTGGGTGGGAGGAAAGGTTGGTGTCAGAACAGGCAAGGAAGGCTGGAGCGTGGAGGCAAATATGACTCTTGGCTCTTGGCACTAGGGAAACCAGAGGAGGTCGGATATGTCCATGTCCATGCTGTTAAACACACTCCTTTTAATTCAGAACCACATAATTCCTATAAATGACCCACACTCCGGGATATTTCACGAAATACCTTAAACAAGAAGCATCATATTGAACACCCCAATCTTGTTGAGTACCTCCGTCTATAGTTGTTGTTAAATGCCAGTGCATTGGTTCTGACTCGTAATGACCGTGTGTACAACAGAATGAAATACTGCCTGGTCCTGTACCATCCTCACAATTGTTTTCATATTTGAATCCATTGTTACAGCCACTGTGACAGTCCTTCTCCCCTGTGTCAGCTCACTGAGGGCCTTTCACTGCCCCTTTCTTTATGTTAACAACCATGATGTCCTTCACCAAGGACTGGTCTCTCCCAACAACTTGTCCAAAGTATGTGAGGTGAAATCCTGCTGCCGGAGCCCGCCGGCAAAGCAACGGGGACTCGATTGAGGGGGTGAGGACTGAGAAAAGACAGACACAAAAAAGCTGGGGTCAGGAGGTCTGCAATTCAAGACTGCAGCCCCGAGTTTATTTTCCAGCAAGCTTTTATACACTGTTAAGTGGGAATGTACTATTGCTCAAAATAGCGCCCCCATCCGTGTTCTTGTTTGTCTGGCAAATATTTTTCCCAAGGCTAAGCGCCTGATGTTTTCAATAACATTAAAGCACAAAAGTCAATCTGACTGTGAGAGAGACAATCTGACCGTGAGAGAGCTGTGTCTGCACGTCCACATTTGAACGAACACACCTCTGCTTTCAGAGCAGCTCCCAACATCTGGCCTCTAAGGAGCATTCTGGTTTTACTTCTTCCAAGACGGATTTGTTTCTTCTTTTGGTAGTCCATGGTACTCTTGATACTCTTCGCCAGCACCCCAATTCAAATGCATCAACTCTTCTTCAGCCTTCCTTATTTAATGTCCCCATGAAATGTCTCCAAATAATGTGTTCGCATTTTCTCCGATTTAGTTTACATTTCAGAAAGTTAAAATCGGAAAGACCACTAACTCTCACTGTCATTGAGTCGATGCTGACCCATAGTGACCCCCTAAGACAGGGTAGAACCGCCCTGTGAGTTTTGGAGACTGTAACTGTGTACAGCAGTACCAAGCCCTGCCTTTCTCTCGAGGAGTGGCTGGTGTTCCGAGCTTCTGATCCTACGGATCACAGCCCACTGTGTAAGCACTGTGCCACCAGGGCTCCTGCAAGACGGTCACTCATGTTGATTTATCCTGCAGGATCCTTACTAACAATTGATAGTGCTTTCTGAAAATGTACTCTTATAACTATTACTCTCATGTAACTCCTTAAGGACTATTTCCCAATTTCTGGGTTAATTATAAAATTTAAACATCAAAATAACATAAATGGAAAAAAAACTATATTAAATGCAAAGAGCAAAGAGGCTGAAAATTATATCCATATCAATATCGTAGTTCATGGTTATATATTTCCGTTTTCAAAAAGGTTGATTTCACACCATATACATAAAGCTGGATATATATTGTTTTTAAATCCCAGAAATAAGTTCAAATAATCTAATGTCCTAGTTAGTCAAAATAAATAAGAAATATACATACAATCCTAAAACATAGAATGTAAAAGTCTAAGTGAAGTTTTAATATGAAGCATACAGAATGCTTAAGTACTGTAAAAATGAGTTAATGCATAGAAAATGTTTAACAAATGCTAAGTACTCAGTTGTATCAGTTAATGTGTGCTTTATTTAATTATATAAGTAATATTTCTGTTATTCCAGGAATATATATATATATATATATATATTTGAATAGACACAGAAAATAATTAAAAGAAAAAGCCTACCATAATATCATCAGGCAGAGAAAACCTTTGGAGACAATTGCTTACTCTTCAGTACACACATTTTTAACTTTTGAAATGAACTTAATGTTGTTAAAGACTCCAAGTCCATGTCAATTTTACCTTTTCTTTCTTTTTTAGCCTCTCAGACCAATATTTAGATCTGAGGAGTAAGGATATGGAGGTTTGTTTTTTTTTTAAAGCTATGAACCTTTACTCTCGTTTTTAAAATTTTTAAAAATTACTTTATTGGGGGCTCGTACAATTCTCATCACAATCCATACATCCATCCATTGTGTCAAGTACATATGCACATTTGTTGCCCTCCTCATTCTCAAAACATTTGCCTCCCACTCCATCCCCTAATATCAGTTCGTTTTTTAATTTTTAAATTAAAAATTTTAATTTATTTTGGTTTTTAAAGAAACATTTTCTGTATAGTTACATAGACCGCCTCAACAAATGAAATCAGTAATAACATCCCGTTAATCCCCCATAAATGTGATTCTCTTTGTTCTCCTCTTTCCCCCTCCCTCCCTCCATCATTTCCTATCTTCTGTTAGGGTTCTTAGGTTTGTACCTATTTTTTCGCTGATGGTCTTTATATTGAGGTCTTTGATCCGTCTTGACTTTGTTTGTACACGGTGTGTAATACACGGTGTGATCACCTGCTGGGTTTAACTGCATAGCAATAGACCTTTGACTTAGTTGCTACATGGAACCAAAACGACACATTGAAATCACCTGCCTCTAGGAGGCAGGGCAGTCACTGGAATTTACTGAGCACCCAAAGATGGAGTAGCTGGAACTCCTCAACACTGAAATAGGGGTGGGGAGGAGAATAGGGCAAGAGGCCTAGTATACACTGAGGCCTAACTGATCAATATGTAATCAGTATATAGCAGGGATGGACTTCTCTTGGAAGGCCCAAATGTAGAAACAAAGATAGTCTGCCTGGAGGACTGCTGCCGCCTATTGGCAATGGAAGGGGGAGACAACTCCAAGTCCATAGAACTCTGTCTTCTTGTTTTGAAGCTCAGGTTTCCTAACCCCCTGCTTCTTGTCCTGCACCGTGGAGGCAGCTTCTACACAGAATCGCCAACAGTCAGCAGACTACCTGGCTTGCAGAGGACAGATGAGATGAGTTTGCTTTGAGCTTATCCTCATCCAAGAGCCCTGGTGGTGTAATGAATTACTCATTGGGATGCTAACCACAAAGTCAGCAGTTCAAAAGCATCAGCTGCTCTGCTGGAGAAAGACTAGGCTTTTGCAACCCACAGGGGCAGTTCTACTCTTTCCTATAGGGTGGCTATTAGTTAAATCAATTTAGTGGGAGTGACTATGGTTTTGAGTTTATTCTCAACTGCACCACTCCCCTGTCAGTTTGGTATGATCATGAAGATGGCCCATGACTGAGTAATACAGTAAGTGAGGGTACCATGATTTGGGGCTCAGTAGAAGGCAACTAACCACTATTAACAACTCTCATCTGCAGAAGGGAGAGGATAACTCAGTTGGATGGTTAATGAGTTGATTATATAATCAACACATATATTGCATAATTAACACAAACTATAGTGTTTCGCACTCCATGGGAGAAAGAAGAGGCTTTTTATTCTCCTAACGAGTTACAGTCTTAGAAACCCATATTTACATATGTACATGCTTATATTTCTATTTATATAAGCTATATAAGCTTATATATATAGCTTTTGCCTCCTACTTCTTGCCTCAGTTTCCTTTTACTTTCCTCCTGCCCCACGATCATGTTCACCCTTCATTCAGCTCTAAATAATTCCTACCAGCTACATTACAATTGATCAAACCCCACCAGGTATTCTATACCCTTTTTATCATCGATTTTAGATCCTTTGTTGTTCCCTTGTTCCTGAATTTGTTGGCCTCCTGCTCCCTTTCCCTTTTCCTCCTCTTGCATGATCCCCCGGGACCATAGGTCTCATTGCTTTTTCTTGGGATTGTTTATCTTGCCTATCTTATATAGATAAACATATTAAAAATAAAATAAAATAATTAAAAAAATAATAATAAGAGGGTGAAAGCCTATAACTAATTTCAGGTCTATCAACTAACATTTTTTTTTTAAAAAAGAGCTTTATATACAAGAGCAATTGAATATTGAGAAAACATCCCAGCCCAGTCTAGATCAAGTCCATAAGTCCAATATTAGCCCATATGTCTGGTACCAATATATAAATTCTTCTTCAGACTCACAAAACATATGCAAGGATGCTGAATGAAGGAAGATCACAGGCCAGTGGGTGAAAAGTCTTGTGGATCCAGTGGTGGTGGAAGCATCTCAATGCTGGCAGGGGTTTCCACGTGGCTCCTCAAGCTCCAGGCTCTGGCTGCATGAGTGTGGCTCCATCAGGCTCCTCGTCAGTAATGTCTCGGAGGGAGTGAGCCCAGCTAACTTTAATGGATGTCTTCCAACCAGGTCTGATGAGGCTCCAAGTGCTGTCCCTCACCCCTTCCCCCCCAAGTCAGAAGTCTATTTTTGGGATTCCTCAGGGGCTTCCTGATAGTGCTCCCCTTGCTGTTCTGTTGTGCACCCTTCATGGTTTGTCCTGCTTCTCCACAGGCATTTTGAAGTTTCCTCATATTTCTAGTTTTGGTGTTTTTTTTCACTTTTGAGCAGAATTAACCTAGGATAAAATTTGTCCTAAAACTGAGGCAATGACCTGTTGCTCCTATACCTAATTCCCTGTATATTTTAAAGTTTCTCCACTCTCGCCAATTGTAGCCTCAACTATTCCTAGTCTCGGTGGGTCTTGGGGATTTCCCCATCCATTCCTTCCAGGAGTTTCTTTTCCTGCCTGGTGTCATTTCTGAGGAGCGCTAGTAGTGCAGTGGATTACGTGTTGGGCTGCTAACTGCAAGGTCTGCAGTTTCAACTTAACTAGTTGTTCTGCAGGAGACATTTGAGACTTTTTGCTCCCCATAAAGATGTACAGCCTAGGAAACCCACAGAGGCGTTCTCTTCTATCCTATAGCATAGTTATGAGTCAGAGTCAACTCGATGACGGTGAGTTTGGTTTTAGTTTATTACCTCACATCCCACCTGGAAGCAGTACACAGCTAAAGCCTTGAGGGGATCTCCCAGAGCCCCCAAGTGCCCTCTCTCCACTCCAATACTCTACCTTGTAATCTCATGCTGACTTGGCCTCCCTGAAAGTTCATGTCTGTCTTCCCCAGTCACACAGGCTGTTGGGTTTTGCCTGGGTTTCTTGCTCCCTGTGCTGCAGCCTGGAAATTCTCTCCAGGCTAAAATCCGGGGGGCAATTGTAGGGCTCACTTAATTTCTTTACCCTTTCTCGGGGATCACTATTGTTTCAAACCTTTTAATTTTCCTGATTGTTTATGGTGGGAAAGTTTTACTCCATCTTGGTTGGAAGTATAATTGCCCTTAGTACTTTTGTTCTGGTCTTTAATCCACAAGTCTGGCTTATAAAACAAAGTGCCCATTCTAGTATTCTCTCTCTCTCTCACACACACACACACACACAGACACACACACACCTGCTATCATCTGTCTTTTGTACAAATTTCTCTTTATAGTATTTGCCTGTGCCAGCCACCAGCCATTGTGACTACAGTGCCCTAAAGCAGAAATGGGGGACAACCGTCTTGATTTGGGGGATTTCTTGGCTGTAGTTTAAGTCATTGATGGCAGTCTGGCTTTACTTTGCCTAGGGCATTAAGAGATGCATCACTTTGTGACTTTAGACTATTGACTGAACGTTCCTTAGCCTCAATGTCTTCATTTGGAAGATGGGGACGTGATGGTAGTTGTCAGGATTAGATGAAACACTCTACGGCTGGCACCTCGAGATGCTGCTAAATTGAGTTCTCCTTTCCCTGTCCTTATGACACTCCATGTCACACAGCATTGACATTTGCCATCACTGATCATTTCCTCTTTTGGGAATTTTTGCTTCACTGAGCATCAAGTGCAACAGTCTCAGTTCCTCTTCAACCTCACTGCCTTCTCAGGCTTTGCATCTTTCGAATCCCTCTGCACATCTTTCACATTCATGCTCACTCCTTTGGACAGCTCATACCCAAACCAAACCCAACTGTCATGGAGTCCATCCGATCATAGCGACCCTATAGGACAGATTAGAACTGTCCCTTGGGTTTTTCCATCCCAATCCCACTCTTCCTTGTATTTTCCCCATTTCAGCTAATAGCAACTCCACTTTACCAAACCATTCACACCATCCTCTTTTCCTCCCAAATGGGTGTTTAGCTTGACTTACTGAACGTAGCTTGACTCAGTTATTTTTCTCCATCTCTGCTGCCATCATCGCCCTGGACAAGGCCATCATGAACTATTTCTTCGGTTATTGCAACCGGCTTCTAACTTCCTGCTTCTAACTTCTAACTTCCTGTACTTGACTCCAGCAGGCCGAGTGCTCCTTCTAATCTGCAAGCCGGATCATGCCGGATCCAGCGATGGTTCTACTGAATACCCTCCACTGCCTTTCCAATTGGTCGAGAAAAGGACATGATGTTTTCCACGACCTACAATGGGTATCCACGGTGCCAAAGTACCTTTCAGACTTTCTACCTCTCTCGACCATGTACATACATTCTGTTGCAGCCCCCCCTGGCCTAGCCGCCCTGGTTAGAACCCATATTCCTGCCTCAGGCCTGTGCACTTGCTGTTCCACCACCCCAGGATGCTCCTTCCTCGGTATCTACGTTGTCCCCAACCACTTCCTCTTTATCTGTGCTCACATGTCACTTCCTCAGAGTCCTTCCCTCTTCACCCTATATTTAGCATAGTAAAATCGTCATTAATCCCTTTATCCACTTCCATCTACGACCCTCCAGGGCAGAGTAGAACTCTCCCTGTGGGTTTTCAAGACTGCAAACCTTCAGAGTAGCAGGGAGCAGATAGCCTCATCTTTCTCCTGCAGAGAGACTGGTGGGCTAGAACAGCTGACCTTGTGGTTAGCAGCCCAATGCAGACCCCACTATGCTACTCTGGGGCCCCTTAACTTCACTTTATTGTTTGCCATAGCACTTACCACTTACATGGAAGTTACCCCTGGTGTGTCCCTTATTAGCAGGTGAACATGGACCATTTCTGGTCAGTCACTATATCCCCAGTGCCTTTATAAAATGCCTGGCACATGGTAGGTACACAATAAAACTTTTTTGTTGAGCTAATTGATTATTGAGGAGCCATTGTGCAGTGGGTTATGAATTGGACTTCTAATCAATTGTAAGGTCAGCAGTTCAAAACCACCAGCTGCTCTGTGGGAGAAAGATGATTTTTCTGCTCCCCTAGTCTGGGAAACCCACAGGGGCGGTTCTATTCTGCCCTATAGGATCGCTATGTGAGTCAGAATCGACTTGATTATAGGGAGTTTGGCCTTTGAGTGATTACTAACGATTTTGTACTAAATATTGTATTTCTTCCTCGTTTCAGCCAATCTTTCATGACAATGAAAAAATGTGTATTACAGGCTTGCGTTGTGAGAGGCACGATGCTGAACAAGCTCTGTATGGGCAGGATTTTAGAAGCTTCAAATTGATTTCCATTAATAAACCCACAGAGTCCAGCCAAATGCAGGGGTGCCAGTTCCGAGGCAAAGCTCCAGGACGCCCCGCTAAGACTAGGCTAGCGCAGCCCGCCCCGAGAACGAAGGAGGCTGCTTCCAGTCCCGCCCAGCTAGGGTACGGGGACACGCGGGCCAGGGGAGCGGGGAGACGCAGACGCAGGCGGAGCGTCGCGCGGCTCCTTTCCGCGCGGCAGCCTCACCCACTGCGCATGCTCCGTGGGACCTCCAGCGGCGGCCCACGCTCGGCAGGGGCGGAGTCTCCGGGCACTTCCCAGCCTTGGGCTGCTCTGATTGGCTGCGCGGTGGCCGGGCTAGGTCTGGATGCCATCCGCCCCAGAGGAGCTTCGAGTCTCGCTGCGTCCAGGCAGTGGGCAGCACGCACCGCGCGACTCCCGACAGCGGCGGTAGGTGAGTGCGGCTCCCGGCTGCGAGGCCAGTTGCGGCTGCAGCACGGGCGCCCTGCCCGGCCTGCCTTCACTGGCTCCGCAGGAGGCCGCGCGCTGGCCGCGGGTGCTCAGCCCGCGACCCCGAGCCCGTGCAGCCACAGGTCGCTCTGCTCTCGGTGCCCGGCGCGCCCGAACGGGGTGCCTGCGGGTGCCTTTTCTGCGGAAGGTGCTCCGAGGTGTTTCACAAGGACTCTGGAGGACGGGCGCCCTCGGGTTCCTGGGAAATAGCGGTTGCCATTCAGTGAACCCGCCCGACCCTGCCCTGCATAGCCGAGCCCCGGCTCGGCTTCTGGTTCGCCTGGCCCCTCTTCTCCCCGCAGTACCCTAGACAGCCGGCCCAACCTCCCCAACTTGTTAGTCCATGGCGCGCCTGAGAGCGGACTTTGCCCTAGATGGAACCTCAGCGACCCTGCTGTAATTTAACCTGGACCAGGATTTTGCTTCAGCTCCTTAGGTGAACCTCAGTTTCACAAAAGATTGGGGGTTTGCTTGGTACTTCTTAGGTTGACTGGAAGAGTAATTGGCCCCTGGGATGCCCTGCTGGCAGTGTCTGGTTTAAAACAAGCGCTTAGAGACTTGTGAGCCACTAACACCGCTGTTGAGATTGTTATTATTATCATCACAAAACTCTGCTGCTTTGGGGCCTTCTCTTTAGCTACTGAGCTCTTGGACCTCCCTGACCCTATTTCTCCACCCCCCACCAAGATCCGTATTGTGTATCAAATATATGCTTGGTTCTAAGTCGTGGGACGCTGTGTGGGGGTGGCGGTGGGGGTACAAAGTCTAATCAGACACTGCCCATGCCGTTCTGGGCTGAGGTAAAGTGCAGGCAGCAAAAGGCACAATGTGGAAGTAACCTTGAAGGTGCTGAGAGGCCATAAAAAGGGAACTAACATCCAGGTTCAAGTGCAGAAGACCGGAGAAGCCCTGGAGGGGCCCTTTTCTCCTTTGAACACATCAGCCTGGTAAGAAGTGCCTGACGACTATGTTGAGACACTCAGTCTCTGTGGTGCCCCAAAGGCTTCCAGGTGATGGTGTCAGCTGCTAACACATGAGAATACCCCTTGGGCAGCTGGTCTCTCTGCTGGAGAGTAGGCTTTGAGTGGAAAGCAGCTAGTGGCAGTTGTTTTGTTCCACAGTGTGGTCACAACCTTTCCTCTTTCCTTTTCAATCTAACCCCTGTTCCCTAACAACAATGGAGTGTGATGAGGCAACAGGTGTGGTAAGGGGTAACCTGCGCTACTCTTTCCAGCTACCTAAAAGGAAGAAAAAACTTGTAAGTAAAAACTCTAGACAATGTCCACATTTTCAAGAAGTCTGGAAGTTACCACTGCTCAGACGTCAGGAGAAGATTCACTGTTAAATAGACTTTTAAAGCAGCTTTTGGGTTTCTGAGAAATGGTACAGAAAGTACAGGAAGAAAACAAAAGCTAAACTCACTGCTGTTGTATTTGTTTGTTGCTGAGTCTGTTCCAACTTACAGTGACCTCATATGTAACAGAGTATTAACAGCCCCCCTCCCAAGGGTTTCTTGGCAGCCATCTTAATGGAAGGAGCCCTGGTGGCACAGTGAGTTAAGCCTTGGGCACTAACTGAAAGATCGGTTCTAACCCTTCAGTCTGCTTCCCTCAAGATTTATAGCCCTGGAAGTCCAATGGGGCAGTCCTGCTCTGGCCTATAGGGTTGTTACAGGCCTGAATCAATTTAGCAGTTCAACAACAACAACAACAACAACACCACCACCAAATTCACTGCCCCTGAGTTGATTCTGACTCACAGGGCCCCGACAGGACCTGGTAGAATTGCCCCTGTGTGAGTTCCCAGACTATAACTCTTTATGGGAGTAGAACACCTTGTCCTTTTCTCTCAGAGCAGCTAGTGGTTTTGAACTGCTGACCTTATGGTTAGCAGCCCAACAGCACAATTACTATGCCACCAATGGGTGGGTAACCTTAATGGCAGGCAGATTACCAGGGCTTTGCTTGCAAGGCCCTGTTGAGTTGGTTCAAACCACCATGGTACCTTTGGTCAGCAGTTAAATAAGTTTAAACCATTTTTGCTACCTAGAGAACCTCTCCTGTTACTAACATTGAATTCATGTGATACATTTGTTATGGTTGATGAGCCAGTATTGATACAATGCCATTTATTAACTAAACTAGTTTACTTTAGGGTTCACGCTTTGACTTGTATAACTCTATGGAGTTTGATAAATGCATAATACCATGTGTCCATCACTAGAGTAGTATCATATAGAATAGTTTTATTACCCAAAAAGCATGCTCTACCTATTCAATTCACTTTTAACATCACCCGAAAAACTGCTTATTTGCATGTAGAGATAATGAAAGACTGGTTGAATATCAGTATAAGCACGCACAATTACTTTTTTCTAAACAGCTATATATTGTGTTATAATGAACATAACGCAGCAGCCATAGAGAAAACCAAAGAGTTTGCTTCCTTGCTAACTGACACATCCCAGCCTTATGTGTGTCAGAATAAAATGGCTCCAGAAGGCTTTGTAGTGGCTGATGTTTTTTAGAGTAGCTCACCAGGCCTTTCTTCCAAGGTACCTCTGGGTAGACTCCAAGCCTCCAGTTAGAAGCCAACTGTTTGCACCATCTAGGCACCTTTCACACACAATAGCAAGCCATATTTAAACTGTACAAGTGTATCAGCTTGGAACTGAAAGGTCAGCAGTTAGAAGCTACTTGCTGCTCCTTGGGAGAAAGACGAGGCTTTCTGCTCCTGTAAAGATTTACAGCTTCAGAAACTCACAGGGACAATTCTGCCATGTTCTATAGAGTCACTTGTACTTGGAATAGAAGATAATGAATATATCCATCATTACAAAAAGGCTTCTTGTGCATGCCTTTTGTAATTTTTTCTCTCCTTTCCCTATGTAACCATTGCTTTTCATATATACATGCCATTTTCATGTCAATATACATGAGGCTGCATTTTATATAGTTTTATACAAATGACATCATAACAGTATTACAGGACAGTGGGTGGAGGCACTGCCTTATTTCATTTAGCATGATTATTTTGAAATTCATCTATGCTGTTGTGTGTTCATTCCATTTTATTGATGAGCAGTATTTGTAACTACTCATCAGTAAAAAGGAAGTCCTGGTGGCATATTGGTTACACATTGGGCTGCTAACCGCAAGGTCTGCCGTTCAAAACCACCAGCCACTCTGCGGGGGAAAGATGGGGCTTTCTACTCCTGTAGAGTTACAGTTTTGGAAACTCACAGCGACAGTAAGTTCTACTCTGCCTCATAGGTTCAGTATGAGCTGACATTGACTCAAGGACGGTGAGTTTGGCTTTGTTTTTTTTGAAGTATTTATAACACAGTCCTCATTTAGATTTCTCAGTTTTTGGCTGTTACATAGAAAGCTGCTAAGGACATTTTTATACAAGTCTTTATATGGGCAACCATACATGTACCTTGATGAGAGTAGATTTACTGAAAAACAAACAAACAAAACCAGGAGCTCTGGGCTGTCGTCCTAGTTTGGTCTCTAACCATCTGGTGTCCTTGGGAAAGGTATTTGACCTGGCCTTTAACATGAGGTCACTGGGCCGTTCACCCCCAAGGTCTTGTCTACACCATTCAGCCTGTGATTCTGAGCCATTTGTGTAGCTGCTTCTTGTTCATGGTTGGGAGGTTTCCAGATGGAAAGAGCGAGGCTCTTTCTATGGTTTATTTTGCAGGCTTTGTTTGCTTTTATGTCTGTTTTTCCCCTCGGATGACACATCATTTGAATCCCGATGTGTAAGTTCAGGGCAAGAACAGGAGTATGCAGATTGTCTGAGGCTAGGGCTAATATGGACCTGATAATGAGATCAAAATTACTGGGTAGTACAAATCTCCAGGTCCACCCAGAGGTGCCTTGAAAGAAAGGCCTGGTGATCTACTTCTGAAAAGGCAACCATTGAACACCCTGTGGAGAACACACAGGGCCACCATGAGCTGAAATGGATTCAATGGTAACTTTAAAAAAATTTTTAAAGTAGACGGGCAGAGGTGGGAGCTTAGCAAACTGGAGTTTGTGGATCTTCCCTTTATCTCATGAGGTCCTCTTCTGAACCCTTCTGAAAGGCTATCATTTCTCCAGGACTGAATTTGTCCAGCCCTGTGGTGAAGAAGTAGGTGGATCTGTTTGGGTGGGTGTGCCGTGCTGTCAAGGTGACATCAATGGGAGGTTATGAAGAGGCGGCTCCCCGTAAACAATAATTCCTCATTTTCTTGCTTCTAGATAGGGCTGGAGTCATTTGTTTCATGCTGGCCTGCCACCTAACTGGCTGCTACTTTAACTGAAAACTGGTTCACCATGTGTCCTGGGAGCGTTAGTCAGAAAGCTTCTTTTTGAGTCGTATATTTGGGGCGGTTCACAATGGTTTGTTTTGTGCAGGATGAAAATGTGGCTCTTGGGGTTGGTGTTCTGTTCGGTCCTTGGGACTGTGCATTTGGAGGGGCCGAGGGGGAAGCGGACACCCGTGGATCCAGAAGTATACATGAATGTGGTAAGTTTCTCAAACGCGTCAACTCTTAAAATGCACCCGTGGTGGGGAAAAGTATTTCTTAAATCCAGGGACAAAACCCTAAATCACTCATCACCACAGTGTTTTTTCATCTTCCCCTGAATCTCAGACTCACTTTGCTAGATTTTTTACTGACCAGTAATGTGCATTCTTGGAACCCATAGTTGGTGTAAATGGTTAATGGGTTTGGCTGCTTACCCAAAGGTCAGAGATTGGAGTCTCCTCAGAGGCATCTGGGATGAGAGGCCTGTGAAAAGTCAACCGTTGGGACCCCGTGGGACAGTCTTCTCTGAACACTGATAGGGTCTGCGTGGTTGGGAATTGCTACCACAGCACTGCTTTACTGTGTATGTCACAAGCCCTGTTTTGCTGCTAAAATGAACTAATCTTCATCAGCTAAATGATCACTTTTAGTCATTTCCTTTTCTACCCCACACTGGATTTGTTTTTAAAGTGCAATAAAAGGGTGTCAGCACGTTGCAAGCATGAAAATGGGTCTAAGCTGTACTGAACAAGGAGAGGGGCTAAGAGGTCACCCATAAAACCCACTGCCATCAGGCCAATTCCGACTGGTAGCGAGTCGATAGGACGGAGTAGAACTGCCCCCTGGGGTTTCTAAGGCTGCGACAGAAAGCCTCATCTTCCTCCGGCAGAGCCTCTGGTGGCTTCACACGGCTGACCTTGCAGTCACCAGCCCCACCCCCAGCCCCATGTGCCACCAGGGCTCCTTCCAGGGAACACAGGGCAATACAGGTCAACGCACAATTCAAAGTCGCTGGAAAAAGACCATTTGAACAAAAGTCAAAATAACCTCGTGATTTGGATATTTCTGAGTTACTAATTTTAAGCCAACAAAACGCAAAGCTCCTCATTTTAGCACATATTAGAAAAAGACAGATTTTTTTTAAGTAACAACTTTGAAACCATGTAATAATTGATTGAAGAATCGATACCAAGATTGTAAGGCTGTTTTATTGTTTTTGTTTTCTCATCCCAAATCTTTTCTTTTATCTTTTTCCTCTTCTCATTTTTTTTCTGCCCCGCGTTCTTTCAGTAAAAGTAAAAGCATAAACTCTTATGTATTCATGGTACAGGAGACAATGAATACTTACTTGCTGTAAGTCTACTGAATAATTTTATTACCCACGTTCCACTGAGCTCTTGATAAAGAATGGCCGAGGGATCTTTCCCTACAGAAAGTGAATTTGCTCATAGTTCTCTCTTATCATCTTTTCTTTTTGTTCAATTCTACCTTGATATTGTAGACGAATTTTGTAAGGCCATTGCTTTAAAAAAAAAAAAAGCAGCATTGTGTTTTTCTGCTTTATTTCCCAATCCCCACAAAAACACCACCACACCCTTACTGTCAAGTTACATTGGCATCATGGCTACCCCATGTGATCCCCTGGAAGCCAAACAAAGGGTTGTGCTCAATTACTAATGTAAATGTTGAGGACCGAGGTCTACTCTGTGGTGCCACAGAAGAAATTCCTGGTCATCAGCTTTCATACAGTTCATGGCTGTAGGAAACTCTATGGAGCAGTTCTACTTTGTAACAGGGTCCCCGTGCCTTAAAATCACCTCGACAGCAGCTGCTTTAGTTTTTATCTTGTGGAAGCAAATCACCAGGCCTTTCTTCCACAGAGGAGCTCTGGTGGCATAGTGGGTTATGTGTTGGGCTGCTAACCAAAAGGTTAGCAGTTTGAAACCACCAGCTGTTCCTCGGGAGAAAGATGAGGCTTTCTACTCCTGGAGAGTTACAGTCTCAGAAATCCACAGAGTCAATTCTCTCCTGCCCTACAGGCAGCATCGACTCAGTGGGAGTGAGTTTTTCTTCTGCAGTACTGCTGGGTGGATTTGAACTGCCAGTCTTTTGGTTGATAGCTGATTATACCACCAAGGGACCTCTTAAAATTAAAGAAGTGAGAGGTCACGGTTACAGCATTAGAAAAGAAATAAATGAATGTATATTGGGTTTTGTGAGACAAGGTGGAACAAAGAGGCGTACATCTATGGTAAAATTAAACACACATAGTGTAACATCTGCTGGAAGAGAACACGCCTGGGAGGAGAACATCTGGGTAAAGCAAGAGGAGGATCTCTTTCTCTTGTAATGAGTGCTGACTGCTGGATCCAACGGGCTAAGCTTTCAGTACCTCAACTGATGTCTTAAAGCATGGAGAATGTCCTTGGCATTTTGGTTTTCTCCTTTGCCTGTGACATGGGAGATCTTGGCAGTTTCTCCTGGACTAATTTCCCTTGTCTTTATTACCACAGACTGAACTGATCTCGTACTGGGGCTTCCCTAGTGAGGAACACTTTGTGGAGACTGCAGATGGATATATTCTTTGCCTTCACCGGATCCCTCATGGCAGGCGGAATCATTCTGACAAAGGTACAGGCATTTTCTGTGGGGAGATAGGGAAGCTCTGACTGACAAGCAACCACCTTGTGGGAATGCAGCCCATCTTTAGGACCGTCACTAGGGTCACAATTTACTTGAAAACTGTGAAATGGATTTAAAAACATTTTTTATTGGGAGCTTTTACAGCTCTTATCACAATCCATACATCCATCCATTGTGTCAAGCACATTTGTACATATGCTGCCATCATCATTTTCAAAACACTTTCTTTGTACTTGAACCTTGGTATCATCCCTCTATCCCCAATGATCCCTTGATAATTTATAAATTATTATTTTTTCATGTCTTACACCGACTAGTGTTTCAACCACTTTTCTGTTGTCTGTCCCCTGGGGTGTGTGTGTGTGTGTGTGTGTGTGTGTGTGTGTGTGTGTGTTATATGTTGATCATTATGATAGGTTCCCTCCCCCCACCTTCCCCTTCCCCTCCTGGTATCGCTACTCTCATTATTGGTCCAGAGGGGCTTATCTGTCCTGGATTCCCTGTGTTGCAAACTCTTGTCTGTACCAATGTACATGCTCTGATCTAGCCGGATTTGTAAGGTAGAATTGGGGTCATGATAGTTGGGGGGAGGAAGCATTGGAGAACTAGAGGAAAGTTGTGTGTTTCATCAGTGCTATACTGCACTTGACTGACTCGTCTCTTCCTTATGACCTTAAGGGGGTGTCCAATTGTCTACAGATGGGTTTTGGGTCTCTATTCCGCCCTCCCTCTCATTCACAATGATATGATTTTTTGTTTTGAGTCTTTGATGTCTTATACTTGATCCCATCAACAGCTCATGATCACACAGACTGGTGTGCTTCTTCCACGTGGGTTTTGTTGCTTCTCAGCTAGATGGCTACTTGTTTATCTTCAAGCCTTTAAGACCCAGATGCTATATTTTTTGATAGCCGGGCATCATCAGCTTTCTTCACCACATTTGCTTATCCATCCATTTTGTCTTCAGCAATTGTGTCAGGGAAGGTGAGCATCACAGAGTGCTGGGTTATTAGAACAAAGTGTTCTTGCATTGAGGGAGTACTTGAGTGGAGGTCCAATGTCTGTCTGCTGTCTTACTACTTAACAAATAAATATATGTACGTAGATCTATTTCCCAATAGTTATATATAAATGTAATGTACATGCCTATATTTAGACCTCTGTAAATGTCTTTTGCCTCCTAGTTCTTTCCTTTATTTCCTTTGGGGACTGGGCATGGCACCCCATCAGACTCCACTGGAAAACATCCATAAAGGTCAACAGACATACCTGGAACTATTTATAAAAGGCTTTTTTTTGCTGTTGATTTTTTCCCCAGCTGTTGTTATTGTTGCTGTTTTGGTTTTTGTTTTCACGTTTTGCTTTGTTTTGTGCCTCATTATTATTTGTGCCTCAAGCAATCCGGAGGAGAAAACAATGGGACCAATGGTTGGGGGGGGGGGCTGGGAAAGGAGGAGGTGGGGGAACGAAGGAGGGTGCCAACAAACCCGGGGACAAGGGAACAACAAGTGATCTAAAATTGATAGTGAGGAGGGCATAGGATGCCTGATGGGGCTTGATCAAGGGCAATGTAGCTGAAAGGAATTACTGAAACCCGCATGATAGTGGGACAAGAGGAAAGTAAAAGGAATTGGATTTATAGTTAGACCAAAGTACTAAAAGTTTTGCATATAAGCAGGGCATATAAAAATACTTCTTTAAGGAACCAAGGATCAAGGTTAGCTAGTTTCACATTTTGCGCAGAGATTCAAACATCACGTCCTTGGATGTTGGGCCCAGACCTCCACTTTCTTATGATAATAAGGACGAGTCTTCTTTGGTGAAATGTTTAGTTTTCTAAGTAGCTAGTGCACTTGCATTGTTCAAACATAAAAATGAATCAAAAGAGCACACAATAAAATACTTCCTCCCCGCCCCTCCCACTGTCATGATCCCAATTGTACCTTGCAAGTCTGGCTAGACCAGAGGATGAACACTGGTACAGACAGGAACTGGAAACACAGGGAATCCAGGGAGGATGATCCCTTCAGGATCAGTGGTGTGAGTGGCGATACTGGGAGGGTAGAGGGAGAGTGGATTGGAAAGATGGACCCGATTACAAGGATCTACATGTGACCTCCTCCCTGGGGGATGGACAACAGAAAAGTGGGTGAAGGGAGACATCCGACAGGGCAGGATATGACAAAATAAACAATTTATAAATTATCAAGGGCTCATGAGAGATGGGGGAGCGGGGAGGGAGGGGGAAAATGAGGACCTGATGCTGGGGGCTTAAGTGGAGAACAAATGTTTTGAGGATGATGAGGACAATGAATGTACAAATGTGGTTTACACAATTGATGTATGTATGGATTGTGATAAGAGTCGTATGAGCTCCTAATAAAATGATTAAAAAAAACCCTACTTCCTCCTCACTTCTTTCTCAGTCACCTCCACTTCTCACGAATTCTCCCCAAATCTTATGAACCTCCATCCTTTCTTCGGCCGCACTGCTACTGGATCTGAACCACCAACCTTTTGGTTAGTTGTTGTTTGTATTGCCACGCACACATAGACAAACGTAGATTCTTACTTCCCCCTCCCTCCCTTTTCATACAAAGTGTGGCCTGTAATGCACCTTGCGTATTCCTCCCTTGGCTTCATTCCCTGAATGTCTCAGAGATCCTTCCATATTGAGTGCTTCATAATTTGTTTCTGTGGATACATGGCATTCCACGATAGAGTCGGGTCATGGTTGATTTAGCAGGTGTCCTATTAGTGGACCCTCTTCTCACAAATACAGTCTTACATCTGCTCAAGTTTATTTACAAGGGGCATTTCCAGGAATAAAAGATTTGTAATTTTGATAGTGTTAACTGGCAGCGAGGGCTTTTAGTTTTCCTCTGGTGTGAAACAGCACAACATTTTAATGAAACAAAAACATTTTAAAAAATAAGAGTAGCTTCTATATGGTCATTTCACCTCTCATATAGAGAAGACTATATATTATTTCTCTGAAAAGTGGTTGCCTGACTACTGTAAGTAGCAGTGTGAGTCATTGTTGAGAGATGCCTGGGACCCCATTGAAAATATGCTGAGATGATGTGTACCTGTTTCTTTCCCTGTTACTTGTCTCCACAAAGCACTTAAAGCAAACAGCTCTCCAAGGCCCTGTGAGCAGTGGTCTCCTCTAATGATTCATCGCCTTAGACTATGAAGACAGCAGACATGACTCGTGACTTGCTCTGAGGTGATTGGAATGAAAGATGTTCATTTACACCCGCGCCTGCCCTTATCGTTGCTGTGGGCTTTAGATTCTTTCTCTGTAGAAGCAGCCTGCTGACCAGGATGATCTCACAGCTCCTCTGTAGCTGTCGTCACTCTCTGGTACTATGAATTATCTTCTTCTTGTTTTTGCTGGGGCCGGTATGAAGGGAAGTGCTTGCTGGCCTCTAGAATGGAAAACACAGACTGAAAGGACGTTCAGCGGGATCCGGTCAGAGCATGGGGTCCCCCATCTTCTTCCTCCCTTCTGAAAGGGCCTTCGGGAAGGGGATCAGTGAGGTATAACCTACCACCTGCCATGAACTACGCTCAGAAGGCGGGCCGAGGTTTAAAGGCACCATTTGATGAATGACTCAGCTACCTGAAGAGGTTCTGCTGCTGTAAAGAGTTACGGTCTCAGAAACCCACAGGGGCAGCTCGACCCTGCCCTATAGGGCCGCTATGAGTGGCTATCGATTTGATGGCAGAGAGTTTTTTGGTTTTTTTTGGAGGGTGGGGGGGGGAAGAACTGCTTGGACGCTTGTCTGAGGACTTGTGCTTCCATAGCCCGAGGCAGAGCTTGAAACTGTGGATCTCTATGATGTGGTATTACCTTGACTCATGACAAATACAAAGAATTAATAATCCAATATCCCAATGTGGGAGCCAGGTTCTCACACTACCCACTCCCTTTCCTGGCTTTCCCTTCATTATAAACAGTGCCATCTTCCCCCAGTGACCTAGACTGGAGACTGTGGAGCCCTTAACCTCTCTACCCTCGCCAGCCTGCCCATACCAGATGGCTGTCGTCCTTCTCTTCCGGTGCTTTCCCTGGCCACTCCCCTTGCCAACTCCTGAAATAAACCCAGAATGGAGAGAGGCTTGAGCCACTTCCATTTTTGAGGAGCCCGTATTTTTAGAGAGAGAGGATTTCAACTCAGGAATAGGAGCAACCAGTCTACCTGAATTTCTGAAGTCAGTGCCTTTAACACACACGCAAATGTCACACATCCCAGCTGCTTGCAAGGTGCATGAAGGCAGTACTCATTTATGTGTATCGGATTCGTCGGAGGATGCGAATTCAAAGCTGAGTGGTGAACACCTTGCAGTTACATTGTAGGAGCATCTCTGACTCCATCGGTACCCTCGCTTGGAGGCTTTTTATGAACAGACAGCTGGGCATTGTAACTCTTTTGCCTGCCTGCCCCTGTCGGTTTCAGAGGTTATAAATCTTTACAGGAGCAGAAAGCCTCATCTTTCTCCTGTGGAATGGTTGGTGGATTTGAACTGCCAAGCTTTCGGTTAGCAGCCCAACATGTAATCCGCAATGTCATGAGGCAGTGAGTTTTGGGTTTGGTCTTCATTCATTAGGCCCATGAAGATTGTTGAAGGGCAGAATCACAACGGGCCTTCTCCCCAGCAAAATAAAATACACACATGCATGCACATCAATTTTATGGAAAGCTTATGGACGCAGGAATGAGCCTAGCGACTGAGAACAGTGCACTGGACCACCCCCCTTATTTTACTGAGTGAGACAGCCAGGCTCCAAGAGGGAAAAGTTTGGCCTCAGGTCAAAGAATAGTGGCCTGGCCAGTTTGAATCTAGACCCATTGTGGTCTGAACCCGAGCTACACCTTTATAGAATGACTGAGCAAGTTGACCCCATGATCATCAGGCTGTCTTGTTGATGTGATGAAAACAAGGAAATAGCCCTCAGTGTTGGCTTTACTTGCTTAGCAGGTATGAAGTGATAGCAACAGCCGGGGCGGACCTACTGCGTGCCCAACTGGAAAGTGGCCGGTCTTTACCTCAAGCACCGAAAGAGGAGGACTGTCTGTTGGCGTTAGAGGAGAAGGGGCCGTAGGCGTAGCTGCTTTCAGCGTTCAGAAATACACGTTGAGCTATAGACGGAGTGCAAAGGGTTCCCCAGGGACAATAGTTGAAAAGCCAAACGAGGCCATGGTCATGAAGTTGTTGGAAGGGAGGATCATGGCCTTTCTTGCTCTTTTAAAACTTTGTTTGGCTGCCTTAGGATTCTGACTGATTCCTGAGTTTTTTGTTCCTCTCAACATGCCATCTATCTAAGTAGCTCCCCCCTGGAATGAGTACAGCACTCACACAAGCCACGCACACATAGGTCACGGTTAACTGGGGTGTAATTCCTTGCCTTGTGGCTGGCTGGGCAGGCGCAGGCTTGTTCACCAATGCCTGGGTTTGGCAGCTTGGTTAATTGCTCTCACACCAGGCTCTATTGGCTCTCTGATGGTGGGCCTTCGGAGGATTTTGGTCAGACCCTTGGCCTAACTGTGCAGCATGAGTCAGCGTCAGAAGTATACTGTCTCAACTTCTCCTTTTGGTTTGGGGCTGGAGCAGAGCTAACGTGGGAAGGAGGAGATGCTTGCCCTGCACATACCCCTCCTGTGTCGCGGCTTCTCTTCCTCCTGGTTGCCCACTCTTACACCTCCTCGATCCTTAAATACACTTCCTCAGGGAACATTTCCCCAGCCACTTAACACTAGTTCAGCCTGCCGGTGACCTAATCTCATAGTTCTCACGGAGGCTACTGCCTAGCATTGAAGAGAATAAACAATAGCTTCTGGTGAACCCAATTGTGTGGGTAACCTCTCTCTTCTGCACCAGTCCACAAGCTGTGCCAGGGAGGAAGCATTTTCTGACTCCTCTTAGTCTCTCAGGCTTGATGTTTGAACTAATCTGAGAATGCACCCAGCCCTGCAGCCAGCTCCGACTGGGCTGAGCAAGTGCTGGCTCTTCAGGGTGTTCCTTGCTCAGGGCCACATTGGGTTAAGGATTCTGTAACCTGGGAAAGAGTCATCCACACAGGGAACTTGAAGACCTGCAGTGGAGGGGAAGATGCAGTTTGGCCTTGTGGTTAAGTGTGAGCATGCAGTGAGGGCCAGTCTCAGGTTTGTTTCAGTTCTGCCTATACCCGCTGTGCGACCTTGACGATCTACTGATCTACTGACTGTCTCCAAGTTTTACTCTTTTTCATCTATTAAATGGGAAGAAGACCTTCTACTTCACAGGCTGTTGTAAAAATTAGATGGAATAAGGCTCAGGAAACCCATTACAAGCAGAGACTGTTGTTCTGTTTGAGGATCAGGCTGGACTTGTTCATGGTCCCTGGTGGCAGCTTCCTCAGCCTCCACACCCTCCCCCACCCCTGGATGGGGACATGCGCTAAACTATAAGGGAAGGAGAAAGGGACCCATGGCAGGATTCAGTTGCTGAGGACAGAAGTGCTGAAATCAGAATGGAATAGAAAGAGCCATGTCTGGGGAATAGGACATGAGGGGATAGGCCGGCCTGCAAACACTTCCCTTTTCTGAACCACTCTCTCTCTGCCTATTAAGTTACTGTTTGGGCCCAGAGCTAGGTAATATCCCAATATTCTGCCAACTCTATAGTCCTGTGAATTTAAGATGCTATAATGCAAGCGAAGGAGAAACTGAGGTGACGGAGAAGAGAGAGAACAGGAAGGTGATGGCTTTTCTTTCCTGGCAGGTGCTGGTGGCTCGGGTAGGATTCTTGTCTTCCATGTGAGAGACCTGGGTTCGAGTTCCAGCTAGTGAGCCTCTTGCACAGCCACCGGTGTGCTAGTGGATACTTACTTACATGTTGCTACGATGCTGAGTAGGTTTTAGCAGAGCTCCCACACTCAGACAGTCTGGGAAGAAGGGGCTGGTCTACTGCTCAAGAGCAGCCACTACAGACCCTCTGGATCATAATCCACAAGCGATTGAGGGGCTGATGCACGACCAGGGACCGTTTTACTCTGGCTCAGGGACAAGGATCAGTTCGATGGCAACTAATAACATTATTCATGACCTCTTACCATCTACCGGGTTTCCCCGAAAGTAAGACATCCCCTGAAAATAAGACCTCCCTGAACATAAGGCCTCCCAAAACTACCGTCACGCTGGACTCTGGACCGTAGTGGTGGGCGCCACCGTGCAGCTCACTGTTGGCCACAGCGCAGCCAGAGCAGACAGGAAGTGTGAGTAAATGTACCATAGATTATGAGTAAATGTACCATAGATTGTTGTACATGGAAATAAAGGTAGTAACAAGAAATTCTTGACACTGTAGGATCCAGTTTGTGTAGTTATTCTGGTTTGTGATGACAACTACTACCATACCGTATACAGGTAATAAATTTCCTTTTTGTTGTTGTTCAGCAATAAATGTGTACCATATTCTTCATGGAAAAATAAGATATCCCCTGAAAATAAGACTTAGTGCATCTTTGGGAGCAAAAATTAATATAAGACACTGTCTTATTTTTGGGGAAACAGGGTAGCAGGCCCTGTTCTGTTGCATCATCTGCACTTTAGGAAAGAATACTTTAGCGAGGTTGGCGGAATCCTCCAAGGTTTTATAGCTAGTGTTGTGGTAAGAGCCAAGGTCTGTCTGAAGCTAACAGCACTCTTTTTGCCCTGACCTTTGACTCACTGTGGCTCACTGTGCTTCTTCGTCTGGACCTCCGCTGGTTTCTCACCGCCTTTTCAGAGCACGTGGAAGCCTGTTCAGACACACAGTGCTGACCGAGAAGGCTCGGTCCGGGCAAGCTGGAGGCACTTCCCCACCCACCCGGTCATCTTCCTTCTGTGGGTCTGTCAACTCAGCAGATTTGGTTTCGGACTCTGCGTGATGGCCAGCTTGCCTCCACCCACATTTGGGCTTCCGCCATGTGGGTGACCTTGTGACTGGCCCCCCCTGAGTCCTTCACAGGCGAACTCTGTGCTAACTAACTCACGGAGGGCGGCCCTTGTCTGTCATGGTGGCTTGTGACTCAGAAAAGGAGTCATGGAATAGGCTGGTCCTGGGAGCTTCCCCGGTGGGCAAGGTTGAGTTGGGTGCACCTGTTTCCCATCCCATTCCCATATCTCCTCCACCTACTAAGGAGTACTGTCCAATTCCTCCAAAACAGCTTACTTCCTACTGTGGCTTAAGGAGCCCTATGGCACAGTTGGTTACTGGTTGGGCTGGGCTGCTCACCACAAGGTCAGCGATTCAGAACCACCAGCTGCTGTGCTGGAGAAAGATGAGGCTTACTGCCCCTGCAACGATTTCCAGCCTCCGCAACCTACAGTGGGCCGCTCTACTCTGTCCCGTGGGGTTTCTGAGTCAGAATTGACTCCATGCCAACGGAGTTTTGGGGTCTTGGCTTATCGTTCTCTGAGGGACTTTTATTGTGTTCCAGAATGACTTCTCTCACATTCACCTTTTCCTGTGGGTAATTGGTGAAGAGCATGGATCTTGGCATAAAGCAAATCTGGTTCCAATCCCAATCCACCACTCCCTAGTTCCAGTTCAACTTTGCGCATAATACTTGAGTTAGTCATAATTCTCCCTGCTCCTTCCCCACCCCTTGACACACAGGCCTACCTTGCTCTCCCTCTGTGGTCTATACACCCAGGTTTTCCTGACTCTGAAACTAATGGTCATCTAGATCTGGTGGACGCCCCCCGCCACCCCCAATCCCCTTTTATTCTTAGCTGTATCCTCAGTGCTGAGAAGAATGCCTGGCACATAGTCAGTGCTAAAAGGCTGTTTTATGAATGACTTACTATCTCAGCATCATGTAAATAAGGGTGGATTGCCCGCTAAGCAAGGTAAGCACCGACTTAATTGTTATTATTTACTGATCTGTAAAAAAACATCTTAAAACATTTTTTTATGCTCAAGCCAGTGGATCTTGTTCCTAAACAGAAAAATCGTCCAGTTCCATTGCTCCTCGTCCTGCAGTGTCTAAAGACATTCATGTAGGAGAACATGGGTCCATATTTTACTGGTTTCATGATTTGTGGTCAAATCTGATAGAAATGATCAGTGTAGTAATGCATACCACGTTCTCTTCTAGCGTGGCACTACTAATGACTAAACACATGTGTTTTACAGGCCCCAAACCAGTTGTGTTTCTGCAGCATGGCCTGCTGGCAGATTCCAGTGTCTGGGCCACAAACCTGGTGGACAGCAGCCTGGCGTTCATCCTGGCTGATGCGGGCTTTGATGTCTGGATGGGGAACAGCAGGGGCAACACCTGGTCACGGGGACACAAGCGATTCTCAGTTTTTCAGGATGAATTCTGGGCCTTCAGGTATATTGATCAACAGTTTGATCCTATTGCCTTTAACTCCTTAATGCAGACACCTGGGGGTTCCAGCAGTAGAAATGGATGTCTCTCCTGCAGGTCTTTAAAACCCCCATTTAGGTCCTAATTAGGGATAAATTGAATCCATAGCAGTAGTGGAAATGACAAGTGACTGACTCTAATAACTAAATTCAATTGGGAATTGAGTATTTTTTTCAGTTATTTTTGGCATTTGTGGAGGTTTGGGAGCTGTTGGGTAAGTTCTGTTTGATGACCCTCTGCCCTTCTCTGTATGGGTGGGCTTAGACAAGTTTGTGGGAAAATGGAACTAGGAGCTCATGACTTTTTTTACACAAACTTTTTTGAAGCCCCTTCATACATGTGCCCAGAATTTTCACTTGAACTCTCCAGAAATTCTCAACTCTGAAATTCTGTTTTTCTTTTCTCTCTTTTTTTTATTCATTTTATCGCACATTTCTTATAAATCAGTGGTTCAGATACGTTTAAAAAAAAACAGTTGGGCAGCCATGGTACAATCAATTTTGGAAGTTCCATTCTTTTTTTTTTTTTTAAACAGCAACATTATTGATTTATTTTATTTTTTAAACAGTTGTATTGGCATGCATTTCACATTTCATACAATTCAAGCGTTCAGTCATGGTCATAAGAGTAGTACAATCTTCTCCACAATCAATTTGAGAACCTTCACTTCTTTCTTGTGGTGCTCACTGTCCTCAGCTCCCACCTCCTCTCCACACCCCCTCAAGCAGCCACCCACGCAGTCACTGTCTAGGGCACTACCTACTTATTTCTGGCATTTGTGGGGGCGTGGGAGCTGCTGGGTGAACTTTGTCCTATAGCCCTCTTCTACCAGCTAAAAGCTCTATGACACTGAACGTAGTATTGTTACACGAACCATTGTTGCGCGTCACTTTTTCTGTTTGTAAAAGGGAGCCCTGGTTATTGGGCTATGAAAGGCGAGGCTACATGGAAAGAGCTTGGCACAGTGCCTTATCTACGCCTCCTGCCCCCCAATAAAAACCACCACTCTTGACCACACACATGCCTTCTGAGCCCAAGTGTTAGAGTAGGGAGCAACCGTGGCCTCTTCCAGACCCACTTCCCGTTTGTCAAGCCAGCGCTTGACACATGACAGGAACCACGAGAATCAAGGCTTTGCTCAGCAGACTCGAACAAGAAAGCGATGCGCTCAGTGGGAGCACTCTGTAACTGCAGGGAGAAAGAAGGCTTTCTCCTCCCAGAAGGAAACAGGAAGTCGTTCTACTCTGCCCTCTAAGGTCACTCTGAGTCAGAATTAACTCAATGGCAGTGAGTGTGGGTTTGGGTGGTAACTGCGTGGTTGCTGTGTGCTGCCCAGATTCAGAGTCACTGTACCCCTCAAAAAACCTCTTCTGCTCTTTCTTAAAAACAAGCAAAAGACTGGAAATTACCCAAAATGCCCATCCGCTGTGACCTGGATACAGCGTGGTGGATTCAACACGGTGAAGCCAGGCACAGAAGAATAGACACTGTGCGTAATACTGACTGTGCAGTCCCTTGAGTAGGGAAGTTCAAGAACCGGGGTGCATCACCACAGCTTCCTGGTTCTCTTGGGAAGGGCGCACTTAGAGACTTCTCGGGTTTGGGGATGTTCTGTTTCCTAAGAGCTGCTTCACACACATGTGTTCAATCTGTGATGACTCCTCAGCCTGCACACGTATGGTTCGGTACTGTTCTATTTGTATGTAACATGCCAATGGAAGATTTCTTGTTTGGTTACAGTTTTGATGAGATGGCACTCTACGACCTACCAGCTTCCATTAATCTGGTTCTGAATAAAACTGGCCAAGAACAGTTGTATTATGTGGGTCACTCCCAAGGCACCACTATCGGTATGTAATAAAGATTGGAAGATGCTATAATGTCTTTATTGCTGAGCTTGAGTTTCTTTTAAAGAAGTGGGGAAAAAAAGGTGTGTGTGTATATATATATATATATATATATACAAGGGGTACCCCCGTCCCCAAAATAAAAACAAAAATTGGAAAAAAACTATGCTGGCCGAAGCTTTCAGAGTACACATTTTCCCCATCAGGTGAGCATTGAGCAACTTGCTCTTACTTAGTGCACCCAGTGGCATCGCCTAGGAAGGTTCTTTCTGGTCACAGTGAATTTTTTCATGAAAGCAGTTTCATTTGAACCTTGCTTTTTTGTGATGGCCGATTTAAGAGTACAGTGTGTGTGTTGTGAAATTTTGTTTCCTGCTCTGTAAAAATGCTGCAGAAAATATTACGTTGAACACAGTTTACAAGGACGTGCTATGGGAAAAACTCAAGTGTAGAAGTGGTTTTCTTGTTTCAAGAAAGGTGAAATGTCGATTGATGACCAGCCTTGTTCTGGACGTCCATCAACTTCCTGAACGGACAACATGTGGGCTCGTAGTGCCTTTGGAGTTTGTTCCACCGGGCTAGACTTAGTGAAGCTTTCGATTTAGAGCAGCGGCTCTCAACTTTCCTGATGCTGCGGCCCTTTAGTACAGCTCCTCATGTGGTGGTGACCCCCCAACCATAAAATTATTTTGGTTACTACTTCATAACTGTAATTTTGCTACTATTATGAGTCGGGCAACCCCTGTGAAAGGGTCATTTGACCCCCAAAGGGGTCACATGACCCACAGGTTGAGAACCGCTGATTTGCGGTTCTGAAACGATTGCATAACAGTGTGAGACAGAAAAGGCTTGATTTGTGGCAGACAATGCACCTACTCATGCATCTCAGTGTGCCAGTTTGGGGCAGAAAACAGCATGCCTCTCTTTCCCCACACACCTTACTCACGTGACCTTGCTTCATGCGACTTCTTTTTGTTTCTGTGAATAAAGAGGGACATGAAGGGATAGCGATTTGATGACATAGAGATGGGGAAGGAAAAAAATCAGGGAGGTGTTGCCAACCATCCAAAGAGATAAGTTTGAAAAATGTTTTCAAGAGGGGAATCACACATACAACTAATGTATTAAGTATAATGGAGAGTACTTTGAAGGTGATACAGTTGTTTTGTAAAAAAAATTTAAATATATAACTTTGAAAAAAAATTTTGGTTTTTCAAAACAAAGTTGCCACCTGGTATTTCTGATACCAGGTGGCAATAATGAACAGAATAGGACAAGGCATTTTTGTAATAGCTACTTGTCTCTGGAAATCCAGACATTGATATTTATGGATAAACACAAACACAACAGTGGGAATAAGCATGGCGGCTATATTGCTTGAAACTGAAGAGATGGATGAAGAAATGGTACTTGTAGGACATTTCTCTCCGAGTTAGGCAATGTGCATGTGTGGGAGTTGGGCTGGTGGAACAAGAGGAGCCACAGGGATGCTAGGTTGTGCTTTATTTTTAAAAAGCTTAAGAAAATTAGTCTATTTTATTCTTGTGCTGATTATAATAGTAAGGAAAGTGATGTGTGATCTGTAAAGAAAATAAAAATTACTCATAATTTTGAAAACAGGAGTTTCCAATATGGAGTCACGCCAAGATTAAGGCAAAAAAAAGGAAAAGAAAGTGAAGTCTATTTTAAGCTGGGAGATCCTAGTGGTCCCTTTTGCGTCATTGTTGATTTAAATTGAGTACCCATGTACGTGCACCTTGAGGGAAGGGTGCCTGGGGAGTGAGGTGTACTGCAGCTGTGGGGAGTGCAGTCTCCCTCACCACTGTACAGTGAGGATTGCCAAAGGGAGCCCGGAAGGCCTTCTAGTGCGCACAGCCTGGACTTCTCCCAGTGAACACCGATGTGGAGGTTTAGAATGAGCACTTGACAAATGCTTGATTGACTAGTTCAATCCAATTCAGTGTTTGCATACACAGACACTCAGAGGGTCTCATTGTAAGTGTTTTGCCTCTTGACTTTAGTTGAGTTTGCAACCTACAGAGTAGCAAGGATGATCATGCTTGCTTTTTCCAAAAGAGAAGACCCGGAAGATGGAATTTTTCCCATCTTTCTTTTGTTTCCACAGGTTTTGTAGCATTTTCCCAGATCCCGGAGCTGGCCAAAAGGATTAAAGTGTTTTTTGCTCTGGCTCCTGTGGCTACGGTCAAGTTTGCCACCAGTCCTATAATGAAATTGGTACCCATTCCCGACGAGGTCTATGAGGTATTTGGAACCCCGCTTTCACCCCTGGCCCCACGAATTTCCTTTTCACATCT
Source organism: Echinops telfairi (assembly GCF_000313985.2). NCBI lineage: Eukaryota > Metazoa > Chordata > Mammalia > Afrosoricida > Tenrecidae > Echinops > Echinops telfairi. The sequence continues at coordinate 38,969,530 of NW_022103968.1, forward strand.
GACAAAGTGGCCAGTGGAAGAAGGACTGTGCCTTCCCACTGATGGCTGTCCGGGGTACAGTGGGGTGCTCTTTCTTCATAGCATTTATTTTCCTTCTTTGCTCCTACTTCCAGATCTAGGGGCATTAGAGAGGTCTACAGAGCACCCACCTTATGTGTGAGCCAGGTTCTGAGCTCAGAGTATAAGCCCCTTCCTCCCTGAAAGCTTTTACAATGACTCATGAAATATACATGGCTTTAAAGGGAGTGTGGGAGGGGGGGCCTTCAAAAAGTTTGTGGAAAGTTTCTATTTCAGTTCCCCTTTTCTATGAACTCTTTGAAGCCCCCACCTATGTATCTCTACACAAAAGAACATACATAAAGGCTTTATATATACATGTACATTTTTTAATACATCATATATTTATTCATGCATAATGAATAGGAGAACTAATTTTTTAATCGTTTTATTAGGGGCTCATACAAATCTTATCACAATCCATACATACATCAACTGTGTTAAGCACATTTG
>NW_022103968.1:38971798-39005352 GCF_000313985.2 Echinops telfairi
TCCTCAAGGCCTGGTGGGCCAGGATGTGCTCCACTCTCTCCTCCCCTGTCATCTGCTCCTGTGTGCTCCGATCAGACGTGCCCCTCTCCCAGAGCTGCAGATTCAATGCCGTCCTTTGAAATAAATTTTTCTGGGGGGAGGGGCAGGTGTCCACATAGTAGTTGGGATTGGGGCCGGCCCAGGAGAAATAATTTTTGTAATAGCTGCATTTCTCTGAACATCCAGACTTTGCTATCAATGGATAAGCACGGTAAACACCAGGGCTAGTTCTCTTGAAAGGGAAGAAACTGATACATCATTGTGTACTCATAGAGGTGTCAGTTTCCATTAGAAACAATCCAAAGATTACAAATAAAGTGCCCCTCCAACTACCAAGCTCTCCTTTCCCCCCAATAAGCACAGCCCTCAGTTTGGGGTCTTTTTCTACACTTGATCATAGCCAAAAGGCCAAGAAGCGATTTGGGGTATTTTTCCTATAGACCATATATATGATTTTATACACACACACACACACATCATATATATCAAGACATAAGTTTTTTCCTTTTAATGTAAAAAGTGCCTTCATATATATATTGCTCTGCAAATGACCCTTTTCCTTTTTGGAGATTGGCGTGTTGGCGTAGACACATCTACAGCCTTCGTCTTACCTGCTGCCTCGTGGGCTTCGTGCCATCAGGGACTGCTACTTATTTCATCAGCCTCCTGGGGTCTACCCTGAGGCCGCTGCTGCTGGGCTGTCGCTGTCTTTGTCAGTATACCCTCCTCGTGCCTTTTTGTGGGGGCATCTCCCTAGAGTGGATGTGAGGAAGTAGAAGTGCTGCGTCACAAGGGATGTGCATTTTTCATTTAATGTGATTTTAACATAAACCTCCACCAGCTGTTTATGAACAATCCTTTTCTGCACCCTGGAGGAACTTCATAAAAATAAAAATTCCCAGGGCCCTCATCTTTGGAAATTGTGACTTAATGGCTTTGTAAAAAAAAGCAAGCTCCTACCCTTGCAGGGAGAGTGTTTTGTTAAATATGAACTAGCGCCCAGGGCTCTGCGTGTTTACAAAGCACCGCACATGCTTCTGTTGTCAGCTAAAGAGTGGTATTTAGGGCTGCTGACCCGGATAGCTGTGCTTGATGGCATCCTGCAAGAGTGACCAGTGCATGCGCAAATGCTCACCTGACATTGACCTCGTTGTTCTGGCAAGTACGTGTACTGCCAAGAAAGTTGCATGTCACGTCATGTCTGTCTAATATTTTCTCAAGGTACAAAGTATGAATTTGTGGAGACCCTGAAGCTGGTGTAAACAGGCCTCTGTATATTTCTTATCTGTGCCCCACGTCCCTGCTTTCCTGCCGACCTCAGGGCAGTGGTCACTTTAGTATTTGCATAGGAGTGCTGGAGGACAGAGCCGACTTTGTCCCTTTGGTTTAACGTGATAGTTACCTCACTGGGGCACGAGCCTATCAACTTGATTTTGGTGAAGAGCCTCAAATACAGTAGACGCAAAGGTGTGGCTTGTGAAAACGATGTCTGTCCACGTTGTGTGACTGTCTCTACCTGCAGTATTTGTATTTCTCATCTGACGAGTCTGGAGAAGAGGCCAGTTAGAGGGAGGCCTGCTGGGTGTGTGTGTGTGATCTTAATGGATTGTTTTGTGGGAAGTGATTTGATAGGCAGCCCGTCGCTGTAGGTAGGCTGTCTGTAGGTGGGTTATATTTGCCTGGGTAAGTGTGGAAGACAGCCCATATCGTGAACATTTTGATGACTTACGATTTTAGGGAAAAAGCAAGAGGAAACAGCACCTTACAATCGTAAGGGTCAGCGATAAGCCAGAGTGAAATGCAGCTGCGCACGTCAGATAAGCTTTCTAGTTCTCCACGGTTCTCAGGAGTCCCCAGGCACAGACACTAAGGCAGCTTGGAAAGGCCCACAGTCCCCTTTACTCACTTGACTGACAGGTCTGCCTTTTTAAGCATCTGAAGGTTTCATCCTGATTGATCCTCTTAGAACATAGCTTCCCAAGATCCTTTGGCCAACCACCCCTTATTCAGAAACCAAACCAAACCAATGACTCAGTGCCCTCTGGCAATGAAAAGCATTTGTAGATCCACAATCTAGGATAAAGTGTAGCTAGCGACCTGCTTTCCCACGTCCGTCCTCCTGCATCGTCCCCAACTCCTCCAGGAGATGGTACCGCCCACGTTGGGAAACCCTGCTCCAGAGGCTAGGCATGAGCAGCAGCGGACGTTTTATGGGCACGCAGTAAGGTCCAGTGTCAGGAAGGTATTTTTTCTACTGCTGATTGCACACGCGTGGAAAGAAACCCTCTAGGGCTCAGTCATTGCCTGGGAAACACTTGAGCACAAGCCAAGGGACCCTAAGTCAGGAATGCTGTAGACCTGAAGTTGGCAGACATTAGCAAGTTAACAAGGGCCAGAGGGCCACAGGGTCTCTGTTAGAACTGTTCAACCTTACCTTTGTGTCACAAAACCAGGGAATGATAATGTGTGAAGGAATAAGGATGAGCGAGTGCTAATACATCTTTATTTCTGACAACGGACAGGCTGGGCCATGTTTGGACCCCAGACTCTAGTTTGCCAACTCCAACCCTCATGTAAATAAGACGTAGAATTGGATTAGATGGGTGTTTTTGGCAGGCATGCTAAGAAGCCCAGCCTCTCCGCTCTCTGAGAAGTAACTCCCAATCTAGTTGAAAACTCTGTGGGGATGTCAGATCACCCAGGTCCTGCCCTGCTGTAGAAGTCTACAATACAATTGTTTGGTTAGTTGTCCTTTTGAGAGTTAAACATCCAACTCTCCAACATGGGGGAAGGAGGAATCTGGTTTCGCGGTCGTAAATGTACCACCTCAGTGTCCTGGTTTGAGTCTTAGTCTTGCCATCTCCCTCGTGGGTTTGTCTGTGCAGAGATGCCTCCACCCCCCTACCCCCCCATCTCGGCTTCCCAGCTGGCTCATGGAATCCTTTGTACCAGAAAGAGAAACTGAGATCGTATCCTTCTTGGGCTTCTTTTGTAGAAGATCTTTGGAACCAAAGAGTTTCTCCCTGAGAATGAGGTTTTGAAGTGGCTGGGTAGCCACATCTGCACCCACGTCTTCCTGAAGGAGTTGTGTGGGAATCTCATCTTTCTTTTATGCGGCTTCAACGAGAGAAATTTAAATATGGTAGGTATGTTTAGGTAAGAATTCCGGCAAACCTCCAGTGGTTTTATTTTATTTGTGAAAGTACCTCTGTTGGGTGAGGTGGGCAGCCACAACCTCGACTCGAAGGGATCCTTTAATGGTCATCAGCCCTGGCAAATGCTTAGAATACCATATGCTACTCTTTCAAGTGGGTGGTGGTCAACCTCCTACCTCATGCCGATATGGAAACTGATGAAAGAGGAGAGGGGCCACAATGTGATTCAGTGTTTATGTATATTTCCGTGATTTGCTTCTTTTAAAAAAGTATTGTGTTTTTTAATTTGCAATTCTCACACACACACACAGGGCTTTAAAAAGGTTTTGGAAAAATCCCATGATCTTTTACTTTAATGTTCTCATGAACTCTTTGAAGGCCCCTGTGTATCGAGGAGTCTATATGTTTATGTATCTCTATTTTGAATGCATTTATTTTGAATGCATTTAACTGCCAGGTCTAAGTTAACTGGCAGTTTTTAATGCTGCACTCCGAACCCAGATTTAAAAATTCTGGAGGGACGACTCTAGTGAAATGTTTACAAATAGTAGTAATTTTCCTGCAGCTGATAAAAGTAAGGTGGGATTGTTATGTGGATATGTGGCACTCCAGAGGAGCATGAAGAAGGTACACAGCAACCTGTGCTCTGAGGCCAGGCTGCCCTGTGGTCCTTCAGATGGTCTCGGCCCCAATCGCCTGTCAGGGAGATGCTGACTGTAGTTTTTGATGCTTCGAAGAGAACATTGTATTTGTGATGCATGCTGTCTTAACACTACTTTCATTCATACTTCACTCTTATGTATTTTACAGTCCAGAGTCGACGTGTACTCGGCACACTGTCCTGCCGGAACCTCTGTGCAGAACATGCTACACTGGATCCAGGTAGGCACTCCAGGGGCGCAGCCGGGACTTGTGCGCAGTGGTGCTGGGAAGGTCTGCGCTTCATTCCCTGACGCTTCTCTGCGCTCACTCACTGCCCTTGAAGCGACCCTGTAGGTCAGACAGTGGCAACTGCCCCTGTGGGGATGGGGGACTATTAACTCTTTGGGGGCAGTAGAAAGCCTTGTGTTTCTCACAAGGAGCAGCTGGTAGTTTTGAACTACTAACCTTGTGGTTAGCAATCCAGTGTGTAACTGCTACGCCATCAAGGCTCCTCCCTGCAAATCCTTTCTAAATATAAAGACAGTCCGCTTACCCATCCAAGCTGGGTTTTCTGCACGTCCCGGGCTCCTGTCGTTGCTGCTGGTGTTGCTGTTTTCCTCTGCAGGGCACACTGTACCCTGCGTCCAACCAGCTGCTGGGACGAACGAAACACAAGGGCTTTTCTTCCCTCCATATCCCTCTTTGAGTCACACTTTGTTTACTTATTTTCTTCCCTCTGTTTTCCCTCCCTCCCTTCTCCCCTCTGTCCCTTCTATTATTCATTAACCCCCAGATTTATTTTATTTTCACATTGTTTCAGTCATCAAGATTGAGAGCAGCTTTGGGATATAAGCTGCCTGGCTCCTTTGCTCTGTCACCTGGTCTCTATACTGTAGCAAGTCGGGCCTCTGATCTCGGCCTCTGCCACTTCACACAGAACTCCACTAGTGGCTCTTCTTCTGACGGCCCTGGGATTTCTCTGTATGTTTCTGAGATGACTCTTGGACACAGAGGAATGGCTTTGATGGAGGTGTTGTTTTGTCTCTAAGCAGACCAGACCCTGAAGGAACACAGGACAGTGACTTGGCTCACACACTCTGCAAAGGTGGAGACTTAATCTCACCGAAAACCTGTCCATTAGCAGAGCAGTGATCTCCCTCCCAAATGGAATTACAGGCATAGAGGCCAGAATGTACAAGGGACTCTGGCCAGAAGGGCCATGTTCATTGCCTACCTCTCCTGGACCGTTTGATCACATGTAGGTTTTTTTATCCAGTGGAGCAGTGCACTCATGAGCCATATGCTTTGTTTTACTCTGCTTTATGTTCATTTCCCCCCTACTTATGTAGTAGACATGTTTCAATTAAGGTGGCAGATCCTGAGCTGCTCATCAGCTTGGTGCCTCACACACTTAGTACCAGCTCACACCTCCTCCAACACCTGCCTCAGCGAAGACGCTCAGGGGCTTTAAACTCACTAGCAAATAAACCCACTGCCATCAAATTGATTCTGACACATAGTGACCCTATAGGACAGAGTGGAACTGTCCCTTTGGGTTTCAGAGGCTATAAGTTCTGAGGAGCGGCTGGTGGGTTTGAAGGACTGACTGACCTCGTGGTTAGCAGCCCATTGCATAACCAATGTAGGCCACCGGTGTTCTTTTTCAGAGACCTCTCGCCAAATCCAACCCAACCCACTGAGGTCGAGCTGATTCTCACTCACAGTGTTGCAATTCAGGTGCTATTTATATTACACACTAGTGCTCCCTCAACTGTCGAGTCCACAGCAATCCAGCCTTCTGCTCTCGTTGCAGCTGGCCAGGGTTGAAGGCTGCAGGTTAAGGCAGTAACCCAGCTCTCTCTCCCAGTCCTGCACAAACCTTCCCAAAGCCCAGTTGTACTGCCGAGAGCAGCCTTGCCCTTTCACCCCTTTACCGCTGACACCGTAGCCTCACCAAGAGATTTCATAAGCTCCCCTTGGCTCTTCCTCCTGGAGACTTGGCTAACAAAAGCTGAACATGTTCAGATACCCTTTCCTCCCTGCCCCAACTTTTGTCATGGTCTCTAGACCAGAGACGAATCCTAAAGTGCCTTTAAGCAGTGCTGATCAGAAGGGGAGCACTAGGGAAAGACAAGGTGGTTGGCTTCCTAAAAGATTAAAACCTCTCATCATCCAGTCCATTTTAACTCATAGTGACCCTACAGGACAGGACAGAACTGCCCAGCGTTCGCAAAGTTGTCACCGTGATGGAATCTGCCTGACCCATCTGTCTCTCATGGATTGGCTGGTGGATTTGAACCAGCGACCTTTTGGTTAGCAGGCAAATGCTTAACTACTTCACCAGGGATCCTCTCCCTTAGAAACCATATGGGACAGTTCTACTTCGTTTAATAGGCTCACGAACTCAAAATCAACAGCATGGCCCCTTCTGAGATGCCTTTTCAGATAGATGAATGGATAGATTTTGAATTTCTCATGTGACCCTGAGCAAGAAATTCTAGTTTTAGCAGTTCGGTTTGAGATCCAGGCAGGTTTTTTCTTTCTATCCCGTATCCCCTCTGGGTGCTTTGTAGAAATGTTGAAAGAGGTATGTGGGCACGTGGTAGAGTTAGGGCTGTGGACAGCAGCCGCCCAGCGTGCATTGGCTCTCCCCGACAACTAGCGCTAAGGGACAGAGGCCGGAGGCTAGCAGGTGCTCAGAACCCATATTTTTCCTGCTTATTAAATAAACTGCCATCGTTAATACCTGTCATTCACAACAGCAAGAACCAGATCCTGAACATTTCTCCTATCCAATCATCTACGATGTTTCATCTCACCGGGTCATTTATTACATTAAGCAAGATCTTATGCAACTTATAAAACCCGAAACTTCACTCACACCGAAAGCAGCTCGAGGAATGTCCAGGGTAGTTCTTTTGTATCAGCACCAGCATGTACTCAAAATGAAAACGCAGTTCCCCATCTGGCCTGCCCAGTTTAGATTGAACTCGTGTTTTTAACTTGGAGGTCTGGGGGAAGTAGGGATTTGTATTATTTCTAATTTTACAAATGGGGAACTTTAAAATTATTTATACATGATACCCTTAAACATGTATGCATTTAAATGTCACATAAAATTCTATTTATTGCTTTAGTCTTGTCAGCTAGGTAGAAATTATATTGGTGAACAGCAGACGTTTCATGATTACAGTAGTAGTGGAGCTTTTATAAAAAGTGTTAAGCCAATAAAGTAATTTTAAAAGTTAATAAATAATATAGTATTTGGCATTCTCTAGGCCAGGCACCTAAGCTTTTTCTGTGCTGCCTGGGAAGTCACCCTGTTCCTTGGCAGTCAACACAGCTGACACTGTGAAGCAAAGCCCTTCAGAACAGGACGAGTAGAGTGGATATATACTACAAACACACACACACACACACACACACACACACACACACACACACACACACGTCTTGCTCTCTGGAAAAGTTTGAGTCACATTTTCATGGAAACAATCAGCACGAAGTTCATCCAGTGCTAACAACTGTTAATTCTGTACGATACACAGCATGATAGGGTAGCTACCATCTTATACAATGAGAAGTGGAGGAACTGATCTTCGTAATGATCGACAGATAACCACTCCTCCACCCCTCTCCAGGGGGACGAACAAGAAACCATGGGGGAAGGGAGACAGCGGTTGGTGTAAGATAAGAAAATATTAATCCTTTATCATTTATCAAGGGGTCATGAGGGGGAGGGAGGGAAGAAAGAGGAGCTGATAGAAAAGAAGGATGGCAACGCATGTACAAATATGCTCGATACCACTGATGTATGGATTGTTGTAAGTGTTATAAGAGCCCCCAAGAAAACGATCTTTTAATTAAAAAACAAGTTGAATTGTCTGGTGAAAGAGAACGAAACAATACCATTTCATTTTTAATGCGTCTGGAAAGGAAGTATGTGTGTGGTCACCTCCAGAGGATTGGCTTCTGAAACCATGGCCAACTCCAGAAACGTAGGCTGCTACCTTGGACTTCTGTGTCAGATAACTTCTCCCTGCCAAACCATCTGCTTCCTTTTTTAGGCTGGTAGATCCTTACAATTCCAAGCCTTTGACTGGGGAAGCAGCGATAAGAACCGTTTTCATTACAACCAGGTAAAGTCTTTAGAATTAAAATGAAGCTCCTAAAAACCCCATCAAGGAAGCCAGCCAGGTGATTGGGATTCTGACCTGGCTGTGGGGGTCTTGAGGGCAGCTGAGTGGGTAGAGTGGGTTTTCCCTGAAGCAGTCCCAGAACAACGCGGGCTTCATGGCTGGTGGTGTGGGCTGACTCCTCCCTCCTTGTCCTCTCGCCTTTCCCACGTAAGAGCAGTCACTCTCCTGCGTTGCTCGTATGAACTGGGAGCACTCAGTGTGAGGCACGTGGCCCAGGGTTCTCCGTGGCTTATTTCAATTCTCACAGCATCCCTGTGGGACAGATGTGCTACTGCTGATTTAAAGATGAGCAAATGGAGGCTGAACTTCGTGTCTGTCGCTCACGTGACATCCATGAGGCGGACTGGAGAAAGACACCCGTCTAGCCACTGGGTTCTCCCATCTCTGAGGTAGACAGGGAGAGCAACGCCTCCCTCCCAGGAAAGGCCACACTGGTGACAGTGCCCATCACGTGTCACTGTTACATAGCGCCTCACTAGCGGCTCACATCATACTGCCCCTTCAGTGTGGGGCTTGGGTGTTTGCTACTGCTGTTGGCCTCACGCTGGTCACCCGAAGACTTAATGGACCTGAAGACTGAATCGACCATGGGTTTTTAGAATTTAATTTCCTCGACTCGCACAGCACGTATTCAACAGTGTTTAGGTTAAGCGTGTTTCTTGTGACCGCGAACAGCCTCAACTCCTTCTGTGGATTGTGATTGCAGAGTCACCCTCCCACCTACCATGCGAAGGAAATGCCTGTGCCAACCGCCCTCTGGAGTGGGGGCCACGACTGGCTTGCAGACCCCAGCGATGTCAGCATCTTACTGACCCAGATCCCCAACGTGGTGTACCACAAGCAGCTGCCCGAGTGGAATCACCTCGACTTCATCTGGGGCTTGGATGCCCCTTGGCGGGTGTACAAGGAAATTGTTGATCAAATGAAGAAGTCTCAGTGAAAGGCCGACTTGAGAGGAATCGTACCGTCGTCGGGTTGTTGATGGGGTGTGTGAAATATGTTTACGTAGTTCCTAGCTCGGCAGCTAGGCACCCGACTTCTAGCTAAAAGGTCGACGTCTCTCTGTAGAAGATGCATCAGGCTGTGTCTGTTTGGATTGACAGTGGAGCAGCTCTACCCTGCCCCGCAGCGAATTAGAATCCACTCGAGGGCAGGGAGCTTTTGTTGGTTTTACTAATTCCCTAAAAGTCTTCGTTCTCCTAGGCTTCTCCAATTTTTTAATCTGAGGAAATGATTGTTTTGAAGATGCCAAATTCTCTCTAGTCAGGATCTTTAAAGACCATGTTAGTTATCTGTCTTAAATTTATGTAATATAATGATGATCAATGACTACATAGTAATAAGTGTTGCTTAAATCTTGGAAAAAATCCTCATTGGCCCATTATGCCAGTTATACAGGTTCCCTAATGTTACTTACCACACCTGATTGCAATCTCGCTGTATTTAGCCAAGGCTAATGGAGTGAATTGCTCAGTCCAAGCAAATTAGTTGGAGATTTTAAAATTAGTTCCTGGAGACTTCACAAACAAATGGCCTGGCTCAAAACAAAACAAATACAGTTATGTTTTCAGTAGAATGGAGACTGTTAACTGTCTTTATTCCTGACCTCTGAACTCCGTGGCAGACCGTCTTTCCACTTGTTAGAGAAGAAAAGTCCTGGGACACAAGTATACCACTCTCTCCCCTGAAATGACTGTGCTGTCTTAACTAGCAGACCCATCTCCACGCTGGCCCTTTATGAAGCACATGCTCCGAGCCTGCCCACGGGAGATTGTCCTCATCCAATTCCGCACAGAAGACAGGATTGTGAATGCGTTCCCATGAAAACTCAGGGATTTGTTGAGTTTTTTGTAATTTTCCATACGTCGTCATTTTCTAATGCGCCTGATTTGCATCCTTCTATCAAGTCCATGTTCACATGCTCTTCTCAAACCATTGTTTCCTTTTGATACTTGTCAGATGAACAGAATGACCACTCCTTCGTTTTGATGCAATATGGTGACATATGATTACCTTAGCCGCAATCACAGTACCACATATTGGCTCATGTATGCAGACAGACTAACATGGCTTTGAAACATTGAAAGAATCATGTTTAACTTTTCAATAAAAATTCAGTAAGCCTGTAGGCTTGTGCGTATTCTTCATTATTTAATAACATTTACTTCAACTTTTCCCTTTCTCTTTTTGGCAGGACTTAAATGCTTCTCTCCCCTCCACTTCCCCCTAATTGTTCTCCCCCATACTCCTTGTAAACCTCACTAAATGCTGCCCACGAGCATTTGTTCCTTTTCTAGCAGGAGGAGAGGCGAGTACTGGCTAGACCAGTGGTTCTCAACCTGTGGGTCGCGACCCCTCTGTGGGTGGAATGACCCTTTCACAGAAGTTGCCCGATTCATAATGTAGCAAAATTACAGTTATGAAGTAGCAATGAAAATAATTTTATGGTTGGGGGGTCACCACAACATGAGGAACTGTATGAAAGGGTCATGGCATTAGGAAGGTTGAGAACCACTGGTCTAGACTAAGAAAGTGTAAGAGATGGTTTGGAAACACTGTCTTTGAAAGCTGTCTTGCAAGGACCCTATGAGTTAGGCTGTGAGTGGAGACTAGACAGTGGCTACCCCGTCTTCATGTAGCTGATACGTTCAAACAAAACCAAGGATCCAGCCTGCTCTCTCATTGTAAAAGTGCGATGGGCCATGCCGTACCGGTGGCTCCTTGCTGTCGGGTCCAACTCCTGGTGACCGTGGTGTGTCCGTAGAACTGCATGCCACAGGATTTTCAATGGCTAATTTTGGAAGTAGGTTGCCACACTTTTGTTCCGGGGCTCCTGGGGGTGGACTCAGACTGCCAACCCTTCATTAAGTACTTGAACCATTTGCACCACACAGGAAATTCTGGTCATACCATAACCAAATCCAAACAAGAAACCTCACTGCCATGGAGTCGATGCCGACTCAGAGATAGGACAGGGTAGAACTGCCCTCGTGAGTTTCTGAAGCTGTAACTAGGAGTAGAGAGTCTCTCTCCCAAGGAGTGTGACTAGTGGTTTCGAACTGCCGACCTTGCAGTCAGCAGCCCAATATGGGACCACTATGCTACCATGCAGGCCTGCATGCCATAGGGCACCACCAAACACAGGCTTGTAAACCCAGCATGATCTCTCCCACCAGTCTGTGAGCTTGAAGGTATACACTTGGGAATACCTGGAATCTTAAAAGAGCATGTGGTGGTGGTGGTGTGTGTGTGTGTGTGTAATTGTGTATGTGTCTCAGGAAAGAGATCTGGACTGCTTACATGTGTGAAGAGCTGTGGGATTTTTCACACAGCCAAATGAAGCACAGGTAACATCTGGAAGAGTTGAAGGACAGGTGAATCTATGTGATTTCACAACATTGAAAGGTGAGAAACGTGCAGGAAATGTAAAGGGCGTGCGTGTCTGCAGGAAGGGCCCCTCTCTGGTCATCTGTCCCTCAAAGAGTCCTCTTGCCTTTGACCAACCTAAAATGCCCTAGTCAACCTGGTGCATGAGTCTTAGGTAGGGTTGGAAGCAAAGGGACAACCAGGGGGTGTTTGTGCTTTTTTTCCCAGTAGAAGGGAAAGCTTACCATGAACAGGTAGGTGTCCCTGCCATAGGTGACTTGGCTTTTCCAGGTTTGGCTGCACTATGGGGATTCACATAGATGCCCATGAGAAATTATGCTCAGTAAAGGTTCCACACATCAGACGTTAGACAGGAATGAGCAGGAGCTGCATTCCGTAGATCTACCTTTTAAGGGACCCCCTCAGCCCCCAACCCCACCAGCATCTCTTCTAAGCTTCCACTGGGGACTTTTATTCAGTGTTCTGTATTAGAGTAAGTTATCACTGAGAGGGCCCCTAGCTCATGGCCCACCCAATTCACAATGGAATGAGAAGCTGCCTTGTCCTGGGTCATTCCCATGAGTAATTGCAGATCAGACCATTGGGATCTGTAGAAGTTTCACTGGCTGATTTTAGGAATCAGCTCCTCAGTCCCTTCTTTCTAGTCCATCTCGGTCTGGAAACCCCTCCTGAACCGTTGCTATAGCAGCATGCAGACTTCCACTGGTAGATGCATGATAACCACCCCGATGTGTACCGGCCACAATTGAATTTGCATCTCCTGCATGGAAGGTGTGAATCCCAGCACGGAGCTATTACTGTTCTTTAGTGCATGGCCCAGTCTAAAGGTGAGATGCTGCACCCTGGTTCTGCCACAGTAGGCTTGTTGTGTACATCCACCTGGGTGGGTGTCCTCTAGCTCAACCCAGCTGCACTAATAAACCCAACCCAACCTGCAAAGCCATCGAGTCAAGTTTGACTCACGTGGACCCTACAGGACAGGGTTGAGCTGCTTCTGTGGAATTCTGAGACTCAGTGTTTTTTGTTTTTTAATTAAAAGATCATTCTATTGGGGGCTCTTACCGCTCTTACAGCAATCCATACATCAATTGTTTCAAGCATATTTGTACATACGTTGCCACCATTATTTTCAAAATATTTGCTTTCTATTTGAGCCCTTGGGATCAGCTCCTCTAACTCTTTACAGGAGTAGAAAGTTTCATCTTTCTCTTGTGGAATGGCCGGTGGCTTTGAACTGCTGACCTTGAGGTTAGCAGTCCAACACATCATCCACCCTGCCACCAGAGCTCTTCTATCTTCATCACCAGGATGTGTTAAAGTTTCATCCCACCCCCGACTGAGAGTACAGGGCAAGGTTGGAATGAGTGTCCCAAGAACTATGAAGTCTGGGACAGGCTCTGCCTCTGTTAACTTTTGCTGCTGTAGATGCATATTCTGTTCAGAACACAATGCTCTCCATAGGCTTCTAGAGTCAGGAAAAGAATAGTACGCTTTCTGCCAAGTTAGAATTTAAAACCAACCAGCCAGTCAGCCAGCTTACCTACCTACCTACCTACCTACTGCCTACCTGTCTACCAGCCAACCAACCCACCCTGTGTGTACATGAGGAAATGAAGTCAAAGACAATTGAGAATGACTTTTTTCGCCACAAGAGGGCAGACTTGGCTTTGCTTTCAATCTTCCCTATGCTCCACCCCCAAGCCATCATCACTTTCCTTTCCATCAAAAGACTTTCTCTTGCAATGGTGGGGAAGGGTGTTGTTTGATGGGCCAGTTGGTATGCCGAGGGCGGGTAGTTGAGGGGTAGCTGTGGTTGTAGTCATGTCTACCTAGGACTGTGACTGATTCTTGCCTAATGGTAATACCTGAAAACCTTTCCCCAAAAGTAGCTGTCCCCCAAATGTGTTTATAAAATTAAAATTTTGCCTAACTCCTTAAAGGAATGGCCAGTACGATGTACAGGACGGATGGGCAGGAAGGGAGACTGGAGACGTCCTGATCCCAGACTTCAGTTGATTAAGGACCAGACATTAGCTACCGAAAACAAAGATTGCTTGGCTTGTGGGTCATAAAGGTATACATTTGTTGTAAAGTGACCCTGGTGGGGTGATGTTTAAGTATTCGACAGGTAACCCAAAAGCCAGCAGTTCAAACCAACCAGCTTCTTTCTCCACGGGAGAACAGACCGGGCAATGGCCCCCCAGTAAAGATGGCCGCCTTGAAGACCCTGCTGGGCACTTTCTCGCTCCTGGGTGGCGACTGGCTCCAAGTCCCAAATGGACTACACAGCGCCCAACAGCAACCATTTGTTAGGGGTACACATTCAGACACATTGTGTTTTTAACCTTGATACTTACTTGCCTCTGAATTAGGTGGAACCTGGGTCACCACGAAGTGCACTATGACCATATGCATTTGTTTGTTTTGTTTTGTGTATCTTATCCATTTGTAATACAGATGTATGAAAAAGATAGCTAAGCTTGCATGGAATATTTCCAACCACCAGAGACAAAGATTAGATTTATAAAGACACTGATGATAGAAGGCAATAAGATTGAAAATCAAAACAAAGATTCAACTTATGTCAGAAGTGACTTAGGGTGGGGTTGTTGCGACAGAACCCCTTCTTCATTCCGAGACTACTTTTATCTGGGAGGATTTTAAAAATGGAAGTAGCCTGTTCCCTTGTAACTCCCCAAAGGCAACATCAAGTAGTCATTACTCTTGACTTTTTCAAATAAAAAAGTTTATCTGCCGTTAACAAATTCAAAACTGTTTATGGAGAGCAGACTTGAAGTTCAATTTCAACTATGCAGCTAGAACTCTTTTCTTGGTCAAATCATCTTAGTGGTACTAGAAATAATGCTTTGATTTCTGCATTGTGCCATCTGGGCGTTAGGCTTTTCCCCCTAAGGCTGTTACTGTTGTAGTGATCACCTTGACAGAAGAAGAGAGCTCTGTTTCTCAGCAGTACAGGCAGTGATGTGCCTTTTTTCAAAAAAAAGAAAATCATTTTATTGGGGGCTCGTACAACTCTTACCACAATCCATACGTACATCCGTTGTGTCAAGCACATTTGTACACATGTTGCCATCTTCATTTTCAAAACATTTTCTTTCAACATGAGCCCTTGATATCGGCTTTTCATTTCCCACCCTCATTCCTTCAGGAACCCTTGATAATTTATAAATTATTATTTTTTCATGTTTTACACTGACTGATGTCCTCCTTCACCCACTTTTCTGTTGTTCATTCCCCTAGGAGGAGGTTATAGGTAGATCATTGTGATCGGTTCCCCCTTTCTCCCCACACCTTCCCCTTACCCTCCTGGTATGGCTACTCTCAATATTGGTCCTGAAGGGTTTATCTGTCCTGGATTCCCTGTGTTTCGAGCTCTTGTCTGTACCTGTCTACATGATCTGGTCTAGTCATATTTGTAAGGTAGAATTGGGGTTCTGATAGTGGGGGAGGGAGAGGAAGGAGCCATTAAAGAACTAGAGGAAAGTTGTATGTTTCAATGGTGCTACACTGCACCTTGACTGGCTCGTCTCCTCCCCGCACCTTTGAATGGGGATGGTTTTACATGCTGTTAATGTTTTAAAGCTGTACACGGGAGTCCTAGTGATTTCAATAGAAGTGAGACGGAGACAAATAAAAAATACAAGGAGAAAGTGCTTCAATCCAAATACACGTGTCAGTGTCTGGATCATGGGTGGCACCAAGGAAGCTCTTGGGGAACTCACCTGCCCCGGGCATTCTTCATCAGCCTCCTCTACTGCAGGCTGAGTTTGTAAAAACCTAACCAGACTCACTGCCATCATGTTGATTCCAACTCACAGCGACTCTATGGGACAGAATAGAACTGGGCCGGGGGCTTTCGGAGACTATACATCTTGACTGGAATAAAAAGCCTCATCTTTCTCTCTAGGAGTGGCTGGTGGTTGCAAACTGCGGGTGGTTTTGAACTGCTGTTTAGCAGTTCAGTGTGCAACCAACTCTGCCATCAGGGTTGCAGTTTAAGGACAGGCGCATTTCTATAAGGAATGAGAAAGACGAAAGCTCCGGGGTTGTTTTAAACACGAAATAATATTGGGGTTGGGAGCACGGGGCAGCGCTGGTATAAAAAAAAAGGTCTGAAAAAGACTAGGTGTTTAACTGGAATAAACTCAATAGTAGGGAGATCAGAGGACTGAATTGTACCCGAGTCTTTGCTACCATTTAAGTATGAGAGGAACATGTGAAAAAAAAGCACAAGAAAAATCCATCTTTTTCCCCTTTTTGCACTGCCTGCTAAGAAATTTGGAGCAACTTCCAAGTCTTTTCCTCATCAAGAGAAAATCAATATGATCACATGCGTATGACATTCTAGGGTATTTAAGAGAGAAAGCTTGCCATGGGACCAGAAGCCACTTTGTGGGGGTGAGACATTTTCAACATAGCCACAATTCTTCAGTGGCAATGTGGGAACAAGCACCAGTGGAGGAATTCTGAATGGATATATATTTCTATGTGAATGGATCCTATTTATTATTGCATATGAATAGCTTATAACATTCTTAATGACCCATTATATATTATGTGTATAATAATAGGATATGTACCGATCCCATTCCATTTTCCAGGCCTCTATTTCTGGTCTATATTTTCAATTGCCCTTACCTTTTCCCACATTAGATGTCTATCATTTATTTCTCTTTACTTGTCCTTGATCTTTATTGCAAGCTTCCTCTATTGTTCTTCAGATGCAACACGGCAAACAAAATTTAAATCCTATGTATCTTCTCATCGTGCCAGGCACGATGATTTTATTAAAAATATTTTTTTCATTTTATGTGATCATTTTTTTAATTGGTGGCAAAAATATACACAACAAAACATTCTCCAATTCAACAACGTCTACATGTAGGGTATTTTGATTTTGCTTCTATAAAATCACAGCCGTAATAAGAGTGCCTACTTTTCAGCAACGCTGGGAGGGTGGAGGGCGCATCAAAAAGCCTTCTGCGGATGAAACAGGAGTCTGCACTCACGGCCTAAGTACAACACGCCAGTTGGTGGCCTGGATTCCTGCTATTGCTCTTCCCTGTAGTGCGCTCGCAGCGTTGGTGGTCACCACCACCGCGGGGCTGTAAACGGGAGGCAGAGTTAAGACTAGACGGAGTGGTCCTTTGACGCCACAGATTTTGTCCGAAACCTGAAACCTGTCTCAGTGGGGCGCGCGCGCGTCAGCCTCCCCTTTCCATCGCGCTCCGCGCTCCCCGCGCGCAGCCAGCAGCGCCCCGGCCGGCGCTGGGGCGGCCGTGGTTCAGGGGAAGGGGGCGGAGGCCGGGCGCCCGCGGAGTCTGCGGAAGCGGCGCGGGCGGGCCAGGCGCCCTGCCGTCCGCCCTCAGCACGAATCCCATCCCCGGGAGCTGGTCCACGCCTCCGCCGGGAGCGCTCGCGGCCTGTTCGCGGGATGCTCACGGTGGGCGGCCGTGACGCCAGCCCTCGAAGGGAGCCCGCGGTCGCGGGTCTGGGCGCGCGGGGCGCTCCGCGGAGGGGGTCCTCGCCGGCCCCGGTGCGGCTCCGAGGGGCGGACCCAGCGCCTCCCAGCGGCAGGAAGGAGGAACTGGCCCCGGTCCCGGGCACCCATCTGCGGGGGCCCTTTCCGGCCCTGGCCGCCCCCGACGGGCGCGCGGGAGGGGCCAGCGGCGGCCCCGCCGGGAAATGCAGCGCTGCCGGCTTCTTCAAAAGCCAAACTCCTCACGGGGGGCGCCTTCGGGGACACACATCCAGGCCCTTAGCGGCACATTTCAAAACAACCAGACGTCACTGGGGTGCGGAGGGCGGGGGTGGGGGTGGGCGTTCCTCTCTGGGGTGGGGGTGACGGGAGGTCCCCTTCTTCTTGATCCGTGGGTCGCGTTGTGAAAACACTCATACCCCCCAAATCTGTGCACTGAGTGCTCTGTGGATGCGTCCTCTGTGACAATGAAAAAGAAGCGCAGAGGAAAAAGCAAAAAGGCAGGCTTCGGAAACGTCACCAAGTAAGTGCCAAAGCAGAGACAGGTCCCCGGCCAGCAAACTGGGCGTCGCTGTAGATGATGGATTTCGAGTGTCCCATCTGGCTCCCTCTGGACCCTCCGGCGCAGGGCTGGGAAAGGGAGGGCCGGGGGCGACTGACGCACTTGGGGGCGGGGCCCCGCGCCTCCAAAAGGGCCCGGGCGCCACCCCAGGACCCCAGGGCCCCGCAGTCGCCGGCTCGGCCTCCCTCGCCATGAACCACAGCTCGGGCCAGCTGGTGCTGCAGTTCGTCTGGGACCCCGTGAGGACCCTCACGCAGTCGGCCTTCTTCCCGGTCATCTTCGCCATCACCACGTACGTGGGCTTCTGCCTGCCCTTCGTGGCGCTGGACGCGCTGTGCCCCTGGGTGCCCGCGTTGCGGCGCTACAAGATCCACCCGGACTTCTCGCCGTCCGCCCGGCAGCTGCTGCCCTGCCTGCGGCAGACGCTGTACCAACACGCCGCGTTCGTGTTCCCCACCACCCTGCTGTACTGGCTGCGCAGCCCGGCCGCCCTGCCCGAGGATGCTCCCGGGCTGCTGGAGCTGGTGGGCCACGTCGTGCTCTGTCTGCTGCTCTTCGACGCCGAGTTCTTCGCGTGGCACCTGCTGCACCACAGGGTGCCCTGGCTCTATCGCACCTTCCACAAGTTGCACCACCAGCACTCGCCCTCCTTCGCCCTGGCCACGCAGTACATGAGTGTCTGGGAGCTCTTCTCCTTGAGCTTCTTCGACATGGTCAACCTCATGCTGCTCCAGTGCCACCCCCTCACCGCGCTGGTGTTCCACGTGGTCAACATCTGGCTGTCCGTGGAGGACCACTCAGGCTACGACTTCCCCTGGTCCACGCACAGACTGGTGCCTTTCGGGTGGTACGGGGGCGTGGTGCACCACGACCGGCATCATTCCCAGTTCACCTGCAACTTCTCGCCCTACTTCACACACTGGGACCGACTCCTGGGGACGCTGCGGTAGGCTCCTCCCACCAAGTGACTGGCACCCCCAGCCCAGCTTGAATGGGACTGCGGCGGGTGCTCCTCCGACCTAGGACTGCTGTGCAGGTCACACTTGAATCAAGAGAAACGCACCGGAGCTTTAAGAGGTCTATTTTTGAAAGCGTAACTTATTAGCTGATGGACACTGGTTTCGATAAATATCAGATGTATTATTATTTTTTGCTAGCTGATAAAGTAATTTATAGACGATGTGTATGGATGCAAATGTATTCCTGGTGTGCACTTCTGGCTCACTTCGGTAATCTTAATTCCCGGTTGTAGATTATCCAGTCCTCGCTGGCATGTTTACATCGTCTCTGAAAGGATTTGCTTGTAGATCACGGCATCTCCTTTGTTGGAAGTGTCCCCGAGCAAGGCTACGAGAACGCGAATCTGCCACAAGGGTTTGGAGCTCGGACTGGGTACACCCTGAACCATGTTCCTGCTGGAAATGTGCTGGGTGCACGACTGGAGTGCCTCCCCCTCCCCCTCTCACAGAAATGTGTATTTATAATGAAAGAAATGTTATTTGTACTTAAAAAACAAAAAAAGAATAAGAAGCAATCACTGGCTTTTGTTTGATTGGCATTTGGGCAAAAACTAAAGTGGTGGTAATGGGGAGCTGGGCGGGCATGTCTCCCCCGAGTCTGAGAGCGTAGATCAGCCGGACTGTGCACCGAAATGCATCTAGTTAGCTGCTTGTTTTGTTTGTAGGAGAGAAGGAGGTTGGAGAAGAGATCTGTTTGGTTTATTTAACACCCCCCCCCCTCCCGTTCTCAAGATTTCACTCAGGGAATCCCAGTAGGCATTTCTGGGGCAAACATGATTGTTCAGAATGTTTTCAGCTGCAACAGGCCGCAGATAGGGTAACATCGGATAACCGTTTGATTATTTGGTATGTGTGATGAATAGGGTTAGAGACACACCTTGCTCAGCAGAACAGGCACCTCGGAAGGGCTGATAGATACAACAAGGGCTTTGAGTCGGGCTGTCCTTTCAGGAAGCCAGCATTCTGAAACCAAGAAGCCAAACTCCCTGCCATCGGGTCGATTCCGACTCCAAGCCACCCTATTCACACAGGATGGAACAGCCACGGTGGGTCCCCGAGACTGATGCTCTTTATGGGAGGAAGAAACCTCGTCTTCCTCCCAGGAAGCAATTGGTGGTTTCAAACTGCTGATCTTGTAGTCAGCATTCCTACCTGTAACCACTATGCCACCTGGGTTAATGCAAATGTGCAGCCGATTCAGGGGCTCAGCAATCAGGGAGATTTGGTATATTTAATTTTGTCAATGAAAACATGAATGCAAAATCGGAGGTTACCTTCCTCAGAAAAGGTAGCAAGAGGTAGACACCTAGTGAAATTTGGTCTTGGATCCTGACTCCTCATCTTAAGGGACAATCATGTCTCTATCCTCCACAAACCTACAAGGCAAACAATAATAATACAATGGACAGGGGGATTAGACAGAGACATGTTAGGAGGTTTGTTTAAGTTTACCTTCTCATTAGGGACAAGGAGGTGACTTAAGGCAGGCTGGCTGGTCACAAAGCTCCTGCATTTAACCACCTGCTTTTCTACAAAAAGAAGCAGCTGTGTTCTTCAAAGAGCGCAGACATGTGCTCAGCTGTGATTTTACACCTGATCATTTGGTTTTATATTGTAATCATCTTTTTTTTCATAATGTGGCTTTTAAATAGTTTGTTTTTATGTGAAAAGATTTATTCTATAGACTGATATCTACAACAAATAAAGCTTTCGACCTCTTCTTCAAAGCAGAAGCACAGCTTGTAATAGAAACCAACCAAGCAACCACGCACATTCACTGCCATCGCGGTGATGATGGCTCATGGCAACCGTACAGGGCAGAGTAGGACTGTCCACTCTGGGTTTCTGAATCCACAGTGTAGTGCCGGAGAAACAGAAGTATAATGACAACTCTCATAGGGATTATTGAGCAGCCTTTGCTCATGTTTTAAACTATGGGACATGAAACACTAATGTTGAAAACAAAAGTATGTTGTAGAAAGTGAGTTAGGATTGATATCCCTAGTTATGACTGAGGGAAATGGTGGTGTGAGTAATTCAGTGGGGTGCTAACCCCAAAGTGAGTCTACCGTCTGACCACGAGCAGTGTACTCGCAAAGATGTACAGCTGGGATACCTCAGGGAGCAGTTTCCTCTGCCCTTTAGACAGAAAAGGAAGGAGTAGGAGAGCTCTACATGTAGTTCTAGATTCACGAATGATCCAAGCTCTCTTGTTTAAAAGTGAAGACTTAATCTAAACACCTAGTCTCCACAGTCGGCCAAATGAGATCATATTGGACACACGTGTAAGCCCTCCCAGTGTCCAGCGGCACACAGCTGGGCCTTCTCACCCCTTGGATGATTTTTTTCAGATGTGTGGGCTTCCTAAATGTCTGTGCTGAGGTCTCCTCCTCATCTCAGCAGCTGGGATTTAAAGGCTACATCGATTTATGATGCAAATGTGGAAACATGAAAACAGGAAGGGAGACGGAGGGAAAGTGCTGCATTGGAGCTGGTCAGGAACGGTCAGCATGCCACGTGGAGGGAGAAGGGCTGACGGTGCGTCATCCTTGTGGGCACCTCTAGTGTCAACTAGACATGACCATTGGCAGTTTAGAACAGCTGAACAGTTCTACTTATAGACCTTACTTAACTGCTAGTGTCCAAAACTTATACTCTCTTGAGACTTCATCAAAGTGGAGCCGAGCACCTTTGCTCCTACTACAAGCAACAGAAAGGATACATGACCCAGGCACAATTTTACCCCAATTCAGGACTCCGGTGGTGTAGTGGGTTATGCGTTGGGCTACTAACCACAACACCAGGTCAACTGTTCTAACCCACCAGCTGCTTCCTGGGAGAAAGAAGAGGCTTTCTCTTCTTGTAAATATTTACGGCCTCAGAAACCCCAAGGAGCAGTTCTATTCTGCCTTATAGGACCACTGGGAGTCAGAACTGACTTGATGGCCATTGGTTGGCTTGGTCAGAAGGACTCACATTAACTGAAGTCATTATTTTCCAGAACTGATTTTTTTAAAACCAAATTCCTCAAAGGTTCTAAAAGAAGAGATTTCTATCTTCAAATTGAAGTTCTTGGGATCTCCTCTTGAGATACCAGGGCTTGCTTTACTCCCAAATAAAATCTAATTTAAAATATATAGATTTATAACTTGACTCTAAAATCTGTCATTTAACATCAGGCATCCAACAACTGCTCCAGAAATCTTCAGTAATGACAATTCCTCAAAGCTATTCCTTACAGAATTAAAACACAGCAACAACAATGTCATGTTGCCTCACACTACAAGGGAGTTTTGGACTAGAGACAGATTGTACTTATGGACAGTATGTGTCTGGATTCAAAAAACTTTCTCAAAATCAGATATCAAACACTTGAGGCTTTGGAGCCTGGGAAACAGGGAGAAGAAAGGATGACCTTTTAAAAAACACAGGTTAGAAGCCTATAATAATAGCAATGACGATAATAATAGTAACAATAAGGAAATCTCCATAGTTCATATTCGTACACACATCCACACATTATTTCACTTATATCCAATGCTTTCTTCTTTTTCTTGGTTTTCCGTTCCCTGGGGATTTTTGTTACTGTTGTAGCTAATGGATTTGTTTTTGCTAAATGGCTTCGTAGAATGTGCCTCTTGCTTGGCGCTGGTGAGGTTTCTCTAAGCAAGTTCCCCCCACCCCCTAATTCTACACCTGTTTCTTCTCCCTTCTTTTGGCTCTGTTTCCCTGCAGATGGTATGTCTTTCTCCTGTGAAACAGACAGTGATTCCAAAACCCCATTACCTTTCAATTCCATTTCCCACACACTTTTTGAAGACCCTTTCTATGGGCTTAGTAGGGGCTTGGGGTGGGAGCACGGAGACTGAGGACTGAGGAAGGCATAGCTGGCAACCTGGAAACAGCAATGCTGTGATCGATCTAGTTTAAGAAGATAACTGGTGACAAAGAGTAGTGGTAATGATTCCAGTTAGGAGATGACTAGACATCCTGCCAGGACTCCAGTCCTGACCTAACACTAAGTTTGATACCTGAAGCATCTTTCAAAATGGGGTGTCTGCTTGGAGTACATGTACATAGGTACTTATCCTATGTGTAAATTATGTTAAGGAGTAAGGGAGATAAGCATTTAGGGAATCCCTTAGCACCGTGCCTTGAATTTAACAAGCGTCCTGTCATAGTAGTTCTTGTTATGAAATGTGTTATGATTAGAGATTAGGGAATCAAACAATAGATAAGGCAGAGAGGAGGAAATGAATTTCCTTTTTATTACAGAAGTAACATGGCCATGGAAAAACGCCAGATCCTGGAGGAGAGGAGAGTAAAAAGCAACCCCACCCACTGAATTCAATTCGTCAGCCTTCATTCTGTCTTAGATGCCAAACCAGAAAGTCTCTCGCTTTCTCTCCTCCCCCCGCGCCCCCCCCTCATGTCTAGCCTGCTTCCTAAGGCTGTTTTAAAGATCAAATGAGGTCAAAGGAGGGGGAGTGGTAGGATGCTGAGGAGAGGTTCAGTATGCTTGATAGCATCATGGGGCTCAGCTGTTTGAAGGGAGCAATCCCTGCCTCACACCGGATTCCTATCCTTGTCTTCCTTTCTTCTGAAAGCTCTGGATGTTACTTTCCTGCTACATCATACGAGGGTCTTGGAGGTGGACTGCCACCCTTGAGAAGGGCAGGAGGAGGTAAGGCTGGATTTAATTCGAGGAAGCTGGCCCCAGGGTAGCCCAGCTTTCAGAAGTCAGAGCAGTAGTGTGCACCAGAGACAGTATCATCTCAGAGGGCAGGGACAGTATCATCCCTGCCAGGAAAGGGTGCTTCCCTGCTAAGAACCCAACTCCCAGCCCAGAGCTTTGGTGGCTCTGTGGTCAGGTGCCACGGAGTCATTGCAACTCATAGGGACCCACTGCCGGGTCCTGGCCCTCACAATTGTTATGTTTGAGGTCATTGGTTCAGCCACGGTGTCAATCCATCTCCTTGAAAGTCTTCCCAGCCCTCCCCTCCCCACCCGGTTCTTTTCTTTTCTTGCTGATCCTCTACTTTACTTACCAAGCATTATGTTCCCCGCCGCCCCACCCCCTCCTAGGGATCGATCCCTTCCTTATAACATGTCCAAATACTCCAATACTAAGGAGTATTCTGGGTGTAGGTCCTTCAAGATAGAATCTCTCTTTCTTCTGGAAGTCCGTGGTATATTTAATATACCTCCTGTTGGGGAGGAATGTTAAATATATTTCAGAGATCTCAGTTCTTTGGATCTCCTTATTCACGTGCCTGCGAGAGCACTGAAAACACCTTGGCTTGGGTCACATGCAACGTTTGCTTTTTAATACTTTGAAGAGATCTTTCGGAGCGGATTTACCCAATACAATATGCCATTTGATTTCCTGACTACTGCTTCCAGGAGTGTTGATTGTGAATCTAAGTATTATGAGATTCTCCACAACTTCCATATTATTCCTGTTTATCATGATGTTGCTCATTGGTTGGGTTGTGAGTATTTTTGTTTTCTTTATCAGTATGGTGTTTTCTATTTATACTGAAGGTTGTAGACATTGTTACTCATTAGTGTAAGTACAAGAAATCCTCTTCTGTTTTAGCAAGCAAGATTTTGTCACCTGCATATCGCATGTTGATAATGAGTCTTCTAATCCTAAAGGCACCTTCTACATATAGCGCAGTGTCTCAGCATACAGACTGAATAAGTATGATAAAAGGATACAATCCCTATGTATGCCTTTCCGGATTTTAAATGGCCTATGTTCAGGCTCTCCATGAGTCCTGGAATCCCCATTCTTTATAATATCTATAGTTTCTTTGTAATGTCTATAGTTTTTTATGATCCACACAGTTGAATGCCTTTGCAAAATGAATAAAATGTAGATGAATTTATTTCTGGTATTCTGGGTTTAGCCAAGAACCAATTGATCTCATCAAAGATATCCCTCCTTTCATGCCCTTTTCTGGATCCAGGTTGAATTTCTGGCAGTTGCCTGTCAATGTACTACTGCAATACATTTTAAATGAGCATCAGCAACATTTTACTTGTGTGTAACATTAATAATACTGTTGTGCCATTTTTTTCTTTGGAAGGGGCACAGATATGGCTTTCTTCCAGGTGATTGCCAGGGAGCTGTCGTCTACGTTTCTTGGCATAGAGCAGTGGGTGCTTCCAGAGCCGCGTCAGTTTGCTGAAATGACATTTCAATGGGCAGATTGTCAATTCCAGGAGCCATGCTTTTTGCCAAAACCTTTAGTGCAACTTGGGCTTCTTCCTTCAATGCCACTGGTTCTTGGTCACATGATCCCCTGAATGGCTAACCATCGACCAACTCTTTTTAGTACAGTGACTCTGTATTCCTTTAACCTTTTTTTTAAAACTTTAAAAATCATTTTATTGGGGGCTTGTACAACTCTTATCACCATCCATACATCCACCCATTGTATCAAGCACATTTGTACATATGTTGCCGTCATCATTCTCAAAACATTTGCTTTCTACTTGAGCCCTTGGTATCAGCTCCTCAGTTTTACCTCTCCTTCCCTGCTCCCCCATGAACCCTTGATAAATTTTATATTATTATTATTTTGTCATATCTTACATCATCTGATGTCTCCCTTCACCCACTTCTCCGCTGTCCGTCCCCCAGGGAGGAGGTTATATGTAATCTGTTCCCCCTTCCCTCCACCCTCCCGGTATTGCCACTCTCATCACTGGTCACGAGGAGTTCATCTGTCCTGGATTCCCTGTGTTTCCAGTTCCTATCTGTACCAGTGTACAGCCTCCGGTCCCTCCAGTGTACTTTCCTCTTGTCCCACTATCATGTTCAGCCTTCATTTTGGTTTTACCTTCTTTTTGATGTGTTGGTCAACATTTTGTCCATAACCACAAACAAGCAAACCAACAAACAAACAACCCCTGCAACTGAGTTGCTTCCAATTTCTAGTGACCCTACTTAGGATTGCTGAGGCTGTGAATCTTCATGGGAGGAGAAAGCCCCATTTTACTCTCTCAGAGCAGTTGGTGGGTGTGAACCACCGACCTTGTATTAAATGGGCCAGTATTTATCCACTAGTACCATCAGGGCTTTCCTAATATTATAACTTTAAGCTCTAAATGTTTCTTCAGAAAACTCCTAAAGGCCCACAAACAGTCCTTGAACTAACTACAAGCTTTTCTTTCTTGTGTTTTGTTTTGTTGTTTTGTTCTTTACCACATTTGCTGGAGTGACATGTATATTTTGAATTTTGCTGAGACACGCTCAGCCACAGAGCTCTGTGGGTGATCGGATGGGAACTTTCATTTTATCCCTGAAAAGCTCTGCTTAAAAAGTGTTTCAGAAAGCATACATACAATGTCATACAGCTCAGCAATAAACAAGCATGAATTGATTGATTCATACCTATCATGACATGGATGAATGACAAAGTTATTATGTTGAGTGAAAAACAAGAAAGCCAAGTCCTCACTGCTCCACCCCTCCCTAAGGACACATTATGTGGTCCCATTTATAATAAGCTTTCGAAAATGCTAGGTGATTTTGCGTATGTGTCTGTGTGTGTGTGTGTGACAGGAGGTTGACCAGGGTTGTTTGGCAGGGGGAATGACCAAGAAGCATGAGAGTAGGTTTAGGGGAGAGGGATATGTTCGCTATCTTGATTGTGGTGATGATTTCCCAGGTATGAAAATTTACCACACTTTAAATATGTGGTTATGCTTGAGCTCATTGTTGCGTCCACTCTGTCTGTCAATCCATGGCCTGGAGGGGCTTCTTCTTTTGGCTGCCTTTCGACTTGCCCAAGCATGATGTCCTTTTCCGGGGACTTGTCTCTTCTGCTAACATTTACAAAGTACACGGAGAGAAGTCTCTTCTTTCAGGATGTGCATTCTGTGTGTTTTTCCCAGCAGTCCATGGTGCCTCAGCATTCTTGACCAGCGTCATCATTCAAATGCATCCGTTTTCCAGTCTTCCTCATTCGTGGTCTCACTTTCATTTGCATGTGAAGGGACTGGAAATACCAGCGCTTCTGTCAGGCACACCTCAGTCCTCCAGGGACAGCCTTGCTCTTCCACACTGGAAGAGAGAATCTTCCACAGATTTACCCAATGCAATGGATATTTGAAGCTGTTGACTGCTGCTTCCTTGAGCATTGCTTGCAGATACTAGCAAGCAGAAATCCTTGAAAACTTCAATTTTTCCTCTGTTTAGATTTTATTACTATTATTCTTTGTATAATAATACCAATTTTACTAAACAACAACAATAATAAAATCTAGGATATCCTGTTCTGAGTTTTAGCTTTGAAGACAAATGACCAGGAGAAAGTCATATAGCAAGAGGCCTAATGATATAGCACATACATACCTTCCAAGAGCCAGCCTTTGTACTTCCTCATTACAGACCTATCAGAAATCCAGGATGGCTAAGTCTACAGAGACAGGAACTTGGTTAATAATCACCTGGGGGCATGGCAGAGGAGGCTGGGGGGGAAGTGGGGAGCTAACAACAATGAATCTGAGAAAGAAGAAAATATTTTGAAATTGATTGTGGTGATGATTGCACAACCGTTTAAAAATGGTTGAACTATTAAATTGTATGATATATTACTTATATGAGAAGAAAAGTATTTTTTTAAAGCGAAAAAGAAACAGCCTCTCAGATGAAAGAAGGCATATTTGGAAGCCTGCAAATTCCAGATAGCCTTTTCTCTGGGCAGCTCTTTGGCATTCCACTCCCTGCACATAGGTAGCTGTGATATGCTCTATGCTGCCCTCCCTGAGTGGGGAATCTGTCCATATACGAATAATGAGATTATCTCTTCAGAATGCAGGATATGGAAACAAGTGAGCCAAGGTCACTATTATGGGGCTACCATTTTGTGTCATGTGGATGGAGATGCAAAGTAGCTCATATATAGAACAGAAGATCAACGAGAGACACATGGCTGGGGAAAGAGAGTGGGAGAAACAAGGGCTCTGGGAGCAGCTAGCGGCCCTCGTTCCTGAGGACTCAGGAGGGGCAGATGCCGGGCCCCAAACCTGGTGTCCTGCCTGTGTTTGGGTTCCATGACTTGTCAATACACACCCTTGCTTTGGTTAAATACATTTCTTTCTTGAATTCAAAGGAAACTGTTAAAACACAAGGGTTTTTTATCTGTTCTTAGGCCTTAGCTTGAACGATAAGCAACTTCCTTGGTGCAAACCAGTTATGAGGTGTAGACATCAGTGGACAGCACATCCTAAGTCGCAGGCCACATCAGGAAAGAGACTGTGTGGGACTGTCAGGGGCCTAGGTGAGGCAGGACGAGAGTGCTCTACTTTTGGCTGGGGTGGTAGTGGGGGGCCATCCAGGGGATTCCAGCTCACAGTGACACTCTGTGACAGAACTGCCCCACGGTGCTGCCTGGGTTGTCATCTCCCGAGCTGTAACTTAAACACCATCCAGTGGGCCAGCCCCAAAGAGTAAGCAGTGGACGGGCACAGTGGCTGTTGCACCTGGATCCAACAGAGTAATGATGGCGAGGATGGTGAGAGGCCAGGCAGCATTCCTGGCATTGCCTATAGGGCTGCGGTGAGTTGGGCTCAATTCAGCAGCCCCTAACAACAACACCACAACAGTCTTGACCGGAGAAGATCTCCACGTCTTTTCTCCTGTGGAGTGGCTGCTGGGCTCAAACTACCCACTTTTGGGTTAGCAGCTGAGCCCTGTTGGATCCTTAACCAAGTCTCTTGCCCTGATATTAACTCGCTACCATGTAGTCAATGCTGGCTTCGAGTGACAGTTTCTGAGACTCACTGCTTATGGGAGTAGAAATCCCAATTGTTCTCCCTTGGAGCTGCTGATGGTTTCGAACTGCCAGTCGTGGATCACAGCCCAATTGGTAACCCTGCACCCCAGGGCTCTGATGTCAGGTAGCAGGAATTCCCCTTGAGTGCAGAATTCAGTTCACATGTTGGCTCATACAGCCCAAATCTCATCAAAGAGAATTTGAATTAAGGCCCACTTGGAAGCTCAAGGAACCCCGGTGGCATAGTGGTTAAGCCTTGAGCTGCAAACCGCATTGTCTGCAATTCAAATCCACCAGTAGCTCCGTGAGAAAGAGTGGGCTTTCTTCTCCTGTCCACAGTTAGTCTCAGAAACTCATGGGGGACTCGCTATGGGTCAGATTGACTTGCAATGAGTCAGCAGTGAGTTTGGTTTTTAGAAGCCCAAACCTTACCCGAATCCCATTTTCCGTACAGTAGAAGGATCCTTAGTTCCTACTAGACTTCTTATTGGCAAATGGACCCAGCAGTGACACATTGAGTCCTCCACAGGTTTGAAGTGTCAGCTGAAGCTCAGAGTTTCCTAACTCATGTAGTCTAACTTCCTCTACTGTGCTGATTTCCTGTTTGATGCATCTTGATACATTCCTTGTCTATTTTTATCTGTCTCCATCTGTGTCTGTGCTTCTGCTTTTTTTCTTTTTCTTTTTGTTCTTGTATTTGATTTGTTGGCCGGCATTCACCAAATGCTTCCTATGCGCTAGACTCTGTTCAATTTATATCCAGCCATTCATGTAATTCCTCACGGCAACCCCAGGAGGTTCACAGATCACTCAGCTGTATGTGGCAGTCATATAAGGACCGGCCCAGTGTTTCCAGAGCCCACTCTTGTCACCACCATGTTTTGCTCTCCCTTGGTAGCTTGCTTTTTAAAAAAATCATAATCTCCTTCTCATGCTGTCATAGGGGAAAAAGCTCTTAGATGTTTGCTCTTTGCCTTTTTCTTTGCAGCCTGTATCTCTTTCTGCAGGGGAAAAGCAAGCTCCTACAAACAGGGACCCTGTTTTCACAAAGGAAAGCTACCTACTTATCCAGGAGCATATGTCTACAGGCAGTGTTTCCTGTCTTGCCCACGACGGGGCATGCTCACTAGAATGCTTTGCGACTCAATGGGAGGGTCGTTCCCACTTGTGTTCATTAACAAAAAGAAAAAAGGGATCACATGTGAAAGATACTTGCAAAGAAAAACTCTTTGCAGGGTGTCGGCATAAGCACAATAATAAATTCTTCCAGTCAGAGCGAAGTGCATTCCAGGAGTGAGGCTTGGTAGCACTCATTAGTTAAGCAAATAGTCAGGAATCATAGTTTTGTTGTCCAAGGTCAAGGTTTCTTCTGGGTGAACCCTCTCCAGTGGACTTCTTCAGTCTGGATTATTCTGACCATCTGACCAGAGCACAGCCAGCACATCAGGCCGCACCGGACTGTACCACGTTGTCTGCACATCAATTCAACCTCTGCTTCAGTGAAGGAATGGTGACTGGGTAATGAACTTGGCTGTGAACTCAAGGTTCTCCCAGAAGTGCCCCAGAAGAAAGGCCTGGTGACTTATTTCTGGACAAACTATCATTTTAAAAGCCAATGGAAATTCTACTGATGCCGGTAGCATGGCTTCCAGCATCACAGTCAGACACAAGCCACCGCAGTCTGATAAACTGACAGAGGGGTAGTGGATTCACATTCCTATTATCTGCAATACAGTAGGCTCCTTCCCTAACAGAGGTGGGTGAGTATGTGTGATGATGACAAGGTTGATGACTAGTGAAGATTGAAATCCTAAGTAGGATTCAAACAAGCCAAGCTGAAATTATAAGGAAGGGAGACTTGGGGCTATAAAGAAAAAGTATGATGTATTGGCAAACATTCAAGTGTTGCCTGAACTGGCAGTCAGCCAAAGCTTTCTAAGAGGAAGTGATAGTTAAGCCGAAACCTGGAGAATGAATATGTCACACGGGCCCAAGGGTAGACATGTTTCCAGCCTGTGTTGCCTGGAACATGATCATGCTCCCCGCTGCTCCTCTTCAGGAGGACTCTCCATTCTGGTCTCAAGTTTCTAAGAAGGATCTGCCACCAAGCAAGCAGTTCAGCCGCAACCCTTGGCTCCTTGCCCAGTTCTCCCCCAGAGAAGAGTGGTTCATCTGCCTGATGATCGGAGAGAGCCTGGCACGATTTGCCCATGGTTCTCAGGTGGATGGAGTTGACGTATTAAAATATCAAATGCTTTGACAATTTCCCGTTTTGTCAGAAAAAGCATAGTTATGCTTCCTCCTCCGCCTCACTGCTCCTGGCGCCCTGGTGGCATGGGTGGATAATCGCGGGCTGCTCAGCCTGCACTCCAGCCCACTGGCTGCTCTGCGGGATCAAGTCCAGGCTCTCTGTTCCGGTAAAGAGTTACAGGAACAGGTTTAAGGGTCCCTATGAGTCGGAATCGACTCGATGGCAGTGGGTTTTGGGTTTGGTTTGCCTGACTCCTCAATGCCATTTCTTAACTGAAGGAGAACTCAGAGGTAGAAATGAAGATACGTGATTCATAATAACCTCCGCCTCACAATCATGGGCGTTACGGATGGGAGAGTGCAGCTGCTGCCCTGAGCACCACAGGGAGGGGGCAGAAATAAATGCGAAACTCCAGGGAAGAAGTCTTAAGTAATCGAGTGGGTGAGTATCTGTGGGAAATGTACACAGATTCCAGACAGGCATTTCTGGGGTTCCCTGAATGAGTCTTGGAATACACCCAGAGAAGAAGCCAATTTGAGCTGTGTTTTCACTGCTCAGGGGACTCAGTCTGACCTTTTTTTGTGTACAGTAGGGTCCAGACAGAAGGGAAAGTGCCCCCACAGGGGGTCCTGCAGACAGACCCCAGTGACAACTTCTCTGTGTGACTGCTGACACCAGGCTGAGCGAAGCTGACCGTCATTTAACCGTCAGCTGCCTTGACCATTTAGCAACGAGCATGAGTTGGGAAAATCAAAAAGCCAGGGGGAAATGGGTAGCAGGAGAGAGAGAGAACGTGCAGGGGAGGATGCAAGGGAGACGGAGCTGCCCTGTGAGTGAATGTGGACAGCAGAATTGCAGCGTCACTTGCTGGAGGCCTGGGCTCTCAGCGCCACCTCTTACAATAGAATTGCTGGATCTTGGGCACTTTACTTGACCTTTATGAGTGTCCCTTCCCGTGAAATAGGAAGAAGCACACTGTGTACTTCACATGGCTGACTCCTTCTTTTCATTTCCGTCCCCTTTTGTCACATTCTCAAAGAGACCTACTACAGAAACCTGCCTTCACACCCAGGTCCTCTCTAACACACCAGCTTCTTGGATGAATATCATCCAAAATCCATTTATGCATTTGTTTGTTTACTTGTTGGTTGCCCAGATGAGTATTTGAGGTTAGTTCAGAAAAAATATTACTGAGAGAGTTAGCTCTGACAACATGATTGTTGCACAGATGAAAAGAATATACACACAGTTCTAGCACAGTGCCTGGGGCATGGCAAACAAATTGTTATGCGTGAGCCATTGTTGTTATCATGATCATTCATTATCACTCTACTTAAAAAACAACAGCAGAAAACCAGGTACTGTTGAGTTCCTTTCAGCTCAGCAACCCCATGCTTTACTCCATCAACTCCATCCACCTGAGAACTAAGCACCAATGATGTCAGGCTCTCTCCAATCATCACTCCCTTCCTCGGGTGAGGCGCCCAGAGAGGAGTCTGAACTGCTGCTCTAGTGCAGCGGTTCTCAACCTGTGGGTCGCGACCCCTTTGGGGGTCGAACGGCCCTTTCACAGGGGTGGCCAGATTCATAACAGCAGCAAAATGACAGTGATGAAGTAGCAAGGAAAATAATGTTATGGTTGGGGGTGTCATCCCCACATGAAGAACTGTATGAAAGGGTCGTGGCGTTAGAAAGGTGGAGAACCACTGCTCTTGTGGATTTTCCTTCTGAGAAACTTTAGACCAGGACCCTAGAGAGACCTCCTTAAGAAGAGGAGGAGGGAGCATGGTCACATTCCATGCAACCCTCGCTTTTGAAGAGAGTCTCAAGAGCCAAAGAGGACGTATTAGAATCCAGTGAATCCAGTGGGGTTTCCCGACACCGCAGCAGCAAACCGCAGTCTCGGAGTCTCTGCTTGTTCCGTCTTCTCTGGAAACACAGCTACTCCATGTGCCCGAATGCCACTTACTCATTTCCAGGTGTCAGGTCAGCTCTCATTTCCCCTTAGAAAGCCTTGACTAACTAGCCAATTCAGGCAACACTCGGATATTTGCCAAATACATTGTACCTTTTCTTTACAGTCCTAAATCTCCATTCATTATAATTTTGGGCTTACTTCTTTGAATCCTACTTTGGACTTTAATTTTCAAGCGGCCGGATCACAATAACCTTGTTCACCTTGTTCACATACTTGCCGATATTGAGAAGGAGCCTACTATGATAGGTGTTATGCCTGTGAATCCACCAGCTCTCTGTCAGACTGTGATAGTGTGGTGGAAAGGTGTGCCACCAACAGTTCAAGTATCAGCAGTGTTACCGATGGTGGGCAGATTTTAACAGGGCTTCCAGATTAAGATAGACTAGGAAGAGAGGCCTGGTGAGATGTCCACCAACCCCCTGCTGCGGAGTCCATTCAGATTCACAGCGATTTTGTAGGACAGATAGAACTTTCCCCATAGGATTTTCAAGGCTGTGATATTTAGGAAAGAAAAGCAACGTTGTCACCTTAAGGACAGAGGTGAACTTGGCCCAAGCCTTGATGTTTTCCACCATCTCATCTGCCTGTGAGAGCCGGACAGTGAGGACGGAAGGCCTCAGAAGGATCCATGCAGTTGAATGATGGTTTTGGCAAAGCATATTAGATTTACCATAGGTGGCCAGAGGAACAAATAAGTCTGTCCTTAAGAAATAGAGCCAGAAGGCTCCTTAGGAGAGAGGATGGCAAGTCTTTATCCAGAGGACTTTAGACATGACAAGAGGAATAACCATTTCCGGAGAAGAACATCAAGCTTAGTAAAGGAGCAGGTCAGCAAAAAAGATGAGGAGTTTCAAGATGGATGGGCACAGTGGCTGGAACTATGGCTGCAAGCATAGGAATGATCGTGAGGCTAGTGGAGGACCAGGCAGTGTTTCATCTTGTTGCATCACTATGAGTTGGAATCCATTTGACAGCACCTCACCACCACCACCCCCTGCACCACCACCACCTCCACCACCACCACCTCCACCACC
>NW_022103968.1:39007801-39010495 GCF_000313985.2 Echinops telfairi
CAAAGAACGTACAAGTGTTGCTATTTGACTTTCGAACCAAGTTCTGCAAGGTGGCACAGTTTCCTGTGCCTTGCTCTTGCTCTGGCGCCCCGGCTGTCGTGGAAGGAGGGCAGCTACTGTGAATCTGTTCCGTGGGAAACCCACAACAATCTAAAGGCCTGAGGGGCTGCTCCTTATTTCCAGCCAGACATGTGACTGTTTGAGACTTCCTGTGGTTCCAGGCTGCCTTTCCCATGATTCCTCGGCATAGTATGACAGTAACCATCTGGGCTTGAAAGCCCTCCTTAAGTCCAGCTAATCCTTAGGCCTGTGAGCAGTAATACATTTAATCACAAAGCATCTAAGGATATTATTTTAAGTGACTAAGTTTTGGGGTTGTTATACAGCAATAGATAGCCATAAAAGAGCAATCAGGTAAGTTCAGACAGCTTTGTCTAAAAGACCATGGTGCACAAGGCAAATACTTATTTTATTCCTTGTCACCTAATGCATATGTATTGGATAATAATCAAACAATAATTCTGTCACGATCCAGTAAGGTCTTATATTTAGATTTTTCATAGATGCTCATCAACAAATGTCCCATTGACAAATATCCCTTCTACTCTTTATTTTCTGTGACTTTTTTGCGTGAAGAATGGAGGTCCAATGATTTTCCTGCATCTTTGAGGTGATCATTTGGCTGTTCTTTTTAGTGTGTTAATATAGTGGACTAAACCACGTGACTTTCAGGTGTAAAACCAACCCGAAGGGCTGGGATGAACCCAACTTGGTCAAGGTGGCAGGCTGGGTTGTCTAGAGAAACGACCCAGTGATGCTCATGTGTCTACAAGAAAGCACTATCTTAAGAATCACTATTTTTTAAGGGTTTAAGATGATTTATTTGGGAATATGCTGTTATAATTCTCAAAAGTGAGCTGTTTTGGTGTCCAGTAAGCTTAGCCTCTTGTTGCTGGTTGTAGAAAAGCCCTAAGGCACACTGGCACTGATCAAAATTGCAGACTACTCATTTCAAGGGTTTTTAAGATACATTTTTTTAAAGAGAATTTCCTTCCTGTTCTTTAAATCTTTGTTGCACACTACCATTTAAAGAAGATACTTGAAAAGATTTCTGGTTACATTTGCTTATATGCATGCCAACTTTCTTATGTTAAATTCTCGACTCATGTGACTGCTGTCACACGTGGGTAGCTGAGGAGGAACATGAAGGTTGGGATCTCTGACTACAAGACAATATGTCATATAGGAACTTATTTTTCAGGGTTTACATATGAAGAACCAACTTCACACCAAGAAGGCACCCCAGCTCAATCCAATTCAAGTCCATAGAGCCTACGCTAGCTGGGCACTGTTCATACTCACATTGCTGCAGGTTGATGGCACCGAAGAATGACGGGAGAGGTAGGCAGTCACAGGCCAGTGATGCAGGCATGTGGATCCACGGTTGGCGGAAGCACAGCAGGGCACCAACAGATCTCAGGGTTGGGTAGCTCACATGGGGTGGCCCCTGGGAATCTAGTGAAACCCCAGTGAGGAGCAAGTCAAAGTGGCAGAGAGAAATTGTCACTGTTGGCTCTTGCTCTTATACAAAAGGCTTATGACATAAAGGAGGTGTCATCAGAAGGCAACGCCATAGACAGGTCGAGCTCCATTCCAACCCTTATCCGCGAGGGTCTCGTTGATATAATGTCTAACGAGCACAGCCAAGATGTGTTATCCCTTTATTAGGTTGTTTCGTTAGTTTGTCTACACGTTTGGTAAGATGATTTTCATATGAATTGATGGGGATGTTCTGTAGTTGTCTTTTGTTGTCACACCCCTTTCTGATCATGTATCACTGTAAGGCTGGCTTTAGAGAATGAATTGTGGCATATCTTTTCCTTTGATGTTTTGGAAGAATTTATGAATAACTGGTATCATTTCTATCTTAAATATTGGTGGAATTTTCCAGTGATACTATCTGGCCTGGAATTTTCTTGTGAGATCTGTTTCTCCTTATAAATTTAATGTCACTAATGGAGATTGGGTTCTTTAGAGTATTGGTTTACGAAGAAGCCCTGGTTGCTTAGTGGTTACACAGTTGGCTGCGAACTGAAAATTTGGCTATTGAAAAGCAAGGATGTTACTTTGAGGACTAAGGAGCAACTGACCCTAGCAATTGTATTTTCAGTCGCCTCCTCTGCATGTGAAAGTTGGACATTGAATAAGGAAGACTGAAGAAGCATCAGTGGATTTGAATTGTGCTGGAGAAGAAGATTCCAAGGACCGTGGACTCCTAAAAAGACCATGAAATCTGCTTTGGAAGAAGTGTGACCAGAGTACTCCTCAGAAACAAGGGTGATGAGACCTCATATTGCAGACTTGGAACACGGTTTCGGGAGAGACCAGGCCCTGGAGAAGGACATCCTGTTTGGTAAAGTAGAAGGGCGCTGAAAAACAGGAAGACCCTTAAGGAGATGGTTTGCATCAATGCATTCAAGCATGGAAACAATTGTGAAGATGGAGCAGGACAGGGCCATGTTCTGTTCTGTTGTGCAGAGATAGGGTTGTTACGGATTGGAAATGTTTTGATGGCACCTAACAACAACAATAACAACAACAACATCTTTCTCTTTAAAATAAGTAATACCTGCTTATTATATACTAGACATTTGGTAGTTGAGATAGTTTATTGTGCCAGCCTGGCTGATAAAC
>NW_022103968.1:39010876-39026752 GCF_000313985.2 Echinops telfairi
AATTTAACTGTTTATTTCTTGTATTGTATATTTATCTGTATATGATTTAACAGTTCATTTCTTGTTATATATCTAATTATCTTTATAAATAAATATATTATATTATCAGGAATTTGGTTTTATCTCTCTAGAGAACCCTGTCTAACACAGTAGTCAATGGCTCGATCTTACTGAATCCCTTCCATTAATCATACTTTGATTTCATTTGACCCTCATTTACTCAACAACCTTATGGGATCATTATCACAATCTCATTTTTGTAGAGGAGGAAATTGGAACCCAAAGAGATTACAGAATTTGTACATCACTCACAGTGCATTTGGAAATTAATCAGGAAACAAATCCCAGCTCTCTCTCTAAAAATCCCATCTTTCCCCCCACATACTTTTATTCTCATCCTCAAATGAAAGAGAGCCCGCTCTCAGGTCTGCTGTGGACACATAAGCAGGTTGTACCTGGTGCAACTCCAGGGAATGTCACTGTCAAAGTCATCCACATGAATGGCACCTCTGGAAGTATGCCCACGCACAACTTGCGAAACGGTACCAGGAGGCTCTGGAGCAGCGAAATGGTTTTCATCAAAGGGAAAAGACCATTTTGCTGACAATTACATCTTCCATTCCTTCAATAATTTTTAGGTACTTTCCATGCTTTTATAGCACCGAGTAAGTGATCTGGAGGGACCTGACTACACTGCCTCTTCTTGTGTGGTATAACGCTCTCAACCCGGCAGTGATGGGCAGGTCAGCCTTGGTGCCTTCCATATGCCTGGCGTCTTCTTTAAAACACTGCTAGAGAAGCTGCCTGCCTGCGTGTGGAAGTAGATCTGAAGCACAGGCAAAACCGAGCTACTTTCTTGGAGCTCATCTTGGGAGAGTTCCTTTCCTTAGCTCTTTGTGCTTACGCCACCCGTGTCTCAGAGATGGTCTTCCTTGAACCGAACTCTTGAAGGTTTCATTAAATTCTTTTAGACAATCAGGTTCTCTTTGAACAATTTTAATAGAAATGTTATCCAAGTTGTTCTATGGTATTGGCTGCGTCACCATGTTCATTTCCCCGTTAAGCTGGCTGTTATTTATTTATCATTTTTCATTTTAAAACATGTTCTTTTCTTTCTAAAATCATTTCATTGGCGGCTCATACAACTCTTATCACAATCCATACTTCCATCCATTGTGTCAAGTACATTTGTTGCCATCATCATCCTCAAAACATTTTCTTTGCACTTGAGCCCTTGGCATCAGATCCTCATTTCCCCCCTTCTTCCCAACCCCCCTCCCTCATAAACCCTTGAGAATTTATAAATTATTATTATTTTGTCATATCTTAAACTGTCCGATGTTTCCCTTCACTCACTTTTCTGTTGTCCGTCCCCCAGAGAGGGGGTTACATGTAGATCCTTGTGATTAGTTCCTCCTTTCTCCCCCACCATCCCCTTCCTCTCCTGGTATCGCTACTCTCACTGTTGGTCTTAAGAGGTTTATCTGTTCTGGACTCCTTGTGCTTCCAGCTCTTATCTGTACCAGTGTACATGCTTTGGTCTAGCCAGATTTGTAAGGTAGAAATGGGATCATGATAGTTGGTGGGAGGAAGTGTTAAAGAACTCGAGGAAAGTTGTATGTTTCATTG
This sequence comes from Echinops telfairi, assembly GCF_000313985.2. NCBI lineage: Eukaryota > Metazoa > Chordata > Mammalia > Afrosoricida > Tenrecidae > Echinops > Echinops telfairi. The sequence goes on from NW_022103968.1 coordinate 39,012,506, forward strand.
GTGCTATACTGCACCCTGACTGGCTCGTCTCTTCCTTGTGATCCTTCTGTAAGGGGATGTCCAGTTACCTACAGATGGGCTTTGGGTCTCCACTCCGCACTCCCACTCATTCACAATGATATGATTTTTTTGTTCTTTGATGCCTGATATTTGATCCCGTCAACACCTTGTGATCACACAGGCTGTTGTGCTTCTTCCATGTGGCCTTTGTTGCTTCTCAGCTGGATGGCTGCTTGTTCATCTTCAAGCCTTTAAGATCCCAGATGCTATATCTTTTGATAGCCAGGCACCATCAACTTTCTTTACCACATTTGCTTATGCACACATTTGTCTTCAATGATCCTGTCGGGAAGGTGAGTATCATGGAATGCCAGTTTAATAGAACAAAGTGTTCTTGCATTGAGGGAGTACTTGAGTGGAGACCCAATGTCCATCTGCTACCTTAATACTAAAGCTATAAATAAATGCACATAGATCTATTTCTCCATCCTCATATATAAATATATTTACATATGTACATGCCTATATTTAGACCACTATAAATGCCCTTTGTCTCCTAGTTCTTTCCTCTATTTCCTTTTACTCTCCTCTTGTCCCATTATCATGTTCAGCCTTAATTTGGGTTTCGGTAATTCCTCTCCGTTACATTGCCCTTGATTAAACTCTACTAGGCCTCCTATATCCTCTTTGCCATCAATTTTGGATCACTCGTTGTTCCCCTGTCCCTGGGTTTGTTAACACCACTTCCTTTCCCCCCACTTCCCCCTCTCCCATGTACCCCTGGAACCATTGGTCTCCTTGTTTTCTCCTCCAGATTGTTTATCCATCCTATCTTATCTAGATAGACCCGCAGAGATAGTAATATGCACACACACACAAAAATCAAGACAGAGCAAAACAAAGCAACAAAACAAAAGAAAACAATAACAACAAAAACCAGTGACAAAAGACAAGCCTGTAAATTCTTCAAGGTCTGTTTGTTGACCTTTAGGAGTGTTTTCCAGTTGAGTCTGATGGAGTGCCACGCCCAAAGTCTATTTTTGGTATTCCCTTGGGACTTCTTTGCTCTGCTCCATTTTCTGTTCGGTTGCACACCTTTAGTGTTTTGCCTTGGTGTGGTGGGGTTGGATCAGATGCAATTCCCACACTGTGTCTCTAGTGTTGTCCCCTGTAGGGCTATGGGTCAGGAGGGGAGGTCGTGTCTCTTAGTCAGGCCAGCCCTATGGTCTTCTCTGTGCATTGGCTGCTCTGAGCAGGAGTATAGTCCTCAAGGCGTGGTGGGCCAGGATGTGCTCCACTCTCTCTTTCTCCCTCTTCATTTGCTCCTGTGGGCTCTGATCAGACATGTCCCTCTCCCTGAGCTGTAGCTTCAGTGCTGTCCTCTGAAGTAAATTCTTCTGGGGGGAGGTGAGGCTGTCCATGTAATGGGGCTTAGGGCCCACCCCTCAGACCTCTCTATTGGTTCCCTGCTTCATGCCGGTATGTTGCATTCACCTCTTGGAGCACCAGTTTGAAGTCTGGTCTCTCTTTCCTTGTGGAGATATAAACAATATCCTCCCCTTGGGTAGGTTAGTACCCTGTTCCCCTGGCTACCCATGTCTTTTTTTTTCGTTGTTCTTTTTGTCCCCTCCTTTTTAGTTAGCTACCATATATATCCCTGGATTTGGTCTCGCCCCTGCCATGCTACCTGGACCTCACCCAGGAATGTTTGTATACAGTAGCTTTTTCCCTATGCTCCTTTTGCATTTTTTTTAAGCTTACCTCAGTGGACTCAGATTGTACTTGTCCTTTTGTTCTTGGCTTACTTCGCTTAGCATAATTTCCTCCAGCTCTTCCCATGCTGTGATGTACTTCAAGGGTTCCTCACTGCTTTTTAGGGATGTGTAGTACTCCACTGTATGTATGTACCACCGTTTTTTAATCCATTCATCTGTTGATCAAAATTTGGGTTGTTTCCATCTCCTTGCAATTGTGAACTGTGCCACAATGAGTATTGGAGCGCAGATGTCTGGCCGTGGTTTGTTTCTTGCGTCTTCTGGGTATATGCCCAATAAGAAGATTGCTGGGTCATATGTAGCTTGATTTCCATCTGCTTTAGAAATTGCCAGATCGATTTCCTTAGTGGCTGTACATACCTACAGGTCCACCAGCAGTGGACGAGAGTTCCTATCTCACCACAGCCCCTCCAACACTTGTTGTTTTATGAGTTTTTGAATTGGGCTATCTTTGAGGGTGTTCGGTTGTATCTCATTGTTGTTTTAATTTGCATTTCTCTTATGACTAATGATCAGGAACATTTTCTCATACATTTATTGGCCACTTGAATTTCTGCCCTTGTGAAACTTCTGTTAGGTCCTTTGCCCACCTCCTCAGTGGGCAATTAGTTTTTTCTTAAGCTGGCTTTTATTTTTAACTTTCTATACCTTCTCATCTTTGCTTTGTGGTAAATGTTGATCATTTGGTCTCAGAATTCATTGTTTCACGGATGTAATTAATTGTTTAAGGGAACACACCACTCACAGGTGATATTGTTTATTTTGCAAGTCAAGCTAGTATTTGGTTGAAAGGTAGCCTACAGAAATAGCTTCAACTCCAAGGGCAATAGTATTGGTGGTTCATCTATTGGTTCAGTAAGTGTGGTCTTCTTGAAGAATTTGAATATTTTTCTACATTTTTTACCCATTCTGTTCAGGACCTTCTAATGTGTCCCTGGTCAGAGCAATTAGGAAGGCCAAGTACCAACCGAGTTCTTCTCGAAAGGCTGTGTTTTGTTGGGCATTTCGTACCAGGGACTAGCTTCTTCTCTGAGCCCTTTATTTGCTTTAGTTCCCAGTGAGAAAAGATCTATTATTGTATCTGAAGTGGATGTTCACATGCTTTTAACACCTCAGAAGCTACTCACCAAACTAGGATGTAGAATATTATTCTTATGAACTATGCTATACCATTTAACTAGGTTGTTCCTCTCACCCTCCCCAAGACTCTAGCCCCAAGCTTTTGGATCCACTAAACAAATAACACAATTGTTTTATATATGTCTAGGAAGACTCCATGATTAGGTCCCATATATGGTTTGTTGTATATGTTGATTTATCTGTAGCACATCCAAATATATTCAAGTATGTATCTACACACGCCTACAGATACACCTCTTTTGCTCTTGATGTCATCTGACAGCTCATATATTGAAGAGAGCAAAAGGCCGTTAAAAAGACAGGAAAAATCAAAGATCAAAGTGGATGTCAGGAGATATCCTGAAAGTTACTCTTAATTGTAGAGTACCTAAAGTAAATGGAAGAAATGATGAAGTAAAAGAGAAAGAGAAAATTCAAATGGCATCTCAAGAGGACAAAGTGGTGTCTTATAATGAAATGTGCAAAGATTTGGAGTTAGAAAGGCAGAACATGCTCAGCATACATCAAATGGAAAGAACTGGGGGGAAGGTGGGGGGAGATGGGGAATTAATATTAATGTATAAAAGAAGGTAGAAGATATTCCAAAGTTGATTGTGGTGATGATCATATAGTCCATCTTGATATGATTGAACTGTTGAATTATATGCTACATTAACTATAGCTCAAGAAAAAAGCAAAATACAAAAATATTAAAAGCTAAATTTAAAAATGGGTCAAAAGGGAGATCAAATGATAAGGTATTATATTTTAAACCCACCACATTTACTATTTTTGAATTTACAATGCCGTCTGTCTAATAGCAAGACTATGCTCATCCCTAGATTTAATCCATGTGGGCAGCCTGCAAATGGACTTTGGGCTTCCACTGCCATCCACAGTGTTCTGCAAACCAGGTGTTCACAATTTAAGCTGATACCATTCCATCCTTCAGATTTAGATTTTATTATTTACAATCTTTGTGTCACTCAGGCTGATAATGCGTCTTCTATGCGCATTTAGTTGGCACCTCACTTAGCTGGCTGCTTCTTTGAAGAAAAACGTTTAAGACACCAGATGATATATTTTTTTAAATGATAGCCAGGCATCGTCTGGTTTCTTCAACACACTTGGCTATCGCACCCATATCTTCAATGATCTTTTCATGAGGGTGAGCATCGAGCAGGTTCATGCCAGCATAATTACTTGCTGTTAGATTGAGGCTAGAATCCATTTATATATCTATGGTTTATGTGTGTTTCTGGTTCTCTTTGGAGACATCATTATTTTATGGTAGAAAACATTATAAACCATTCCCTGGGGCCCAGGCTAATTCTATGGATAGTATCATTAATTTAGTCAATAGTGTAGAATTTAAAATACTGTTGAAAAATGGAAATCATACTAGTATAGGCTGGCTATGAACTGCAATACACGAATTGTTTACTTGTACAGATTCAATTCTGATACCATCCCTTCAGATTTCAACACAACTGGGGTTGGTGATAGGGCAACACTTCAATAACACTCATTCACAAAGGCAGAACTACCCCTACCAGATGAAAATATATCACAGGAAAGCAAGGAGAACATAAAAATAGTAAATATGGGATAACCCTGGATGAGCATTCACTGAGCAGTCTCAAAGCAAGAGATCCGAACCCAAGTCCGATGACCTCTAATTTCATAACCTTGGGATAGCAGTCATCTTTTCACACTAGGGAGTTTTAGCCCTAAGTCCAAGAGAGTATGCCGGTTCCTTAAATCTGCTACAGGTGAGTTTGAGGTAAAGCCCAATTCAGTTGGTGGGGCTTCCACATTGAAGCCTTCTGGTGTGGCCTGTGAAGGATGCTGTATGCTTTGGAAGGACAGTCTAAAGTACCAGTAGTCTATAACACACATTCTGGGTGTGTTAGGATGGGTTGTCTAGAGAAACAAATCCAGTGACTCGCATCTATGTATAAGAAAGAGCCTTATATCAAGAAGTAATTATATATCAAGAAGGTATCCCAGCCCAGTCCAACCCAAGTTCATAAATCCTATGCTGGTCCACAAATCCCTCTTCAGGCTCACGTAGCCACATGCCTGTGATGCAGCATGGTGAACACAGGAGGCAGGAAGAGGGGTGCAGAGTCCATGGGTCCGAAGTTGGTGGACACATGTCAGGGTGCTGCCAACTCTCAGCCTTGTTGGCACAATTCCCGCGGGCATGCTGAGCATGTTCTTCCCTTTTGGTTTTTTAACCCTAGATCTTTGCACATTTCATTATATTTTACTTTGTCTTCTTAAACTGTCCTTTGACATTTTCTCATCTGCTCATTGGCTTCATTATCTCTTCCATTTGCTTTCGCATCCTGAAGCAGCTATCTTGATAGAATGGTGGGATAGCCATCCCTGGAGACAATTCCAGGGCCAGCGAGGTGGCAATACTTTGCAAGTTTTACTTGAAAACTGGGTCCTCTCTCTGGCACATTTCCTCTGCTAGTCGGGATTAATTGGTCCGGGAACTCAGAAGCGGAAGTGGGCATGGCGCCATTCAGGATACCTCTAGTGACCCACTCGCAAAATGTTTGCTTCCTGTGCTTGTGAGCTTTTGCTCTCTGGGTATCGAGGTATTTTATACAAAAGGAGTAATATTCCCATGTGGAGACACAATATTGACTTATTGTACTTGAAGTTAAAAATGTCCTGCCACCACTCCAGGATTTTCAGGCCGCTGAAGCAACACTGAAGGAAGGAATCACTACACTGACTGGTGTGATTGCTCCTGATACCCAAGGGACACAGACTGATATTGTGTACAAGAAGGAAAGAAGAGTGTGCCTGGAGACAGGGTATTCCTTGGGGTGCTTCCTACTATGCCCAGGCCTTGTGATTCAAGTTCGTGGAAAACTACAGCAACCCAATCCCGACATGACTACAAATGGCCCAGGCCTTTCAATAATGATCGCTTGACTCTCTCCACCAGGCAAAGAACCATAAATAGTGGAAGTGCTTGCTGAAGCCAAATGGATGGTGGAAGGGGGGGTGGAAGAAGGGAGTTCTAAGTGCCAAGCACAACCACGTGACTGGTTGCAGAACTGACTGAATTGTTATGCATTTTCCTTCCTTGTATGTACACAATAAATATTTTTGTTTTCTTTGCCTATAAAACATATGTAGTGATTTTTTAGTGGTATCATGTTAGTGTATTATGTTAGGCAGAAGTATGACTTTATAGTTCTCATTTTTCAGATATTATGTATAGTTTAGGTAATGTATATATATATATATATATATATATGTCAAGTTTGTGAGGAGTGGATTGTGACATGCGCACATTAACTTGGCTGGGTCATGGTTCTCAGCGATTTGTCAGTTAATGTGTAGCTTGCCAGTTATGCAAGGATGTAGTCATCCTTATGATGAGATCTGATATAATGTAATCAACTCCATGATGAAATATGCCATAAGCAGCCAACCATTTGAAAGGAAATCTCTTTGGAGGTGTGGCTTGCATCCAATGTTCTCACAAAGTTCTCTGGATTTTGGCTTGATCTGGAACCTGCGTCTGGCTTGTCATCATCTGGCTTTCTGTTCTTTGGATTTCAGCCACTGACTTGCTGTAATTACCCACGAATGTTGGCATCCATAGCTTCTACAGTCTGTGATCTAGTAGCTTGCAATCTTATAATCTGATCTTTTTAAAAAAAATCATTTTATTGGGAGCTCTTACAGAGATCATAACACTCCATAGTTCAATCCCATCAAGCAGTGTTGTACAATGGGTTCCACAATTTGTTTCAAAATATTTTCTTTCTTCTTGAACTCCTTGATATCAGCTCTCTTTTATCCCCTCCCATCCCCACCCCACCCACCAGGAACGCTTATTTATTTATTTTTGGCGGATCTTATACCATTCAATATACCCATTCACACACAATTCTGTTGTTTGTTCCCCTCAAGTGGGGCTATACAGTCATCAGTACTATCAGCTCCCCCTCCTTCCCTGACCCCTCCCTCTCTTTCCTTACCCTCAGGGAACCATTACTCCTGTTACTGTTTCTGAAGAGTTATCTATCTGGACTTTCATGTATCAAATGATCTTAATTATACAAATGAACGTACACAAATCTAACATGATTAACGAGGTAAAACAAAAACCATAATAGTAAGGGGAGGAAATAATAAAGAACTAGAGGATAGTTATGTGTTCCATCAGTGCTATACTGTACCCTGCATTTATCATCCCTTCCATGTGATGCTTCTGTGAGGGATTGTCCAATTATTTTACGGTTGGGTTTTGGGTCTCTACTACACCCACGTTCCTTCACATTGATTTGGTTCCTTGTTTTTGAACTCTGATAATTATTCCCATTGACCCCCATGATCACGCTGGCTTGGTATGCTTCTTCCATGTGGGCTTTGTTGCTTCCCTGCTAGATGGCTGCTTGTTTAACTACAAGCCTTTAAGACACTATCCCCCCCTCCCCCCATGCTCTATCTCTTAATAGCTAGGCACCATCAGCTTTCTTTGCTTAAGTACCCATTTTGTCTTCAGCGATGGTGTTGGGAAGGTGAGTATCATACAATGCCACATTATTAGACCAAACTGTTCTTGTACTTAGGTAAGATTTAAGTAGAGGTCCAAAGTCCATCTGCTTCCTTGTTTTATTCACATATATATACATATATAAACAAATACACCTATATATTTACATATATGCATATCTCTGTACACATACATATATTTTTCCCCTTTCTTCTTTTCTGCTTTTCTTTTTTCTTTCCTCTTGCCCCACTATCACGTTTACCCATAATTGAAGTCTCAGTGATTTCTCTGATACAGGGGAGATGAGCCAATGCCAGGGACAGGGGATAGTAAGGGTTCTAAAATTGATGGCAAGAAGGGTGTAGCCTTTCTGGTCATATTTTCCCTACTGTTCTTGATTCATCAACTTCCACAGCCAGCAGCCTCCCTATTGATCTGCTGATCTGGGCTTCATCAGCCTCTGCCTGATGTCTGACCTGTGGGCCTGGGTTTTGCCAGCCTCTACAACTTGTGAGTTATTTCCATGAGATAAGTCTCTCTGTAGACCCATATGTAAACTTCACTGTTTTTGTTTCTTCTGGAGAATCTAGTCTATGACAGTGTTTCTATGGACTCCAGAGTCTTTGAGTGTAAATGCCTTTGTTAAAGCTCAACTTGAGAGGAAAGAGGTTTTGCCTTGTAAGCACCCCTTTGAAGTGTATTAGCTGCTCCATCAAAAACATCAAATGTGAAGGAGAGCTTTGGCTGAAGAGTTGGCTATTCGTTGTTGATGACAAATTCTTGACAATGTGATGTCTATTCCAAGGTGGTATTTTACAAACTCCCCCCCCCCACCCCCTGTTTTAATTGACATCTCAGATAAAGCCATAATAAAAAAGTTAGAAGACAATGCTGGAGACCATGGGTGATGAGTGGTGGTTATATAAGGCACTGGCTCACATCCAAGGCACAGAGCTCTAAAGAACACTGAAAAAAAACCGGGACCTTGTTATCTGGAATGAAGTGGTGGTTCCAATGAAATTACTAAGGAAGGGCAAGGGTTGTATCATATTTTTCTCTGGCTTATTGTGGGTGCTCATTAATATAAACATGAACACATTTTTTTAGAATGCGTTTGAGTCACATGAAATTCCCAGAACCAAAAAAAGCAGTCATACTAATGGCAATGAATTGAATATGATATTGACATTCTTTCTCACTTTTTGGCCCACACAGGGATAGAAAGTTTTTACATTAATGGATCTTCCAGTAAAATGAAGTTTAACACCGATACAATAATTTTCCAAACTCTTATGCTTATTTATCATATCTATCTATTCTTTTACATACTCTTATTAAAGATTTTTTCAACCCAACTGGCAAGATAAGATAATTCAGTTGCAAACAATTAGTCAGAAGACATAATAGCATCTTGTAATTAATTAATAACCGGCTCAACTCCCTGGACTAAGGAATATACCAGTGAATGATACGTTGATCATTGTTTAGATAGTAAGAGCCACAGGAATAGAAACAATGTACATTTGGCCTCTGTAAAGAAAAACAATGTGTATGTATATGCGTGTGAGTATGTGGTCACGTGTGTTTTTCCGGGATTCAAGTGTGGATTTTGGTCTTTACGTATTCTTTCAAAGTAAATTATTTTCTGACATTCTTAGAGAAAACTCATGTGCTCTTTTGGCCTTCTCTTGAAAGTACAGATTTAGATTAAGTTCTCTTTTCTCCGAGTTTCATACTGTAATGATCCTTGTTCTTTTCCGGAGTCCATAACTCTTCCTTCCTGTTTGATTTAGCCCACAGTGATAACTTTCTGGAATGGAATATTTTGGGTTATTTTATAGATTTTTCTTTTGGCTCAGCATATATTTTTAATTCTTAACACTAACTGACTAACAAAAAATAACAACAGAATATAAGCAACTGTCGGTATTTGTTACACCTGGGTATTGAGTACCTGAATCCTTGCTGTACTATATTTAAATGTTTTAAAGTAGAAACAAACCTTTCTTAGTTTTAGTGCTTCTAAATTTTTGGCACCAGGAAGACTGCTCATGGCTATAATCTAACATGCAGCATCAACAGGTAAAGCAAATGCAGGATGACTTAAAACCAGCACAGAAAAGAGGAAGGGTATAAAAAAGGATCAGAGTGGATTGTCAAGAACCAAATTGTTTTGGTATAAAATAGAATGCATGGCTCTGTGTGCAGTTTAACCCTATCAAATTATGATTGAGGGGAACATACACAAGTCAGAGAATAAAGGAAGAAACAAGTATAACTCAATTACTCTTTTAGGCATCTTTTTTCTTTATCTGTCTCTCAGGTTTCCAGACATAAAAGGCATAAATCCTCATGGAGGGATTTGCATGTCTAGTTCATAAATGTCTTTAAGATTCCATGAAACAAAAGGACTCAGGCTACTGAATAATAGTTGGTGGGTACTGCCTCTGTGGGGTTCCTTCTCAAATCCAAGCACACTGGTTTTTCTCCTATTTGGTGATTGGACTTGGACTTCCATAAGAAAATAATGATGGCAACATCTGTACAGATGTGCTCGCTACAGTTGATGTATGGATTGTTATAAGAGCTGTAGGAGCCCCCAATAAAATGATCTTTTAAATTAAAAAAAAAAAAGAATTGTTAATAGTTGTTTCCAGCTTTGAAAATTTTGTGCTTGAAGGTCAATGGAACTTTTTTCCCCCTCTTCAATAAATTTTTTACAACAGTTTTAGATATGCAGAAAAATTGTGGAAAACAGTACGGAGAATTTTCATATATTCTATACTTTGCTTGCCCTGTTGTAAATGTTTTGTATTTGTATGATGCATTAATTATAGTTATTGAACCTCTATCGATACATCACACCCATTCCTTACTTATTGTCATGGTTAGGTCCAAATACCAGATTGTTATGTGAAAATTGGTGTGATGTGGAAATGGAGGATGGTCATATCAGATCACACAATAGAGGGTGATGACATCATTATGTGACTGCCAAATCCCATCATACTGTAACTGCCAAATGACTTTATTATATATCTAAAGGCCAAAGAACTGAGAATCAAGGATCAGCCAAGTTGATATAACTTTAAACATCACAGCCAACATTATCCTCACCTAACATGTCAGCACATTTTTACCACTACCGCTATTAATGTGCAAAAGAGATTTTCTACTGTTGTCATCAATGCAAACTGCTGAATAAGATAGGCAATAAGTGAGAAATGGGTGTATTGACTGAAATCCATACTTCATTTGTGTTTCTTTAGTTTGCCCCTCATGTCTTTATTCTAACCCACCCAAGACACCACATTACATTTGTTGCCATGTCTTATGAGGTTCTTCATGGCTGTGGCAGTTCATTGACCTTCACTTTTATTTTAATTGAAAAAAATTTCTTTATGATCTTGAAAGTTTTGAGGAGTACTGGTCACCTTTGTGTAGCATGCCAAATCAATTGGGATTCATCTGCTATTTCGCTCATAATTAGATATAGGTTATTGGTTGGGGGAGGAAGACCACAGGGATAAAGTGTCTTTTTCATCACATCCGATAGATTTCAATGTGATTAAACAATGTGGATGGTGATTTTGACTACTTGGCAGAAGTAGGGTTTGTCACGGTTTACCGTTGTAAAATTTTCCTTCTTTTTCCTCTTTTCCAATCTGTTCTCTCTGGAAGGAAGTCATTGTGCGCAGCACACATTTACAAAGCAAGGATTATGTTTGCCCTCTTCAAAGAGACAGTGTCTGCATAAATCACTTGCAATTATTCTACATGGAAGATTTATCCTTCTCCTTTGCTTATTTATTCTTCACTTATTAAGTGTGGATTAATAGATATTTATTTCATATTTTGAGTTATAATCCAATTGTACATTATTTTGTTGTGCAATTTTTTCCATCTTTGGATTTTAGGAACACTTTCAGCTTGGCTTTTTATTTTATTTATTTTAAACCAAGCTGTGTCTTCTTGAGCACAGACAAAACCACCAAGCTCCTCCCCCATCCTTTCTTTGTGAAAATGGGAGGTCCACCGTGTTCATATTCTAAGAATGCAATTAATTTTAAAACCTTGAGCCACAGCTGCAAACCAATTCATTCCAGCTTAATCCCTTCCTGTCAATTTCCATCCCATTCCCAGTTATGCTGAACCGGAATCTATATGTATAAGGGGGATCCATATAAGAGTCACCTGGGATCTTCTTAAAATATAGATTGTGATTCAGTATTTCTTGGTGGAAATGCAAACTCTTAGCAGGGGGTTGCACCAGAATGAGCCAGTTGGAAGCCCTGGACATTTTGATTCTGCAGGTTTAGGGTAGGGATCAGGAGTCCTTACAGAAGTGACCCGGAGACTATAATTTGAGAAACCCAGCTACCCTGAAAGAAAGGTGTAGGTGATGAGAGGAGGCAACCTCATAGAAATCTTAGGGATTTTGTGAATTCTAGGCAAACTAAGAATCCCTACCCGACAGACACGCCAGCTGAGACTCTGTCTTGGGAGTTGTAGAGTTGGAAACATGGAAAAATGACACTTGGGTTTGCTCTTTTAATACACTTATGTTCAAAGTCTGTAACAAAAACACCAAGTGGTATTTGGAAAATGGTCAAAACAACATGGAAAGAATGAGAGAGCACAATGGAAACTCCTGGAAAGACATCTTAGAAGCAGAATCTCTCCACTCTAGCCACAGGCAGAGTGGGAAATCCAAATCCCTTTGTGCTCCTGCCATTCTCCTACTTGCTAAATACTATGATTATAAAGGCAGGAGCTATGAGACAGCAATAATTAATTATATTTGTATACAAGTGCTTATAATGGCCTTTTTGTCCAATTAGTCCACAAATAGGTAGGTTAGGCTTGTAATTAAAAAATATCATAATATTGGGGATTCTTAAGCTCTTATCACAATCCATAATCCAATCTATTGTGTCAAGAACGTTTGTACATATGCTGGCCATCATCATGTTCAAAACATGATGTTCTTTCTACTTGAGCCCTTGGTGTCACCTTGTTTCCCCCTCCCCCACCCTCCCTTCCTCATGAACCCTTGATAATTTGTAAATTTTTCTTTTCACATCTTACACTGACCGATGTCTCCCTTCACCCACTTTTCTGTTGTCCGTCCCCCTGCGAGGGGGTTAGATGTAGATCATTGTGATCAGTTCCCCTTTCTCCCCCACCTCCCCCTTCCCTTCCTGGTATCGCTACTCTCATTATTGGTCCTGAGGGGTTTCTCTGTCCTGGATTCCCTGTGTTTCCAGCTCTTATCTGTACCCATGTACATCAGGCATGTCATTTTAAGCAAAGAACTATAATCTTCAGTAGGGTATGTTCCACGATCAGATTCAATGTCTTTTTATTTTCCTAGTAGCTTGAAGGGTGTTGTTAGGTGGTAGTGAGTCAGTTAAAACTCATAGTGACCCTCTGTACAGCAGAACAAAACAGTACTGCCCCACGCCATCCTCACAACTATTTCTCTCTGAGCCCTTTGTTGCAGCCACTGTGTCAATCCATCTCCTTGAGGGTCTTCCACTTTTCCAGTGTCCCTCTCCTTTACCAAGCGTGATGTCATTCTCCAGAGACTGGTCTCCCCTGACATGTCTGAAGCACGTGAGATGAAATCTCCTGATCTCTGCCTCTCAGGAGTACTCTGGCTGCACTTCTTCCAAGACAGACAGTTTGTTCTTCAGGCAGCCCATGGCACCTTTAAATTCTTCCCAGGGCAATAGTTCACATGCACTGTTTCTTCTTTCGTCTTCCTTATTCAATATCCAACTTTCACATGCTTATGAAGCAACTGAAAATGCCATGGCTTGGTCAGTCTCATCTTAGTCTGCAAAGTAACATGCTGCTTTTCAATATTTTTTCCCCCAGTGTTGGAGGTCTTGCGCAGCAGTTTTACCCAACCCAACGTGCCCTTTCATATCCTGACTGCTGCTTACAAGAGCATTGATTATGAATCCAAGCAAGAGGAATTTAATGCCTTCAATCTTTTCTGTTTGTCATGATGGTACCTATTGGTCCAGTTGTGAGGGTTTTGGTCTTCCTTACATTGAGTTGTCATCCATACTGAAGCCTGCAATACTTGATCTTCATCTGCAAATGCTTCAAATCCTCCTCACTTTCAGCAAGCTATGTTGCGTAATCTGCATATTGAAGGTTGTGAATAAGCTTCCCTCCGATCCTGATGCTACATTCTTCTTCATGTAATCAAACTTCTCTGATTACTTGCTTAGCATACAGATTGATTAAGTATGATGAGAGGATGCAACCCTGACACACACCTTTTCTGATCACAAACCAGGCAATATTCCTTTGTTCTGTTCACATGATTGCCTCTTGCTCCAGGCTCAAGTTCTGCATGAGCACAGTGAAGTGTTCTGAAATTCCCAGTCTTCTCAAGGCTATCCATAGTTCGTTACAAAGTTTGCTGACAGGCTAGTTAAAATAATATGTAACAAGCAAAAGCCTCCAAAGGTAGTTTCCAGAAGGAAATTCCTCTTCCCTCCACAATATTCTGAGCAATGATGGAATTCTCATAGGCATTATTTGTCCAGTCGGGTCTCATTGTAATGGAGTCACTAGGGTATCCTTGTTTCAACAACATACTGAGCTATTTATGGTGAAAATGTTTCCAGATTCCAGCCTGTGTGAGCATGAGGTATAGAAGGGACCAGGTATCAGACATCGAAGAACAAAAAATCATATCAGTGGGTTCCCACCTTCCCAATATGATCACTGAAGACAAATGTGTGCATAAGGAAATGTGATGAAGAAAGCTGATGGTGCCTGGCTATCAAAAGATATAGCATCTGGGGT